>NW_027254488.1:3148768-3885866 GCF_044704955.1 Pristiophorus japonicus
GCTGCCATTGCCCACCACAGGGGTGGAGATGGCACAGCCCCCAGATTTAGTTATGGTAATGGAAGCATTCGAGAGTGAGCAATCACCTGTTACCGCCCGACAGATTAGAACCTAGATGAGCCCGGATCCCTCATTGTCCTTCGTAAAAAACGGTGTGCTCCACGGGAGTTGGTCTAGTGTTCCGTTAGAGATGCAGGAAGAAATAAAGCCGTACCAGCGGCGCAGAGATAAAATGTCCATACAGGCAGACTGTATCAAGTCGTGGTGCCAAAAAAGGACAGGGACACTTTCATTAGTGATCTCCACAGTACCCACCCAGCCATTGTAATGACTAAAGCGATAGCCAGATCACACATGTGGTGGCCCGGTATCGATGCGGACTTCGAGTCCTGCGTTCACAGATGTAATACATGTTCGCAGTTAAGCAATGTACCCAGGGAGGCGCTGCTAAGTTTTTGGTCTTGGCCCACCAAACCGTGGTCTAGGGTACACATCGACTATGCAGGCCCATTCTTGGGTAAAATGTTCCTTGTGGTTGTAGATGCGTACTCCAAGTGGATTGAATGTGAGATGATGTCCGCTGCCACCATTGAAAACTTGAGGATCATGTTTGCCATGCACGGCCTGCCTAACATTCTTGTCAGTGACAATGGGCTGTACTTCACCAGTGCTGAGTTCAAAGAGGTCATGACACTCAATGGGATCAAACATGTCACATCTGCCCCGTTTAAACCAACATCCAATAGTCAGACAGAGAGAGCAGTGAAGCAATCAAGCAGAGCTTGAAGAGGGTAACTGAGGGCTCACTGCAGAGTCACCTATCCCGAGTCCTGCTTAGTTACCGCACAAGACCCCACTCGCTCACAGGGGTTCCCTCCGCGGAACTGCTCAAAAAAAGGGCACTTAAGACAAGGCTCTCGTTAGTTCACCCTGATCGATACAAACAGGTCGAGAGCAGGCGGCTTCAAGAGAATACATGTCATGATCAAGTAAATGTGTCACACGAAATCGAGATTAATGATCCTGTATTTATGTTGAACTATGGACAAGGTCCCAAGTGGCTTCCCAGCACTGTCGTGGCCAAAGAGGGGAGTAGGGTGTTCCTGGTCAAACTTTCATATGGACTCACCTGCAAGAAACACTTGGGCCAAACCAAACTCAGATTCATGGACTATCCAGAACAACCCACAATAGACTCTACATTTTTCGCTCCTCAACACACACACAAGTGGCACTCAACCCAGCGGTTGACTACGAAGCAGAACCCATCACCCGCAGCAGCCCAGGAGGACTCACCACACCCAGCAGGCCAGCGAAGGCCCAACAAATGATTCACCAAAACCAGCATTTGCACCGAGACGATCAGACAGGGAAAGGAAGGCCACAGATTGACTCAAATTTTAAATAGTTACACGACTGACTTTGGGGAGGCTGGGGGGAGCGGTGCGGGGGGAGTGTTGTTACATATGTAAACCTGTAAATACCTTGTTTAACCATCAGAGGGCTCATCCACTGGAGTCCCAAGGGATCCCACAATCCCTTGGGAGCACCTGTACATCAGGAGGCCTCACAGTTTGGAGAGGCACACTGGAGACTTGTAATAAAGGACGACGGTCACACCTTACTTTCAGTTTGCAGTATCTGGTCAGATTCTTTATTCAAGACCTAACACTCTGTATTTAGGAGACTGGTTTAAAATGTTTATTGCTCATGTGACAAGGAATCTGGGGCGACTTTTGTTCAATTTATTTCACGGCAAAAATAGTCTCAAAAATCACATTCCGCCCGGAATCCTTTCGCGTGTGAAGCGAACGTGATAACAACGAGGCTACGGAAACACTGCGGATAAAATGATGTTAGGAACATAACCAGATGTTTAAACTTGCTGTCGAGGAACTGCCAGGATCTTCTTCAATAGTGGACCAGGCTTGTGAGGCCGAATGGCCTACAGTGGCCCCTAATCCTTCCATACTTATGATCTTATGATCTTTCACAGGAGAACAAACTTGCCCCTGAGCATGCATGAGGAGAAAGCTACAGAAAATATTCCCGCCCAGTGAGCTTTCACTTGTGAGGCAAATATGTGAACCGCAACACTGCGGAATCATCTCCACTTTCCAGCACCTGGTCAGACGGAAATGTGAAGTGAGCAGGTGAACTGCTGAATACCAGTTTTTAGGAGTTAGTCGTCGTGTCAAACAATGAGTTTCACGAAATGATTAAAAGTAAGAAATGTCAGATTCAAATCCACATCTCCAGAGGAGACTGCGAACAGAACACAGCACCTGAGACCGCTCGGACATCCTGACTATTCAGTGCTGGGTGTGGCCACCTGCAGGTTGATTTTGTACTGTTGTGTCCTGTCACAAGAAATAAATGAGGGCAGCAGGCGTATCTCTGCCTGAAACCGGGGAAACAGTGAGACAGACCTTGGAGCAAGGGTCTGGTTATTGCCAAACAGCAAAGAAAATATTAATTCTGGAAGAACAATTTTCAAAAATACAGTGACCCCAACGTGATTTTAACACGCAACCTTCTGATCGGGAGTCAGACACGCTACCGTTGCGCCAGGAGGCCTACACAATGTGTTTGAGATGTTCATCTATATGAAGCTTTCACAACACAAGGGGCTTTAAAATCCCCGCCCATTCCCACCAGGTGTCAGAAGCAACGCTCACCTGCCAGTCACCATATGTTTTTTTCTTAAACTTTTGTGTTGCGTTCATGGAAAAGCATCATTCATTAACCCCTCACCTTCTTTTGCACAATGAAAGAAATGCTAACTGAGGGCCAGTCGATACTTCAATCATTTGTCCTGTGCTTTGCGGAGCGGGCAGGGAAGTGGACCTGAGTCCATGATCGCATCGGCCATGATCGTATTAAATGGCGGAGCAGGCTCAAGGGGCGTATGACCGACTCCTGCTCCTATTTTTTTTGTTCTTATGTTCTTCTGCATGTTAACCCATTTTACACACTGTATTGCCGATGTCAACAGGAATCCGGGGCAACTTTTGTCAAATTTAACAACACCGGTTATTCCTTCCGTGCAGAGAAAATAGAATCAGTAGTGAAGATAAAATCCTACGGTGATCATTTTCAGATTCAATGCAGTAGGATTTCAAATAAAGTGAAAGAATTTTACAGTGAAAAGATTTGGAAGTGTTACTTGTATTTGTATCTTTAATTAAACTTTGTGGCATCTGACTCCCGTTCATGCCTCTGCTGAATAAGACAGGAGGGTTTGACGTTGACCAGACTGCAGTGCCCCTGATATTTGTGAGCTCATCCTTTATATTCAGTGGTTTCTCGCCCTTTGATGGGCTGCAGTGTAGCGGATATCACGTTGGCCTCACACGCGAAAGGTCCCCGGTGGATCTGTTTTCTCTCACTGAAAGTTATCTATTTATTGGTTAAATAAAGAGCAATTCAGGAATAAGGGAGCCATTTAACAGGAGAATAAATAGCAAATAACGACAGCAAATGCTGGAAATCTCAGCAGGTCAGGCAGCATTTTCCAGGAGACTAAACTATCCTCCGATTGTTCCCTTTTCGCAAGTATAAACATCATGTTTCTACCCAGAATCAAACCGGGTACTTTTCACGTATAAAGCAAATGTGATAACCACTACACTGCAGAAACCTCTGGCACAACAGCCCCAACAGAGGGGAGCTGACCAGTGAGCTCCCTCTGTGCTGATCGGGAATGTGTTGGCTCACCTTAAACAACTTCTGTCCCACACTGAAAGTCCTCAATCCTTCTCCTCCGCTGCCCTTTACAGAAATGTCACGGATCACCCAGCCACCGTGTTCACTTCCACATCCTCACAGTGGGGCCACAGAGGCTCCTACCGTCTCCCGGCGATCAGCGAACTCGCCCAGTTTACGAAATTAAACCCCGAACACGTGCCTGGCAAAGGGCAGGAGAAGCCAGATAGTCTGTAAGCTCGGTCTATCGCAGAAAGTATTGGTATTCTTGGTGATTACAGCAATTATTAATCGTCTCACAGACCTCAATTATTTTTATGCGATGAATTGATCGAGAATTGAAACCAGTTTAGTGCGTCGGATCTTAACCCTGCGACCACCAGGGAACGGTTATGATACATATAGATATATTTATATATATTTAAATATGAACCTGAATATCAACGACTAGCTACCGAGACCTCATGGCACAACGGTAGTGCGTCTAACTTTGAGTGAGAGAAATTGTTCCACAGTGACACCCATTTCATCTTTTGTTCCCTTTTAAACGCTAGAAACTGAGACAAGGGGAATAAATAGAGAAATAAAAGCACAGGGATAAAGACAAGAGGAAGAGAGAAGGGGAAAGATACTGTCCCCACCCAGAACTAATGCAGAAACCCCTCTGCTGCGCTCGGGGTGGCCACCCACAGCCTGGATACACGAACGGGAGAACACCAGCGGGGCCATAAAAGGAACGGCGAGCGGCCCTGGGAGCAGCTTGGAGGTCCCTGGAGACTACTCCAGGGAGCAGCGCGAGCTGGTGCAGGAGGGCGGCGGCAGCGAGGAGTGGCATCATCAAGGTCCAGGTCGGTGATTGGAGCGTGTGCAGGTACAGCAGGAGCGGCGAGAACGGTGCAAAGGAGCGGCGAGAGACTGTAGAGGGACGTGATCGGGGCCCAGGGGAGGCATGAGTTCAGGGCCAGGGGCCCAGGGTTAGCACGTGCCCAGCCCACACTGCGATATGTGTGTGCACTGGGTCCGTGCAGCAGAGCTGGTCTCCAGTAGTCTTGGATAACCCTTGCCACTGGACCAAGACCTCGCTCTGTCAAGCCCGTGTGATGGCTGGGGTGCAACGGCCACCACACGTTAAAAAAATCCACGCACAGGCATCTTCCACCCTTCGGGATGTAGTTCGGGTCCTTCATTGAAACACTTGTGAACTCATCCTTTTTCGTCATGGATTCAAGTCATCCTCGTTTCGAGGGACCGCCTATGATGATGATGATGATGGATACATTAACGTCCCAACAGCTCATTGACTGCAGGAGTGCGGCGCTTCAGAAGACATGTCGAAAAGGCAAAGTCACTGATTCCGTCTCATGTGCTCCGCCGATCAAGAACAGCAACACACACTAAAAATGCTTCAATAATGGTTACATCTTATCTCCACATTTTCTGAGCAGGTGGTTTGTTGGTCTCGGGATATGATTCTTGCTTCGTGGTTGTTACTTGAAATTTGCAGAAAGATCCTGATTTCAAATCCCAGACCAGCCTTGAGTTTGCATCGAACTTTTGCAAAAAGGACTTGCATTTCTGCCGCGTCTGTCAGGAACTCATGACGACCCAAAGCGCTTTACAGCCGTTGAGTTGCCTTTGAAATGTTGTCATGTGACGAAAGATGTGCCCAAATCACCTCAACTCTTTGCAAACGAGTTCATCGAATCAAAGAAGTTTACAGCACGGAAGGAGGCCATTTCGGTCCATCGTGTCCGCACCGACCAACTCGAGGCTATCCAGCCTAATCCCACTTTCCAGCTCGAGGTCCAAAACCCTGCAGGTTACGACACTTCAGGTGCACATCTAAGCACTTTTTAAATGTGGTGAGGGTTTCTGCCTCTACCACCCTTTCAGGCAGTGAGTTCCAGAACCCCACAACCCTCTGCGTGAAGAAATATCTCCTCTAAACTTTCGACCAATTACTTTAAATTTATGCCTCCTTGTTGTTGACCCCTCTGCTAAGGGAAATAGGTCCTTTCTATCCACTATATCTCGGACCCTCATAATTTTATACACCTCAATGAGGTTGCCCCTCAGGCTCTGTTCCATGGAAAACAAACCCAGCCTATCTAATCTGTCCTCATGGCTAAGATTCTCCACTCCCAGCAACATCCTCGTAAATCTCCTCTGTGCCCTCTTCAGTGCAATCATGTCCTTCCTGTATTATGGCGACCAGAACTGCAAGCAGTACTCTAGCTGTGACCTAACCTGCCCCACCGACCCCATCTCTTGTATTCTATGCCTCGGCTAATAAAGGCAAGCATTCCATATTTCTTCTCAACCACCTCATCGACCTGGCCTGCTACTTTCAGGGATCTGTGGACATGCACTCGCTGGATTCTGGGGAGGACCCAGCAGATTGCAAAACTGCAAATGTAATGCCCCTATTTAAAAAAGGAGGCAGACAAAAAGCAGGAAACTATAGACCAGTTTGCCTAACATTTGTGATTGGGCAAATGTTGGAATCCATTATTAAAGAAGCAGTAGCAGGACTGAGAAACATCGAAACATAGAAAATAGGTGCAGGAGTAGGCCATTCGGCCCTTCGAGCCTGCACCACCATTCAATAAGATCATGGATGATCATTCAGCTCAGTACCCCTTTCCTGCTTTCTCTCCATACCCCTTGATCCCTTTAGCTATAAGGGCCACATCTAACTCCCTCTTGAATATATCGAACAAACTGGCATCAACAATTCTGCGGCAGAGAATTCCACAGGCTAACAACTCTCTGAGTGAAGAAGTTTCTCCTCATCTCAGTCCTAAATGGCTATCCCTTAGACTCCGACCCCTGGTTCTGGACTTCCCCAAAATCGGGACCTGTCCAGTCCCGTCAGAATTTTATATGTTTCCATAAGATCCCCTCTCATTCTTCCAAACTCCAGTGATCTCTCGATCCCTTGATTCCCCGAGACTCCAAAAATCTATCTAACGCAGCCTTGAATATATTCAGAGACTCAGCATCCACAGGCCTATGGGGCAGAGAATTCCAAAGATTCATATCCCTCTGAGTGAAGACATTCCTCCTCATCTCTGTCTCAAATAGCCGACCCCTTAACCTGAGACTGTACCGCCTGGTTCTAGACACTCCAGCCCGGGGGAAACAACCTCTCAGCATCTACCCTGTCAATCCCCTTCAGAATATTGTGTGTTTCAATGAGATCACCTCTCATTCTTCTAAACTCCGGAGAGTATCGGCCCATTCTACACAATCTCTCAACTTAAGACAGTCGTCTCATCCCAGGAATCAATCTGGTGAACCTCTGTTGTACCACCTCCCAGGCAATTATTTCCTTCCTCAAATAAGGAGACCAAAACTGTGTGCAGTACTCCAAGTGTGGTCTCACCAGGGCCCTGTACAATTGTAGCAAGACTTCCTTACTCTTGTACTGTGGGCTATATATTAGGTACTATGGGGCGAGTGCCCTGTTTTTTTGCTGATTCGACGGTTGTATAAAAAGATATTAAAATTTGACAGTTGCTCGGCAAACATATTTGTATTTCCTTCAGTGTACTCCTTACTCTTCAAGGGCTAGATTTTCCCCAAGCAGTTTTGTCGGCGCACTGACCTCAAGCGCACCGACTTTGCGCGCTGGAAACGGCTCGGGGAAAAGCTCACCCCCTCCTGGCCGTTGTGTGCAGTCCCCGGAGTCCTGGCGTGCTGTTGATGGTGAAGTGGGGGGCGGAGCCAAATGCCTGCACCG
Organism: Pristiophorus japonicus; assembly: GCF_044704955.1. Taxonomy (NCBI): domain Eukaryota; kingdom Metazoa; phylum Chordata; class Chondrichthyes; family Pristiophoridae; genus Pristiophorus; species Pristiophorus japonicus. Next base: position 3,156,216 of record NW_027254488.1, read on the forward strand.
AAAACACTGCCGGCACCTTCGTGCATGGGCAGTAGGGAGAGAAAACTTGGCACTCTGCCATTTTTAAACAGTGTCAAACCCGATGAAAAAAACAGCAGCTTCTCAGCTTCTCCGGTCGCTCAGCGGGCTCGCCCCCCGTTCCTCCCCGATAAAACGCACAGCTCCAGCAGCTGCAACTTCTCCGGTCCACAAGCTCACACTTCACCGGTGTGTCTTCCCTCCCCTATCCTAGGGATATAGGGACCGAGTGTAATGGAGCCAAGTTTGCTGATGATACAAAGATGGGAAAGTCAATTGTGATACAGCAACGAAAATCTCAATTCCGGAAGAGCAATATGGAAAAGTACAGTGACCCCGACGTGATATAAACACGCAGCCTTCTGATCTGGAGACAGACACACGACCGTTACACCACGAGGTCTACAGTGCAGAGTGCCCATGTTTGTATACATGAAGGTTCCTGAAACACAGTTTCATTTACCCTGCATTGGTGCAATGATAGGGATTTAAAATCCCCGGCCACTCCCACCGTGGGTCAGACAGCATCAGAAGCAGTGCCCACCTGTCACTCACCCTCTCACGCCCGCTTTCATCACCTGCTGCCCGCGGACTGCAGCAAATCCAGTTCATCATCATCATAGGCAGTCCCTCGAAACGAGGATGACTTGCTTCCACGCCAAAAAAGGATGAGTTCACAGGTGTTTCAATGATGCACCTAATATTCCAGGTCTCGAACTGCATGTTGAAGTGAGGAAGATGCCTGTGCGTGGATTTTTTTAACGTGTGGTGGCCGTTGCACCCCAGCCATCACGCGGGCTTGACAGAGCGAGGTCTTGATCCAGTGGCAAGTGTTATCCAAGACGACTGGAGACCAGCTCTGCTGCACGGACCCAGTGCCCCCACATATCGCAGTGTGGGCTGGGCCCGTGCTGCCCCTGGGCCCCTGGCCCTGAACTCACGCAGCCCCTGGACCCCGATCACATCCCTCCACAGTCTCTCGCTGCTCCTGCTGTACCTGCCCACGCTCCAATCACCGACCTGGACTTTGATGACATCACTCTTCGCTGCCGTCGCCCTCCTGCACCAGCTCGCGCTGTACGTTGCCGTGGTACACCACCACGCTGCTCCCAGGCCGCCGCTCACCGCTCCTTTTATGGCCCCGACCTGCCGCTGGTGTTCTCACGCAGGTCGGGGCCTCCACGCTGCTCCCAGCAAATCCAGTTACACCCCGTGTTACCGCACAATTCTCAGCTGTGATTGTAAGCTGACTATATTTAAAGCTATCGCAGAGGCTGCACGCAGTGTTCCCTGGTAGTCTAGTGGTTAGGATTCGGTGCTCTCACTGCCCTGGTCTAGGTTTGATTCCTGGTCAGAGAAAGCATTTTTACAGAGCAAGCTGACAAATATAATTCAAGTCTGTGAGATACTGAATAATTGTTTCAATCATCATTAATCCACCCACATGTGTTGCACACTGAAGGAAATACAAATATGTTTGCCGAGTGACTGTCGGATTTTAATAACTTTTTATACAACCGTAGAATCAGCAGAAAAACAGGATATTCGGCCCATTGTACCTAATATTCCGCCCATAGTACAAGAGTAAGGAAGTCTTGCTCCAAATGTACAGGGCCCTGGTGAGACCACACCTGGAGTACTGCGCACAGTTTTGGTCTACTTATCTGAGGAAGGATACACTTGCCTTGGAGGTGGTACAACGGAGGTTCACCAGATTGATTCCTGGGATGAGAGGACTGTCCTATGGTGAGAGATTGTGTAGAATGGGCCGATACTCTCCGGAGTTTAGAAGAATGAGAGGTGATCTCATTGAAACAGACAATATTCTGAAGGGGATTGACAAGTAAATGTTGAGAAGCCCGGCTAGCTCAGTCGGTAGAGCATGAGACTCTTAATCTCAGGGTCGTGGGTTCGAGCCCCACGTTGGGCGATTACTTTTCATTAAACTTTTATATTGCTTTCGCGGGTCAATATCATTAATGAACCCATGATCTTCTTTTGCACAATGATAAAAATGCGAACTGAGGGAGAATTGATAATTTAATGAAATTATCATTAAATTATCATAATTTAATGAAAGCAGCGCCTCAGACCGCTCGGCCGTCCTTACTGTTAGATGCTCCAGTTGCAAGTTATTACTCTGGAAATTTTCAGTCCAGGTGCTTGTTCAGGGCTGCTTCAGCACAGAGGGAGCTCACTGGTCAGCTCCCCTCTGTTGGAAATGCTTTGCCAGAGGTTTCCGTAGTGTAGTGGTTGTCACGTTTGCTTTATATGTGTAAGGTCCCTGGTTCGATCCCAACTGGGAGCATTATGTTTAAACTTGCTGTGGATGAACAATCTGAGCCGAGTTTCGTCTCCGAGCAAATGCTGCCTGACCTGCTGAGATTTCCAGCATTTATTGATTAAAGTATCAACTCTCCCTCAGTTAACATTTCTTTCATTGTGCAAAAGAAGGTGATGGGTTAATTAATGATGCTATCCCGTGAAAGCAACACAAAAGTTTAACAAATAAACATATGGTGACTGGCAGGTGAGCGCAGCTTCTGACACCCGGTGGGAATGGGCGGGGATTTTAAATCACCGTTTATTGCAGAACCTTCATATAGACGAACATCTCAGACTCAGTGTTTAGGCCTCGTGGTGCAGCGGTGGTGTGTCTGCCTCTTGATCAGAAAGTTGCGTGTTTAAATCATGTTGAGGTTCCTGTCCTTTTGGGTTATTCCAGAATTAATATTTTCTTTGCTGTTTCGCAATAACCAGACCCTTGCTCCAAGGTCTGTCTCACTGTTTCCCCGGTGTCAGGCAGAGATACGCCTGCTGTCCTCATTTACTTCATGTGACAGGACACAAAAGTTCAAAATCAAACTGCAGGTGGCCACACATAATATTGAGCAGTCAGGATGGCTGAGCGGTCTAAGTTGCTGCATTCAGGTTGCAGTCTGCTTTGAAAGCGTGGGTTCCGTAGTGTAGTGGTCATCACATTCGCTTAACATGGAAAAAGTTCCCGTTTCAAAACCAGCTGAAAACGTGCTCAATTAAATATGCGAAGCATTGAATAATGTGCATTTCTTGTTCAGTATTAACAAACCATAATGTCTCCCAGTCCTGCTATATTTACTGAATGCTCTGTACAGTTCGGTACACATTCAAACTCTACAGTTTCCAGCCCTGACGATGCAGAAAGCCCATCTCAAAGCTGCACATTCCAGCTGCTTTCAGTTGAGTTGTGAGAGATTATTGACGGATCCTGCAGCTGTGAAAGGGAAAGATGTGTTAGAGGGGTCATCAAACGAGGCCATGTGGGTTGAATTAAAGAACAAAAAAGGGGCGATCACACTACTGGGAGTGCACTTTTGACCCCCAGGCAGTTAGAGGGAGATAGAAGAACAAATATATGGGCAGATTGTTGAGAAGTGCAAAACCTATAGAGCTGAAATAGTGGAGGATTTTAACGACCCGAATATTAACTGGGAAAATGATAGTGTGAATGGTACAGATGGTGGATGAATTCCTAAAATGCATTCAGGAGAAATTCTTTATCCAGTATGTAACAAGCCCATCAAGGGAGGGGCGGTTCTGGACTGGGTCTTGTGATCGAAGAGGGGCAGGTAGAAGGGGTATCAGTGGGAGAGCATTTTGGTGCGAGTGATCAGACTCAGTAAGGTTTAGGGTAGTTATGGAAAAGGACAAAGGGGACCAGGAATAAAAGTTCTCAATTGGGGTAAAGCCAATTTTGCTGAGCTGAGAAGGAATTTCGCAAAGTTGACTGAGAACGGCTACTTGCTGGTAAATCAGTGTCAGAGCAGTGGAAGGCATTCACGGAGGAGATCCTGAGGGGACAGAGCAAGTATGTTCCCTTAAAACAAAGGTGGGACTAACAAATCTAGAGCTCCCGGCATGTCAGGGACATACAGGGAAAGTTAACGAAAAAAAGGGAAGCTTATGACAAATACCGATAACTCAATACTGCAGAAACTCTAGAGGTGCAGAGGTGCAATTAAAAAATATATCAGGAAAACAAAGAGAGAGCATGAGAGAATGTTGGCAATTAAATCTGGTAAAACCCAAAGATGTTTTACAAATACATTAAGAGCATGATGATAAGTAGAGAAAGAGTGGGGCCTATTAGAGTCCATAAAGGGAATCTGTACGCTGAGGCAGAAGACGTGGGTAGGATTCTGAATGAATACTTTGCATCTGATTTCACAAAAGAGAAGGGGGATTTGGACTTTGGAATGAGGGTGGAGAAGTGTGAAATATTAAATGAAATAAACATAGTGAGAGAGGAAGTATTGGTGGTTTAGCAGCTTCGAAAGTGGATAAATCCCCAGGCCCGGATGAAATGTATCTCAGGCTGATAAGAGCAGCAAAAGAGGAAATGGCAGAGGCTCTGACCACCATTGTCCAATCCTCACTGGCTACAGGTGCGGGACCAGAGGATTGGAGCACTGCTAACGTTGTACCTTTGTTTAAAAAGGGAGAAAGGGATTGAGTAAATACAGGCTGGCCAGCCGAACCTTTTACAATTATTTGTAAAAATCCTGAGGGACAGGATAAATCTTCATTTGGAAAGACATGGATTAATCAAGGATAGTCAACATGAATTTGTCAAGGGAAGGTCATGTCTGACTAAGTTGATTGCATTTTTCGAGGAGGTAACCAGGAGGGTTGATGAGGGCAGTGGTATGATGTAATGTATATGCACTTTAGCAAAGCTTTTGACAAGGTCGCACTTGGCAGACTGGTTACGAATGTAAAAGCCCATGGGATTCAAGGGCAAAGTGGCAAGTTGGGTCCAAAATTTGTTCAGAGGCAGGAATCAAAGCGTAATGGTTGATGGGTGATTTTGTGATCCAGTGGGATTCCGCAGGGCTCAGTGCTGGATCCCTTGCTTTTTGTGGTATACATCAATGGTTTGGACTGAAATGTTGAGGGTATGAGTAAGAAGTTTGCAGATGACACTAAAACAGGCTGAGTGGTTGATAATGAAGAAGAAAGTGGCGGACTACAGGAAGATATCAATGGATGTTTCAAGGCGCTTTGCAGCCAATGAAGTACTTTTTGAAGTGCGGTCACTCTTGTAGTGTGGGAGACACAGCCGCCAATTTGCACACGGCAGGCTCCTATAGGCAGCAGTGTGATGATGACCAGATCATCTGTCTCTGTGATGTTGATTGAGGGATAAATATTGACCAGGACACGAATCCTGGCCACATTGATCCTCCCACCAGTTCACACTGTTCTCCGAGGGACCAGCGCGATGATACTAAAACAACAAGCGAAGTTGGTAAGCTATCCATGCAGTCCATCGGAATCCAGCCACACCACCTTATACCACGGGTAACATCTCTCCATCGATTCTGGAATCTGGATCAACAAACCAAAATCACATCTTATAAGGAATTCCGGGAGGTGCTTCAAGCTTTATTACATATATGTTAACATTTTTAAGGTATTTAAACAAATACCGACGTTTTTGAAATGGGCGTCTGGGTGACGTCATCAAAACCCAGGTCGCCATTTTGGAGCGTGAGCAGGAACATCGGCAGGGCCCAGGTAGAGAGGAGTGGGAAGGTCGGGGCGGATGAGCGGTGAGTGTTTGTGGCGAGATGCGGTGAATGTTTATGGTGGAGGAGCGGCGACTGATCGTGGAGGAGGTGCGACAGATGAGGGGACAGGGCCCAGAAGAGCCGAGGGCCCAGGGGCAGCACGGGCCCAGCCCACACTGCGATATGTGTGGGCACTGGGTCCGTGCAGCAGAGCTGGTCTCCTGTCGTCTTGGTTAACCCTTGCCACTGGACCAAGACACAGCTCTGTCAAGCCCGTGTGGTGGCTAATGTGCAACGGTCACCCCACGTTAAAAAAATCCACACAAAGTCATCTTCCACCCCCTCAATTGGATTCAGGACTGGAACATCGGGTCCTTCATCGAAACACCTCTGAACTCATGGAAGCAAATCATCCTCGATCGAGGGACCGCCTGTGATGTTGATGATCAATGTACTGGTCAGGTGGGCAGAACTGTGGCAAATGGAATTCAATCCAGATAAGTGTGAGGCAATGCAGTTGGGGATGTTTAACAAGGCAAGGGAATACACATTAAATGGTACGACACTGAAAAGTGTAGAGGAATAAAGGGACCTTGGAGTGCAGGTCCGCAGATCCCTGAAGGTAGCAGGCCAGGTAATTAATGTGGTTAAGAAGGCATAGGTAATACTTGCCTTTATAAGTCAAGACAGGGAGTACAAGAGCAAGGAGGTTATGGTTGAACTGTACAAAACACTGGCTACACCACAGCTGGAGTACTGCGTGCAGTTCTGGTCACCACATAACAGGAAAGATGTGATTTCACTGGAAAGGGTGCAGAGCAGATTTACTAGAATGTTGCCTGGTCCGGAGAATTTTGGCGATGAGGATAGTTTGGAGATGCTGAAACTGTTTTCTTTGCAACAGAGGTGTCTGAGCGGAGACCTGATTGAGGTGTATAAAATTGAGGGGCCTGGATAGAATGGATCGGAAGGTCCTGTTTCCCTTGGCAGAGGGGTCAACAACCAGGGGGCGTAGAATTAAAGTAATTGGGGGAGGTTTAGAGGAGATATGAGGGGACATTTCATCACCCAGAGGGTGGTGGGGGTCTGGAACTCAATGCCTGAAAGGGTGGTAGAGGGAGGGACCTTCACCACATTTAAAAGATACGTGGATGTGCACTTAAAGTGCCACAACCTACAGAGCTCTGGACCGAGAGCTGGAAAGTGGGATTAGGCTGGATAGCTCTTTGTCGGCCGGCGGTGACACGATGGGCCGAAATGGCCTCACTCTGTGCTGAAACTTTCTGATTCTATGATTCTATTAATATAGATATATATTTATAAATTATACCATTACCATAATTTTTCCTTGGTGATCGAGTGGTTAAGATCCCGAGCACTAACCCTCTTTCTATTCTCAATCAGTTTATCGCATGAAAATAATTGAGGTCTGTGAGAGGATTAATAATTGCATACCTCGGGAGCCTATTATCAGCGAGGGCAGGCATCGATGACGAGGTTCAACACTGCCTCCAGTGCGCCAGTGCAGCCTTCGGCCGCCTGAGGAAGAGAGTGTTCGAAGATCAGGCCCTCAAATCTGCCACTAAGCTCATGGTCTACAGGGCTGTAGTGAGACCCGTCCTCCTGTATAGCTCAGAGACATTGACCTTATACAGTGGGCACCTCAAGTCGCTGGAGAAATACCACCAATGATGTTTCTGCAAAATCCAGCAAATCCCCTCGGAGGACAGATGCGCCAACATTCGCGTCCTCAATCAGGACAACATCCCCAGCATCGAAGCACTGACCACACTCGACCAGCTCCTTTGGACGGGCCACATTGTTCGCATGCCTGACACAAGACTCCAAAAGCAAGCGCTCTACTCGGAACTCCTGCACGGCAAGCGAGCCCCAGGTGAGCAGTGGAATCGTTTGAAGGACCCTCAAAGCCACTTCATAAAATGCAACATCCCCACCAACAGCTGGGAGTCCCTGGATAAAGACCACCCTCAGTGGAGGTAGAGCATCTGGAGGGTGCTGTGCACCTCGAGTCTCATCGCCGAGAGCATGCAGAACACATGCACAGGCAGCGGAAGGAGCGTGTGGCAAACCAGTCCCACCCACCCTTTCCTTCAACCACGGTCTGTCCAACCTGTGACAGAGACTGTAATTCATGTATTGGACGGTTCAGTCACCTGAGAACTCACTTTTAGAGTGGAAGCAAGTCTTCCTCGATTTCGAGGGACTGCCTATGATGATGATGAATTGCTGTAATCACCGTTAATAACCCCGTTACTTTCTGTGACACACTGAGTTTACAGACTCTCTGGCTTCTCCTGCCCTTTGCGGGACACTTGTTCCGGTTGTAATTTTACAAACTGGGTGAGTTTGCTGATCGCGGGGAGACGGCAGGAGTCTCTGTGGCCCACTGTGAGGGTGTGGAAGTGAACATGGTGGGTGGTAATTACGTGACATTTCTGTAAAGGGCAGCGGAGGAGAGGATTGAGAGCTTTCAGTGTGGGACAGAAGTTGTTTAAGGTGAGCCAACACATTCCTGATCCTCCTCTCTTCTTCTGAGGCAATCCCCCGGAGTCGAGGATGACTTGCTTCCACATCAGCATCGGTCCTGATCAGCACCGAGGGAGCTCACTGTTCAGCTCCCCTCTGTTGTGTTCCTTGTAACAGAGGTTTCTCTAGTGTAGTGGTTATCATGTTTACTTTACATGTGAAAATTTCCTGGTTCTATCCCGGGCGGGAACATTATGTTTAAACTTGCTGTGGATGAACAATCGGAGGCGAGTTTCGTCTCCTGGCAAAAAAGCAGATGCTGCCTGTGCGGTACCAGAACTGAACACAGTCCCCCAAGTGAGGTCCAACCAGGGCTTTGTGTAGCTGCACACAACATCTGTCCCCTTGTGTTCCAGTTATACAAACATAAGAAATAGGAGCAGGAGTTGGCCACACTGCCCCTCGAGCCTGCTCCGCCATTCAATAAGATCATGGCTGATCTGATCATTCACTCAGCTCCACTTCCCTGCCCGCTCCCCATAACCCCTTATCGCCTTATCGTTTAAGAAATTATCGATTTCTGTCTTAAATATATTCAATGTCCCAGCTTCCACAGCTCTCTGAGACAGCGAATTCCACAGATTTACAATCCTCTGAGGGAAGAAATTTCTCCCCATCTCAGTTTTAAATGGGCGGCCCCTTATTTTAAGATCTAGTTCTAGTCTCCCCCACCAGTGGAAACATCCTCTCTGCATCCACCTTGTCAAGCCCCCTCATAATCTTATACATTTGGATAAGATCACCACCCATTCTTCTGAATTCCAATGAGTAGAGGCCCAATCTAAACAACCTTTGCTCAGAAGTCAACCCCCTCAACTTCGGAATCGACCGAGTGAACCTTCTCTGAACTGCCTCCAGAGCAAGTATATCCTTTCGTAAATATGGAAAACAAAAGTGCACGCAGTATTCCAGGTGTTGTCTCAACAATACCCTGTATAACTGGAGCAAGATTGCCCTGCTTTTATACTCCATCCCCTTTGCAATCAATGCCAAGATTCCATTGGCCTTCCTGATCACTTGCTGGTGATCGAGTTCGCGAGATATGAAGGCCAGGTTAACATTAGTCTTATTTGATTATTTTCTGATCCTGCCCATAACATTTACATAACACCATGTTGACTCTGTCAAATCATGTTATAATTTTCGAAGTGCTCTGACACCACTTCTTTAACAATGGATTACAGCATTTTCCCGATGACTGATGTCAGACTAACTGTCCTGTAGTTCCCGGTTTTCTCTCTCCCTCCTTTCTTGAATAGCGATGTTACATTTTCTACCTTCCGATCCGCTGGGACTGTTGTAGAATCTGGACATCGTGGTGCAACGGTTACGGGTCTAACTCCCGATCACGAGGCTGTGTGTTCAAATCAGTTAATTTAGCTGTTGTTCTTCCGGAATTGATATTGTGTTTGCTGTTTCACAATAACCAGACCCTTGCTCTAAAACCTGTCTCACTGTTTCCCCAGGGACACATTCATGTTACAATAAACATTCTGAATCAGATGCCTGAAGTGCAGTGTGTAAAATGGGATATGGTTTAACAGTTAACATGCAAAACACAGAACCAATTATTCAATTATCGACTCTCCCTCAGTTAACATTACTTTCACTGTGCAAAAGAAGCTGATCAGTTAATTAATGAAGTTTGCCCGAGAAAGCGGCATAAAATTTAACGATAACGATTCACCCAACCTGGGGCTCAAACCCATAACTCTGAGATTAAAAGCCTTATGCTGTATCTACTGAGCTAGCAAGGATTATGTAAATCACGTTCCCTGTCGGTGAGGCGCCTGTTGGTTCCGTCCCATTTCCCTGTGTTTCCCGATCCTGTCTGTCTCTCTGGCTCTGTTCAATCTGTGTGTGACCACCTCCAGTTTGATTTTGAACTAATACCCGTGTTTGTGTATTCAGTAAAAACAGAAAATGCTGGAAACACTCAGCAGGTCGGGCAGTATCTGTGGAGGTGGGGAAGTGGGAATAATCGATGGGTCTGTTTGTGGCTTTGATCTGCTGCTGGGAAGTGAGGCAGCGCTGCAGGATGCTTTTTTTCGAGGTGCAAGCAGAGGTTTCCGTCGTGTAACGGTTATCACCTTCGCTGCACATGTGAACTATCCTCGGTTTGAGCACGGACAGAAACATTATTTTGGCGAATATTTTTCTGTGGAATACATTTTAAAAAGTAGCCCCAGGTTCCTTGTATCATGAGCGATGGGCATTTTAACTCACTCTCCTAAAATACAGTGTGTGTAAAATCAGATAGAGGATAAAACTTGATCAATGATTGAAGTTCCTTAACTCAGTAAAGTTCAGTTATTGAAGTTTCCATCGATGCATTGCATAAACATAATTGAGGTGTGTGAGAGGATTAATAATGGGCTTTAATAGTTAATGAGCCCATTACTTTATGTTATAGACCCAGGTTACACACTCTCTTACTTCTGAAAGAGTTCAGATGCGTGTGGGGTGATTGGGGCACATCTTTCCCCACATAGCAAGGTTCCATTGGTACTTCATTGCCTTTAAATCACTTGGGGATATCCTGAGTTGTTGAAAGGCCACGTAAAAATGCAGTCATTCTTTGCAAAAGTTCTAACCGCAAGTTCAAACTTCGCCGGCAATTGGAGGCTCACCCAGAATTTGTTCTGACACCACGACAAAGTCCTTAAAAGTGGGATTCAGCAGTTCAGCTGCTCGCTTATCATTTCCGTCTGACCTGGTGCTGCAAGTGGAGATGTGTCCGCAGTGTAGCGTTTAACACGTTCACCTCACACACGGGAAAGCTCACCGGGTGGAAATATTTTGTTGGAACTTTCTCCTCATGCATGTTTAGGGGAGAGATTGTTCTCCAGTGAAAGGACATAAGATCATAAGAACGTAAGAATTAGGAACAGGAGTCGGCCATTCGCTCCATTTTAATTTTTTCAAAGTGATTCCACCCGGGGACCTTTGGTGTGTTTGGGGAACATGATAACCGCTACACTACAGACACACGGTTGTAGATGTTGTCTAAGGAACATAACCAGAGCTCCAACCAACACAGCTGGCCGATACTTCAGGAGCTGGTTTTACGAGAATAGAATGACGGTGCTATATTTAGGAAGGCTGTGAGAGTGGCAGGAATTGATCTCGTGTTTCCCAGACTTTCTACACAGGAACATAGGAACAGGAGGAGGCCATTTGGCAGCGAGTGGTTAAGATCCGGAATGCGCTGCCTGAAAGGGTGGCAGAGGCAGAATTAATCTTATCTTTCAAAATGGATTTGGATAAGTATCTGAAGGAAAAATATCTCAGGGGTACGGGTAAAGGCCGAAGGAGTGGGACTAGCTGAGAGTCGGCACGGGCTCGACAGGCCGAATGAACTACTTCCGTGCTGTAACCGTTCCATGATTCTATATTATGTTTAAACTTGCTGTCGATGAACAATCGAAGGCGAGCTTAGTCTCCTGGTAAGAACGCTGATGCTGTCTGACCAGCTGAGATTTCCAGCAATTCTGTTTTTATTTGTTATTTATGGATTGAGTCGGTACAACTAGAGCTTTCTGATTCAGAAGATTCGAGGGGCACAGAAAGTTGGGAGTTTAACGACTTTGAAAGCAACATTTTTGACATGTGCAGCTTCGGTCAGAGAAATGTTTGTGTAATGATTTTTTCACAGAAAGGGATTCAGAATTACACCTTCTGGCTTCACACTTCTCTCTGGGCAGGAAGTTAAACAGGGGTTTCCGTATTGTCGCGGTTATCATCTTAGTTTCTCACACTCAAACGGTCTCATGTTCAAACACAGGCAGAAACATTATTTTAGAATATATTTGCTGTGAAATAAATTGAAACATCAACCTGCAGATGGCCACATACAGCATGAAATAGTCAGGATGGCCGAGCGGTCTCAGGTGCTGTGTTCAGTTTGTAGTTTTTTCTGGAAGTGCGGGTTCGAATCACACTTCTTCCTTTTCGGTATTGAGCAAAACCCATTTGCTTGGCACCACGACCAATTCCTTTAAAGTGGGATTCAGCAGTAAACCTGCTCGCTTAACATTTCATTCTGACCTGGTGCTGAAAGTGGATATGTTTCCGCAGTGTAGCGGTTAACACGTTCGCCTCACACGCGAAAGCTCACCGGGTGGGAATATTGAATATTTTCTGGAGCTTTCTCCTCATACATGCTCAGGGTTGCGTTTGTTCTTCTGTGGAAGGTCATAAGATCATAAACATGTAAGGATCAGGAGCAGGTAAAAATACATCTCCTCACCCCACATCCCCCGCCCCGGATTTTTCCTTTTTCCAATTATCTTATGTCTGTGTCCTCTGGAAACAGTTTCCCCATAATTCTGAAAATCTCTATTAAATATCCCATTGACTGTGATTACTGGGGTTCAATGTGGGGAATGGTCAGTTCATCCACTTTGCACCGAAGAATGATCGACCAGTGCATGATCTAAAAACATTATGTTAGAGAAGAGTTTTTCTGTGAAATAGTTGCTCCTGTTAATTTGAACAAAAGTTGCACCGGATTCCTGGAGTCATAAGTGATACGTCCTTCCTGTACAGTATAAATGCACACGAGGCCAATGCTTGAGAGAAGGTCAGTCTGTGACCTGTCCTTTATTCCTTAGCGCACAACTGATGGAAGTGAGTGGAGCTTCCCCTTTTATACCTGAATGTCCAGGTTAGGAGTGTCTCCCACAAGTTCACCACCGAGTGGTCATTGTTCTCACAGTGTACAACTTGTCAGTTTATACATGGGTTGCAATGCTGGTTGAATACATGACATCACCTCCTACGCCAAAGTCTTTTTGGGATCACAGGTTGAGTCTCTCTGGTGGTTTACGCTCTCTTGTATAGCGCCTGAGTTGGGGCTCCGGTTGTTGGGCGCTGGCCTGCGTGTCTGCTGTTTGCGGTGCCTCAGGCCTGTCCGGACTGCCCACAGTGACTGGGCTCTCCTCCCTTTGGTTCCGGTGTTCGGTCACCTGTGCTGGAGTGAACTCTATATCGTGTTCTTCCTCTGCTTCTACTATGGGGTTGCTGAACCTCCTTTTAGTTTGATCCACGTGTTTGCGGCAGATTTGTCCATTGGTAAGTTTAACTGCAGAATCCTATTGCCCTCTTTGGCAATCACAGTGCCTGCGAGCCATTTAGGCCCTGCAGTGTAGTTATGGACAACAACAGGGTCGTTTACACCAATATATCGAGCCCTCGCATTCCTGCCATCGTAGTTATATTGTGATTGGCGCCTGCTCTCAACAATTTCTTTCATGGTGGGGTGTATAAAGAATAACGGGTTTTGAGCGTCCTTATCATTAGCAGCCCTGCGGGTGGAACCCCTGTGAGCGAGTGTGATCGGGATCTATTGGCCAACAGGAGGCGTGATAAGTGGCTTTGTAGGAAACCCCCTTGGATTCTGAGCATCCCCTGTTTGATTATCTGCACTTTTCGCTCTGTCTGGCCATTTGAGGCTGGCTTGAACGGTGCCTTTCTGACATGGTTAATTCCATTGCCTGCCATGAAGTCCTGGAATTCAGTGCTTGTGAAGCACGGGCCATTGTCGCTGACCAAGATGTCTGGTAGACCGTGGGCGGCGAACATTGCCCGTAGACTTTCTACCGTGGCAGAGGATGTGCTTGAATTTAAAATGTCACACTCGATTCATTTGGAATGGGTTTCTACTGCAACCAAAATCATTTTTCCGATGGAAGGACCTGCGTAGTCATCATGGATGCGTGACCAAGGCTTGGCGGGCCATGGCCAGGGGCTAAGGGGGGTTACCCTGGGTGCATTGCCCAGCTGGGCACACGTGTTGCACCTGCGAACACAAACTTCCAGATCTGCATCTATCCCTGGCCACCAAACGTGTGACCTGGCAATTGCCTTCATCATGACAATGCCCGGATGCTCATTGTGGAGTTCTCTGATGAACACCAATCTGCCCATCTGGGGCATGACTACGCGGGTTCGCCACAGTCGGCAATCGGCCTGAATCGAGAGTTCATTCCTGCCCCTGTGAAATTGTTTAAATTCCTCAGGGCATGCCCTGTACGTGGCTGCCCAGTCCCCATTCAGGACACATTTCTTGACTAGGCTCTCTATTTGTCCAGACTTTAATCTGACGGGCTGTCACGGGTGAGCCATCGCTTGTGTAAGCTTCAACAGCCATGACCATCTCACCAGCATGCTCGGCAGCCCCCTCAGTGGTGGCTAGTGGGAGCCTATTGAGTGCATCGGCGCAGTTTTCTGTGCCCGGTCTGTGCCGAATTGTGTAGTCAAAGGTGGCTAACGTGAGTGCCCACCTCTGTATGCGGGCCGATAAGTTTGCATTTATGGCCTTGTTGTCGGCCAAAAGTGACGTGAGGGGTTTGTGATCTGTCTCCAGCTCAAATTTCCTGCCAAACAGGTACTGGTGCATTTTCTTTACCGAATATACACATGCGAGCGCCTCCTTTTCTATCATCCCGTAGCAACTTTCGGCCTGGGACAGACTTCTGGAGGCATAAGCTACCAGCTGTAACTGACCCTTGGCATTGACCTGCTGCAACACACACCCGACACCATAGGACGACGCATCGCACGTTAACACAAGTTTCTTACATGGGTCATATCGTGTTAACAGATTGTTGGAACATCACAAATTGTGTGGTCTATTAAAAGCCCTTTCCTGGCTGTCCCCCCAGACCCATTCGCGACCTTTGCTTAGGAGCACGTGAAGCGGCTCTAGCAGCGTGCTCAATTTGGGAAGAAAGTTCCCAAATAGTTGGGGAGCCCCAGGAACAAACGCAGCTCCGTCGTGTTACGGGTCTGGGTGCTCTCTGGATCGCTTCCGTCTTGGACACAGTAGGGCTCATCCCGTCTACTCCTACCCTCATCCTCAGGAATTCTACCTCTGGAGATAGGAAGATGCACTTCGCCTTTTTCAGTCGCAGTCCTACCCGGTCCAGTCTGCGTCGCACCTCCTCCAGGTTGTGGAGATGTTCTTCAGTATCGTAACCCGTGATGAGGATGTCGTCCTGAAAAACCACCGTCCCTGGAATCGACTTGAGGAGGCTTTCCATATTTCGTTGGAAGATCGCGGCGGCCAAGCTAATCCCGAACGGACATCTGTTGTACTCAAACAACCCCTTGTGTGTCGTGATGGTGGTCAGCTTTTTCAACTCTCTCGCCAGCTCCTGGGTCATGTAAGCTGAGGTCAGGTCCAATTTTGAAAAAACTTTGCCACCGGATAGTGTCGGAAAGAGGTCCTCCGCTTTCGATAACGGGTCCTGGTCTTGGAGTGACCCCCGATTGATGGTGGCCTTTGTAATCAGCATATATCCTGACCGACCCAACCGCCTTGAGCACCGATACAATCGGGCTCGCCCAGTCACTGAATTCGACTGGCAAGATGATGCCTTCCCTCAGCAGGCGGTCCAATTCGCCTTTATTTTTTCCCACATCACGTACGGCACCGCTCTGGCCTTGTGGTGCACTGGCCTGGCGTACCCCAGGTTCCTTGTCTTCTGAGCAATGAACATTTTAAACCAATTTCAAAAATTCAGAGTGTGTTAAGTCAGATAGGGTGTAAAATATCATCTATGATGAAAGCTCCTGAAATTATTACAGTTCAGTTATTGAAGTATTGACTGTAAGTCTGCAAAACAATCCGGGTGGGAATATTGGCCCAAAAATTCCGGTTGGAGGCTTCCCGCGGGCAATTCCTTTCCGATCGGTGATGTTTTAATCACCCCATCTCCCACAGAGTTTAATTAATTGCATGCAATTATTTGAAAAAAGTTTGAATTAAAAAGTTACTTTCCGAACTCGGGCTCCCTCTGTGAATGCCTAACCACTAAACGAGCAGGATACACATTAAATAATTTCATTCCAGACTTCATATTTTCTTTGCTGTTTCACAATAACCAGACCTATGCTTCAAAATCTGTCTCACCGTTTCCCCGGTGTCAGTCAGAGAAGCACATGGGACTGAATCAGTGAATTTGCTTTTTCGTCCTGTCTTCTGAAGCGCCGCACGGTCCCACTCCGACAGTCAATGAGCTGTTGGGACGTTAGTGTATCCAGGCTGTGGGTGGCCACCCCGAGCGCAGCAGAGGGGTTTCTGCATTAGTTCTGGGTGGGGACAGTATTTCCCCTTCTCTCTTCCTCTTGTCTGTATCCCTCGGCTTTGTTTTCTGTATTTATTCCACCGGCCTCTTTTTATGTGTTTAAAAGGGAACAAAAGATGAAGTGGGCGACACTCTGGAACAATTTCTCTCACTCAAATATATCTATTTAGTGAAGTGAAATAAAGGGCAATTAAAGAATAAGGGAGAAGCCACTGTCGCCCTTTTGACAGCAGAATAAACACGCCCATGGTTGTTCATCCAGAGCAAGTTTTAACATAATATTTCTGTGCGGGATCCTTTCACGTGGAAAGCAAACGTGATAACGGCTCCACTGCGGAAACCACTCTGACCAGAAGTACAGCAGAGGGCAGCTGACCAGTGAATGCCTTCTGTGCTGATCGGGAATGTGTTGGCTCACCTTAAACAACTTCTGTCCCTCACTGACAGCTGTCAATCCTTCTCCTCCGCTGCCCTTTACACAAACATGTCACTGATCCCCACCCACCGCCCCACATCCCACATCCCCATCGTGTTATCTTCCATGTTAGCACAGTGGGGCCGCGGAGGCACCTACTCTCTCCCCGTGGTTAGTGAACTCAGTCAGTCTGTAAAATTAAAGGGGAACAAGTGTTCCGCAAAGGGTACGGGAAGGAAGAGAGTCTGTAACCTTGGTTTAATTGTTTGTCAAAGGCTACCCTTTGTGTATTTCCAGCAGTTTCCTACTTTCACAGGTGGAGATACCGGGGCTCGACCATGCTCCTAAAATACAATGAGGTCGGGATAAACGTTCCTCACGTACACAGGGCAAAATAAATGATTGAAGTTCTACAATGGATTAATTAATGATGTTTAAATCAATGAATCTTTTTTTCACATGAGATGCATGTAACTCTTTCTTCTAAGGTTTTAATTTTGATGGAAGTGCAATTTCCCTGGCCGGAAATCGACCCAGGGCCGCGGTGGTGAGAGCGCCGAATCCTAATCACTGGACCACCAAGGAACGCTGCATTGCTGCATCGCTGCATCGTAATGCTTGGTGTCATTAATATTCTTTTCAATCCACTTGTTTCACACCGAAACACATCGTAATCTTGATCTGAATTTAACGTCACGTGATTCTTTGAAATCACCTTTAAATGATTGGGTAAAACCACCCCTTATACCACCGAAAAACAGCTTCGATTCCAGGTCAGGGCGGTAACTTCTGTATCAGCTTTTTTCAATTCAAAACCTTATAAAATTGACGACATGCAGCTAATATGAAAACATAACAATTCATTTAATCACAGTTAAATAACCGATCACCTTTTTCAGGATGAAATAAATAATAATATAGTTACTGAGGGACACTAGTATCTTTAATCATTCATTTTCTCTTTACATGTGATGAATTTTTATCCCTATCTCATTGACATGCTGTATGAGAAATTGTAAGTGTTCATGACTCAGTTGTAAAACCATTGATTGTGTGTGTGTCTATTCTTGATAGGAGGAGCACTTGAGACCAAAGTTCCAGTTCGATATATGTATCAACAGAATCAATTTTCACCAGTTCCTTTAAACCCAATAAAATAATTTATTTTGATTGGACTAGATGGAGGAACATGATCCATGTAAACAATTGTTTTCATTTTACTTGTGCTGAATGCTCATAAAAGTATTGGAGTGGGAACTCACTGGATAACAGCACAGCTGGCAATGTTTGCGGAATATATTCGTGCAGCCAAAATGCACAATGACAACCCGGAACTGTGCGGCACCGAATCCTCGGGGAAAAACATTAAAAGCTTCGCCCGGAGATGGGTTTGGATTACCCACCTTTCAGTTACCAGCCGAATGCACTAAACCATTGCGCCACAGATACACACTGCAAGACATGCAAAACCAGGGTGTCAGTCAGTTAAAGCTTCAGATTGCTCTGACCGGGATGGAACTTATCCACTCTCAGTTGTACTTTTCCCAAGTAAAGGGTGGGACATTCATTGTGGATGTGTGGAAGCAGTCTGGTCCCGCACACTGCAGACACTTTCATGTCACCAACCAGCTCTCCCACAATCGGTGTGATCTACTTTCCAGCCTTCCAGTGCCTTGTCTGTGACGAAGTATGTTTCAAAGGTTTTGGCGTAGTTGGTTCCATGGTGTAATGGTGAGCTCTCTTGACTTTAAATCCAGTGATCTGAGTTCAAATCTTGGTGAAACCTAAAGTCTTGTTGTCCCAGCTGCTGCAAATTTGGGACAAACAAGTGAAAGACACCTGGTGCTGGTGGGCAGTTTTGTTGCCTTTTTCATTGATGCTTGATCGACAAGTCGAGTTATCAAATTGTGTGCTCAACCGTCAGTTATCTGCTCCAAATCAGCGGAGGACACATCACTTTGTTGTCTAATGCTGCCTTTGCTTGCACAATGTGTGCTGAGATTATCTGTGCAATATGCATTCCGCAGGATGAATAAAAGCAATGCTTTTTGAAATGCAGACACTGCATGTTTTGCACTCGACAAAACGTTGCATTTTCTTTACATTCATTTTACATTAATGCATTGCAATGCCAACGCACTTTTTACGTGGCAAGGTCGATAATTAGCAGAGCAGAATGAAGAGATCGCAATGTTTCTGTTTAAAGAATGGACTCAGTTGAGAATATTTTGTGGATTTTATTTTTCTGAGGCTATTTTCCCTGTGCTGGGGACACCCTGCGCAGATATGTGAAAAAGCTGGTTTTGTTAAAACTCCAGAGACCGCATGAAAGTTAGCTGGGACAAAAGACCTGTCAGTCATCCATTGACAAAAGAGCTGTCGGCCAGGAAGGGGGGCCACTGACAAAGCCACTCTAATTTGTAAAAGCACTTCTCACCTCCATCTCAGAAGGAGACAGAGAACAATGAACCCACCAGCCTGGCCAGCCAAGGAGGAGCTGGGTCTTTCCCAACAAAAAGGCTCAGAGAGATGCCCAGACTAAGGGCCATCAGCCCAATTCATGGGTGGGATGGCCCATCACTGACGAAGTACCCGTGCTTAGAAACAAAGGGGTTTTAAAGATTGGCGGGAAAGATAGGGGTAGCAAGACTCCCAGTAAGACAGGGTGCTTTCCACTTTATTTTTAGCTTGGAGCTTGGTGTGAAGCTTGGAGCTTGCAGCTTGCAGCTTGTGTCTAGAGAGAGCCCCCTCTCGCTCTTGCTCTCACTCCACCGATCGATGTACCAGAGGAAGGGGCCGCAGTACTGCAGAAGAAGCCACCGAGACTGAAGACCAGGCAGTGACTTCCCACAGCTGAGCTGAGCAAGGAAACCGGCTGCGTGTGTTGGTGAACATGGTCGCGAGTGTCCCAAGCCAGTAACCAGATATCCCAGGCCAGCTGGGTAAGGGCTCAGGGTTTTCTCAGAAGTGAAGCTTTTCAGGGCTATTCTGGGGAGGGTAATTCATTGGTAGGGGTGGGGTTAGAATCCACCAGGGAATTACTGCGTGTTACTAGGTTCATTTCTGTACTGTATGTATGTTGTTTGGAACCGGGATTTTATTCTCCACAGAGACAGTGATTTCATTTAGCAGTGCATGTTTTAGACAGTGTATGTTAGACAAAATAAATATACTACGATGTATTACCGAAGCATCCCTTTCCGTGACTCATTTAATTTACACTCTGAATAATAATTCCCAGATCTAGAACTTTCGTAAGGTGGGGACGATTCAAAACGTCCGTCTGGCAATTGGGCGAGGATCACAAACACTTACAATATTTACGAAAGGATATACTTGCTTTGGAGGCAGTTCAGAGAAGGTTCACTGGGTTGACTCCGGAGATGAGTGGTTGACTTATGAGAAAATGTTGAGTAGGTTGGGCCTCTACTCATTGGAATTCAGAAGAATGAGAGGTGATCTTATCGAAACGTATAAGGTAATGAGGGAGCTTGATAAGGTGGATGCAGAGAGGATGGTTCCACTGATAGGGGAGACTAAAACTAGGGGGCATAATCTCAGAATAAGGGGCCACCCATTTAAATCTGTGATGAGGAGGAATTTCTTCTCTCAGAGGGTTGTAAATCTGTCGAACTCACTGCCTCAGAGAGCTGAGAAAGCCACGACATTAAATAAATTTAAGACAGAGATAGCTTCTTAACTGATAAGGGAATAAGGCTTATGGGGAACGGGCAGGGATGTGGACTTGAGTCCATGATCGGATCAGCCATGATCATATTAAATGGCGGAACAGGCTCGAGGGGCCATATGGCCTACTCCTGCTCCTAGTTCTTAAGTTCTTATGTTCTGAATAGTGACAAACAAAAAAATGCTTTGAAATGGTTACACCTTATCTTCACGTTTGTCAACAGTTGGCTCGTTGGTCTCGGGCTGTGATTCTCCCTTCGGAATTGTTAATTGAAATTTACGAGGGGTCCCAGAGGAGCCCTGATATTGCTCGCAAATTTTTAAATTGCATCGAACTTTTGCAAAGAAGGACTTGCATATCTGCAGCGCCTTTCAGGAACTCATGATGCCCCAAAGCGCTTTACAGCCATTGAGTTATGTTTGAAGTGTTGTAGTTTGGGGAAAGATGTGCCCAGATCACCAAACATGAACCTCAACTCTTTGCAAAGAGTTTGGTGCAAATAATCAGGCGTCTCAGGGACTTGGAATTTCTTTGAATAAGTTCTGCTTGTACCTGCATTCAAGCTTGAAACAGCAACTGGGCTTCCATCTCACGGGACGTTTGGGGTTGATGTGCGTCGCTTTCAATCTTTGAAATTTCACCAAGCAAAGAAACGGTGAATCCAACTGTCCCTGTAAACATTTAGTTCCCGTTTAATCACAGGAATATCTGCAGTCAGGAGCTGAAAAGGAATTCAAACCTAATACCGGCTTCGGGACAATCAGAATACTTTGTCACAGACAAGGCACCGGAAGGCTGGAAGGTAGATCACACCGGTTGTGGGAGAGCTGGTTGGTGGTGACATGGAAGTGTCTGCAGTGTGCGGAACCAGACTGCTTCCACGCATCCACAATGAATGTCTCTCCATTTATTTGGGAAAAGTACAACTGAGAGTGGACAAGTTCCATCCAGGTCGGAGCAATCTGAAGCTTTCACTGACTGACACCCTGGTTTGTGATGTCGTGCACATTATACTTCCATCAGTCTCTGTGGCGCAATGGGTTAGCGCGTTCGGCTGTTAACCGAAAGGTTGGTGGTTCGAGCCCACCCAGGGACGAAGCCTTTAACTGTTTTTTCCCGAGTGTTCGGTGCCGCACAGTCCCAGGTTGTCATTGTCCGTTTTGGCAGCATGAATATTTTCCACAAATGTTGCCAGCAGTGCTATTATCCAGTTAGTTCCCACTCCAATATTTTATGAGCATTCAGTTCAAGTAAAACGATAACAATGTTTTACATGGATCATATTACTCCATTCAGCCCACTAGAAATAAATTATGTGATTGGGTTTAAAGAAACTGGTGGAAATTGATTCTATTGATACATTTCTGGGGCCCAAGTTTCCACATGATTTGCGCCTGATTTTTGGGAGCAACTGGTGGAGAACGGACGATCTGAGAAATCGCAATTCTCCACATTTTTTTTTCTGCTGTTCCAGTCAGGTAGAACAGTTCTACTTTGGAACAGAATTTTATCTTCAAAAGGGTGCGTGTCCGGCCACTGACGCCTGATTTGAAAGTTTCCACAGTGAAAACGTACTCCAAACTAAGTTAGAATGTAGCAAGTGAAGATTTTTGTAGAACTGAAAAAACCTGTTCTACACATTAAAAAATCAGACGTAGGTTACAAATTAGGCGCCCAGAACGAGGTGGGGTGGGAAGGGAAGTCATTAAATTGTGCAATAAATCCTTATTTATACTTCTACAAATATTATACAAATAAATCCAACCTGAATAAACATTTATGAGCAAAGATAAGATTAAATAAACCATCTTCCTACCTGTGTGAAAGTGCTTCAGGCACGGAGAATGCTGCAGTCAGCCTGAGGCGCCCGTTCTTTCCGCGGTGGGGGTAGGAGGCGCCCGTTCTTTCCCGCAGGGGGCGGGGTATGAGGCGCCCGTTCTTCCCGCGGGGGGGTAGGAGGCGCCCGTTCTTCCCGCGGGGGAGGGGGGAGGTGCCCTTTCTTTCCCGCCGGGGGGTTAGGAGGCACCCGTTCTTCCCGCGGGGGGTGGGGGGAGGGAAGAGGAGGCGCCCGTTCTTCCCGCGGGGTGGGTAAGAGGCGCCCGTTCTTCCCGCGGGGGGTGGGGGAGGGGAGAGGAGGCGCCCGTTTTTCCTGCAGGGGTGGGTAAGAGGCGCCCGTTCTTCCCGCGGTGGGGGGGAAGGAGACAGTGAGAAGGCTGATGTGCTAATGGCAATGTGCTTTTATTTAAAAAATGTTCAAAAATTAACCAGCTGCAAAGAACTACAAAAATGGCCGAGTGCCAATGTTTTTTTCACACTGAGCATGCGCGAACGCTGCAAAGTGCACGCGTAGCGTTGCCGGCAGGAAAAAAACTAATTTAAATAGTATTCGCCCCCTCCCACTTACAAAATCGGCGCGAGTGTAGGCTCCGCCCCCCTGGGCGCTGCGCCAGGCAGACAAGGAGCTGCAGAACGCTCCAGAACCGCAAGGTTTTTTTTAGGCACCGTTTTAGGCGCGAAAAACGGGCGCCCAGCTCGGAGGGGCACCCGTTTCTTATCGTGTGGAAACTTGGGCTCATAGAACTGGAACTTCGGTCTCAAGTGCTCCACCTATCAAGAATAGACGCACACACAATCAATGGTTTTACAACTGAGTCAGAAACACTTACAATTTTAAACCATTCTCATACAGCGTGTAAATGAGACAGGGATAAAACTTCATCACATGTAAAGAGAAAATGAATGATTGAAGATAACACTGTTCCTCAGTAATTATATTATTATTTATTTCATTCTGAAGAAGATTATCGGCTAATTAACGGTGATTAAAAGAATTCTTGCTTTTGCACGTTGGCTGCATGTCATCAATTTTATAAGGTTTTGAATTTAAAAATGGTGTTACAAAAGTTATCGCCAAGACCTGGAATCAAAGCTGTTTTTCGATGGCATAAGGAGTGGTTTTACCCAATCATTTAAAGATGATTTCAAAGAATCACGTGGCGTTAAATTCACATCACGGTTACGATTTATTTCGGTGTGAAACAAGTGGATTTAAAAGGACAATAATGTGAAATAAAGAGTAAAGCTACCACTACACAGTCACATCAAAGCCTCCCAGGACAGTTACAGCACGTGTTAGACACAGAGTAATGCTCCTTCGACACTGTCCCATCAAACCCTCTCAGGACAGATACAGCCCGTGTTAGATACAAAGTAAAACTCCCTCTACACTGTCCCATCAAGCTCACCCAGGGCAGGTACAGTACGTGTTAGATACAGAGTAATGCTCCCTCTGCACTGACCCATCAACACTCCCAGGGCTGGTACAGAACGGGTTAGATACAGAGTAATGCTCCCTCTGCACTGACCCATCGACACTCTCAGGGCTGGTACAGAATGGGTAAAATACAGAGTAAAGCTCCCTCAATACTGTCCCATGAAACTCTCCAAGGGCAGGTACAGCATGCATTAAATACAGAGTAAAGATTCTTCTAAACTGTCCCATCAAACGCTCCAAGGGCAGATGCACCACGGGGTTAGATGCAGAGGAAAGCTCCCTCTACATTGTCCCATCAAACTCTCAGGGCATGTACAGCACAAATTAGTTCCAACATAAATCTCCCGCTACACAGCCCCATCAAACTATTCCAGGGGAAGATGCATGGTGCATATGCAATAACTCAGCAGGCTTACTACCGTGAACTCAATCAGGTGCATCCTGACCGTACATTTCTAGCTCTCGAACAAAGGATTAAACATGGAGGCTTTCTTTATATACAAGAGTTGCATGTGTGTGCCTGTGGCCCAATGACCTTCGACGGTCGGTCCCCCTGGTGGCAGGTAAACCCGGGCATATATACATTACAGTGCAGCACCTGTTTAAATCTCCCTCTGCACTGTCCCATCAAACCCTCCCAGGGCAGGCACAGCACAGGATAGATACAGAGCAAAGCTCCCACTATACTGTCCCATCAAACCCGTCAGGGCAGGTACAGTATGGATTAGATACAGATTAAAGCCCCCTCTACAATGTCTCATCAAAACTCAGAGGACAGGTACAGACTAAAGCTTCCTCGACACTGTCACATCAAACCCACCAAGGGCAGGTACAGTATGTGTTATATACAGATTAAAGCTCCCCCAATATTGTCCCATCAAAGACTCACAGAGCAGATACAGCCCATCTAAGATATACAGTAAAGCTTCCTCTAACCTGTCCCATCAAACCCTCCCAGGGCAAGTACAGCATGGGTTAGATACAGAATAAATCTCCCTCTCCACTGTACCATCAATCTCTCCCAGGACAGATCCAGCACGGGGTTAGATACAGAGTAAAGCTCCCTCTACACTGTCGCATCAATCTCTCCCAGGACAGGTACAGCACGGGGTTAGATACAGAGTAAAGCTCCCTCTACACTGTCCCATCAATCTCTCCCAGGGCTGGTACAGCACGGGGTTAGATACAGAGTGAAGCTCCCTCTACACTGTCCCATCAATCTCTCCCAGGGCAGGTACAGCACGGGGTTAGATACAGAGTAACTCTCCCTCTACACTGTCCCATCAATCTCTCCCAGGTCTGGTACAGCACGGGGTTAGATACAGAGTAAAGCTCCCTCTACACTGTCCCATCAATCTCTCCCAGGGCTGGTACAGCACGGGTTATGTTAGCACAAATCTTTTCCTGGAAGAATCACTCGACACTCGGGTCGGTTCCAATGCCAAAATGGCCTATATTACACCTGCGGGGAGAGAGCCTCTGGTCCAACTCAGGCACTCCACTCCACCGAACAAAGAAATTCATCGATATTTATATGTTTTACAACAGTTCATTACAATTACTTAGCCCATGTCGGCAGGACACAATCCAATCTTAAGGACTATAAATTATAAATCGATTCCACTGGGCCAATGGAATTGGCCCCCAGGCACCTCATGTTTTAGCTGGGCCTTATTCATGGCCTCGTGAGATTCTCCAGATCCCCTTATCTCTACTGTCCTTGCGTTCTGTCTGCACCTAACCTCCTTATCCTTACACAGTCACAGGAATTTCTTTGTTCAGTATTCTGCTGGGACATCGTTTCTGTGGTTTGTTGATTAAGGATGTTCTGCTGAGCTCGCTCTTTCCAGTGTTCCTGTACACGGAACTGCAGTGTCATCAGCTACCCAAAAATGTTGTCAAGCTAAATATTAGCTGAATTCCCCTAGTGCTTTGCAGAATCCCTGGCAGCCATTTTATATCTGTCTACCATTTTACACATACATATATGCATACATATATTCAGCAGGTGCCTTTGCCTTTGCCCTACAACAATCCCCCCTTTCGGTAATGGACTAATCCTAGTCTCCTTTAACCGACAACATAATTTGTTGCTCGACTTATATTTTTATGTACCACCCGGTACTTCCTGCCTCAACGTGCTGGCCAGCCACGTGGTGCCAGAAGTCCCAGTTGCTTCGATCAAATTGATATAGTTCAGATTCCCCTGTCCCTCTGCTGGACAAGTCACGTTATTTACTTGAGCCCTTGTCCTGATACTCCTTTGTCGTGCATAATGCCTGCAGGATCAACAGGCCATGACTCTCCATGTTAGTGCTAAGACCAGCTGTATCTCTACCAGTTTGTGTGATATTATTCCAATCCAGGAGTGGATGTTTACGTTCATGCTCCAGTCCCTGACCCTCCTCCACCAACTCTGGTTTTGTAACTCTTGGTCAGTATCCTTCTCCAGTATTTCAATCTTTGTCTGTAGTTGGTGGTAGAGTCTGACACACTGGCCTACTCTGAGTCTTAGTTCCCTTAATACTGCAACTAAATGTGGGATAGGGGCCTGCTCTGGCTCGTCATAACCCTGCAGGTGATCGTGGAGCTGATCGATGGCGTTAATGATTTTGGGCCTCGGTGTCTCACCTGGATAATGTGGGCTTGTCCTATTGTGAGGTCATAGGGCTGTGAAGCAAAAGTTTGGTTGCGAGATCTGGCATTGTAAGCCATTGTACCAATATAAATGTACCGTGGTAGAGACACAGTATTTTCCTTTGCCCCCGTAATCTGTTCTGGCAAAATGTGTGGGGGCAGGTACTATTTCCAATACACATCCATCGGTTGGATTAAATCCACATTCGACTAGTTCTCCCTGTCCCACCGGGTGAGGGCACACCGTAATGTCACCCGTCTGCTTGCATCCCGTCAGGGCGATCCCATAGAGTGTGTTGTCTCTGCGGACAGCAGGGGCTGCGGTCAGATAGTAATGGCGGGAGGTGTTTTCCCGTATGATCCCGATATTCTACAGTTGATAAAGGGGAAACGGTCCTGAATCTTGTGTGACTATAGGTATCATCAGGGCTATTCCCACTCCGGCAGCTTTGCCCATTCGGCAGTTTGGGATCACTGGGCATACTCTGGTTAGTCCCTTCAGAGTGCAATTACCCAGTGTCCCCTTCAGTTTGGCCAACTGAGCCAGATGTGGGCTGTCTATCCAGTCTGGCAACTCCCCCCTTTGGATATGATCGAGGTTGTGTCGTATCTGTCCCACCATCCATAGGCCATAAGCGTGACAGAGTTGTCCCTGTCTAAGTTTTGTGGTATCTTCTCTCTCTCTGTTGATAAGGTGATTGATTGTTTTTGCCTGAGCTTCCAGGACCGAGAGGCCATCCAATTGGATTTCAGCACCCTCTCTTCCAAGTTCGGATTGACCTTCCTGAGTCTGCTCTGCCCGTTCCAATAATCCCTTCATCACCCCTTTAAGCTGCTCCACCCTTTCATTTAGCCTTTGTATGTCCAGTGAGTTTACTATGGTGGTTCCAGCATTAAAACCGGTCGCAACATCATTAACTATTTCCCTATTAGTCCTATGAACTGGCTCCTGTCCTCGGAATCTACTGGCACCCATGGTATCGGCAGCCTGCTGCATTACAATTTTACTTAATACATTATACATATTTCTTGCCTGTTCTGTACAATATTCCAGCATCTGTATACCTGAGATATTGATCAGGACAGGCACAATTTCATGCTTGACATTATCATACAATAGTTCACCCTCTTTGGACAGCACAATCCCATTTTCCCGTCCCCTTATAATTGTTGGACATGGCAATTCCATGGGGAGTGTAGTGGTTCTTATGGGGCGCGGTGTCGGAGGGGGTGAGAAGCATACATACAATGATATTGCGGCAGCCTCTACCTCCTCATAGTATCCACACAGCCCCACCCGCTCTTTGTGGGTGACTAAGGGTTGTGGCTGGGCAGGAGGCGCGCAAATTATTCCAAAGGTACATTCATCGGGCCCCCCCGGCCTCCCTTCGTCTAATGCAACTGCTTCTTGTACCCGTGGAGCATCGCACACATACTCTATTCTTATCCGGATTCATTTGCAGCCACGCGTTAAAATAAGTTCTGTCCTTGCTCCAGTCCTTGGCTGCTGGAATGCATATTTCGTCAGTCAAAGTAAACAAAACCCCATAGTTGGTGCAGTTGTGTCTTTCTTGCGTGTGCTGTACCTCTCGTAGTCGGTCTGTATTATCCAGTGCTTGTGTGGGCCTCAAGGTTCCCAGTATCATGAGTCCCCAGAGTCGAAGTCAGCACTGCGGTCCCATTTCGGTGATGGTTGTATCTGCAAATTTTAAACAGATAGCCTGGGCGTCACCAGGTGATAGGTTCTGGTCTACTTGTGTCGCGGTCACTCTGTGGAATCGGAAGTAAGGGTTAGGTTATCCATATTCTTTATAGTCGTACCATCTCGATCACTTCATGTCCCTGTCTGGGCTGCCGTTGGTTTTGTATTTGAGCCTGCTGTGCTCGAGCCTGCACGATGACCCATCTAAATATTATCCAAACTCTAATCAACACCAATGCCACCACTATTCCTCCAAACATCGCAGTGTGCTTTACTGTTAGGTTGGGTTTGTGGACTACACCTACCCACCGTGGGGTACATTGGCTCGATTGCCATAGGTGATAGTGCTTTGGCTGCACACTGCACTATCCGTCTGCTCCTGTTTTTTAAATCTCTTCCAGCTTATTTATCTTAGCTTTTAACTCTTGACCAGCTAGTTCTGTTTTATTTTTATTCTGACTATCCCACCATTTCCACAGTCTGTCAGGTGAGTCTTCTTTATTTTCGGAAGAAATTCAAATTCGTAAGGTCCAGTGTAAAACAGCTGTCAATGGAAAGGGTTAACTCCTTTACAGGTTTGTAAGAAGGCCTGATGTCATTACGTGACTTCGCGTAATCATCCAAATCTTTGTGTCTTCTAAACTTGCTTAGATATTAGGAATCCGGTAAAACAGCAGAAATCATTAGTAAAGTGGTCATAATAAAAATCTTGTCATCGGGAAAGACAGCATTTTAGATTAACTCCAATTTTTTCCTGTACATCTAATTCAAGTACTTGCCTAAGATTTTTTTTAAAATGAGAGCACACATTTTTAATAGCTATTTTGTTGACTGAAATCCAATTTTCACACAAGCTGTATACATGCTAACATTTCGTTTATTTTTTAACGGTCCCGTTCATTGCGCAAATCTTGTGTTTAATATCTCTCTCTGCTGAGTTCGCATAGCTTAGATCTTTTCTCCTCGTTATTTTCAAAACCCTCCTGCTTGTTTAGACTGTTTGGGACTTTTCTTGATTAACAACGTCCATTCTGGAAATCTTTTCAAACTGCAGTGAAACTTTCTCGTAATTTAAAATCATTATCAATGGAGAGTGTCTTTTACCTCCTCCATTTTTTTTTCCTTTTCCCAATTAAACCAATATCTTTTTCACAGCCAATATCAACTAGTATTTAGTAAGTTATGTCTTTTTCCATCGCAAACACTTTTTTTTTCAGCACTTATTTATTCGTACATTACGTCATTTTTTCCAAACCTTTTCGTTTTATTTTTTAAAAGAGATCAGATTTAACTTTTTGTTTTAAACGTATCGCATTTTGTTGCACCCTTTCTTAACCAGTGGTACTTGAAATCTTCACAACAAAATTAACTCTTCACTGTTCCCATCCTAATTTCTGCTCCCCTTTTGTAGAATTTGTATTTATTATTGAATTTCAAAATGTCAAATATGGTATTACTGGATTTTTTTGCCTAACTTCCGTTTTAGAAGCTGATCAAAAACTCTAAACTTTTGCTCTGTAACTTCAATTTTGTGGTACTATATCTCATTAATTACATCTTTTTTAAGCTTCAGTTTCTGATGCAGTATGTGTACTTTTATTAAAAAGGCTTCCAAACCCAAGATTTTCCTATACAACCAAAATGTTTATCAACGAGAATCGCCTGAAATATCTCAAAATCCCAATTCAATATTGTACTGAAAATCTGCAATTTAAAAATCTCTTTCCTGAGCGAAAAGCTTTCGCATCAAGGTTTGACACAAAGGAAAAAGGGGAGCGTACTTCCCCAGCCTGCAGCCTCGAGAGACACATGCTTTTTTAAAAGGCATTACAGCTTCCCTTTTCCATTCTTTATCTCATTCCTACACATTCACAAATGTCTCTTTTCATTCAACAAAGTTTATTGTTTGGCTGGCTCTATTATTGGATCCATACTTCTTTTCAGATAATCACGATCAGGTTTTTTTTATTTCTTACATACTGATTAACTTCCTCTGTTAATTTTATGTGGGCTTGAAGAATCAAGACCACGGCTTTCTCATCTTTATCTTTCCTTTCCTTCTCCCACCATTCCCGTTGATTTGCTGGCGGTTCCTGGGGGTTCCATCCTGACTTAATCATCTTCTCAATTAGTTTATTTTGTTTTTACGCCAGATGGCGGGTAAGGGACCCTTCTAGTCCCCCTCGAGATTACTTGCTGTATTGGCTATTCCTGGGTAGGACTAGAACCGTTAGGAATCGACTCTCAGAGATCCACTTTCTTCCTTGCGTAACTTGTAGCAGACCGTCTCCTGGCTACTGTCAGGTCACAAGTTCTGCTATTACACAAACTTATACAATTCTTAAAACGCGTTTAAGCAATTCCCGCAGTGCCCCACACCTCCGAAACGACTACCTATCACCGTTTTGTCTGTCGGTCCGACCCCGTTCACAGGTTTGGTTTCCTTTGGTCGCTGTGCACCGCCTGGTCTCCGGGGTATATTTTCAAATCACACTACTGGGTCTGGGAGATGTCGCTCGGTATCACAATCCCACGGTCTAAGTGCGTTCCCTGCGCCTACTTAGTTCCTGGCCGTCACGTGGGACAAAAGTCCTCTTAATTCAGGCTCAGGCTAGGCGTTTGAGATATTAGACTGTCTCGTCGTGTCGATCAACCGGCCTCCACCTTCCGCACCCTTAATAATTAAAACATTTTTATACTCACCCGGGTTTTTCCAAGGACGTCCAGCGACTCCGGGAAATCCTGTTCGTGACACCACTGTTAGCACAAATGTTTTTGTGGAAGAATCACTCGACACTCGGTGTCGGTTCCAATGCCAAAACGGCCTTTATTACGCCAGCGGGGAGAGAGCCTCTGGTCCAACTCCAGGCACTCTACTCCGCCGAACAAAGAAATTCATCGATATTTATATGTTTTACAATAGTTCATTACAGTTACTCAGCCCACTTCGGCTGGACACAATCCAATCATAATGATTATAGATTACATATAGGTTTAAATGGGCCAATAGAATTAACCTTGGTACATCAGGGGGCTGCATAATCAGTTCATGACAGTTGGGGGCTGATTCATATCCATGTGATGTTTTCCAGACCCCCCTTATCTTCGTTAATCATGGGTTCCGCCGGTGCCTAGCTACTTATCTCCGTGGTTGCTCGGCACCCCATCTGGGGGTCACTGACTTGAGGACATTCCGTACTAGGTATCGCAGTGTTCTGTATACTATCTTGCCTCAAGTTGTTGGTTCAACACATTCCTGGTACCAGGCTCTGCAGGGTCAGCGCTCAGTCAGCAGTTTTAGCTAACTTGGCTTACCGAGTCCCCATCATGCTTTGCTAAGCCCCCTGGCAGCCATTTTATATTTGGCTAACATTTTAAACATACATACATTTATATATTCAGCAGGTGCCTTTGCCTTCCTACAACAGTGTCTATCAATGTGTTTATTTACCCTTTTTACCTGCTTGTTTTCTCTCTCTTTCAAACTCACTTTCTTTAATTTTGCTTTCTAATTCCAGCATTATTTCCTTGCCTATTGAATCTATTCTCACGTTCCAATCTCGCTGCCAAACTAGTTTAAACCCTCCCCAACAGCACGAGCAAACCACCCCGTGAGGATATTGGTCCCGGCTCTGTTTCGGTGCAACTGTCCGGCTTGTACAGATCCCACCTCGCCCAGAAGTGGTCCCGATGCCTCAGGAAACTGAAGGCCTCCTGCCTGCACCATCTCTCCAGCCACGTATTCATCTGCTCTATCCTCCTATTTCTGTACTCACTAGCTCGTGGCACCGGATGTAATCTGGAGATTACTACCTTTGAGGTCCTGCTTTTTAATCTCTCTCCTAGTTCCCTAAACTCTGTCTGCAGGACCTCATCTCTCTTGCTACCCATGTCATTGGTCCTGATATGGACCATGACCTCTGGCTGTTCACCCTCTCCCCCGAGAATGGAGGTGATGGTGTTCCCATGTGCCTGCTGCCCTTGTCCTTCTAGGCGGCAGAGGTCACGGATTTGGGAGTAGTTGCCGAAGAAGCCTTGGTGAGTTGCTGCAGTGCATCTTGTAGATGGAACACACTGCAGCCACTGTGCGCCGGTGGTGGAGGGAGTGAATGTTGAAGGTGTGGGCTGCTTTGTCCTGGATGGTGTCGAGCTTCTCGAGTGTTGGAGCCGCACTCATCCAGGCAAGTGGAGAGTATTCCATCAGACTCCTGACTTGTGCCTTGTAGATGGTGGAAAGGCTTTGGGGAGTCAGGAAGTGAGACACTCGCCGCAGAATACCCAGCCTCTGACCTGCTCTTGTTGCCACAGTATTTATGTGGCTGGTCCAGTTAAGTTTCTGGTCAATGGTGACCCCCAGGATGTTGATGGTGGGGGATTCGGCGATGGTAATGCCGTTGATAGCCGGGCCTGCTTAAGTTGCATGTTCCTGTCGCTGATTGCTGCCAGGTGACTATTGGCTCCGCCCCGTGGGTTTACCTCGAACTTCAAACCACAAAATCAGTTCTCCTGAATCCCAAGTTGTGTACGGAAATCAACCATCAAATGCCCTGTCATTAACCCCGGGGATTCCGGCAATTTGCTGATCACAAAACGCTTTCAGTCCTTGTCCTTGTCCAGAAAATTGCAGACGTGAAAATTCGGGAGTTTAATGACTTTGAAAGGAGAACATTGTTGTTTGGTGCAGTTCTGGTCAGAGAAATGTTTGTGAAAGGAACTTTTTGCAGAGAGAGGGATTGAGCATTTCAGCTTGTTGCTGAACACTTCTGTCTGGGCACTGAGCTAAGCAGCAGCTTGCGAAGTGCAGTGGTGATCACGTTCGCCTCACATGTGAAAAGTCCGCAGCTCGATCACGGACAGAAACATTGTTCTTGAAACAAAAACATGTCTGCAATAAAATTGTACAAAAGCATTCCAGGGTACATTGATCCATGATGCAAACTACCTCAGGCCTGGGCCAAAGCTCCCTGTACACCGAGCACAGGCTGAGGAAAACCCCAGGGAAGAGAATATCCTGGTCACTGGGACTTCCAGCAACACTGAACAAGTGCCCATTCTGAAACTATCCAGAGTAATAACTTGTAAAAAGAACATCCAACAGTTAGGATGGCTGAACGGTCTAAGGTGCTGTGTTCAGGTCACAGTCTTCTCCGGAGGCATGGGTTTGAATCCCACTCCTAACATTCATTGTGTTTAATTACAAAATCATTTGTTTTAACACCACTCTGAAGTGCTTTGGGACATCCATCTAATGTAATAAAATTACTCCACTTCAATTACAAACGGTGATATCAAATTTACTTCCCAAACCAGGAATCGATCCCAGGTGGCTGTAGCGAAAGGAATAGTTATTTGAAGCATTGAAAGGTGCCCTCTAAATATCTCGCACTGCTAATTTAAAAACACGGTTATAATTTGTTTCGGTGCAAAAGAAGGCAGGCTCGTAGGGCCAAATGGCAGACTCCTGCTCCTCGTTCTTGTGTTCTTATGCAGATCACAGAACAAATTATAAAATTATCAACTCTCCCTCAGTTTGCATTCCTTTTATTGTGCAAAGAAGATCATGGGTTCATTAAAGATGTTTTCCCGTGAATGCAACATAAAGTTTAAGGAAAATAATTCGCTCAAATCGAACCCACAACTTTGAGATCATGAATCTCATGCTCTACCAGCTGAGCTAGCCGGGCTGCTCAACATTTATCTTGTCAATCCCCTTCAGAATATTATCCGTTTCAATGAGAATGTAAATGTAGATTCTTTTCTCTCAATCTGGTTCAGTAAAATTACTGAGTCGAATACCTCTTGTGCTTTGAACAAAGCAGTCTTTATTTTACCGGCTGGCAAGACTTATCAGACAGAAGATATACTTTCTCGATCGAGCGTACACACTTCCTACGGATACGTGAAGTTACATCGTAAAGCGACAACAGTTATACAGTTTTGAAAATAGATAACAACATACAATTAGATTGACATTATAACTCAGCCACTCATTAGTCAATCTATATGAGATGTTTTTACTTTTGTAGCGGACTTTCCGCATCCGTTGTTTTATCCAACTGATTACCCATTTTCACGCTGTCCCTCGTATTACCGTGTTGTTACGCGTTCACGTAGTCGAGCGATTTAAACAAACTTAAAACTTTCAGACATTACTAAAACTCACACAAAGCCACGTCGCCCCGCGGCTCGTGTCGCCGCGCGATTCTAAACACTTGAAGTAAACAGACTTAACAAACTTACTAAACTAACACAAAGCCACGTCGCCCCGTGGCTCGCGTCGCCGCGCGATTCTAAACACTTGAAGTAAACAGACTTAACAAACTTACTAAACTAACACAAAGCCGCGTCACCCCGCGGTTCGCGTCGCCGCGCGACTCAAACTTGAAACAGACTTAACAATCTTACTAAACTAACACAAAGCCGCGTCGCCCCGTGGCTCGCGTCGCCACGCGATTCAAACTTGAACAGACTTAACAAACTTACTAAACTAACACAAAGCCGCGTCACCCCGCGGTTCGCATCGCCGCGCGATTCCAAGTTGAAGTAAACAGACTTAACAAACTTACTATAAACGGACCTACAAAAATCAGCACTGACTTGATGTTATTTCGTGGTTCGCGTGGCTGCGCATTCGCATCGGCCCACGTTCACTCGGGTGCACGCTTGCACCGCCGCACGTCTCGCGTCACCACGCGTTAGCGCCGCTGCGCGTCTGCGTCAGCCTTACCTTTCGAGTTGCTGCATGATTTAAATTCAATCAGTGCCGAGACGGGCCAAGTGATATACAAGGTCGACGTCACACCTGATTTGAACACCTATCCTCTATTTAATTCCCCATAAGCCTTATTTAATTCCCTGTGAGCCTAATTTTCCAAATTTAATTTCTTTTCGTCTCCAAATTTCCCTATCCTTTCGCGTCACTGCGCAGTTTAAATTCAATCAGTCAATGAAAGCCCTAATTTAATGGAGTTTTTCTGACAAATGGACAGGAGTGATTTTTTTATTTTACACTGCAGTGGAATTTTGCTCATAATTTAAAATCTCAGAACATTTTGTTTTCAGCACCTATTTAGTACGTTACTTTTTTTTGTCTTTTCCATAACTAGAGAGAAGTCTGGCACAGAGGCTGTGGACTACTTTTCGTTACCTCAATTGCTCCAGCCTCAAGGTCATGTTATTTAATATAATATTTTTTTTGAATCCTTTTGAATCCATCTCAGTTGTTTTGCTGTGCCTTCTCTGAATGTGTTCTTTCGACAAGTAAGTGAGCATGTTAAATCCTTTTTTTTCACCACCAACAAACCTATCCTTTGTGCATTTCCTGGCTCCGTAACTTATCATCCGAATATATGTAATTCAATAAGGTTCACACTCTTTAACTTCCCACAGACAAGAAAACTTTCATTCTGTTTGAGATAAAACAAACCACAACTCCACGGCTTTTTTTTTTACAGTAAAAATCACAGAAGCATTTCTCATTTAAACAGACGTTCTCAAGAGTCTCTTTTCTTTCCTATTAATTTTTGGATCCATGATTGATCATCTATCCCTATCTAGCTCGAACTATAACCTATCTTTCCAAGTCGCCGCTTGGTTTGCGTCATCGCGCAATTTCCCTATCTCTATCCATATTCTAAGCTTGAAAGGCATTCACCAGATTGTCCTGGATCTCGTTCAGACATTACCTTAGAACCAGCGAGTGGCTAAACTTTCCTCAGACTTTTGAAAGCGGGGGAAACTGGAGCAGTATTGAAATCATACTCACTGCAGTGGCCACTTTCCCCTCGTCTCATCCAAGGCTAGTCTGGCTCTTAATTCGCAAGTTTTCGGCAGTCGTCCGTTGAGATCCCACTTCTGACACCAAATGTAAATGTAGATTCTTTTCTCTCAATCTGGTTCAGTAAAATTAATGAGTCGAATACCTCTTGTGCTTTGAACAAAGCTGTCTTTATTTTACTGGCCGGCAAGACTTATCAGACAGAAGATATACTTTCTCGATCGAGCGTACACACTCCCTACGGATAAGTGAAGTTACATCGTAAAGCGACAACAGTTATACAGTTTTGAAAATAGATAACAAAATACAATTAGATTGACATTCTAACTCAGCCATTCATTAGTCAATCTATATGAGATGTTTTTACGAAAGCTCAAGCATTGCCTCTGAATGTTTCAATTTATGGTGTGACTACCAGCTGAGACCTTGCAATTCTACAGATTTATCCATATATTCATTTCATGTTACAATTTATGTTATTGGCAGGATTAGTAACTTGAAACCTTGAGAAAGACTGTTAACTGTGCTGATGTTGCACTATTTGCAATCAGACATTCTCCCAGCTATTCAACCATGGCTTTATACATTTTCATATATCCAGTTTACTTTCCTGTCCTTAATTCCATATATTCCGTTCAGATATCCACAAGATCACCGATCATTCTTCGAAACTCCAGATAGTTTCAGCATATTCTACACAATCTCTCACCATAGGACAGTCCTCTCATCCCAGGAATCAATTTGGTGAACCTCTGTTGTACCATCTCCAAGGCAAGTATATCCTTCCTCAGATAAGGAGACCAAAACTGTGTGCAGTACTCCAGGTGTGGTCCCACCAGTGCCCTGCACAATTGTAGCAAGATTTCCTTACTCTTATACTGTGGGCTATATATTAGGTACCGAATAACCTGTTTTTCTGCTGATTCTACGGTTGTATAAAAAATTATGAAAATTCGGCCATCGCTCAGCAAACATATTTTATTTCCTACAGTGTGCAACACATGTGGGTGGAATAATGATGATTGAAACAATTATTCAGTATCTCACAGACTTGAATTATATATGTCAACTTGCTCTGCAAAAATGCTTTCCCTGACCGGTAATCGAACCCAGGTCACGGCAGCAAAAGCACCGAATCCTAACCACTAGACTACCAGGGAACACTGCTTGCAGTCTCTGCGATAGTTTTAAATATAGTCAGCTTACAATCACAGCTGAGATTTGTGTGGTGACATGGCGTGTAACTGGATTTGCTGGGAGCAGCGTGGAGGCTCCGACCTGCGTGAGAACACCAGCGGCAGGTCGGAGCCATAAAAGGAGCGGGGAGCGGCGGCCTGGAGCAGCGTGGTGGTGTACCACGGCAAGGTACAGCGCGAGCTGGTGCAGGAGGGCGACGGCAGCGAAGAGTGATGTCATCAAAGTCCAAGTCGGTGATTGGAGCGTGGGCAGGTACAGCAGGAGCAGCGAGAGACTGTGGAGGGATGTGATCGGGGTCCAGGAGCGGCGTGAGTTCAGGGCCAGGCGCCCAAGGTCAGCACGGGCCAGCCCACACTGCGATATGTGTGGGCACTGCGTCCGTGCAGCAGAGCTGGTCTCCAGTCATCTTGGATAACCCTTGCCAATGGACCAAGACCTCGCTCTGTCAAGCCCGTGTGATGGCTGGGGTGCAACGGCCAACACACGTTAAAAAAATCCACGCACAGGCATCTTCCACCCTTCAACATGCAGTTCGGGACCTGGAATATTAGGTCCATCATTGAAACACCTGTGAACCCATCCTTTTTTGGCATGGAAGCAAGTCATCCTCGCTTCGAGGGACTGCCTATGCTGATGATGAACGGGATTTGCTGCAGTCCGCGGGCAGCAGGTGATGAAAGCGGGCGTGAGAGGGTGAGTGACAGGTGGGCACTGCTTCTGATGCTGTCTGACCCACGGTGGGAGTGGCCGGCGATTTTAAAGCCCTTTCATTGCACCAATGCAGGGCAAATGAAACTGTGTTTCAGGAACCTTCATGTATTCAAACATGGCCACTCTGTACTGTAGACCTTGTGGTGCAACGGTCGTGTGTCTGACTCCAGAACAGAAGGCTGCGTGTTTATATCACGTCGAGGTACTGTACTTTTCCATATTGTTCTTCCGGAATTAAGATTTACTTTGCTGTATCACAATTTACTTTCCGACCCATCTTTTTATCATCAGCAAACTTGGCTCCATTGCACTCGGTCCCTGTATCCTTGGGATAGGGGTGGGAAGACACACCGGAGAAATGTGAGCTTGTGGACCGGAGAAGTTCAGCTGCTGGAGCTGTGCATTTTATCGGGGAAGGACGGGGGGAGAGCCCGCCGAGCGACCGGAGAAGCTGAGAAGCTGCTGTGCTTTTCATCGTGTTTGACACTGTTTAAAAATGGCAGAGTGCCAAGTTTTCTCTCCCTACTGCCCATGCGCGAAGGTGTCGGCAGTGTTTTCGGCGCAGGCATTTGGCTCCGCCCCCCACTTCACCATCGACACCACGCCAGGACTCCGGGGACTGTACACAGCGGCCAGGATGTGGTAAGTTTTTCCCCGAGCCGTTTCCAGCGCGCAAAGTCGGAACGCTTGAGGTCAGTGCGCCGACAAAACTGCTTGGGGAAAATCTAGCCCTTGAAGAGTAAGGAGTACACTGAAGGAAATACAAATATGTTTGCCGAGCAACTGTCAAATTTTAATAACTTTTTATACAACCATCGAATCAGCAAAAAAACAGGGCACTCGGCCCACAGTACCTAATATATAGCCCACAGTACAAGAGTAAGGAAGTTTTGCTACAATTGTACAGGGCCCTGGTGAGACCACACCTGGAGTACTGCGCACAGTTTTGGTCTCCTTATTTAAGGAAGGAAATATTTGCCTGGGAGGTGGTACAACAGAGCTTCACCAGATTGATTCCTGGGATGAGAGGACTGTCTTAAGTTGAGAGATTGTGTAGAATGGGACGATACTCTCCGGTAGTTTAGAAGAATGAGAGGTGACCTCATTGAAGCACACAATATTCTGAAGGGGTTTGACAGGGTAGATGCTGAGAGGTTGTTTTCCCCGGGCAGGAGTGTCGAGAACCAGGGGGCACAGTCTCAGGTTAAGGGGTCGGCCATTTAAGACAGAGATGAGGAGGAATTTCTTCACTCAGAGGATTATGAATCTGTGGAATTCTCTGCCCCACAGGCCTGTGGATGCTGAGTCTCTGAATATATTCAAGGCTGCGTTAGATCAATTGTTGGAGTCTCGGGAAATCAAGGGATCGGGAGATCGAGCGGGAAAGTGGAGTTGAGATCAACGATCAGTCATGATCTTATTGAATGGTGGAGCAGGCTTGAGGGGCCGTATGACCTACTACTGCTCCGATTTCTTATGTTGTTACCTGTGCTGGCTCTGTGAAAGAAATTTCCAATTAGTCCCATTCCTAGCACCCTGCAAATGTTTCTTTTTCAACTATATTTCCCTTTGGAAAGTTAATATTAAATCTGCTTCCAAAACCCTGTCAGGCAGCAAAATATTCACATTAATTTTATACGGTCCCATTTTAAACAGGCTTTGCATGTCATGAATTATTATCCCTTCCCATTTTACACACCGCATTTTAGGACATTGCTTTCAAATGTTTGGTGCCTGTGACACCAGCCATTGTTAGATTTAGACACACACCATCCTGACTTGGAAGTATATCGGTCGTTCCTTCATCGTCATTGGGATAAAAGCCTAGAACTCCCTCCCTACCAGCTCTGTTGGAGCATCTTCACCACACGGACTGCAGCGGTTCAAGATGATTCCTCACCACTATTGTGTTCCTCACACAGATGAGGCTGCACACAGTGAGATTAAAGTAACAGTGACCTCAGTCTTCAATAAGACATTCGAGTATGAGGAACAGGCCTGAGGGGCCGGCTTAGAAATAGTGCTCCCAAGGGATGTTGGGATCCCTTGGGACTTCAGGGGATGAGCTTCCTGGTGGTGGAACATGGGAGTGCATGCTTTACAGAGACACAATATCACTCCCCCCCGCAAAGTCAAATGAAAACTATTTACAAGGTGACGCGGTCGGGAATGTTGGCTGTGCCCTCGTTGGGCTGGCGTGTTTTTGCCCTGCAGGGCTGCTGGATGAGCCTGGCCTTGCTGGGCTGTTGGGCGTGATGGGTTCGATTTCCTGGTCCGGCGTGGTGTCGTTGATCCTTTGGGTGTCTGTTGTGGGCTCGAAAAAACTGGTGTCTGCTGTGGGTTGTTCAGGGCAGTCTGTGAACCGCAGCCGCATTTGTTCCAGGTGCTTTCTGCAAATTTGTCAATTGTCCAGTTTGATGACAAACATCCTATTCCCTTCTTTCGCTATCACCGTGCCTGCGATCCACTTGGGATCATGTCCATAGTTTAGCAAATACACAGGGTCATTCAGATCAATTTCCCGTGACACAATGGCGCGACCATCGTTTACATTTTGCTGTTGCCACCTGCTCTCTACCTGATCATGCAGGTTGGGGTGAACCAGCGAGAGTCTGGTTTTAAGTGTCCTTTTCATGAATAACTCAGCCGGGGGCACCCCTGTGAACGAGTGGGGCCTCGTGCGGTAGCTGAGCAGTACTCGCGACAGGCGGGTTTGGAGTGAGCCTTCTGTGACACGTTTAAGGCTCTGTTTGATGGTTTGCACTGCCCACTCTGCCTGCGCATTGGAGGCTGGTTTAAACGGGGCCGAGGTGACATGTTTGATCCCGTTGCGGGTCATGAATTATTTAAATTCGACACTGGTGAAACATGGACCGTTGTCAATGACCAGTAGGTCAGGCAGTCCGTGGGTGGCAAACATGGCCCTCAGGCTTTCAATGGTGGCGGTGGCGGTGCTTCCCGACATTATTTCACTTTCAATCCATTTTGAAAAAGAATCCACCACCACCAGGAATATTTTACCGAGAAACGGGCCCGCATAGTCGACATGGATCCTCGACCATGGTCTCGAGGGCCAGGACCACAAACTTAGTGGTGCCTCTCTGGGCGCGTTGTTCAACTGAGCAATATGCTGCATTGCCATACACAGGACTCTCAGTCAGAGTCGATACCGGGCTACCACCCGTGGGATCTGGCTATCGCTTTCATCATTACTATACCCAGGTGTGTGCTGTGGAGATCCGAGATGAACGTCTCCCTGCCCTTTTTTGGTAGCACTACGCGGTTACCCAACAACAGGCAATCTGCCTGAATGGACAGCTCGTCCTTTCGCCGCTGGAACGGCTTGATTAGCTCTTGCATTTCAACGGGGATGCTGGCCCAGCTCCCATGCGGTACACAGTTTTTTATGAGGGACAGCAGAGACTCTTGGCTGGTCCAAGTCATAATCTGGCGGGCTGTGACAGTTGATTTATAATTTCCAAACGCTTCCATGACCATCAACACGTCTGCGGGCTACGCCACCATCACCAAGTTTGCAGGCTGCACCATTTCCACCCCTGTAATGGGCAATAGTAGCTGACTGACAGCATTCTCACAGTTCTTGGTGCCTGGCCTGTGGCGGATGGTATAGTTATACGCTGATAGCACGAGTGCCCACCTTTGTATGCGGGCTGAGGCATTAGTATTTATCCCCTTGTTTTCAGTGAACAGGGATGTGAGGGGCTTGTGATCGGTTTCCAGCTCAAATTTGAGGCCAAACAGATACGGATGCATTTTCTTTACCACAACACACACACTAACGCCTCTTTCTCAATCATACTGTAGGCCCTCTCGGCCTTAGACAAGCTCCTGGAATAATAGGCGACAGGTTGCAACTTCCCCGCAACGTTAGCTTGTTGTAATACACACCCGAATGCGTACGACGACGCGTCACTTGCTCGCACAAGTCTTTAACACCGCTTATACAATACAAGCAGCTTGTTGGAGCATAAAATGTTTCTGACTTTCTCAAAAGCAATTACTTGTCTTTTTCCCCATACCCAGTTCTCACCTTTGCGCAATAACACATGTAGGGGCTCTAAAAGGGTGCTTAACCCTGGTAGGAAGTTACCAAAATAGTTGAGGAGGCCCAGAAACGGCCGCAGCTCCATGACGTGCTGTGGCCTGGATGCGTTCCTGATAGCCTCTGCCTTCGCTGCGATCTTTCTCCCCAAATACTCCACTTCTGTTGCCATGAAGACACATTTCAACCTCTTCAGCCACAGCCCTTCGCGATCCAGTCGCTGGAGGACCTCCTCCAGGTTTTGTAGGTGCTCAGCGGTGTCCCGACCCATGATCAATATGTCGTCCTGAAAGACCACTGTGCGTGGTACGGAATTGAGTAGGCTCTCCATGTTTCTCTGGAAGATCGCTGCAGCCGACCGAATTCCAAACGGGCATCTGTTGTAGATGAATAGTACCTTGTGCATGTTGATGCAGGTGAGGCCCTTCGAAGACTCCTCCAGCTCCTGCATCATGTAAACCGAAGTCAGGTCGAGCTTGGTGAACGTCTTGCCTCCTGCCAGCGTCGCAATTAGGTCGTCTGCCTTAGGTAGCGGGTATTGGTCCTGTCGCGAGAAACTATTAATAGTTACTTTATAATCGCCGCAAATCCTGACTGTGCAAGCACTTTTGAGTACTGCAACAATCGGGCTGGCCCACTCGCTGAATTCCACTGGGGAGATGATGCCCTCGAGTTGCAGCCTGTCCAGCTCCATTTCCACTCTCTTCCTCATCATGTGAGGTACTGCTTGCGCCTTGTGGTAAATGGGTCGTGCCTCTGGGACCAAGTGGATCTGCAACTTTGCCCCGGAAAAGTTTCCAAATTCTGGCTCAAAAAGGGAAGGAAATTTTTTCAGAACCTGGATACATGACGCCTCATCGACATGTGATAGCGCTCGGATGTCATCCCAGTTCCAACGGATTTTGCCCAGCCAGCTCCTTCCAAGCACTATGGGGTCATCGCCCGGGACAATCCAGAATGGCAGTACTTACACCATGCCCTCGTAGGTGACCTTGACCATGGCGCTGCCCAGGACAGTGATAAGCTCTTTGGTGTATTTTCTCAGTTTCGTGTGGATGGGGCTCAGGGCTGAACTGAATGCCTTGTTGCATCACAGTTTCTCAAACATCTTTTTACTCATGATGGATTGGCTGACGCCAGTGTCCAGTTCCATGGCTACGGCTAAGCCATTCAATTTTATATGCAGCATAATAGGTGGACATTTCGTCGAAAATGTGTGCACCCCGTGTACTTCAGCATCTGCCTCCTCTCTCGAAGACTCTAAGTTGCTTTGATCCACCATGGACCGATCTTCCTCCGCCACGTGGTGGTTAGCAGGTTTTGCAGAGCTTGCAGCTCGTTTGTAAGCTCATTGGAGGTGCTCCATTGTTCTACAGCACTTGAAAACATACCCTTTGAAGCGTCATGAATAGGCTGAATGGAAGCCTCCACAACGCCAACAAGCTGTGAATTGCCTTGCATTTATTCTTTGTTGGGGACTCTGAGTCATCTGGATCACCTGAGGCCTGCTGGCAGTTACAAACTCGTGGGTTCTGCCCTGTACATTTCTGCTCGCAAACACAGTTCCAGTTAATTTATGAACATTGCGAGCACTTGTGTGCTGAGAGATTTGTTGGGTGTTATCACCGGTGGACATAAACGCCTATACTGTCGCAATGGCCTTATTGAGGGTCGCTGACTCTCCAGTCAAAATTTTTCGTAGGATGGTCTCTTGCCTAGTACAAAAAAGTCTCTGAGCATTTGCTCCTGGCAGCCATCAAACTCACATTGTCCTGCAAGTTGCATTAGCTCGGCGACGTAGC
Organism: Pristiophorus japonicus; assembly: GCF_044704955.1. Taxonomy (NCBI): domain Eukaryota; kingdom Metazoa; phylum Chordata; class Chondrichthyes; family Pristiophoridae; genus Pristiophorus; species Pristiophorus japonicus. Next base: position 3,199,686 of record NW_027254488.1, read on the forward strand.
TCGCCATTTCCTGACCGTCAGATCGCTGGCACTTGGAGAACCGATACCGCACCATCAGCAAGCTCTCCCTTGGGTTAAGATGCTCCCGAACCACGGTACACAGCTCCTCATATGACTTATCTGTGGGTTCCACCAGAGCCAGAAGATTCTTCATGAGGCTGTAGGTCGGTGCCCCACAGACTGTGAGGAGGACCGCTTTCCTTTTTGCAGCGCTTCCTTCTCCATCCAGCTCGTTGGCTACAAAGTACTGGTCCAGCCGTTCGACATAGGCTTCCCAGTCCTCACCCTCCGAGAACTTCTCCAGGATGCCCACAGTTTGCTGCATCTTTGCGTTGGATTCGTATTCTCGTCGCCAGGTATTGTGTTCCTAAAACAGATGAGGCTGCACACAGGGAGGTTAAAGTAACAGAGACCTCAGTCGTTAATAAGACACTCCAGAGTGAGGAACAGGCCTTGGGGGCCGGCTTATATACAGTGCTCCAAAGGGATGCTGAGATCCCTTGGGACTTCAAGGGATGAGCTCCCTGGTGGTGGAACATGGGAGTGCATGCTTTACAGATACACAACAACCACCAGCTTCTCAAGGGCAATTACGGTTGGGCAATAAATTCTGGCCTTGCCAGTGACACCCAGATCCTGTGAACTCATATAAAAAACACTATTTTAGGAGTCTGGTTCAAAATATTCATTGCTGACGACACCAGGAATCTGGGGCAACTTTTGTCAAATTGGGCTCAAAACTGGAGCGGTAATTCCTACCGTGCACAGAAAATAGAATCAGTATTGAAGGTAAAATCACATGGTGCTCATTTTCAGAATCAACGCAGTAAGATTTGAAATAAAGTGAAGGAATTTTATGGTGAAAGGATTTGGAAATTAAATGTGACTTGTACTTCGCTCTTTAATTAAACTTTGTGGCGTCTGTCTGCCATTCATGTCTCTGTTGAATAAGGAAGGAGGGGTTTGACATTGACCAGACTGCACTGCTCCTGATATTTGTGAGCTCATCGGTTATAATGCGATGTTTTTACCCATTGGTCAGTGCCAACTTTAGCTCAGCTGTTACTTTGTTATAACAACTTTGTGAAAAGTTTGAATTGGTCTTAATGCAGTCACTGCCTGGTGTTTTTGTTGTCATTGCAATCCCCTTCTTTCACATTGGAACAAATCGTAACCGTGTTTTTAAATTAGCAGTGTGAGATATTTAGAGAGCATCTTCAAATGCTTCACAAAACCATTCCGATCCCTTCAGCTTCCCGGGTTCGATTCCCAGTTAGGGAAATCATTTTGCGACCACCGTTTTTAATTAAAGTGAAGTAATTTAACTAAATTACATAGATGACCCAAAGCACTTCAGAGTGGTATCAAAATAAATGAGTTAGTAATTAGAAATAAGGAATGTCAGATGTTGGACTTGAGTTTCTGGGATGGAGTATAAATAACTCTCTGTGCACTGGAACTGGGAAGGGTGAATAATGAATGAGTTGTTTCTGGGTTTGAAATGCGGCTTAGATCTGCTGGTATTAAACGACAGCATTGTTGAGCAGAATGAAAGAAATGCTAACATGATCACTGAGGGTCGGTCGAAACTTCAACAACTTCATTTTAATAATTTGTGAAACTTTAATCATTGAGGAAGTTTTATTCCCTTTCTGATTTTACACACTCTGTATTTTAGGAGACTGGTTTTAAATGTTCTTCATGGAATCAGAGAAGTTTACAGCACAGAAGGAGGCCATTGCCACATGAGCAATGAACATTTAAACCCAGTTTTTGTTTCAAAAATAATGTTTCCGCCCGGGCTTGAACCGGGAACCTTTCACGTGTGAGGCGAACGTGATAACCGCCACACTACGGAAACTGCTGCCTAGTGCAGTGTCCAGAGAGAAGTGTTCAGCGACAAGCTGAAATGCTGAATCCCTTTTTCTGAAAAAATTCCTTTCACAAACATTTCTCTGACCGAAACGGCACAAAACAAAAATGTTCCTTTCAAATGTGCCAATTATTTTCGTTAAACTTTTATTTTGCTTTCATGGGATAACACAATTAATGATTCGATAATTTTCTTTTACACAATGAAAGAAATACTAACTGAGGGAAATTCACTACGTCAATAATTTGTTCTGTGGTCTGCATGTTTGTAATGTCGACAAGTTTGCTGATGATACAAAGATAGATGGGAAAGCAAGTTGTGAGGAGGACGCAAACAATCTGCAAAGCGATATTGATAGGCTCAGTGGGTGGGCAGACATTTGTCAGATGGAGTATAATGTGGGAAATATGAGGTTATCCACTGTGGTAGCAATAATAAAAAAGCAAATAATTATTTAAATGGGGAGAGATTAAGAAATGCTGCGGTGCAGAGGGACCTGGGGGTCATTGTACATGAAACACAAAAGGTTAGTATGCAGAAACATCCTCTCTGCATCCACCTTGTCAAGCCCCCTCATAATCTTACACGTTTCCATAAGATCACCTCTCAATCTTCTGAATTCCAATGAGTAGAGGCACAACCTACTCAACCTTTTCTCATAAGTTAGCCCCCTCATCTCCGGAATCAACCTAGTGAACCTTCTCTGAACTGCCTCCAAAGCATCTATATCCTTTCTTAAATATGGAAACCACAATTGCACGCAGTTGTCCAGGTCTGGCCTCACCAATACCCTGTATAACTGCAGCAAGACTTCTTTGTTTTATACTCCATCCCCTTTGCAATAATGGCCAAGATTCCATTGGCCTTCCTGATCACTTGCTGTACCTGCATACTAACCTTTTTTGTTTCATGCACAAGTACGCGCAGCTCCCGCTGTACTGCAGCACGGTGCAATTTTTCTCCTTTTAACTAATAACTTGTTCTTTGATTTTTTCTGCCAAAATGCATAACGTTGCACTTTCCAACATTATACACCATCTGCCAAATTTTTCACCACTCACTTAACCTGGCTGTGTCTTTTTGCAGATTTTTTGTGTTCTCCTCACACATTGCTTTTCCTCCCATCTTTGTATCATCAGCAAACTTGTCTACATTACATTCGGTCCCTTCATCCAAGTCGTTAATATAGATTATAAATAGTTGGGGTCCCAGCACTGATCCCTGCAGCACCCCACTAGTTACTGATTGCCAACCAGAGAATTAACCATTTATCCGACTTTCTGTTTTCTGTTAGTTAGCCAATCCTCTCTCCATGCTAATATATTACCCCCAACCCCGGGAACTTTTATCTTGTGCAGTAATCTTTTATGTGGTACCTTGTCAAAATGCCTTCTGGAAGTCCAAATACACCACATCCACTGGTTCCCCTTTATCCACCCTGTTCATTACACCCTCAAAGGATTCCGGCAAATTTGTCAAACATGACTTCCTTGCATAAATCCATGCAGACTCTGCCTGACTGAATTATTTGTTTCCAAAAGTCGGAGGAGCAGTGACCGGAGGAGGTGTGAGCAGCGGCCTATAAAGGCCCAGCGGGAGTCCGGGGATCGGCGGCAGTCGGAGGAGCAGCGGCTGGAGGAGCAGCGAGCAGCGAGCTACAGCTGGTGCAGGGTCAAAAGTAAGAAATAAGTCAAAAGTAATCAAAGGTAATGTCACAGCCAAGAGGGTAAGTGATTGGCTGGTTGAGTGGTGAGTAGTTTTCTGTTTCTTTGATTTCTTCTTGTTCTTAGCAGCAAGTAAACTTTGGAATTGTTGCCAAATTAAGTAAATCTAATGGTTAAGTCATAGCAGGAAGCTCGGACACATGTCATGCTCCTCCTGTGCTATGTGGGAAGTCAGGGACGCTTCCAGTGTCCCTGATGACAACATGTGCAGCAAGTGTATCCATCTGCAGCTCCTGACAGGCCACATTGCGGCACTGGAGCTGCGCACGGATTCACTCTGGAGCATCCGCATTGCTGAGGATGTCGTGAATAGCACAGTGAGTGAGTTGATCACACCGTAGCTAAAGGTTACTCAGGCAGAGAGGGAATGGGTAAACATCAGGAAGAGCAGTGGAAGGAAGACAGTGCAGGAGTCCCCTGCGGTCATCCCCTGCAAAACAGACACACCACCTTGGGTACTGTTGAGGGAGATGACTGATCAGGGGAAGGCAGCAGCAGCCAAGTCCATGGCACCATGGGTGGCTCTGCTGCACAGGAGGGCAGGAAAAAGAGTGGGAGAGCTATAGTGATAGGGGATTCTATTGTAAGGGGAATGGATAGATGTTTCTGCGGCTGCAATCGAGACTCCAGAATGGTATGTTGCCTCCATGGTGCAAAGGTCAAGAATGTCTCGGAGTGGCTGCAGCGCATTCTGGAGGGGGAGGGTGAATAGCCAGCTGTCGTGGTGTACCAACGATATAGGGAAAAACGGGATGGGCTCCTACAAGCTGAGGTTAGGGAGCTAGGAATTAAATTAAAAGGTAGTAATCTCAGAATTGCTACCAGTGCCACGAGCTCGTCAGAATAGGAAATGCAGGATAGCTCAGATGAATATATGCTTTGATGAATAGTGCAGGAGGGTGGGATTCAAATTCCTGGGACATTGGAACCGGTTCTGGGGCAGGTGGGACCAGTACAAATCGGACGGTCTGCACATGGTCAGGACCGGAACCAATGTCTAGGGGAATGTTTGCTCGTGCTGTTGGGGAGGGGTTAAACTAATATGGCAGGGGGATGGGAACCTATGCAGGGAGATAGAAAGAAGTAAAATGGGGGCAGAAGCAAAAGATAGAACGAAGAAAAGTAAAAGTGGAGGACAGAGAAACACAAGGCAAAAATGAAAAAGGGCCACATTACAGCAAAATTCGAAAGGGACAAAGTGTATTAAAAAGACAAGCCTGAAGTCTCTGTGCCTCAATGCGAGTTATTCGTAATAAGGTGGATGAATTCACTCAGAGGCAGCAATTCACGAATATGTTACAATTGGGATTCCAGAGACATGGTTCCAGGGTGACCAAGGCTGGGAACTCAACATCCTGAGGTATTCAACATTCAAGAAGGATAGACAGAAAGGAAAAGGAGGTCGGGGAACGATGCTGGTTAAAGAGGAAATTAACGCAATATTAAGGAAGGACATTAGTTTGGATGGTGTGGACTCTGTATGGATAGAGCTGCAGAATACCAAAGGGCAGAAAGCACGAGTGGGTGTTGTGCACAGACCACCAAACAGTAGTAGTGAGTTTGGGGACAGTATCAAACAACAAATTATGGCTGCGTGCAATAAAGATACAGCAGTTATCATGGGCGACTTTAATCTACATATAGATTGGGCTAACCAAACTGGTAGAAATACGGTGGAGGAGGATTTCCTGGAGTGTATAAGGGATGGTTTTCTAGACCAATATGTCGAGGAACCAACTTGAGGGCTGGCTATCCTAGACTCAGTGATGTGTAATGAAAAAGGACTAATTAGCAATCTTGCTGTGCGAGGCCCCTTGGAGAAGAGTGACCATAATATGGTAGAATTCTTTATTATGATGGAGATTGAAACATTTAATTCAGAGACTAGGGACCTGAACTAAAGGAAAGGTAACTTCGATTGCATGAGATGTGAATTGGCTAGAATAGACTGGCAAATGAGACTTAAAAGGTTGACGCTGGATAGGCAATGACAAACATTTAAAGGTCACATGGATGAACTTCAACAATTGTACATCCCTGTCTGGAGAAGCACACTCCCGTCTGGAGGGATCCCACGTGTGACTGCTCAGCCAATCAGGTAAGTATTCCACAGCTTTCCCATTAATAGCAATGGGACTCGCGGACCTACGAGTTCTCAGTGCTATTCATGAGAACAAAAAACACACACACACTGAGAAATAATAAAAAACAGACCTCACATAATTAAAATTAATTGAAATTAAAGTAAATAAACGCATTAGAAAAAAGCAAGGTAGTTCCAATTTTTTTTAAGCTTTGTAATTTGGGTTAAAAATAAACTTACCTTAGTTGGCAGAGTTTTTCACAATACATTGTGTTTATTTTATTTTATTTTATTGTGGTTATGAGTGTTTTTAAACACTTGCGCCTGTAAAATTACGCTATGCGCTTGCTTTTTCAGCTGCAAGCATTTTGAGGATATTTGCTGGGCAAGATATGCGTAAATCCCGCAATCCGTAGAAACTTTGTACGGGCCCAGGATTTTGGAATTTCCCTAAACTTACTGTGGATGAAGAATCGGAGGCAAGTTTAGTCTCCTGGCAAATGATGCCTGACCTGCTGAGATTTTCAGCATTTGCTGTTTTTATTTGCTATTTATTCTCCTGGCAAAAGGACTCCCTTATTCCTTAATTGCTCTTTATTTCACTTCAATAAATTGATAACTTTCAGTGAGAGAAAACGGATCCACCGGGGACCTTTCGCGTGTGAGGCCAACGTGATATCCGCTACACTGCAGCCCATCAAAGGGTGAGAAACCACTGAATATAAAGGATGAGCTGACAAATATCAGGGGCAGTGCAGTTTGGTCAACGTCAAACCCTCCTTTCTTATTCAGCAGAGGCATGAACGGGAGTCAGACGCCACAAAGTTTAATTCAAAACACAAATACAAGTAACACTTCTAAATCTTTTCACTGTAAAATTCTTTCACTTTATTTCAAATCGTACTGTGTTGAATTTGAAAATGAGCACCGTGGGATTTTATCTTCACCACTGATTTGCTGCATTGTTTCACATTGCAACATTAAGTTGTGAAAATACTGGCAAAACTGAGCCCCGGATTATTTTACGTCGCGGTCACATTGCTTTTGGATAATTCCAGAATTAATATTTTCTTTGCTGTTTGGCAACAACCAGACTCTTGCTCCAAGGCCTGTCTCACTGTTTCCCCGGTGTCAGACAGAGATACGCCTGCTGCCCTCATTTATTTCATGTGACAGGACACAAAAGTTCAAAATCAACCTGCAGATGGCCACATACAGCATTAAATAGTCAGGATGGCCGAGCGGTCTCCGGTTCTGTGTTCAGTTTGCAGTTTTTTCTGGAAGTATTGGTTCGAGTCCCACTTCTTCATTATCGTCATTAAGCAAAACCCATTTGCTTGGCACCACGACCAACTCCTTAAAAGTGGGATTCAGCAGTTCACCTGCTCGCTTAACATTTCCATCGGAAAGTGGAGATGTTTCCGCAGTGTAGCGGTTAACACGTTCGCCTCACACGCGAAAGCTCACCGGGTGGGAATATTGAATATTTTCTGGAGCTTTCTCCTCATACATGCTCAGGGACGAGTTTGTTCTCTTGTGAAAAGTCATAAGATCATAAACATGTAAGGATCAGGAGCAGGTAAAAATACATCTCCTCACCCCACATCCCCCGCCCCGGATTTTTCCTTTTACCAATTATCTTATGTCTTTGTCCTCTGGTTACCGACACTCCTGCCCGTGGAAGCAGTTTCCCCATAATTCTGGAAACCTCTATTAAATATCCCCTTAACTGTGATTACTGGGGTTCAATGTGGGGAAGGGTCAGTTCATCCACTTTGTACCGAAGAATGATCGACCAGTGCATGATCTAAAAACATGATGTCAGAGAAGATTTTTTCTGTGAAATAGCCGGTCCTGTTAATTTTAACAAAAGTTGCACCGGGTTCCTGAAGTCATAAGTGATACGCCCTTACTGTACAGTATAAATGCACACGAGGCCCATGCTTGAGAGAAGGTCAGTCTGTGACCTGTCCTTTATTCCTTTGCATTCAAGTGATGAAAGTGGGTGGAGCTTCCCCTTTTATACCTGAAGGTCCAGGTTAGCAATGCCTCCCACAAGTTCACCACCTAGTGGTCATTGTTCTCACAATGTACAACTTGTCAGTTTATACATGGGTTACAATGCTGGTTGAATACATGACATCACCTCCTACCCCAAAGTCTTTTTGGGATCACAAGTTGAGTCTTTCTGGTGGTTTACGCTCTCTTGTAGAGCGCCTAAGTTGGGGCTCCGGTTGTTGGGCGCTGGCCTGTGTGTCTGCTGTTTGCAGTGCCTCAGGCCTATCCGGACTGCCCACAGTGACTGGGCTCTCCTCCCTTCGGTTCCGGTGTTCGGTCACCTGTGCTGGAGTGAACTCTATATTGTGTTCTTCCTCTGCTTCTTCTATGGGGTTGCTGAACCTCCTTTTTGTTTGATCCACGTGTTTGCGGCAGATTTGTCCATTGGTAAGTTTAACTACCCGAATCCTATTGCCCTCTTTGGCAATCACAGTGCCTGCGAGCCATTTAGGCCCTGCAGTGTAGTTGTGGACAACAACAGGGTCGTTTACACCAATATATCGTGCCCTCACATTCCTGTCATGGTAGTTAAATTGTGATTGGCGCCTGCTCTCAACAATTTCTTTCATGGTGGGGTGTATAAGGGATAACGGGTTTTGAGCGTCCTTATCATTAGCAGCCCTACGGGTGGAACCCCTGTGAGCGAGTGTGGTCGGGATCCATTGGCCAACAGGAGGCGTGATAATTGGCTTTGTAGGGAACCCCCTTGGATTCTGATCATCCCCTGTTTGATTATCTGCACTTTTCGTTCTGCCTGGCCGTTTGAGGCTGGCTTGAATGGTGCCTTTCTGACATGGTTAATTCCATTGCCTGCCATGAAGTCCTGGACCATTGTCGCTGACCAAGATGTCTGGTAGACCGTGGGCGGCGAACAATACCCGTAGACTGTCTACCGTGGCAGAGGATGTGCTTGAATTTAAAATATCACACTCAATCCATCTGGAGTGGGCGTCTACTACAACCAAAAACATTTTTCCGATGAAAGGACCTGCGTCGACATCATGGATGCGTGACCAAGGCTTGGCGGGCCATGGCCAGGGGCTAATGGGGGCTTCCGGGGGCGCATTGCCCAGCTGGGCACACGTGTTGCACCTGCGAAAACAAAGTTCCAGATCTGCATCTATCCCTGGCCACCAAACGTGTGACCTGGCAATTGCCTTCATCATGACAATGCCCGGATGCTCATTGTGGAGTTCTCTGATGAACATCCCTCTGCCCATCTGGGGCATGACTACGTGGTTTCCCCAAAGTAGGCAATCAGCCTGAATCGAGAGTTCATCCCTGCCCCTGTGAAATGGTTTAAATTCCTCGGGGCATGCTCTGTACTTGGCTGTCCAGTCCCCATTCAGGACACATTTCTTGACTAGAGACAATAGCGGGTCTCTATTTGTCCAGACTTTAATCTGACGGGCTGTCACAGGTGAGCCTTCGCTTCCGAATGCTTCAACAGCCATGACCATCTCAGCAGCATGCTCGGTAGCCCCCTCAGTGGTGGCTAGTGGGAGCCTGCTGAGTGCATCGGCGCAGTTTTCAGTGCCCAGTCTGTGCCGAATTGTGTAGTCATAGGTGGCTAACGTGAGTGCCCACCTCTGTATGCGGACCGATGCGTTTGCATTTATGGCCTTGTTGTCGGCCAAAAGTGACATTAGGGGTTTGTGATCTGTCTCCAGCTCAAATTTCCTTCCAAACAGGTATTGGTGCATTTTCTTTACCGAATATACATATGCGAGCGCCTCCTTTTCTATCATCCCGTAGCCCCTTTCTGCCTGGGACAGACTTTTGGAGGCATAAGCTACCGGCTGTAACTGACCCTTGGCATTGACATGCTGCAACACACATCCGACACCATAGGACGAGGCATCGCACGTTAACACAAGTTTCTTACATGGGTCATATCACGTTAACAGATTGTTGGAACATAACAAATTGTGTGCTCTATTAAAAGCCCTTTCCTGGCTGTCCCCCCAGACCCATTCGCGACCTTTGCTTCGGAGCACGTGTAGCGGCTCTAGCAGCGTGCTCAATTTGGGAAGAAAGTTACCAAATAGTTCGGGAGCCCCAGGAACAAACGCAGCTCCAACGTGTTACGGGGTATGGGTGCTCTCTGGATCGCTTCCGTCTTGGACGCAGTAGGGCTCATCCCGTCTACTCCTACCCTCATCCCCAGGAATTCTACCTCTGGAGCTAGGAAGATGCACTTCGCCTTTTTCAGTCGCAGCCCTACCCGGTCCAGTCTGCGTAGCACCTCCTCCATGTTGTGGAGGTGTTCTTCAGTATCGTAACCCGGGATGAGAATGTCGTCCTGAAAAACCATCGTCCCTGGAATCGACTTGAGGAGGCTTTCCATATTTCGTTGGAAGATCGCGGCGGCCGAGCGAATCCCGAACGGACATCTGTTGTACTCAAACAACCCCTTGTGTGTCGTGATAGTGGTCAGTTTCTTCAACTCACTCGCCAGCTCCTGGGTCATGTAAGCTGAGGTCACGTCCAATTTTGAAAACATTTTGCCACCGGATAGCATCGCAAAGAGGTCCTCCGCTCTCGGTAGCGGGTACTGGTCTTGGAGTGACACCCGATTGATGGTGGCCTTGTAATCACCATATATCGTGACCGACCCATCCGCCTTGAACACCGGTACAATCGGGCTCGCCCAGTCACTGAATTCGACTGGCAAAATGATACCTTCCCTCAGCAGGCGGTTAAATTCACCTTCTATCTTTTCCCGCATCACGTATGGCACCGCTCTGGCCTTGTGGTGTCCTGGCCTGGCTTCCGGGTTTATGTGAATCACTACCTTGGCCCCCATGAAAGTGCCAATGCCGGGTTGAAATAATGAGTCAAATTTGTGCAGGATCTGTGAGTATGATACTCGCTCCACAGAGGAAATAGCAATGGCATTGCCCCATTTCCAGTTCATGACAGCAAGCCAACTCCTCCCCAGTAGTGCGGGACCATCCCCCGGGACAACCCAGAGTGGCAACCTGTTCTCCGAATCTTTGTGGGTCACGATTACCGTGGTGCTGCCAAGCACCGGAATGATCTCCTTGGTGTATGTCCATAGTTGTGCGTCAATCGGTGATAATTTTGGCCCTACTGGCCTTGGACGCCCACAACTTTTCAAACTATTTGATACCCATCAGGGACTGGCTAGCCCCCGTGTCTTGCTCCATTGATACTGGGATGCCACTGAGGAGCACTTTCATCATTATCGGTGGCGTCCTGGTGTATGAACTGTATACGTGCTCCACATGAACTCACTGAACTTCAGCTTCCAGCGATTTCCCCCAGCATTCATTTCTGCAATTTCTGTAAGCATTTTGCTCATCTCTGCAAACTCCGGCTGAGTTTGTGCCTCCATGCCTCCAACATGAGCTGTTGTTGGAAACAAAAGATCCCTTGCTAGTCAATCGTCCCTGACAACCCCTGTGACTGTCCTTGAGTGTGCCATTAACAAGTGTTGATGGCCCCATTACTGGCCACATTGTCCCATGCAATGGCGTGAATCGCCGTTCAGCTTGCCATTATCTCTGTCGAATTCCCCTCTGGGTTCGACTACATGTTGGGCATACCCGATTGCCCTTGTCTGCCTGGAGAACTGTGTTCTGCTTCAACAATGTTGATTCTCTGTCCCAACCATTCCTTAACACAGTATCTCTCGTCTATTCTGCTAGCGGCCATGCTCACGTGGTTAAAATCCCAATTTCTTGTCGTCATTGATACATCCGTACTCTACAGTATAAATGCACACGAGGCCCATGCTTGATAGAAGGTCAGTCTGTGGCCTGTCCTTTGTTCCTTTGCACTCAAGTGATGAAAGTGGGTGGAGCTTCCCCTTTTACACCTGAAGGTCCAGGTTAGGAGTATCTCCCACAAGTTCACCTCCTAGTGGTCATTTTTCTCACAGTGTACAACTGAGGTCAGATTATATATGGGTTACAATGTTGGTTGAATACATGACAATAAGCACTTAAAATTTTAAACCATTCTCCTAAAATACATTGTGTAAACAAGATAGGGATAAAAGTTCATCACATGGAAAGAGAAAATGAATGATTGAAGCTCGTAAAAGATCCTCTCGGAATGAGTGATCACAATATGCTTGAATTTGTAATACAGATTGAGGGTGAGGAAGTAGTGTCTCAAACGAGCATACAATGCTTAAACAAAGGGGACTACAGTGGGATGAGGGCAGAGTTGGCTGAAGTAGACTGGAAACACAGACTAAACGGTGGCACAAATGAGGAACAGTCGAGGACTTTTAAGGAGCTCTTTCATAGTGCTCAACAAAAATATATTCAAGTGAAAAAGAAGGGCGGTAAGAGAAGGGATAACCAGCCGTGGATAACCAAGGAAATAAAGGAGAGTATCAAATTAAAAACCAATGCGTATAAGGTGGCCAAGGTGAGTGGTAACATAGAAGAATGGGAAAATTTTAAACGACAGCAAAGAATGACTAAGCAAGCAATAAAGAAAGGAAAGATAGATTACGAAGGTAAACTTGTGCAAAGCATAAAAAGCAATAGTTAAAGCTTTTACTTATATATAAAACGGAAAAGAGTGACTAAAGTAAATGTTGGTCCCTTAGAAGATGAGAAGGGGGATTTAATAATGGGAAATGTGGAAATGGCTGAGACCTTAGACAATTATTTTGCTTCGGTCTTCAAAATGGAAGACACAGAAACCATGCCAGAAATTGCTGGTCACAGGAATGTGGGAAGAAAGGACCTTGAAACAATCACTATCACTAGGGGGGTAGTGCTGAACAGGCTAATGGGACTCAAGGTAGACAACTCCCCTGGTCCTGATGAAATGCCAGGGTAGTAAAAGAGATGGCGGAAGTTATAGCAGATGCATTCGTTATAATCTACCAAAATTCTCTGGACTCTGGGGAGGTACCAGCGGATTGGAAAGCAGCTAATGTAACGCCTCTGTTTAAAAAAGGCGGCATACAAAAGGCTGGTAACTATAGGCTGGTTAGTTTAACATCTGTAGTCGGGAAAATGCTTGAAACTATCATGAAGGAAGAAATAGCGGGACATCAAGATAGGAATAGTGCAATCAAGCAGACGCAGCATTGATTCATGAAGGGGAAATCATGTTTAACTAATTTACTGGAATTTTTTGAGGATATAACGAGCTTGTTGGATAGAGGTGCACCGATGGATGTGGTGTATTTAGATTTTCAAAAGGCATTCGATAAGGTACCACACAAAAGGTTACTGCAGAAGATAAAGGTACGCGGAGTCAGTGGAAATATATTAGCATAGATAGAGAATTGGCTGGCTAACAGAAAGCAGAGAGATGGGATAAATGGGCCCTTTTCAGGTTGGAAATCGGTGGTTAGTGGTGTGCCACAGGGATCGGTGCTGGGACCACAACTGTTTACAATATACATAGATGACCTGGAAGAGGGGACAGAGTGCAGTGCAACAAAATTTGCAGAAGACACAAAGATTAGTGGGAAAGCAGGTTGTGTAGAGGACACAGAGAGGCTGCGAATAGATTTAGATAGGTTAAATGAATGGGCTAAGATTTGGCAGATGGAATACAATGTCGGAATGTGTGAGGTCATCCACCTTGGGAAAAAAAACAGTAAAAGGGAATATTATTTGAATGGGGAGAAATTGCAACATGCTGCGGTGCAGAGGGACCTGGCGGTCCTTGTGCATGAATCCCAAAAAGTTAGTTTGGAGGTGCAACATGTAATCAGGAAGGCGAATGGAATGTTGGCCTTCATTACAAGAGGCATGGAGTACAAAAGCAGGGAGGTCCTGCTGCAACTTATAAGGTATTGGTGAGGCCGCACCTGGAGTACTGCATGCAGTTTTGGACACCTTACTTAAGGAAGGATATACTAGCTTTGGAGGGGGTACCGAGACGATTCACTCGGCTGATTCCGGAGATGAGGGGGTTACCTTATGATGATAGATTGAGTAGACTGGGTCCTTACTCGTTGGAGTTCAGAAGGATCTTGTAGAAACATTTAAAATATTGAAAGGGATAACAAGATAGAGGCAGAGAGATTGTTTCCACTGGTCGGGGAGACTAGAACTAGGGGGCACAGACTCAAAATACGGGGGCGCCAAATTAAAACCGAGTTGAGAAAGAATTCGTTCTCCCAGAGGGTTGCGAATCTGTGGAATTCTCTGCCCAAGGAAGCAGTTGAGGCTAGCGCATTGAATGTATTCAAGTCACGGATAGATAGATTTTTAACCAATAAGGGAATTAAGGGTTATGAGGAGCGGGTGGATAAGTGGAGCTGAGTCCACGGCCAGATCAGCCATGATCTTGTTGAATGGCGGAGCAGGCTCGAGGGGCTAGATGGCCTACTCCTGTTCCTAATTCTTCTGTTCTTATGTTCTTATGTACCACTATCCCTCAGTAACCAAATTATCATTTCTTTAATTCTGCAAAAGAAAGTTATCGGTTAATTGAACATGATTAAATGAATTCATTTTTTCACATTTGCTGCATGTTGACATTTATATAGGGCTATTAGTTTGAAAACTGTGTTGTAAATATTATCTCCCTGACCAAGAATCGAAGCTGTGTTGCGGTGGTACAAGTGGTGGATTCAGTGAATCATTTGAATGTGATCTCAAGTGGCGCAAATTTCAGATCACGTTTACTGTCGGCACCTTTAATAATGGCTCCACCAGGCAGGGTATGATATTTAAACTGTGTAGACGTGTAGTCCTTTATTTGAAGCTCCTCGAGTGAGGACACCAAGCTGTGAGCTCCTTTATATACTGAGTTGCAGGTAACCTTTCGGTCTCAAGCAGCAGCATCCTCTGGTGTTGGTCAGGTGTGTACAGTTTAAGAGTACATTCAGTGTTGCATAGCAGTGTTACAGACATCACACAGTAAACAGGCATGTATACACAACAGTTACAATCTGTTTCGGTGTGAATCAAGTGAACTGAAAATGACAATAATGTCATTAACTATAAAGATGCAGCAATAAAATGGTATATCGGTCCCTGGTTGTCGAGTGGTCAGGAGTCCATGCTCTCAACTTTGTGTCCTGGGTTCAATTCCCACTCTCGGAAGTTGTACTTTTAGTTCAAATCCTCATAAAAAAAAAGAGATCATTTATTTTACAGATCTATATGCAAATCATGTATAAAAAATAAGAATCATTGACTTGAACATCATTAATTAATACATAAATTATTTTGTAAATCTTTTACCATTTATTTTGCCGTGAGCATGTGAGGAACTTTTATTCCGATCTCATTGGGTTTAATTGTGGTACAAATGACGAACCGGGTGCTGGGTTAAGGAAAGGTTTACGTAGTGTAGCCGTTATCATGTTCACCTCCCACATGAAATGTCCCTGGTTTGAGCCTGGGCGCGTGCTTTATTTTAGAATATATTTGCTGTGAAATACATTTAACAAAAGTAGCCCCAGGTTCCGTGTCTTATGAGCAATGAACATTTTAAACCAATCTTCTAAAATACAGGGTGAGTAAAGTCAGATTTATGGATTGAGTCGGCACAACTAGAGCTTTCTGATCCAGAAGATTCGGGGGGTGCGTTAATTTGGGAGTTTGACGACTTTGAAAAGAACATTTTTTACTTGTGCAGCTTCGGTCAGAGAAATGTTTGTGAAAAGATTTTTTCACAGAAAGGGATTCAGAATTACACCTTCTGGCTTAACACTTCTCTCTGGGCACTAAGTTTAGCACTGGTTTCTGTAATGTAGCGGTCCTTGCGTTTGTCTCAGATACGAAAGGTCCCAGGTTCGAGCCGGGGCAAAAACATTATTTTAGAATATAATTTCTGTGAAATAAATTGAAAAAAGTACCCCAGGTTCCTTGTCTTCTGAGCAATGAACATTTTAAACCAATTTCAAAAATTCAGAATGTGTTAAGTCAGATAGGGTGTAAAATATCATCTATGATGAAAGCTCCTGAAATTATTACAGTTCAGTTATTGAAGTATTGACTGTAAGTCTGCAAAACAATTCGGGTGGGAATATTAGCCCAAAAATTCCGGTTGGAGGCTTCCCGCGGACAATTCCTTTCCGATCGGTGATGTTTTAATCACCCCACCTCCCACAGAGTTTAATTAATTGCATGTAATTATTTGAAAAAAGTTTGAATTAAAAAGTTACTTTCCGAACTCGGGCTCCCTCTGTGAATGCCTAACCACTATACGAGCAGGATACGCATTAAATAATTTAATTCCAGACGTAATATTTTCTTTGCAGTTTCACAATAACCAGACCTATGCTCCAAAATCTGTCTCACCGTTTCCCCGGTGTCAGTCAGAGAAGCACATGGGACTGAAACAGTGAATTTGCTTTTTCGTCCTGTCTTCTGAAGCGCCGCACGGTCCCACTCCGACAGTCAATGAGCTGTTGGGACGTTAGTGTATCCAGGCTGTGGGTGGCCACCCCGAGCGCAGCAGATGGGTTTCTGCATTAGTTCTGGGTGGGGACAGTATTTCCCCTTCTCTCTTCCTCTTGTCAGTATCCCTCTGCTTTGTTTTCTGTATTTATTCCCCGGCCTCATTTTACGTGTTTAATGGGGAAGAAAAGATGAAGTTTGCGACACTCTGGAACAATTTCTCTCACTCAAATATATCTATTTAGTGAAGTGAAATAAAGATCAATTAAAGAATAAGGGAGAAGCCACTGTCGCCCTTTTGACAGGAGAATGAACTCGCCCATGGCTGTTCATCCACAGCAAGTTTAAACATAATCTTCCTGCACGGGATAATTTTGCGTGGAAAGCAAATGTGATAACGGCTCCACTGCGGAAACCGCTCTGACCAGAAGTACAGCAGAGGGCAGCTGACCAGTGAATGCCTTCTGTGCTGATCGGGAATGTGTTGGCTCACCATAAACAACTTCTGTCACTCACTGACAGCTGTCAGTCCTTCTCCGCCGCTGCCCTTTACACAAACGTGTCACTGATCCCCACCCACTATCCCACATCCCCATCGTGTTATCTTCCATGTTAGCACAGTGGGGCCGCGGAGGCACCTACTCTCTCCCCGCGGTTAGTGAACTCAGTCAGTCTGTAAAATTAAAGGGGAACAAGTGTCCCGCAAAGGGCAGGGGAAGGAAGAGAGTCTGTAACCTGGGTTTAATTGTTTGTCAAAGGCTACCCGTCCTGTTGTGTATTTCCAGCAGTTTCCTACTTTCACAGGTGGAGATACCGGGGCTGGACCATGCTCCTAAAATACAATGAGGTCAGGATAAAAGTTGCTCACGTACTCAGGGCAAAATAAATGATTGAAGTTCTACAATGGATTAATTAATGATGTTTAAATCAATGAATCTTTTTTTACCACATTCGATGCATGCAACTCTTTCTTATAAGGTTTTAATTTTGATGGAAGTGCAATTTCCCTGGCCGGAAATCGACCCAGGGCCGCGGTGGTGAGAGCGCCGAATCCTAATGACTGGACCACCAGGGAACGCTGCATTGCTGCATCGCTGCATCGTAATGCTTGGTGTCATTATTGTCCTTTTCAATTCACTTGTTTCACACCGAAACACATTGTAACAGTGATCTGAATTTAACGCCACGTGATTCTTTGAAATCACCTTTAAATGATTGGGTAAAACCACTCCTTTTACCACCGAAAAACAGCTTCGATTCCAGGTCAGGGCGGTAGCTTTTGTAACAGCTTTTTTCAATTCAAAAAATAAGAATTCATTTAATCACCGTTAAATAACCGATAACCTTTTTCAGGATGAAATAAATAATAATATACTTACTGAGGGACAGTAGTATCTTTCATCATTTATTTTCTCTTTACATGTGATGAATTTTTATCCCTATCTGATTTACTTGCTGTATGAGAAATTGTAAGTATTTATGACTCAGTTGTAAAACCATTGATTGTGTGTGTGTCTATTCTTGATAGGAGGAGCACTTGAGACCGAAGTTCCAGTTCTATATATGTATCAATAGAATCAATTTTCACCAGTTCCTTTAAACCCAATAACATAATTTATTTTGAGTGGGCTGGATGGAGGAACATGATCCATGTAAAAAATTTTTATCGTTTTACTTGTGCTGAATGCTCATAAAAGTATTAGAGTGGGAACTCACTGGATAACAGCACAGCTTGCAATGTTTGCGGAATATATTCGTGCAGCCAAAATGCACAATGACAACCCGGAACTGTGCGGCACCGAATCCTCGGGGAAAAACATTAAAAGCTTCGCCCGGAGATGGGTTTGGATTACCCACCTTTCAGTTACCAGCCGAATGCACTAAACCATTGCGCCACAGATACACACTGCAAGACATGCAAAACCAGGGTGTCAGTCAGTTAAAGCTTCAGATTGCTCCGACCGGGATGGAACTTATCCACTCTCAGTTGTACTTTTCCCAAGTAAAGGGTGGGACATTCATTGTGGATGTGTGGAAGCAGTCTGGTCCCGCACACTGCAAACACTTCCATGTCACCACCAACCAGCTCTCCCACAACCGGTGTGATCTACTTTCCAGCCTTCCAGTGCCTTGTCTGTGACGAATTATGTTTCAAAAGTTTTGGCATAGTTGGTTCCATGGTGTAATGGTGAGCCCTCTTGACTTTAAATCTAGTGATCTGCGTTCAAATCTCAGTAAAACCTAAATTCTTGTTGTTCCAGCTGCTGAAAATTTGGGACAAACAAGTGAAAGACACCTGGTGCTGGTGGGCAGTTTTGTTGCCTTTTTCATTGATGATTGATCTACAAGTCTAGTTGTCAAATTGTGTGCTCAACCGTCAGTTATCTGCTACAAATCAGCGGAGAACAAATACTTTGTTGTCTAATGCTGCCTTTGCCTGCACAATGTGTGCTGAGATTATCTGTGCAATATGCATTCCGCAGGATGAATAAAAGCAATGCTTTTTGAAATGCAGGCACTGCATGTTTTGCACTTGACAAAACGTTGCATTTTCTTTTCATTAATTTTACATTAATGCATTGCAATGCCAACGCACTTTTTACGTGGCAAGATCGATAATTAGCAGAGCAGAATGAAGAGATCGCAAAGTTTATGTTTAAAGAATGGACTCAGTCGAGAATATTTTGTGGATTTTATTTTTCTGCGCCTATTTTCGCTGTGCTGGGGACACCCTGCGCAGATATGTGAAAAAGCTGGTTTTGTTAAAACTTCAGAGACCGCATGGCAGTGAGCTGGGACAAAAGACCTGTCAGTCATCCATTGACAAAAGAGCTGTCGGCCAGGAAGGGGGGCCACTGACAAAGCCACTCTAATTTGTAAAAGCACTTCTCACCTCCATCTCAGAAGGAGACACAGAACAATGAACCCACCAGCCTGGCCAGCCAAGGAGGAGCTGGGGCTTTCCCAACACAAAGGCTCAGAGAGATGCCCAGACTAAGGGCCATCAGCCCAATGCATGGGTGGGATGGCCCATCACTGACTAAGTACCCGTGCTTAGAAACAAAGGGGTTTTAAAGATTGGCGGGAAAGATAGGGTAGCAAGACTCCCAGAAAGACAGGGTCCTTTCCACTTTATTTTTAGCTTGGAGCTTGGTGTGAAGCTTGAGCTTGTACCTTGCAACTTGTGTCTAGAGAGAGCCACCTCTCCCTCTTGCTCTCGCTCCACCGATCGATGTACCAGAGGAAGGGGCCGCAGTACTACAGAAGAAGCCACCGAGATTGAAGACCAGGCAGTGACTTCCCACAACTGAGCTGAGCAAGGAAACCGGCTGCGTGTGGTGGTGAACATGGTCGCGAGTGTCCCAAGCCAGTAACCAGATATCCCAGGCCAGCTGGGTAAGGGCTCAGGGTTTTCTCAGAAGTGAAGCTTTTCAGGGCTATTCTGCGGAGGGTAATTCATTGGTAGAGGTGGGGTTAGAATCCACCAGGGAATTACTGCGTATTACTAGGTTCATTTCTGTACTGTATGTATGTTGTTTGTAACCGGGATTTTATTCTCCACAGAGACATTTCGTTTAGCAGTGCATGTTTTAGCCAGTGTATGTTACACAAATAAATATACTATGATTTATCACCGAAGCGTCCCTTTCCGTGACTCATTTAATTTAGACTCTGAATAATAATTCCCGGATCTAGAACTTTCGTAAGGTGGGGGCGATTCAAACCGTCCATCTGGCAATTGAGCGAGGATCACAAACACTTACAATATTTACGAAAGGATATACTTGCTTTGGAGGCAGTTCAGAGAAGGTTCACTGGGTTGACTCCGGAGATGAGTGGTTGACTTATGAGAAAATGTTGAGCAGGTTGGGCCTCTACTCATTGGAATTCAGAAGAATGAGAGGTGATCTTATCGAAACGTATAAGGTAATGAGGGAGCTTGATAAGGTGGATGCAGAGAGGATGGTTCCACTGATAGGGGAGACTAGAACTAGGGGGCATAATCTCAGAATAAAGGGCCGCCCATTTAAATCTGTGATGAGGAGGAATTTCTTCTCTCAGAGGGTTGTAAATCTGCCGAACTCACTGCCTCAGAGAGCTGAGAAAGCCATGACATTAAATAAATTTATGACAGAGATAGCTTCTTAACTGATAAGGGAATAAGGCTTATGGGGAACGGGCAGGGATGTGGGCTTGAGTCCATGATCGGATCAGCCATGATCATATTAAATAGCGGAGCATGCTCGAGGGGCCATATGGCCTGCTCCTGCTCCTAGTTCTTAAGTTCTTATGTTCTGAGTAGCGACACACACAAAAATGCTTTGATCATGGTTACACCTTATCTTCACGTTTGTCAAACAGTTGGCTCGTTGGTCTCGGGCTATGATTCTCCCTTTGGAGTTGTTCATTGAAATTTACGAGGGGTCCCAGAGGAGCCCTGATATTGCTCGCATATTTTGAAATTGCATCGAACTTTTGCAAAGAAGGACTTCCATTTCTGCATTGCCTTTCAGGAACTCATGTCACCCCAAAGCGCTTCAAGGCCGTTGAGCTATGTTTGGAGTGTTGTAGTTTGGCAAAAGATGTGCCCAGATCACCAAACATGAACCTCAAATCTTTGCAAAGGAGTTTGGTGCAAATAATCAGGCGTCTCAGGGACTTGGACTTTCTTTGAATAAGTTCTGCTTGTTCCCGCATTAAAGCTTGAAACAGCAACTGGGCTTCCATCTCACGGGAGGTTTGGGGTTGATGTGTGTCGCTTTCAATCTTTGAAATTTCTCCAAGCAAAGAAACGGTGAACCCAACTGTCCCTGTTAGCATTTAGTTCCTGTTTAATCACAGGAATATCCGCAGTCAGGAGCTGAAAAGGAATTCAAACCTAACACCGGCTTCGGGACAATCAGAATACTTTGTCACAGACAAGGCACCGGAAGGCTGGAAGGTAGATCACACCGGTTGCGGGAGAGCTGGTTGGCGGTGACATGGAAGTGTCTGCAGTGTGCGGGACCAGACTGTTTCCACGCATCCACAATGAATGTCCCTCCATTTATTTGTGAAAAGTACCACTGAGAGTGGACAAGTTCCATCCCGGTCAGAGCAATCTGAAGCTTTAACTGTCTGACACCCTGGTTTGGGATGCCTTGAACCTTATACTTCCATCAGTCTCTGTGGCGCAATGGGTTAGCGCGTTCGGCTATTAACCGAAAGGTTGGTGATTCGAGCCCACCCAGGGACGAAGTGTTTAACTGTTTTTCACCGAGTATTCGGTGCCGCACAGTCCCAGGTTGTCATTGTGCGTTTTGGCTGCACGAATCTATTCCGCAAATGTTGCCAGCAGTGCTGTTATCCAATTAGTTCCCACTCCAATATTTTATGAGCATTCAGTTCAAGTAAAACGATAACAATTTTTTACATGGATCATGTTCCTCCATCCAGCCCACTCGAAATAAATTATGTTATTGGGTTTAAAGAAACTGGTGGAAATTGATTCTATTGATACATAGAAAGAACTAGAACTACGGTCTCAAGTGCTCCTCCTATCAAGTATAGACACACACACAATCAATGGTTTTACAACTGAGTCATAAACACTTACAATTTTAAACCATTCTCATTCAGCGTGTAAATGAGATAGGGATAAAACTTCATCACATGTAAAGAGAAAATGAATGATTGAAGATACCACTGCTCCTCGGTAATTATATTATTATTTATTTCATTCTGAAGAAGGTTATCGGCTAATTAACGGTGATTAAAAGAATCTTACTTTTGCACGTTGGCTGCATGTCGTCAATTTTATTAGGTTTTGAATTTAAAAATGGTGTTACAAAATTTATCGCCGAGACCTGGAATCAAAGCTGTTTTTCGGTGGCATAAGAAGTGGTTTTACCCAATCATTTAAAGATGATTTCAAAGAATCACGTGGCGTTAAATTCACATCATGGTTACGATTTGTTTCGGTGTGAAACAAGTGGATTAAAAAGGACAATAATGTTAAATAAAGAGTAAAGCTACCACTACACAGTCACATCAAAGCCTCCCAGGGCAGGTGCAGTACGTGTTAGACACAGAGTAAAGCTTCCTCTACATTGTCCCATCAAACTCTCACAGGACAGGTACAGCACGTGTTAGATACAGAGTAATGCTCCCTCTACACTATCCCATCAAACCCTCTCAGGACAGATACAGCCCATGTTAGATACAGAGTAAAACTCCCTCTCCACTGTCCCATCAAGCTCACCCAGGGCAGGTACAGTACGCGTTAGATACAGAGTAATGCTCCCTCTGCACTGACCCATCAACACTCCCAGGGCTGGTACAGAACGGGTTAGATACACAGTAAAGCTCCCTCAACACTGTCCCATGAAACTCTCCAAGGGCAGGTACAGCATGCGTTAAATACAGAGTAAAGATTCTTCTAAACTGTCCCATCAAACGCTCCTGGGGCAGATGCACCACGGGGTTAGATACAGAGGAAAGCTCCCTCTACATTGTCCCATCAAACTCTCAGGGCATGTACAGCACAAATTAGTTACAACATAAATCTCCCACGACACAGTCCCATCAAACTCTTCCAGGGCAGGTGCATGTTGCATATGCAATAACTGAGTCGGCTTACTACCGTGAACTCAATCAGGTGCATCCTCACCGTACTTTTCTAGCTCTCGAACAAAGGATTAAACATGGAGGCTTTCTTTATATACAAGAGTTGCATGTGTGTGCCTGTGGCCCAATGACCTCAGACGGTCGGTCCCCCTGGTGGCAAGTAAACCCGGGCATATATACATTACAGTGCAGCACGTGTTTAAATCTCCCTCTACACTGTCCCATCAAACCCTCCCAGGGCAGGCACAGCACAGGATAGATACAGAGCAAAGCTCCCACTATACTGTCCCATCAAACCCGTCAGGGCAGGTACAGTACGGATTAGATACAGATTAAAGCCCCCTCTACATTGTCTCATCAAAGACTCACAGAGCTGGTGCAGCTCATCTAAGATATACAGTAACGCTTCCTCAAACCTGTTCCATCAAATCCTCCCAGGACAGATCCAGCATGGGGTTAGATACAGAGTAAAGCTCCCTCTACACTGTCCCATCAATCTCTCCCAGGACAGATCCAGCACGGGGTTAGATACAGAATAAAGCTTCCTCTACACTGTCCCATCAATCTCTCCCAGGGCAGGTACAGCACGGGATTAGATAAAGAGCAAAGCTCCCTCTAGACTGTCCCATCAATCTCTCCCAGGGCAGTTACAGCACGGGGTTAGCTACAGAATAAAGCTCCCTCTACACTGTCCCATCAATCTCTCCCAGGGCTGGTACAGCACTAGATAGATACAGATAAAACTCCCTCTACACTGTCCCATCAATCTCCCCCAGGGCTGGTACAGCACGGGGTTAGATACAGAGTAAAGCTCCCTCTACACTGTCCCATCAATCTCTCCCAGGGCTGGTACAGCACGGGTTAGATACCGAGTAAAGCTCCCTCTACACAGTCCCATCAATCTCTCCCAGGGCAGTTACAGCACGGGGTTCGATACAGAGTAAAGCTCCCTCGACACTGTCCCATCAATCTCTCCCAGGGCTGGTACAGCACGGGTTAGATACAGAGTAAAGCTCCCTCTACACTTTCCCATCAATCTCTCCCAGGGCTGGTACAGCACGGGTTATGTTAGCACAAATCTTTTTCTGGAAGAATCACTCGACATTCGGGATCGGTTCCAATCCCAAAATGGCCTTTATTACACAGGCCGGGAGAGAGCCTCTGGTCGAACTCCAGGCTTTCCACGCCACCGAACAAAGAAATTAATCGATATTTATATGTTTTACAACAGTTCATTACAATTACTTAGCCCATGTCAGCTGGACACAATCCAATCATAACGACTATAAATTACAAATCGATTCCACTGGGACAATGGAATTGGCCCCCAGGCACCAGGGGACTGCGTGATCACCTCATGTTTCAGCTGGGGCTTATTCATGGCCTCGTGAGATTCTCCAGATCCCCTTATCTCTACTGTCCTTGGGTTCTGTCTGCACCTAACCTTCTTATCCTTACACAGTCACAGGAATTTCTTTGTTCAGTATTCTGCTGGGACATCTTGTCTGTGGTTTGTTGATTGAGGACGTTCTGCTGAGCTCACTCTTTCCAGTGTTCGTGTACATGGAACTGCAGTGTCATCAGCTACCCAAAAATGTAGTGAAGCTAACTGTTAGCTGAATTCCCCTAGTGCTTTGCAGAATCCCTGGCAGCCATTTTGTATCTGGCTACCATTTTACACATACATATATGCATACATATATTCAGCAGGTGCCTTTGCCTTTGCCCTACAACAATCCCCCCTTTCGGTAATGGACAACATTATTTGTTACTCGACTTATATTTTTATGTACCACCGGTACTTCCTGTCACAACGTGCTGGCCAGTCACGTGGTGTCAGAAGTCCCAGTTGCTTAGATCAAATTAATATAGTTCAGATTCCCCTGTCCCTCTGCTGGACAAGTCACTTTATTTGCTTGAGCCCTTGTTCTGATACTCCTTTGTCGTGCATAATGCCTGCAGGATCGACAGGCCATGACTCTCCATGTTAGTGCTAAGACCAGCTGTATCCCTACCAGTATGTGTGATATTATTCCAATCCAGGGGTGGATGTTTACGTTCATGTCCCAGTCCCAGACCCTCCTTCACCAACACTGGTTTTGTAACTCTTGGTCAGTATCCTTCTCCAGTATTTCAATCTTCGTCTGTAGTTGGTGGTAGAGTCTGACATACTGGCCTACTCTGAGTCTTAGTCCCCTTAATACTGCAACTAAATGTGGGATAGGGGCCTGCTCTGGCTCGTCATAATCCTGCAGGTGATTGTGGAGCTGATCGATGGCGTTAATAATTTTGGGCCTCGGTGTCTAACCTGGATAATGCGGGCTTGTCCTATTGTGAGGTCATAGGGCTGTGAAGCAAAAGTTTGGTTGCGAGATCTGGCATTGTAAGCCATTGTACCGATATGAATGTGCTGTGGTAGAGACACAGTATTTCCCTTTGCATTCGTAACCTGTTCTGGCAAAATGTGTGGGGGCAGGTACTATTTCCAATACACATCCATCGGTTGGATTAAATCCACATTCGACTAGTTCTCCCTGTCCCACCGGGTGAGGGCACACCGTAATGTCACCCGTCTGCTTGCATCCCGTCAGGGAGATCCCATAGAGTGTGTTGTCTCTGCGGACAGCAGGGGCTGCGGTCAGATAGTAATGGAGGGAGGTGTTTTCCCGTATGATCCCGATATTCTACAGTTGATAAAGGGGAAACGGTCCTGAATCTTGTGTGACTATAGGTATCATCAGGGCTATTCCCACTCCGGCAGCTTTGCTCATTCGGCAGTTTGGGATCACTGGGCATACTCTGGTTAGTCCCTTCAGAGTGCAATTACCCAGTGTCCCCTTCAGTTTGGCCAACTGAGCCAGATGTGGGCTGTCTATCCAGTCTGGCAACTCCCCCCTTTGGATATGATCGAGGTTGTGCCGTATCTGTCCCACCATCCATGGGCCATAAGCGTGACAGAGTTGTCCCTGTCTCAGTTTTGTGGTATCTTCTCTCTCTCTGTCGATAAGGTGATTGATTGTTTTTGCCTGAGCTTCCAGGACCGAGAGGCCATCCAATTGGATTTCGGCACCCTCTCTTCCAAGTTCGGATTGACCTTCCTGAGTCTGCTCTGCCCATTCTAATAATCCCTTCATCACCCCTTTAAGCTGCTCCACCCTTTCATTTAGCCTTTGTATGTCCAGTGAGTTTACTATGTAGGTTCCGGCATTACAAACGGTTGCAACATCATTAACTATTTCCCTCTTCGTCCTATGAACTGGCTCCTGAACTCGGAATCTACTGGCACCCAAGGTATCGGCAGCCTGCTGCATTACAACTTTACTGAATACATTATACATATTTCTTGCCTGTTCTGTACAATATTCCAGCATCTGTATACCTGAGATATTGATCAGGACAGGCACAATTTCATGCTTAACATTATCATACAAAAGTTCACCCTCGTTGGACAGCACAATCCCATTTTCCAGTCCCCTTGTAATTGTTGGACATGACAATTCCATGGGCAGTGTGGTGGTTCTTATGGGGCGTGGTGTCGGAGGGGGTGAGAAGCATACATACAATGATATTGCGGCAGCCTCTACCTCCTCATAGTATCCACACAGCCCCACCCCCTCTTTGTGGGTGACTAGCGGTTGTGGCTGGGCAGGAGGCGCGCAAATTATTCCAAAGGTACATTCATCGGGCCCCCCCGGCCTCCCTTCGTCTAATGCAACTGCTTCTTGTACCCGTGGAGCATCGCACGCATACTCTATTCTTATCCGGATTAATTTGCAGCCATGCATTAAAATAAGTTCTGTCCTTGCTCCAGTCCTTGGCTGCTGGAATGCATATTCCATCAGTCAAAGTAAACAAAACCCTGCAGTTGATACAGTTGTGTCTTTCTTGCGTGTGCTGTATCTCTCGTAGTCGGTCTGTATTTTCCAGTGCTTGTGTGGGCCTCAAGGTTCCCAGTATCATGAGTCCCCAGAGTCAAAGTCACCACTGCGGTCCCATCTCGGTGATGGTTAAATCTGCAAATTTTAAACAGATAGCCTGGTCGTCACCAGGTGTTAGGTTCTGGTCTACTTGTGTCGCGGTCACTCTGTGGAATCGGAGGTAAGGGTTAGGTTTTCCATATTCATTATAGTCGTACCATCTCGATCACTTCATGTCCCTGTCTGGGCTGCCGTCGGTTTTGTATTTGAGCCTGCTGTGCTCGAGCCTGCACGATGACCCATCTAAATATTATCCAAACTCTAATCAACGCCAATGCCACCACTATTCCTCCAAACATCCCAGTCTGCTTTACTGTTAGGTTGGGTTTGTGGAGTACACCGACCCACCGTGGGATACATTGGCTCGATTGCCATAGGTGATGGTGCTTTGGCTGCACACTGCACTATCTGTCTGGTCCTGTTTTTTAAAATCTCTTCCAGCTTATTTATCTTCGCTTTTAACTCTTGACCAGCTAGTTCTGTTTTATTTTTATTCTGACTATCCCACCATTTCCACTGTCTGTCAGGTGAGTCTTCTTTATTTTAGTAAGAAATTCAAATTCGTAAGGTCCAGTGTAAAACAGCTGTCAATGGAAAGGGTTAACTCCTTTACAGGTTTGTAAGAAGGCCTGATGTCATTACGTGACTTCGTGTAATCATCCAAATCTTTGTGCCTTCAAAACTTGCTTAGAAATTAGGAATCCGTTAAAACAGCAGAAATCATTCGTAAAGTGGTCACAATAAAAATCTTCTCATCGGGAAAGACAGCATTTTAGATTAAACTCCAATTTTTTTGCTTAACATCTAATTCAAGTTCTTGCCAAAGATTTTTGTTGAAATAAGAGCACACATTTTCATTAGCTATTTTGTTTACTGAAATCCCATGTTCACACAAGCTGTTAACATGCCAACATTTCGGGGTTTTTTTAACAGTCCCGTTCAATGGGCAAATCTTGTGTTTTATTTCTCTCTCTGCTGAGTTCGCATAGCTTAGATCTTTTCTACTTGTTATTTTCAAAACCCTTCTGCTTGTTTAGACTGTTCGGGACTTTTCTTGATTAATAACGTCTATTCTGGAAATCTTTTCAAACTGCAGTGAAACTTTCTCGTAATTTAAAATCAGTATCAATGGAGAATGTCTTTTACCTCCTCCAATTTTTTTTTCCTTTTCCCAATTAAACCAATATCTTTTTCACAGCCAATATCAACTAGTATTTATTAAGTTATAGAAACATAGAAACATAGAAAAATAGGTGCAGCAGCAGGCCATTCAGCCATTCTAGTCTGCACCGCCATTCAATGAGTTCATGGCTGAACATGCAACTTCAGTACCCCCTTCCTGCTTTCTCGCCATACCCCTTGAACCCCCTAGTAGTAAGGACTTCATCTAACTCCTTTTTGAATATATTTAGTGAATTCGCCTCAACAACTTTCTGTGGTAGAGAATTCCACAGGTTCACCACTCTCTGGGTGAAGAAGTTTCTCCTCATCTCGGTCCAAAATGGCTTACCCCTTATCCTTAGACTGTGACCCCTGGTTCTGGACCTCCCCAACATTGGGAACATTCTTCCTGCATCTAACCTGTCTAAACCCGTCAGAATTTTAAACGTTTCTATGAGGTCCCCTCTCATTCTTCTGAACTCCAGTGAATACAAGCCCAGTTGATCCAGTCTTTCTTGATAGGTCAGTCCCGCCATCCCGGGAATCAGTCTGGTGAACCTTCGCTGCACTCCCTCAATAGCAAGAATGTCCTTCCTCAAGTTAGGAGACCAAAACTGTACACAATACTCCAGGTGTGGCCTCACCAAGGCCCTGTACAACTGCAGCAACACCTCCCTGCCCCTGTACTCAAATCTCCTCACTATGAAGGCCAACATTCCATTTGCTTTCTTAACCACCTGCTGTACCTGCATGCCAACCTTCAATGACTGATGTACCATGACACCCAGGTCTCGTTGCACTGCCACCCAACTTAGTGTCATCCGCAAATTTGGAGATACTACATTTAATCCCCTCGTCTAAATCATTAATGTATCGTGTAAACAGCTGGGGCCCCAGCACGGAACCTTGAGGTACCCCACTGGTCACTGCCTGCCATTCTGAAAAGTGCCCATTTACTCCTACTCTTTGCTTCCTGTCTGACAACCAGTTCTCAATTCATGTCAGCACACTACACCCAATCCCATGTGGTTTAACTTTGCACATTAATCTCTTGTGTGGGACCTTGTCGAAAGCCTTCTGAAAGTCCAAATATACCACATTAACTGGTTCTCCCTTGTCCACTCTACTGGAAACATCCTCAAAAAATTCCAGAAGATTTGTCAAGCATGATTTCCCTTTCACAAATCCATGCTGACTTGGACCTATCATGTCACCTCTTTCCAAATGCACTGCTATGATATCCTTAATAATTGATTCCATCATTTTACCCACTACTGAGGTCAGGCTGACCGGTCTATAATTCCCTGTTTTTTCTCTCCCTCCTTTTTTAAAAAGTGGGGTTACATTGGCTACACTCCACTCGATAGGAATTGATCTAGAGTCAATGGAATGTTGGAAAATGACTGTCAATTCATCTGCTATTTTCAAGGCCACCTCCTTAAGTACTCTGGGATGCAGTCCATCAGGCCCTGGGGATTTATGGGCCTTCAATTCCATCAATTTCCCCAACACAATTTCCCGACTAATAAGGATTTCCCTCAGTTCCTCCTCCTTACTAGACCTTCTGACCCCTGTTATTTTTTTTTCCATCGCAAACACTTTTTTTTTTCAGCACTTATTTAGTACGTTATGTCTTTTTTTCCAAACCTTTTAGTTTTATTTTTTAAAAGAGATCAGATTTAACTTTTTTTTTAAATGTATCGCATTTTGTTGTGCCTTTTCTTTACCAGTGGTACTTGAAACCTTCACAACAAAATTAACTCTTCACTGTTCCCATCCTAATTTCTGCTCCCCTTTTGTAGAATTTGTATTTATTTTTGAATTACAAAATGTCAAATATGGTATTACTGGATTTTTTTGCCTAACTTCCGTTTTAGAAGCTGATCAAAAACTCTAATCTTTTGCTCTGTAACTTCAATTTTGTGGTCCTATATCTCATAAATTACATCTTTTTTAAACATCAGTTCCTGACGCAGTATGTGTACTTTTATTAAAAAGACTTCCAAACCCAAGATTTTCCTATACAACCAAAATGTTTATCAATGAGAATCACCTGAAATATCTCAAAATCACAATTCAAGTATTGTACTGCCAATCTGTAATTTAAAAATCTCTTTCCTGAGCTAAAAGCTTTCGCGTCAAGGTTTTACACAAAGGAAAAATGGGAGCGTACTTCCCCAGCCTGCAGCCTCCAGAGACACAGGCTTTTTTTAAAGACATTACAGCTTCCCTTCTCCATTCTTTATCTCATTCCTAGACAGACGTTCACAAAAGTCTCTTTTCATTCAGCAAAGTTTATTGTTTGGCTGGCTCTATTCTTGGATCCATACTTCACTTAAGATCATCACTATCAGGTTTTTTTTATTTCTTACATATTGATGAACCTCCTCTGTTAATTTTATGTGGGCTTGAAGAATCAAGACCACGGCTTTCTCATCTTTATCTTTCCTTTCCTTCTCCCACCATTGCCGTTGATTTGCTGGCGGGTCCTGGGGGTTCCATCCTGACTTAATCATTTTCTCAATTAGTTTCTTTTGTTTTTCGCCAGGTGGCGGGTAAGGGACCCTTCTAGTCCCCACTCGAGATTACCTGATTTATTGGCCATTCCTGGGTAGGACTAGAACCGTTAGGAATCGACTCTCAGATGTCCACATTCTTCCTAGTGTAACTTGTACCAGACCGTCTCCTGGCTGCTCTCAGGTCACAAGTTCTGCAATTACACAAACTTATACAATTCTTAAAACGCATTTAAGCAATTCCCGCAGTGCCCCATGCCTCCTTAATGACTACCTACCACCGTTTTGTCTGTCGGTCCGACCCTGTTCACAGGTTTGGTTTCCTTTGGTCGCTGTGCACCGCCTGGTCTCCGGGGTATATTTTCAAATCACACGACTGGGTCCAGGAGATGTCGCTCGGTATCACGATCCCACGGTCTAAGTGTGTGCCCTACGCCTACTTAGTTCCTGGCCGTCACGTGGGACAAAAGCCCTCTTAATTCAGGCTCAGGCTCGGCGTTTGAGATATTAGACCATCTCCTCGTGTCGGTCAACCGGCCTCCACCTTCCGCACCCTTTATAATTAAAATTTTTTGATACTCACCCAGGTTTTTCCAAGGACTTCCAGCAACTCCGCGAAATCCTGTTCATGACGCCACTGTCAGCGCAAATGTTTTCATGGAAGAATCACTCGACACTCAGGTCGGTTCCAATGCAAAAACGGCCTTTATTACGCCGGCAAGGAGAGAGCCTCTGGTCCAACTCCAGGCACTCTACTCCGCCGAACAAAAAAATTCATCGATATTTATATGTTTTACAATCGTTCATTACAGTTACTCAGCCCACTTTGGCTGGACATAATCCAATCATAATGATTATAGATTACCTATAGGTTTAAATGGGCCAATAGAATTAACCCTGGTACATCAGGGGGCTGCATGATCAGTTCATGACAGTTGGGGGCTGATTCATATCCGTGTGATGTTTTCCAGACCTCCCTTATCTTCGTTAATCATTTGTTCCACCGGTGCCTAGCTCCTTATCTCCGTGGTTGCTAGGCACCCCATCTGGGGGTCACTGACTTGACGACATTCCGTACTCGGTACCGCAGTGTTCTGTATACTATCTTGCCTCAAGTTGTTGATTCAAGACATTCCTGGTACCAGGCTCTGCAGGGTCAGCGCTCAGTCAGCAGTTTTAGCTAACTTGGCTTACCGAGTCCCCATCATGCTTTGCTGAGCCCCCTGGCAGCCATTTTATATTTGGCTAACATTTTAAACATACATACATTTATATATTCAGCAGGTGCCTTTGCCTTCCTACAACAGTGTCTTTCAATTTGTTTATTTACCCTTTTTGCCTGCTTGTTTCCTCTCTCTTTCAAACTCACTTTCTTTATTTTTACTTTCTAATTCCAGCATTACTTCCCTCCCTACTGAATCTATTCTCAGGTTCCCATCCCGCTGCCAAACTAGTTTAAACCCTCCCCAACAGCACGAGCAAACCACCCCGCGAGGATATTGGTCCCGGCTCTGTTTAGGTGCAAACTGTCCGGCTTGTACAGGTCCCACCTCCCCCAGAAGTGGTCCCGATGCCTCAGGAAACTAAAGCACTCCTGCCTGCACCATCTCTCCAACCACGTATTCACCTGCTCTATCCTCCTATTTCTGTACTCACTCGCTCGTGGCACCGAGTGTAATCCGGAGATTACTACCTTTGAGGTCCTGCTTTTTAATCTCTCTCCTAGCTCCCTAAACTCTGCCTGCAGGACCTCATCTCTCTTGCTACCCATGTCATTGGTCCTGATATGGACCACGACCTCTGGCTGTTCACCCAGTCCCCGGAGAATGGAGGTGATGGTGTTCCCATGCGCCTGCTGCCCTTGTCCTTCTAGGCGGTAGAGGTCGCGGATTTGGGAGTAGCTGCCGAAGAAGCCTTGGTGAGTTGCTGCAGTGCATCTCGTAGATGGTACACACTGCAGCCACGGTGCACCGGTGGTGGAGGGAGTGAATGTTGGAGGTGGTGGATGGGGTGCCCAATAAGTGGGCTGCTTTTTCCTTGATGGTGTCGAGCTTCTCGAGTATTGTTGGAACCGCACTCATCCAGGCAAGTGGAGAGTATTCCATCAGACTCCTGACTTGTGCCTTGTAGATGGTGGAAAGGCTTTGGGGTGTCAGGCGATGAGACACTCACCGCAGAATACCCAGCCTCTGACCTGCTCTTGTTGCCACAGTATTTATGTGAATGGTCCAGTTAAGTTTCTGGTCAATGGTGACCCCCAGGATGTTGATGGTGGGGGATTCGGCGATGATAATGCCGTTGATAGCCGAGCCTGCTTAAGTTGCATGTTCCTGTCGCTGATTGCTGACAGGCGACTGTTGGCTCCGCCCCGTGGGTTTACCTCGAACTTCAAACCACGAAATCGGTTCTCCTGAATTCCAAGGTGTGTACGGAAATCAATCATCAAATGCCCTGTCATTAACCACAGGGGTTCCGGCAATTTTCTGATCACAAAGCGCTTTCAGTCCTTGTCCTTGTCCAGAAAATTGCAGACGTGGAAATTCGGGAGTTTTTGACTTTGAAAGGAGAACATTGTTGTTTTGTGCAGCTCCGGTCAGAGAAATGTTTGTGAAAGGAACTTTTTGCAGAGAAAGGGATTGAGCATTTCAGCTTGTTGCTGAACACTTCTCTCTGGGCACTGAGCTAAGCAGCAGCTTGTGAAGTGCAGTGGTGATCACGTTCGCCTCACATGTGAAAAGTCCGCAGCTCGATCACGGACAGAAACATTGTTGTTGAAACAAAAACATGTCTGCAATAAAATTGAACAAAAACATTCCAGAGTACATTGACGCATGATGCAAACTACCTCAGGCCTGGGCCAAAGCTCCCTGTACACCTAGCACAGGCTGAGGAAAACCCCAGGGAAGAGGTTATCCCGGTCACTGGGACTTCCAGCTGCACTGAACAAGTGCCCGGTCTGAAACTTTCCAGAGTAATAATTTGTAACAAATACATCCAACAGTTTGGATTGCCTAGCGGTCGAAGGCGCTGCTCAGGTCATAATCTTCTCTGGAGGCATGGGTTTAAATCCCACTCCGAACATTCATTGTGTTTAATTTCAAAATCATTTGTTTTGACACCACTCTGAAGTGCTTTGGGACATCCATCTAACTTCATAAAATTACACCACTTCAATTACAAACGGTGATATCAAATTTACTTCACAAACCAGGAATCGATCCCAGGTGGCTGTAGCACGTTCCTTTCACGACAGCCACCTGGGATCGATTCCTGGTTTGTGAAGGTGCCCTCTAAATATCTCGCACTGCTAATTTAAAAACACAGTTATAATTTGTTTCGGTGCA
Source organism: Pristiophorus japonicus (assembly GCF_044704955.1). Lineage (NCBI taxonomy): Eukaryota > Metazoa > Chordata > Chondrichthyes > Pristiophoridae > Pristiophorus > Pristiophorus japonicus. Next base: position 3,233,379 of record NW_027254488.1, read on the forward strand.
AACGAAGGCAGGCTCGAAGGGCCAAAGGGTAGACTCCTGCTCCTGGTTTTTGTGTTCTTATGCAGATCACAGAACAGATGATTAAATTATCAACTCTCCCTCAGTTCGTATTTCTTTTATTGTGCAAAAGAAGATAATGTGTTCATTAATTATGTTTTCCCGTGAAAGCAACATAAATTTTAAGGAACTGTAATCGACTAACATGGGGCGCAAACCCACGATCCTGAGATTAAGAGTCTCATGCTCTACCGACTGAGCTAGCCGGGCTTCTCAACATCTACCCAGTCAATCCCCTTCAGAATATTGTCCGTTTCAACGAGATCACCTCCGATTCTTCGAAACCCAAGAGAGAATCGGCATATTCTACACAATCTCTCATCATAGGACAGCCCTCTCATCCCAGGAATCAATCTGTTGAACCTTTGTTGCACCACCTCCAAGGCAAGTGTCTCCTTCCTCAGATAACTACTATGGGCGAATATCCTGTTTTTCTGCTGATTCTACTTCCTCCTCCTTTGATAGTCCTTCTCTGTACATTCTGTATTCTGCTTGGTTCTCTACTGAAATATGAGCCTGAAGTTTATCACAAGCTTCCGTTTTTGTGTTTTAGTTGATCTTCATTCATCCACCGAGCTGTAGCTAGCTATCATGCTATTTCTGCACCCTGCATGAGAACGTGTCTAGTCGTTACCCAATCTATCTCCTTTTTGAAAGTCTCCCAATGTGCATTTACTGTTTTACCGAGAAATCTTTGGTTTCAATCTACCTGGGCCGGATCCCTTTCAACTCAAAAAATTAGTCCTCCTACAGTTGGGTATTTTCACACATGATTATACCTTCTCCTTTTCCAATACTACTCTAAACCTAATGATATTGTGATCACTGTTTCCTCAATGCTCCTCCACAGAAACATGCTCCACTTAATCCATTTCCGAGATCAAGAACTGCTTTCTTCCTCATCGTGCTGGAAACATACTGATGGAGAAAGTTCTAATACAGATTTCAGGAAATCCTCCCCTGCATTTTCCATTTGCATGGTTATTTTCCCAGTTTACTTTGAAGTCCCACATTATCACTACAGATGTTGAATCTTTCTGCATTTTACCTAAATTTACACCTCTTTATCCTTCCCACTATTTGGTGGCCGATAACATAATCGCTCATCTAACTTTCGACAGGCACATTCATTTAAAAAAGAATGTCGGATGGGAATAGGGCCACAAATCGATGGACAATATTAAATCACATGAAGCGATGGAAAAATTACATAAAATATGAAATAATTACTTTGCCTCTGTATTTACCAGGGACACAGGGCAGATGGACATGACGGTGGAATAATGTATGGGAAATTATATAACTGCAATAAGTAAAGAGGAGAAATATTAAATGAAAAAACAAATGAAAGGAGGATTGAACCCCTGGTCTGGATGGATTACATCCATACACTTTAAAATAATTCAGCGAAGAGATAGCAGGAGCACTATTACAAATATTTAATGATTAGTTTGAAAAATGTGTAGTGTCAGAGGAATGGCGGATAGCTAACGTAATACTTATATTTGAGATGGAAGATAGAACATGTCCGGGGAACTATAGACCAGTCAGTGAAACTTCGGTGGTAGGAAAATAATGGAATCCCTTCTAAAGTAGAGAATAGAAGAATATCTATAAACCAAAAATATAATTATGTATAATCAGCGTGGATTCAAAAGCAAAAGTCTTGCTTGACCAACTTCTTTGATTTCATTGAAGAAGTAACAGGGAGAGTAGACCAGGGTAATGTGGTCGATATAATATACTTAAATTTCCAAAAAGTCTTTGATGAGGTACCACATATTAGAATAATGAATAAGGTCAGAGCTTGCGGTGTTAGGAGACAAGTCGTGGAATGTATAGCGAGCTGACCCCAAGACAGAAAGCAGAAGTAAAGGACTGTTATTCTGAGTGCAGAAGGTGTAAAGTGGGCTCCCATGAGGATCAGTGTGGGACCAATGCTGTTCACAATTTAAATTGTCCATTTAGACTTTGGAATCAAAAAAACAATTTCTACACTTTCAGATGAGGCCAAATTGGGGTGGGGCTGATAGACATTATTGAGGAGGACTGCAACAAACTACAACAAGACATTAATAATCTTGTAGACTGGACATTGAATTGGCAAATTCAATCCAACACAGACAGAGTGAGGTCATGTACTTTGGTAAGAAAGATAAGGTCAAATACTACGTGAGAATAAGAATCTAAGTGAGGTCGAGGAGCAATGGGATCTCAGAGTAGAAATACAAATAAACAGTAAAGGTCGTGATGCGTGTTTTATATCCATAAAAAGAAAATGGAGCACCAAGGGTAAATTCAAGATGGATAGTGTTGAAAAGTAGTGAAGTTCTGTTGAACTGGTATCAAACTTTCTTTGGACCACACTTGCAGTACACTGTACAATTCTCATCGCCTTGTTATAAGAACATAAGAACATAAGAACATAAGAATTAGGAACAGGAGTAGGCCATCTAGCCCCTCGAGCCTGCTCCGCCATTCAATAAGATCATGGCTGATCTGGTCGTGGACTCAGCTCCACTTACCCGCCCTCTCCCCGTAACCCTTAATTCCCTTATTGGTTAAAAATCTATCAATCTGTGACTTGAAAACATTCAATGAGCTAGCCTCAACTGCTTCCTTGGGCGGAGAATTCCACAGATTCACAACCCTCTGGGAGAAGAAATTCTTTCTCAACTCGGTTTTAAATTGGCCCCTCCGTATTTTGAGGCCGTGCCCCCGAGTTCTAGTCTCCCCTACCAGTGGAAACAACCTCTCTGCCTCTATCTTGTCTATCCCTTTCATGATTTTAAATGTTTCTATAAGATCACCCCTCATCCTTCTGAACTTCAACGAGTAAAGACCCAGTCTACTCAATCAATCATCATAAGGTAACCCCCTTATTTCTGGAATCAGCCTAGTGAATCGTCTCTGTACCCCTTCCAAAGCGAGTATATCCTTCCTTAAGTAATGTGACCAAAACTGCACGCAGTACTCCAGGTGCAGCCTTACTAATACCCTATACAGTTGCAGCAAGACCTCCCTGCCTTTGTACTCCATCCCTCTCGCAATGAAGGCCAACATTCCATTCCCCTTCCTGATTACCTGCTGCACCTGCAAACTAACCTTTTGGCATTCATGCACAAGGACCCCCAGGTCCCTCTGCACCACAGCATGTTGTAATTTCTCCCCATTCAAATAATATTCCCTTTTACTGTTTTTTTTCCCCAAGCTGGATGACCTCACACTTTCCGACATTGTATTCCATCTGCCAAACCTTAGCCCATTCGCTTAACCTATCCAAATCTCCTTGCAGCCTCTCTGAGTCCTCAACACAACCCGCTTTCCCACTAATCTTAGTGTCATCTGCAAATTTTGTTGCACTGCACTCTGTCCCCTCTTCTAGGTCATCTATGTATATTGTAAACAGTTGTGGTCCCAGCACTGATCCCTGTGGCACACCACTAACCACTGATTTCCAACCGGAAAAGGACCCATTCATCCTGACTCTCTGCTTTCTGTTCGCCAGCCAATTCTCTATCCATGCTAATACATTTCCTCTGACTCCGCGTACCTTTATCTTCTGCAGTAACCTTTTGTGTGGCACGTTATCGAATGCCTTTTGGAAATCTAAATACACCACATCCATCGGTACACCTCTGTCCACCATGCTCGTTGTATCCTCAAAGAATTCCAGTAATTACATGGCCACTATGGTCAGATGTTCGACCCCAGTCAATGAACGACACTCAATACAGTTGTACAATGACAGATGGTCCCAGTAATACAGATTCAGTCCGGTCAGATATTGCAGTCTGCCCAGTGCCTCTCAGTTCTCACAACTCTATTGTGACAGCGAATCCCAGTAAGAAACAAACTTTACAGAGCTTTTAGTGCCGAGGGCAGGTGCAAGTATACAAAGTGTTCCAACAACAGCAATAACTTCATCATTTGCGTGTCTGCAGAATACAGAGTTACGGTTTCTGTGAAAGGAACGGCATAAATGAGCAGTGGGAATTTGGCTAATGTGAACTTCCGATTTATTGAAATTATGTCACTGCCCCTATCATTTAATGGTCATCACTACATTGTCAGATACAGAACAAGGCCAAATATGGATCACACACAGAGTTACACAACGTCAATGACTATAATCACTGCCCAGGAAGAGCAGTGAGTGCAAGGATCACGTAGAATATTTTATCAATGATGGAAAATGTCGCAGGCATTGTCATGTATTCAACCAGCATTGTAACCCATGTATAAACTGACCTAAGTTGTACACCGTGAGAACACTGACCACTAGGTGGGAGACACTCCTAACCTGGACCTTCAGGTATAAAAGGGGAAGCTCCACCCACCTTCATCACTTGAGTGCTATGGAATAAAGGACAGGTCACAGACTGACCTTCTCTCAAGCATAGGCCTTGTGTGCATTTATACTGTGAAGTAAGGACGTATCAATGGCGACAAGAAACTGGGATTTAAACCACGCGAGCATGGCCACTAGCAGAACAGACGAGAGGTACTGTGTTCAGGAATGGTTGGGACAGAGATTCAACATTGTTAAAGCAGCACACAGTTCTCCAGGCAGACAAGGGCAGTCAGGCATGCCCCAACATGTAGTCGAACCCAGAGGGGGAGTTCGACAGAGACAATGGCAAGCTGAACAGTGATTCACGCCATTGCAAGGGAAAATGCGGCCAGTAATGGGGCCATCAACACCTGTTAATGGTGCACTCAAGGACAATAACAGGGGCAGTCAGGGACGATCGACTGGCAAGGGACCTTTTGTTTCAAACCGTAACTCATGCTGGAGGCGTGGAGGCATACATTCAGCCGGAGTTTGCAGAGATGAGCAAAATGCCTGCAGAAATTGCAGAAATGGACACTGGGGGAAATCGCTGGAAGCTGAAGTTCAGCGAGTTCATGTGGAGCACGTATACAGTTCATACACCAGGACGCCACCAATAATGATGAAAGTGCTCCTCAATGGCATCCCAGTATCAATGGAGTTAGACACGAGTGCCAGCCAGTCCCTGATGGGTATCAAACAGTTCAAAAAGTTGTGGGCATCCAAGGCCAGGAGGCCAAATTTATCGCCGATTGACGCACAGCTACGGACTTACAGGTAGTCATGACCCACAAAGATTCAGAGAACAGGTTGCCACTCTGGATTGTCCCATGGGACGGTCCCGCACTACTGGGGAGGAGTTGGCTTGCTGTCTTGAACTGGAAATGGGGCGATGTCAATGCAATTTCCTCTGTGGAGCGAGTATCATGCTCACAGGTCCTGGACAAATTTGACTCATTATTTCAACCCGGCATTGGCACTTTCATGGGGGCCAAGGTAGTGATTCACATAAACCCGGACGCCAGACCAGTACACCACAAGGCCAGAGCGGTGCCGTACGTGATGCGGGAAAAGATAGAAGGCGAATTGGACCGCCTCCTGAGGGAAGGCATCATCTCGCCAGTCGAATTCAGTGACTGGGCGAGCCCGATTGTGCCGGTGCTCAAAGCGGATGCGTCAGTCAGGATATGTGGCGATTACAAGGCCACCATCAATCGGGTGTCACTCCAAGACCAGTACCCACTACCGAGAGCGGAGGACCTCTTTGCGACGCTATCCGGTGGCAAACTTTTTTCAAAATTGGACCTGACCTCAGCTTACATGACCCAGGAGCTGGCAAGTGAGTCGAAGAAACTGACCACCATCACGACACACTAGGGGTTGTTTGAGTACAACAGATGTCCGTTCGGGATTCGCTCGGTCGCCGCGCTCTTCCAACGAAATATGGAAAACCTCCTCAAGTCGATTCCAGGGACGGTGGTTTTTCAGGACGACATCCTCATCACGGGTTACGATACTGAAGAACACCTCCACAACCTGGAGGAGGTGTGACGCAGACTGGACCGTGTAGGTCTGCGCCTGAAAACTGCGAAGTGCGTCTTCCTAGCTCCAGAGGTAGAATTCCTGGGGATGAGGGAAGCAGCAGACGGGATCAGTCCAACTGCATCCAAGATGGAAGCGATCCAGAGAGCACCCAGATCCCGTAACACGACGGAACTGCGTTCGTTCCTGGGGCTCCTGAATTATTTTGGCAACTTTCTTCCCAAATTGAGCACGCTGCTGGAGCCGCTGCACGTGCTCCTATGCAAAGGTCGTGAATAGGTCTGGGTGGACAGCCAGGAAAGGGCTTTTAATAGAGCACGCAATTTGTTATGTTCCAGCAATCTGTTAACGCTACATGACCCATGTAAGAAACTTGTGTTAACGTGCGATCTGTCGTCCTATGGTGTTGGGTGTGTGTTGCAGCATGTCAATGCCAAGGGTCAGTTACAGCCGGTAGCTTATGCCTCCAGAAGTCTGTCCCAGGCAGAAAGAGGCTACGGGATGGTAGAAAAGGAGGCGCTCGCATGTGTATATGTGGTAAAGAAAATGCACCAGTACCTGTTTGGCAGAAAATTTGAGCTGGAGACAGATCACAAACCCCTAACGTCCCTTTTGGCCGACAACAAGGCCATAAATGCAAACGCATCGGCCCGCATACAGAGGTGGGCACTCACGTTAGCTGCCGATGACTACGCAATTCGGCACAGACCGGGCACTGAAAACTGCGCCGATGCACTCAGCAGGCTCCCACAAGCCACCACTGAGTGGGCTACCAAGCATGGTGCTGAGATGGTCATGGCTGTTGAAGCTTTCGGAAGCGAAGGCTCACCAGTGACAGCCCGTCAGATTAAAGTCTGGACAAATAGAGACCCGCTATTGTCTCTAGTCAAGAAATGTGTCCTGAACGGGGACTGGGCAGCCACGTACAGGGCATGCCCTGAGGAATTTAAATCATTTCACAGGTGCAGGGATGAACTCTCGATTCAAGCCGATTGCCTACTGTGGGGAAACCGCGTAGTCATGCCCCAGATGGGCAGAGAGGTGTTCATCGGAGAACTCCACAAAGGGCACTTGGGCATTGTCACGATGAAGGCAATTGGCTGGTCACACGTTTGGTGGCCAGGGATAGACGCAGATCTGGAACTTTGTGTTCGCAGGTGCAACACATGTGCCCAGCTGGGCCATGCGCCCAGGGAAGCCCCCCTTAGCCCCTGGCCAAGCCTTGGTCAAAGCATCCATGTGGACTACGCAGGTCCTTTCATTGGGAAAATGTTTTTGGTTGTAGTAGACGCCTACTCCAAATGGATCGAGTGTGACATTTTTAATTCAAGCACATCCTCTGCCACGGTAGAAAGTCTACGGGCAATGTTCGCCGCCCACAGTCTCGCGGACATCTTGGTCAGTGACAATGGCCCGTGCTTCACAAGCACTGAATTCCAGGACTTCATGGCAGGCAATGGAATTAACCATGTTAGAACGGCACCGTTCAAGCCAGCCTCAAACAGCCAGGCAGAACGAGCAGTGCAGATAATCAAACAGGGGATGCTCAGATTCCAAGGGGGTTCCCTACAAACCTGCTTATCACGCCTCCTGTTGGCCTATAGATCCCGTCCACACTCGCTCACAGGGGTTCCACCCGCAGAGCTACTAATGAAAAGGACGCTCAAAACCCGATTATCCTTTATACACCCCACCATGAAAGAAATTGTCGAGAGCAGGCGCCAGTCACAATATTACTACTATGACAGGAATGCGAGGGCATGATGTATTGATGCAAATTATCCTGTTTTTACCTCAACTACGCTGCAGGGCCCAAATGGCTCGCAGGCACTGTGGTTGCCAAAGAGGGAAATAGGTTTCTGGTAGTTAAACTTACCAATGGACAAATCTGCCGCAAACATGTGGATCAAACAAAAAGGAGGTTCAGCAACCCCATAGAAGAAGCAGAGGAAGAGAACGATATAGAGTTCACTCCACCACAGGTGACCGAACACCGGAACCAAAGGGAGGAGAGCCCAGTCACTGTGGGCAGTCCGGACAGGCCTGAGCACTGCAAACAGCAGACACTCAGGCCAGCACCCAACAACTGGAGCCCCAACTCAGGCGCTCTACAAGGGAGCGTAAACCACCAGAGAGACTCAACCTGTGATCCCAATAAGACTTTGGGGTCGGAGGTGATGTTATGTATTCAACCAGCATTGTAACCCATGGATAAACTGACCTAAGTTGTACACCGTGAGAACACTGACCACGAGGTGGGAGATACTCCTAATCTGGACCTTCAGGTATAAAAGGGGAAGCTCCACCCACCTTCATCACTTGAGTGTGATGGAATAAAGGACAGGTCACAGACTGACCTTCTCTCAAGCATGGGCTTCGTGTGTATTTATACTGTGTAGTAAGGACGTATCAGGCATTTTCTGTGTTTAGCGATGCTGCCTCTTCATGCTTTAGGCAATCTCTCTGAATTAAACGCTGAAATATTCATGGAGCCTTTCAATTATATCCTGTGGGCTCCCCACTGGGACAGTCAAGATGCAACAGAGTTGAAATTAGTTTCAGTTGTTTGAACAAACACATTACGGCCGCTGATATGAGTCCCTCATGACATAGAATATGTTTAAATGCAAAATTCCGAAATTGAACCTAAACGTCCAAAAACTGGAAAATGTTGATCAGACTTATTATATAATGTAATTGGAAACGATGCTCTCTCTCCAATGGCCATGTTCCTTCAAACACAATCAGACGCATTGTATTGATTGTATATTGTTCTGATGAATGTTTTGCACTCTTCTGTGTTAATTCAGTGATTACTTTCCAAATGTTAGCTGAGTCTCTCGGGTCTGCTCTACTTCACTGCGGTATGCGGCTGCCTACTATAACTCTGCATATGTAATTCTCAATTAAAGTGCAGTGCTCATTTTACTGTCGAACACTCATTTGTTCTAACTTAGAGTCAGCAATGAGTAAGGATCCATTTTTCCACAGCACCTCAAACAAATACAGCATGTCAAATCAATTAATGAAACACCTCGAACTAATAAAATAAGGTGCAATTTTCCCTCATAGTATAAATCTTAAATGTACGGTTTCATTCTGGGTAATCTGCGATATACGCCTTCAAAGGCAATGGGAAAACATCGCCAGGGTGCAAAATAATTTGTTCTGGGCTCTGCATGTTTGTAATGTAGACAAATTTGCTGCTGATACAAAGATATGGTGGGAAAGCAAGTTGTGAGGAGGACGCAAACAATCTGCAAAGCGATATAGATAGGGTCAGTGAGTGAGCAAAAAATTGGCAGCTGCAGTATAATGTGGGAAATATGAGGTTATCCACTTTGGTCGGTAAAACAAAAAAAGCTAATAATTACTGAAATGGGGAGAGATTACAAAATGCAGTGAAGCAGAGGGATCTGGGAGTCCTTTTACAGAAGAACATAAGAAATAGGAGCAGGAGTAGGCATACGGCCCCTCGAGCCTGCTCCGCCATTCAATAAGATCATGGCTTATCCGATCATGGACTCAGCTCCACTTCCCTGCCCGCTCCCCATAACCCCTTATCCGCTTATCATTTAAAAAGCTGTCAATTTGTCTCTTAAATTTATTCAATGTCCCAGCTTCCCCAGCTCACTGAGGCAGGGAATTCCAGTTTTACAACCCTCTGAGAGAAGAAATTTCTCCTCATCTCAGTTTTAAATGGGTGGCTCCTTATTCTAAGATCATGCCCTCTAGTTCTAGTCTCCCCATCAGTGGAAACATCCTCTCTGCATCCACCTTCTCAAGCCCCCTCATAATCTTACACGTTTCGATAAGATCACCTCTCATTCTTCTGAATTCCAATGAGTAGAGGCCCAACCTACTCAACCTTTCCTTATAAGTCAACCCCCTCATCTCCAGAATCAAACTAGTGAACCTTCTCTGAACTGCCTCCAAAGCAAGTATCGCCTTTCGTAAATATGGAAAACAAAACTGCATGCAGTATTCCCAGGTGTGGCCTCACCAATACGTTATACAGCTGTCGCAGGGCTTCCCTGCTTTTATACTCCATCCCCTTTGCAATAAAGGCCAAGATACCATTGGCCTTCCTGATCACAAAAAGTTAGCATGCAGATACAGCAAGTAATTTGGAAGGCAAATGGAAAGTTGGCCTTTATTTCAAGGGGGATGGAATATAAAAGTACGGAAGTCCTGCTACAACTGTACAGAGCACAGGTGAAACCACACCTGGAGTACTGCGTACAGTTTTGCTCTCCTCATTTCAGGAGGGATAAACTTACATTGGGGGCATTTCACAGAAGGTTCACAAGGTTGTCTTATGAAGAATGGTTGAACAGGTTGGGATCTACCTATTGGAGATTAGCAGAGTGAGAGATGATATCTTTGAAAGGTGTAAGATTCTGAGGGGGCTAGACAGGGTAGATGCAGAGAGGATGTTTCCCCTTGTGGGGGAATCTAGAACGAGGGGACATAGTTTCAGAATAAGGGGTTGCCCATTTAAAATGGGGATGAGGAGGAATTTCTTCCCTCAGAGGGGCGTGAATCTTTGTATTTCTACCCCTGAGAGCTGTGGAGGCTCGGTCATTGAATATATTTAAGGTGGAGGTAGACAGATTTTTGAACGATATGGGAGTCAAGGGTTAGGCGGAGATGGTAGGGAAGTGGAGCTGAGGCCAAGATCAGATCAGCCATGATCTCACTGAATAGTGGAACAGGCTCGAGGGGCTAAATGGCCTCCTCCTGTTCCTATGTCCCTCTGTGTAAGGTCTGGGAAACACACGGTGGTGATCTTTGGAAACTTCAACTAAATGTTGTTGTTTTAAAGGGGATGCAGAAACAGAGTGACCGAGAGATTTACACACAGCAATATTTGAAGGTGGGTAGACAAGTTGATAAGGTTACTAAAAAAGAAAACAGGACCCTTGGCTTTATAACATGAAATAGATTACACCGGTGAGGAACTTACACCAAAGCTTTATAAATCCCTGCTTACGCCTCAGTTGGATCCTGTTTACAGTTCTGGGCACCACAATTTAGGAAGGATATCGAGGATTTGGAGAGAACATAAGAAATATATAAGAAACTTTTTCTGTTGTTATTGAAAACACAAACACAGGTATTCATTGAAATCCAATCTGTAGGTGGCCAAACACAGATTGAAGAGAGCCAGGGAGACCGACAGAATCAGGAAACATCGGGAAATGGACAAGAGATATTGACAAGGACTAAAACCGCTTTGAGACCAGACAATTGCGGGAACCCCTGTGGTTAATGAAAGGGCTTTGGGTGGTTGATTTCCTGACACACTTGTAATGTGGGGAAAGATATGCCCAAATCACCCCCACATGGACCTCAACTCTTTCAGAAGCAAGAGAGTGTGTAACCTGGGTCAATAACATAAAGTAATGGGGTCCTTAACGATTAAAGCCCATTATTAATTCTCTCACACACTTCAATTATGTTTATGAAATTAATTGATGGAAAATTCAAGAACTGAACTTTAATGAGTTAAGGAACTTTAATCATTGATGAAGTTTTATCCCCTATCTGATTTTACACACACTGTATTTTAGGAGAGTGAGTTAAAATGCCCATCGCTCATGATACAAGGAAGCTGGGGCTACTTTTAAAAAATGTATTCCACAGAAAAATATTCTCCAAAACAATGTTTCTGTCCGTGCTCAAACCGGGGATATTTCACATGTGTGGCGAACGTGATAACCGTTACACGACGGAAACCTCTGCTTACACCTCGAAAAAAGCATCCTGCAGCGCTGCCTCACTTCCCAGCAGCAGATCAAAGCCGCAAACAAACCAATCGATTATTCCCACTTCCCCACCTCCACAGATACTGCCCGACCTGCTGAGTGTTTCCAGCATTTTCTGGGGTTGATGTGCGTCGCTTTCAATCTTTGAAACTTCACCAAGCAAAGAAACGAACTGACCCTGTAAGCACTTTGTTCGCGTTTATTCACAGGAATATCTGCAGTCGGGAGCAGAAAAGGAATTAAAACCAAATACCGTCTTCGGGACAATCAGAATACTTCGTCACAGACAAGGCACCGGAAGGCTGGAAGGTAGATCACACCGGTTGTGGGAGAGCTGGTTGGCAGTGACATGGAAGTGTCTGCAGTGTGCGGGACTAGACTGCTTCCATACATCCACACTGAATGTCCACCCTTTATTTGGGAAAAGTACAACTGAGAGTGGACAAGTTCCATCCCGGTAGGAGCAATCTGAAGGTTTAACTGACTGACACCCTGGTTTTGGATGTCGTGCAGTGCGCACTTGCGTCAGTCTCTGTGACGCAATGGTTTAGCGCTTTGGGCTATTAACCTAAAAGTTGGTGGTTCAAGCCCACCCAGAAGCGAAGTTTTTAACTGTGTTTTCCCTGAGGATTCGGTGCTGCACGGTTCCAGTTTGTCATTACGCGTTTTGACTGCACAAACATATTCCGCAAACATTACCAGCTGTGCTGTTATCCAGTGAGTTCCCACTCCAATACTTTTATGAGCATTCAGTTCAAGTGTGGAGTTTGAGTGTATACAGAACTGTACAGTGATATCAGAAAATTTTACAAGGTTGTGGGACATTGTGTTTTGTTAATATTGAACCACGAATATGAATCAATCCATTTTTTCCAATATTTAATTAAACGGGTTTTCAAAATGTTTCCACCCAATTTTGAACCAGGAACTTTTCGCGTGTGAGGCAAATGTGACAACCACTACATTACGGAAACACTGCATTTGAAGTAATGTTAGGAACATAACCAGAGCTTGAACCTACACAGCTGGACTATACTTCAGGAGCTGGTTTTACGAGAATAGAAAGACGGTGCTATGTTTAGGAAGGCTGTGAGTGTGGCAGGAATTGATCCAGTGTTTCCCAGACTTTACACATAGGAACAGGAGCTGGCTATTTAGCAGCGAGTGGTTAGGATCTGGAATGTACTGGAGGCAGACTCAATCTTATCTTTCAAACAGGAGTTGGATAAGTGTCTGAAGGAAAAACAATTGCAGGGCTCAGGGGAAAGAGCGGGGGAGTGGGACTCGCTGAGAGTCGGCACGGGCTCGACGGGCCGAATGGCCTTCCGTGCTGTAACCATTCCATGATTCTATAAGTTAGTGGCACATTTCATAGTGTGTGTGGAAGCAGAACATTGCAAAGGGACATGGATTGAGTCGGCAAAACTAGAGGCATCTGATTCAGGAGATTCGGGGGGGGGGTGGAAATTCGGGAGTTTAATGAATTTGAAAGGAACATTTTTGTTTTGTGCAGTTTTGGTCAGAGAAATGTTTGTGAAAGGAATTTTTTGCACAGAGGAATGCAGCATTTAATCTTCTGCCTTAACACTTCTTTCTGTGTGTCGGGGTCACATTTCTTTTCGAAGTCATTCTTCCAGAATTGATATTTCATTTGCTGTTTCACAATAACCAGACCCTTGCTCTAAAGTCAGTCGCACTGTTTCCCCAGGCTCCTTTTGACGTTACCAGCAATAAACATTTTGAATCAGATCCCGAAAGCACAGTGTGTAAAATGGGACATGTTTTAACAATTAACGTGGGGCTCACACCCCTGAATCCAAGATTAAGATTCTCATGCTCGACCGATTGACCTCGCCGGGCTTCTGCCAAATGCACCTTTTTGTCGCTGATTGCAGCCAGGCGCCTGTTGGCTCCGCCCCAGATGTTTAAACTTGCTGTCGAGAAACTGACAGGATCCTCTTGAATGGTGGACCAGGCTCGAGGGGCCGAAAGGCCTACTCCGGCTCCGAATACTTACATGTTTATGATCTTATAACCTTTCACAGGAGAACAAACTCGCCCCTGAGCATGCATGAGGAGAAAGCTCCAGAAAATATTACCACCCGGTGAGCTTTCGCTTGTAAGTGTAAAGTCCTGACCCTGCAGTACAGACTCAGACGAGGCACATGCTGAAGTCAAGGTCACTCTGGACCTGCACCTTTATTTCACAGCTCTCAAGTGCCACACTTGCCTGAGACCTGCCTTTATATACCTGTGTGGAACAGGTATGCAGTGTCTCCTGCAAGTGCACCCCTGGTGGTAACGTATGCTTGTGGTTACAGGTCATATCTAGTTACAGTCATGTATAGCGTGGTAAGATACAGTTATATACAGTAGTGTGAGATACTAGACATCAAACTCCCCCAAGGTCTTATTGTCTTTATAGATTCAGACTCTCAGGTCGTCTACGCTCTCGCGTGGAGCGTCTTAGTTGTGGTTCAGTTGTTTGCCTTGGTGCCTGTTTTTCTTGCAGTGTGATTGCTGGTATCTCGCCTGGGCTGTCTGTTGAGACTGCCCTTTCCTCAGGTTGTTCCCTCTGTCTGCCCACCAGGTGTGGTGTGAGTTCCATACTGTATTCTGCCTCTCGTCCTGCAGTATTGTTGGTGAATCTACTTTTTACTTGGTCTACATGCCTCCGACAGGTTTGGCGATTGTCCATTTGTACAACCAGTAGCCTGTTTCCTTCCTTGCCTGTTACTGTCCCTGTACGTCATTTGGGACCCCTGCCATAGTTTAGCACAAGCACTTTGTCCCCTATCTCATTCCACCTCCCCCTCAAATTTAGGTCATGGTACTCAGTTAGCTTCCAGCGCTTCGCCTCAACAAGTTCATGCATGTCTGGGAGGATTAACGAGAGCCTGGTCTTTAAGGTTCATTTCATCAATAGTTGCGCGGGGGGAACCCCAGTCAACGAATGTGGACGATATCTGTATGCCAGCAGCAGTTGCTTGGATTCTGAGCATGCCTTGTTTAATGATCTGCACTGCTTGCTCCGCCTGGCCATTGGAGGCCGGCTTTAACGGTGCCGTCTTAACGTGATTTATGCCGTGGTCAACTATAAATTCTTGAAATTCTGCGCTAGTGAAGCACGGACTATTATCACTGACCAATATGTCAGGAATTCCGTGCATTGCAAACATGGTTCTCAGGCTCTCCACAGTGGTGGAGGTAGTGCTCGAGCTTAAAATGGTGAACTCGATCCATTTTGAAAATGCTTCAACGGCTACGAGGAACATTTTGCCCATGAATGGGCCCGCATAGTCTACATGCATTCGCGACCACGGTTTTTGTGAGCCAGGGCCAGGGGCTTAGGGGGGCCTCCCTGGGGTCATTACTGAGTTGGGCACAAATGGTGCACCGACGGATGCAGAGCTCCAAGTCCGCGTCAATGCTAGGCCACCAGACGTGGCATCTGGCTATGGCCTTCATTAGGACGATCCCCGGGTGCTCGCGGTGGAGCTCCCGGACAAACGCCTCTCAGCCTCGCAAGGGCATAACTACTCGGCTGCCCCACATCAGGCAGTCTGCCTGTAGTGATAGTTCATGCCTGCGCCTATGGAAAGGTTTGATCTCCTCGGGGCAGGCATTGCGGGTCTCTGCCCAGTCACCAGTTAAAACGCATCTTTCGTCCAGGCTCTGATTTGGTGCGACATCATGGGCGAACCTGTGGATTCAAAGGCACTGATTGCCATGGCCATCTCACAGTCCTGTTCGTCCGAACCTTCTGTGGTCGCCAGGGGTAGCCTGCTAAGCGCATCGGCACAGTTGTCTGTGCCTGGTCTGTGCCTTATTGTGTAGTCGTAAGACACCAGCATGAGTGCCCACCGCTGAATGCGTGCCGAGGCTTTGGCGTTTATTGCCTTGCACTCAGATAGCAGGGACGTGAGGGGTTTGTGGTTGGTTTCTAACCCGAACTTGGCCACGAAAAGGTATTGGTGCATCTTTTTGACATCGTACACGCACGCGAGCTCCTCCTTCTCAACCATAGCGTACCCGCACGCCGCCCACGAAAGTGACCTGGAGGCATAAGCAATGGGTTGTAATTTACCCACATCATTGACATGCTGTAAAACGCACCCGACCCTGTACGCTGACGCATCACATGAAAGAACTAACTTTTTACCTGGGTCAAAAAAGGCTAGAACACTGTTGGAATATAGAAGGTTGAGTTCTTTATTGAAGGCGCGTTCTTGGGCGTCCCCCCAAAACCAATCGCACCCCTTTCTGGGTAGCATGTGGAGAGGCTCCAGCAGCGTGCTCAAGTTCTGCATAAAGTTCCCAAAGTAATTGAATAGCCCGAGAAAGGCAGTCAGTTCTGAGATATTCCAGGGCCTGGGTGCCAGACGAATTGCTTCGGTTTTTGATTCTGTTGGGCGGATTCCATCAGCGGCAATCCTTCTGCCCAAAAATTCAACCTCAGGCGCGAGAAACAGACACTTGGATTTCTTAACTCTTAGGCCTACTCGATCCAATCGACTTAGTACTTACTGCAAATTGCGGAGATGGGAATCGGTGTCCCTGCCCGTGATGAGTATGTCATCTTGAAACACAACCGTCCCCAGGATGGACTTGAGCAGACTCTCCATGTTGCGCTGGAATATAGCAGCTGCCGACCTGATGCCGAATGGGCATCGATTGTACATAAAAAGGCCTCGATGTGTGTTGATGCTGGTGAGTAGCTGAGACTCTTCGGTCAGTTCTTGCGTCATATACGCAGACGTAAGATCTAGTTTCGAGAAAAGTTTTCCTCCAGCCAACGTGGCAATAGGTCCTCTGCTCTGGGCAGCGTGTATTGGTCCTGCAGGGAGACTCTGCTTATGGTAGACTTGTAATCCCCACAGATTTATACGGATCCATCAGGCTTCATGACGGGGATGATGGGACTTGACCAGTCGCTAAATTCCAGAAGCCGGTCCAGTTCGTGTTCAACCTTTTCCCTCAACACATAAGGCACAGCTCTAGCCTTGTGATGGACCGGTCTGGCATCCTGTGTGATGTAGATTTTAACTTTAGCCCCTTTGAAGGTACCCACACCTGGCTGAAAGAGATGTTCAAAACGACTTAGAACTGCAGAGTAGTGTGAGATAAATGCCAGTAAGGTGAACGTGTGAACGGCCACACTGCGGAAACATCTCCACCTTCAGCACCAGGTCAGACGGAGATGCTGAGCGAGCAGGTGAACTGCAGAATCCCACTTTTTAGGAGCTGATCGTTGTGCCAAGCAAATGAGTTTTGCTTAATGACTAAAAATAAAATGTGCTAGAAGTGGGATTCAAACCCACACTTTCAGAGCAGACTGAACACAACAGCTTAGACCGCTCGGCTGTCCTGATTATCCAGTGCTGTATATGGCCACCTGCAGGTTGATTTTGAACTTTTGTGTCTTGTCACAAGAAATAAATGAGGGCAACAGGTGTTTCTCTGACTGACAGCGGGGAAACAGTGAGATAGAACTTGGAGCAAGGGTCTGGTTATTGCCAAACAGCAAAGAAAATATTAATTCCGGGATTACCCAAAAGAGCAGTGACCTCGACGTGATTTGAACACACAACCTTCTGATCTGGAGTCAGACGCAATACCGTTGCACCACAAGGCCTACACAGGGAGCTTGAGATGTTCGTCTATATGAAGATTCTGCAATACAAGGGGCTTTAAAATCCCTGCCCATTCCCACCAGGTATCAGAAGAAGCGCTCACCTGCCAGTCACCGTATGTTTTTTGTTTAACTTTTGTGTTGTTTTCACGGGAAAGCATCATTAATTAACCCGTCATCTTCTTTTGTACACTGAAAGAAATGCTGACTGAGGGACAGTCGATACTTCAATCATTTGTTCTGTGCTTTGCATGTTAACTGTTAAACCATATCCCATTTTACACGTTGTGTTTTAGGAGTCTGGTTCAAAATCCTCATCGCTGGCGACACCAGGAATCTGGTGCAACTTTTGTCAAATTTAACAGCACCGGTTATTCCGACACGCCAAAGTTCCCTGGTGGATCCATTTTCTCTTGCTAAAAGTTATATTTTTATTGGTGAAATAAAGAGCAATTAAGGAATAAGGGAGCCCTTTTGCTAGGAGAATAAATAGCAAATAAAAATAGCAAATGCTGGAAATCTCAGCAGGTCAGTTCGCATTTGCCATTAGACGAAACTCGCCTCCGATTGTTCCTCTATAGGAAATTTCAACACAATTTTCCCCCACTGGATCGAATCGGTGACCTTTCATGTGTAAAGCAAATGTGATAACCGCGACACTAGGGAAACCTCTGGCACAGCGACCTCAACAGACGGGAGCTGACCAGTGAGCTCCCTCTGTGCTGATCACCACTGATTTTTAATGTGGAAGCAAGTCATCCTCGACTCCGGGATTACCTAAGAAGAGAGGAGGATCAGGAATGTGTTGGCTCACCTGAAACAACTTCTGTCCCACACTGAAAGTTCTCAATCCTTCTCCTCCGCTGCCCTTTACAGAAATGTCACGTGTTCACTTCCACATCCTCATAGTGGGGCCACAGAGGCTCCTACCGTCTCCCCGCGATCAGCAAACTCGCCCAGTTTGTAAAATTAAACCCGGGACATGTGTCCGGCAAAGAGCAGGAGAAGCGGGAGAGTGTGTAAGCTCATTCTGTAACAGATAGTAGTGGGGTTATTAACGGCGATTATAGCAATCATTAACCTTCTCACACACCTCAATTATGTTTCTGCGATGAACTGATTGAGAATGGAAAGGGTTAATGCTCGGGATCTTAACCACTCAACCAGGGAACAACTTCGATAATTTGTATCAATATAAAAATATATATTTATATATGAACCTGTATGTCAACGGCAAGCTGTCTAGACCTCATGGCACAACGGTCGTGAATCGAACTTTGAGCGAGAGAAATTGTTCCACAGTGACACCCATTTCATCTTTTATTCCCTTTTAAACACTAGAAACTGAGACAGGGGGAATAAATAGAGAAAGAAAAGCACAGGGATACAGACAAGAGGAAGAGAGAAGGGGAATACTGTCCCCTCCCAGAACTAATGCAGAAACCCCTCTGCTGCGCTCGGGGTGGCCACCTACAGCCTGGATACACTAACGTCCCAACAGCTCATTGACTGTCGGAGTGGGACCGTGCGGCGCTTCAGAAGACAGGTCGAAAAAGCAAAGTCACTGATTCGGTCTCAAGTGCTTCTCTCATCAAGAGTAGCCACACACAAAAACTTGCTTTTATAATGGCTATACATAACCATTCTGATTGTCAAGCAGTTGGTTCATTGATCTAAAGGTGTGATTTTAGATGAGTCGAAGTTAAATGAAATTTGTGAGAAGTCCTGGCTTCCAATCCTGGATGAGTCCATTATTTTGCCGGCGAGTTTTGAAATTGCATAGAAATTTTGCAAAGGAAGACTTGCATTACTGCAGTGCCTTTCAGGAACTCATGACGCCCCAAAGCGCTTTACAGCCGTTGAGTTATGTTTGAAGTGTTGTCGTGTGGGGAAAGATGTGCACAAATCACCCCACACGAACCTCAACTCTTTACAAAGGAGTTTGGTGCAGATAATCAGGTGCCTCAGGGACTTGGACTTTCTTTGAATGAGTTCTGCTTGTACCTGCATTCAAGCTTGAAACAGCAACTGGGCTTCCATCTCACGGGAGCAGCGTGTAGCGGTTAGCGAGTAGGTGACGAGGTTTGGGGTTGATGTGCGTCACTTTCAATCTTTGAAATTTCACCAAGCAAAGAAATGGTGAATCCAACTGTCCCTGCAAGCATTTCGTTCCCGTTTAATCACGGGACTATCCACAGTCAGGAGCTGAAAAGGAATTAAAACCTAATACTGGCTTCGGGCCAATCAGAATACTTCGTCACAGACAGGGCACCGGAAGGCTGGAAGGTAGATCACACCGGTTGTGGGAGAGCAGGTTGGTGGTGACATGGAAGTGTCTGCAGTGTGCGGGACCAGACTGCTTCCACGCATCCACAATGAATGTCCCACCCTTTATTTGGGAAAAGTACAACTGAGAGTGGACAAGTTCCAACTGGTCGGAGCAATCTGAAGCTTTAACTGACGGACGCCCTGGTTTGGGATATCTTGCAGTATACACTTGTGTCAGTCTCTGTGGCGCAATGGGTTAGCGTGTTTGGTTGTTAACCAAAAAGTTGGTGGTTTAAGCCCTCTCAGGGACTTCAACTGTTTTCCCCGAGGATACTGTGCCGC
This sequence comes from Pristiophorus japonicus, assembly GCF_044704955.1. Lineage (NCBI taxonomy): Eukaryota > Metazoa > Chordata > Chondrichthyes > Pristiophoridae > Pristiophorus > Pristiophorus japonicus. The sequence continues at coordinate 3,253,321 of NW_027254488.1, forward strand.
ACAGTTCCAGGTTCTCATTGTGTGCTTTGGTGTCACGAATATATTCTGCAAATATTGCCAGCTGTGCTGTTATCCAGTGAGTTCCCACTCCAATACTTATATGAGCATTCAGTTCAAGTGTCGAGTTTGAGTGGATACAGAACTGAACATAGATATCAGAAAATTTAACAAGGCTGTGGGACATTGTGTTTTGTTAATATTGAAACATTAATATGAATAAATCCATTTTTTCTAATATTTAATTAAACGGGTTTTCAAAATGTTTCCGCCCAGTTTCGAACCAAAGATCATTCGCGGGTGAAGAAAATGTGACAACCACTACACTACGGAAACACTGCAATTGAAGTGATGTTAGGAACATAACCAGAGCTTTCACCGACACAGCTGGCCTACACTTCAGGAGCTGGTTTTATGAGAATAGAAAGACGGTGATGTATTTAGGAAGTCTGTGAGTGTGGCAGGAATTGATCTCGTGTTTCCCAGACTTTACACATAGGAACAGGAGATGACCATTTAGCAGCGAGTGGTTAGGATCTGGAATGCACGGCTTGAAAGGGCGGTGGAGGCAGACTCAATCTTATCTTTCAAACGGGAGTTGGATAAGTGTCTGAAGGAAAAACAAGTGCAGGCCTCAGGGGAAAGAGCGGGGGAGTGGGACTCGCTGAGAGTCGGCACTGGCTCGACGGGCCGAATGGCCTTCCGTGCTGTAACCATTCCATGATTCTATAAGTTAGCGGCACATTTCATAGTGTGGGTGGAAGCATAACATTGCAAAGGGACATGGATTGAGTCGGCAAAACTAGAGGCATCTGATTCAGGAGATTCCGGTGAAGCGGAAATTCGGGAGTTTAATGACTTTGAAACGAACATTTTTGTTTTGTGCAGCTTCGGTCAGAGAAATGTTTGTGAAAGGAATTTTTTGCAGAAAGGGATGCAGCATTTCATCTTCTGTCTTAACACTTCTTTCTGGGTGTTGGGTCTCATTTCCTTTCGATGTTATTCTTCCAGAATGTATATTTTCTTTGGTGTTTCACAATAACCAGACCCTTGCTCTAAAGTCAGTCTCACTGTTTCCCCAGTCTCCTGTTGATGTTACCAGCAATGAACATTTTGAACCAGACCCCGAAAGCAGTGTGTAAAATGGTTTATGGTTTAAGAGTTAACTTGCAGAGCACAGATAAATTATCCAATTATGGAATCTCCTTCAGTTACAATTTCTCTATTTGTGCAAAAGAAGATCATCGGTTAATTAACGATGTATTCCGGTGAAAGCAACATAAAAAGTAGTTAAAAAGTAATCAACAAACTTGGTGTTCGAACCCGAGAACCTGAGATTAAAAATCTCACGCTGTATCAACTGAGCTCGCTGTGCTTCTGCTAAAGCTGACGTTTTTATCACTGATTGCAGCCAGGCGCCTGTTGGCTCCGCCCCAGATGTTTAAACTTGATGTCGTAGAACTGCCAGGATCTTCTTGAATGGTGGACCAGGCTCGAGGGGCCGAATGGCCTACTCCGGCTCCTAATCCTTACATGTTTATGATCATATGACCTTTCACAGGAGAACAATCTCGCCCTGAGCATGCATGAGGAGAAAGTTCCAGAAAATATTCCCACCCGGTGAGCTTTCGCGTGTGAGGTGAACGTGTTAACTGCTACACTGCGGAAACATCTCCACGTTCAGCACCCGGTCAGACGGAAATGTTAAGCGAGCAGGTGAACTGCTGAATCCCAGTTTTAAGGAGCTGGTCGTGGTGCCAAGCAAAGGAGTTTTGCTTAATGACTAAAAATAAGAAAAGGGATTTGAAACCGCGCTTTAAGAGCAGATTGCAAATTGAACGCAGCACCTTCGACGGCTCGGCCATCCAGACTGTAAGTTCATTTAAATTTTGAACTTTTGTGTCTTGTTACATGAAGTAAATGAGGGCATCTGGCACATCTGTGCCTGACACCAGGGAAACAGTGAGACAAACATTGGAGCAAATGTCAGGTTATTGCCAAACAGCAAAGAAGTTTGCAACTTTTGAAGAACAATGATCCCGACATGATTTGGATACACAGCCTTCTGATCGGGAGTCAGACACACTACCGTTGCACCACAAGGTCTACAGTGCAAATTGTCCATGTTTGGAAACATGAAGGTTCCTGAAACACAGTTTCATTTACCCTGCATTGGTGCAATGAAAGGGCTTTAAAATCCCCGGCCACTCCCACCGTGGGTCAGACAGCATCAGAAGCAGTGCCCACCTGTCACTCACCCTCTCACGCCCGCTTTCATGACCTGCTGCCCGCGGACTGCAGCAAATCCAGTTCATCATCATCATAGGCAGTCCCTCGAAGAGAGGATGACTTGCTTCCTCGCCAAAAAAGGATGAGTTCACAGGTGTTTCAATATTCCAGGTCCTGAAATGTATGTTGAAGGGTGGAAGATGCCTGTGCGTGGATTTTTTTAACATGTGATGGCCATTGCACCCCAGCCATCACACAGGCTTGACAGACCGAGGTCTTGGTCCAGTGGCAAGGGTTAAACAAGACGACTGGAGACCAGCTCTGCTGCACAGACCCAATGTGCACACATATCGCAGTGTGGGCTGGCCCGTGCTAACCCTGGGCCCCTGGCCCTGAACTCATGCCTTCCCTGGGCCCCGATCACATCCGTCCACAGTCTCTCGCCGCTCCTTCGCCCCGATCTCACCGCTCCTGCTGTATCTGCCCACTCTCCAATCACTGACCTGGACCTTGATGACATCACACTTCGCTGCCGCCTCCCTCCTGCACCAGCTCGCACTGCTCCCTGGAGCAGTCTCCCGGGAACTCGAAGCTGCTCCCAGGGCCGCTCGCCGTTCCTTTTATGGCCCCGACCTGCCGCTGGTGTTCTCCCGTTAGTGTATCCAGGCTGTGGGTGGCCACCCCGAGCGCAGCAGAGGGGTTTCTGCATTAGTTCTGGGTGGGGGCAGTATCTTTCCCCTTCTCTCTTCCTCTTGTCTTTATCGCTGTGCTTTTATTTCTCTATTTATTCCCCCTGTCTCAGTTTCTAGTGTTTAAAAGGGAACAAAAGATGAAATGGGTTTCATTGTGGAACAATTTACTTCACTCAAAGTTAGATGCACTGCTGTTCGCCATGAGGTCAAGGTAGCTAGCCATTGATATTCAGGTCCTTATATAAATATATATAAATATATCAACATCTATCATAACTGTTCCCTGGTGGTCGAGGGGTTAAGATCCGCCGCACTGACCTGGTAACGATACTCGATCAATTCATCGCATAAAAATAATTGAGGTCTGTGAGACGATTAATAATTGCTGTAAGCACCATGAATACCAATACTTTCTGTGATGGACCGAGCTTACAGACTATCTGGCTTCTCCTGCCTTTTGCCGGGCACGTGTTCCGGGTTTAATTTTGTAAATTGGGCGAGTTCGCTGATCGCGGGGAGACGGTAGGAGCCTCTGTGGCCCCACTGTGAGGATGTGGAAGTGAACACGGTGGCTGGGTGATCCGTGACATTTCTGTAAAGGGCAGCGGAGGAGAAGGATTGAGAACTTTCAGTGTCGGCCAGAAGTTGTTTCAGGTGAGCCTCCTCATTCCCGATCAGCGCAGAGGGAGCTCACTGGTCAGCTGTTGGGGCTGTTGTACCAGTGATTTCTGTAGTGTAGTGGTTATCATGTTTGCTTTACATGCAAAAGGTCCCTGGTTCGATCCCAGGCAGAAACATTTTGTTTCAACTTGCCAAATGGGAACAATCGGAGGCGAGTTGAGTCTCCTGGCAAATGCTGCCTGATTTGCTGAGATTTGCAGAATTTGCTGTTTTTATTTGCTATTTATTCTCCTGGCAAAAGGGCTCCCTTATTCCTGAATTGCTCTTTATTTAACCAATAAATAGATAACTTTCAGTGAGAGAAAACGGATCCACCGGGGACCTTTTGCGTGTGAGGCCAACGTGATATCCGCCACACTGCAGCCCATCAAAGGGCGAGAAACCACTGAATATAAAGGATGAGCTCACAAATATCAGGGGCAGTACAGTCTGGTCAACGTCAAACTCTTCATTCTTATTCAGCAGAGGCATGAACGGGAATCAGACGCCACAAATTTTAATTAAAAACACAAAGACAAGTAACACTTCTAAATCTTTTCACTGTAAAATTCTTTTACTTTATTTGAAATCCTGCTGCATTGAATCTGAAAATGAGCACCGTAGGATTTTATCTTCACTACTGATTCTATTTTCTGTGCACGGTCGGAATAACCGGTGCTGTTAAATTTGACAAAAGTTGCCCCAGATTCCTGGTGTCATCAGCAATGAAGATTTTGAACCAGACTCCTAAAATACAGTGAGTAAAATGGATCAACATGCATAAGAACATAAGAAGATAAGAAATAGGAGCAGTAGTCAACCATACGCCCCTCGAGCCTGCTCCGACATTTAATATGATCATGGCCGATGCAATCATGGACTCAGGTCCACTTCCCTGCCCACTCCCCAAAGCACAGGACAAATGATTGAAGTATCGACTCTCCCTCAGTTAACATTTCTTTCATTGTGCAAAAGAAGGTGAGGGGTTAATTAATGATGCTTTCCCGTGAAAACAATACAAAAGTTTAAGAAAAATACATACGGTGACTGGCAGGTGAGCGCTGCTTCTGATACCTGGTGGGAATGGCGGGGATTTTAAAGCCCCTTGTATTGTGAAACCTTCATATCGCCGAACATCTCAGACTTCATGTGTGGACCTTGTCAGGCAATGGTCCCACGCCTGACTCCAAATCGAAAGGTTGTGTGTTCTAATCATGTTGGGGTTGCAATTATTTTCAACATTGTTCTTCCAGAAAATATTTTCTTTGCTGTTTGGCAATAACCAGACCCTTGTTCCAAGATCTGTCTCACTGTTCCCCGGTGTCAGGCAGAGATACGCCGACTGCCCTCATTTATTTCATGTGTCAGGACACAAAAGTTCAAAATCACCCTGCAGGTGGCCACATCTAGCATTGAATACTCAGGGTGGCGGAGTGGTTTAAAGTGCTGTGTTTAGATCGCAGTCTCCTCTGGAGGTGCATGTTCGACTTTGACATTTCTTATTTTTAATCATTTCGTGAAACTCTTTGTTTGAGACCATGACCAACCCCTTAAAAGTGGGATTCTGCAGTCCACCTGCTCGCTTCACATTTATGTCTGACCTGGTGCTGAAAGTGGAGATGTTTCCGCAGTGTCGCGCTTAACATGTTCACCTCACAAGCGAAAGCTCCCTGGCCGAGAATATTTTATGGAGCTTTTTCCTCATACATGCTCAGGGACGCGTTCTGTCCTGAACACTCGAGCTAAAGTGCTGAGTTCATTGCCCATGTTGTTAGCAGCCTGCCAGTGAATCTGTTTAAGATGTTCAAACAGATTCCTGACAAAGCTGTCCCGGCTCGCTTCCCGGAGACACCGTGGTCACCAGTGCCCCAGTTTCAGTGGGTCAGCCCCGGGAGGTTGGCCATCCGTTCGAGAATACCCAAGATCAGGGATCAGTCTACGGACAGGGATCCCCAGCCGGCAGCCTTCGGCGGTGAGGGATTCACAGGAGAGGTCGTGGTGGACCAGCCACGAACTGAGAGTTCCCAGCCTACAGCCCCCGGCTGTGCAGAACCCTCAGTTAATGAAATGAACTCAGCAGCCACACCTAAAGGGAAAGTGTGTTGTTGCCCCAGAGGGGCCATTCCCCCGATAATGTGGGACTCAGGCACACCTCCAGTCAGAACACTCTGGGTCCTGCGGTACAGACCGCCTTACCGCCGGCCACACAGGCAAACCAGAGGCTGAATAAGGGAAGGAGAAGAACAGGGATTAACTTGAGGGTTCAGGGGCTATGCTCACCAATCCCTTTAGACAGTTGCCGGTGATTCGCGGTTTCGGGGTTCGCTGCACTTGGCCTTCTAGGCGAGCCGTACCCCGGACAGAGGAGAGGACGTCGGACTGCGTAGTCTTCGGTTGGGGAGCGTCCGTTGATACGCTAAGTTGCGTTTTTGATGTATGGGGAAAGTACCCACTTTCTTTGGTTAGGAATAGTTTTAGTTAGTCCATTTTGGTAATTTCTCCCCCGTTGGGTCGTTCAGAAGTAGATTGTAGAGTGATTGCCAATTTGGTTGCTGACAACCTTCCGTTTCGTGGGCTTCGTGCTCGGTCAGTTCTTGATGAATTCTGGTAGTTTCCTTCACTGTTCCATTTCTTCACTGCAGACGAAGCAGGCTGCTTGTGTCTGTGTCTGTGTTCCAGTCTATGTCCTTGTTCGAGTCAGTGCGAGTTCTCGTCTGTGTTCTGTTAGTTTTTCCTTGTAAAACTGGGGGATAGATATATCCCCCAAAAAAGGCGTTGTTATCTCCCATCAAATCTCTTGGGCTCTGTTTAAACTGTTCTGTCCATTGATTTTCAAATGTCTCCTTTGTCGGAAGTAACTCGATTAGGGTGTGAGAATGTGCTATCACTGGTTTTGCATTGTTTAAGGATTGTCCAGTTTCCTGACCATGATTTCCATTGTGCTTGATTGGGTAATTCGATTATCTCTTATGGGGTGAATAATTCCCCCCAGACAGTCTGGGATCCTTAATACATGAATTTGCTTCACAGAGTTTAGCCCCACCTTCTGTACTCGGTAACTTTTTTTCGCAGCCGAAATGTTGTAGAATCTTAAAATTGATCTGCTCCTTTCCATAGATGTTTTGGGGATCTCAGGCTTCTGAAATTTAGGTCCATTTTGAATTCTCTTTCCTATGAGTCCAAACACTGTGGGGGGCGGGGGGGGTCTCGATGAATGCATTCCCTTTTATCCCCTGCAGGCGTCATCTGCCCCTTTAAACTCATTTTAAAAGCCCAGAAAGGAATTCTTCTCCTCTGTAGGGGAAAGGTACCAGGCATCTTTGCGAGATATTGGTAAATTCTACATTCCCCGCTGTGATATCATGTCATTTATGGTATCATCTTACAGGTGAGCAAAGTTCCTGGCTCTCAAGAAATAACCTTCCCTGTAAATTAACTAAACTAATACCAAAATATGCATTACACATATGCAACATCACCACAGATACACACTTTTCCCTTTACAGGTAGAAACTTTTTACGTTTACACCCTCCCAGCTTGGAAGGGGTTCCATCCCTACAATTGCATTTCAGCACAGTTGCATTTCATTTCAATTACATTATATTCACCAGCATGTAGTCAACGTACAACCACATTACAGAAGGAAGAACATAGATTAAAATTAAACAACATCAATTGGTCTCCTGAGGTTTGTCCATCACCTGGTAATGTCTGGATCCTGTCCTTGAGGACTGCTCTCAGGCTGGCTGACACACAAGACAAACTCAAAACAATCACCTAAACATTACTGCAACACTACCCTCAATTCTAACCGAAACCTTAAAATGTAAAATGGTGCAGTCAGCTACCTTAGACTAAAAATTAGAGCAATGTACAGCCGCCACCCGTCTCCGGGTGGCCTGGTTAGTCCCTGTCAGGCCCATGCCTGGTGCGGTCAGATAGCCGCCTGGATGCTAGGGTTTCCCCGCAGCCAGTGAGCTGGAGACCCTTGTCTCTGGGACAGCTCGATGCGACTGCTCCTGTGAGACCCTCACCGCTGGAGGCGGCTGGCTAGGGGTCCCTACTCTGAGTGGCCTCTGTACTTCGGACCTTCGGCCTTTCCTGTCAGGCTGCCCTTCTCCTAGGGTAGAATCGCTGAGGCTCAGATGCCGGTGACCACGGTATCTTTGGCCGTGGTGTACGGAGAGTCCTTCTCAGGGCTTGGGTTACTGGGGGTGCGTCCAAATCCCAAACGATGGGTGGGATAGCCCCTCCAGTACTGCAATTCACCGTCCCGAAAGGCACGGATTCTGAGCCTGCCACATTCCCTGTGGGCCCTCCACCATCGGGGGCGGCCAACGGAGGATCCCTGTCCTGAGGACAGTTCACACATCCCGGCTGCCCTCTGTGCTTGGCTGACCCTGGGTTGTACAGCTTGCACTGGTTGATGTGGAACCACTTAGTACAGCGGGGCAGCTTTATGGCATAGACCATCGGGCTTGCCTTGTCGACAATGCTATATGGCCCCATATATAATGCTTCACAAACCCCGACCCGAGCATGGTTCCTCACCATGACCTGGCCTCCTATCTCCCATTCGTGGTGTTTGCTGGGTTCTAGCAGCAATCGGTTACTCTGATGCTGTCTGCCCATGTTACTAGCAGCCTGCCAGTGAATCTGTTTGAGGTGTTCAAACAGGTTCCTGACAACCAGTCCCAGTTCACCTCTCTGAGCTGACCTTCTGTGAGCACCGGGGCTAGGACATGGGTGGGGGTCCGCATGATCCGACCAGTCATGAGCTCGCATGGGGAATACCCCGTGCTCTTTGACTGGCTGGCTCGGATCCCCATTAGGACCAACGGTAAGACCTCCACACACTTTTGGGGTGAGTCTCCTGTCTCCTTCCGCAGCCTTTCTTTAATGGTGTAGTTTAAAAGCTCCACATTACCCGATGACTGTAGATTGTGGGCAATGTGCCATTTCCCCTCAATGCCGAGCAGGTTAAGGGTTGCCTGCAATAACTGCCCGGTGAAATGGCTCCCCTGGTCCGACTCCACATACTGTGGGAGTCCCCACCGGGAGAACACTTCCCTCACTAGAATCTTAGCTGTCCCAAGTGCGGTGGCTGTTCGGCAGGGCAAGGCTTCAACCCATTTTGAGTACACGTCCACCAGGACTAGGCAGTATTTGTAGCCACCCTGGGCGGTGGGTAGGGGCCCGATATAGTCAATTTGGATTGACTGCCATGGTCCCTCTACCCTCCTGACGTGTCGGGACACCTTCCTTTTCTGGGGGTCAGGGTTGTTCGCAGCACACACCAGGCAGTTCGCACAGAACCCACGGACATCCTCCCTGAGTCTCGGCCACCATCCTGCCTGTTCCACCCATTGCCAGGTGGTCTCAGGCCCAGGGTGTCCCGCTCCTGGACCCTCATGGGCCAGTTTTAGGAATTCCCTCTGGTGCTGCTGTGGCACGACCCATTGTCCCTCTTCAAACAGCATGCCTTCCTTAACGGTAATGGCTGCTGTGCCGTACAGACCTTCTACTTTCTCTCCTCTAGCTAGCGCGTTCAGGACAGCTTTCAGGACCGGGTCCTGTGCCTGAACTGTTTTTATGTCCGGGGCCAAAGCTATCCCTGTACTCTCTGTTGCCCTGTTCTTATTCTTGACCGCTGCTATGCGGCCGGTGTCATAGCGGTCCCAGAACCTTCCCGTGCGGGCACCTTCTTTGGCCAGTTTGTCAGCCTGTTGGTTTCCCTCTGCACGGGGTTCGGTTTTTGAATGGTCCTTCACCTTCTGTCTGTAGACCTTTCCTTCTTCCCCCACCGCTGTCATGATTTTCTCCAGCAGGGGCTTGATTGCCAGGGGTCTCCCGTCAGCGGACGTGTATCCGCGACGGGACCATATAGCCAGGTACTCTGCACACGAATTGCAGGTGAACATACTGTCCGTGCAAATCGTGTACGGGGTAGGGAATTCCTCAGGGTGGGACACCATGTACATTACGGCGGACAGTTCAGCATGCTGGGCGCTCATGATGCTGCGGAGCTTGATTACCCGGGCAATACCTGACCTTGGGTCATAGGCTCCGCACTCAGTGTGTCGTTTGCCAGCAGATACCATGCTGGACCCGTCCACGTAGATGTCCCGGCCTGTAGGGTGTAACCCAGCCCGAAGGCCAATGTTCACCTCCCATACCCCTTCGATGGAGCACCTGTGGGCTTTCCCTGGTTAGATTAGGTTGGCTGCGAGCCTTGGCTCATGGGGGCCTTCTACTCTGAGGTCCATCCAGGAGAGGAGCAGGGTCCAGCGAGCAATGCGGGCACTGGCGTTCAGGACAGCTTTCAGGACCGGGTCCTGTGCCTGAACTGTTTTTATGTCCGGGGCCAAAGCTATCCCTGTACTCTCTGTTGCCCTGTTCTTATTCTTGACCGCTGCTATGCGGCCGGTGTCATAGCGGTCCCAGAACTTTTCCGTGCGGGCACCTTCTTTGGCCAGTTTGTCAGCCTGTTGGTTTCCCTCTGCACGGGGTTCGGTTTTTGAATGGTCCTTCACCTTCTGTCTGTAGACCTTTCCTTCTTCCCCCACCGCTGTCATGATTTTCTCCAGCAGGGGCTTGATTGCCAGGGGTCTCCCGTCAGCGGACGTGTATCCGCGACGGGACCATATAGCCAGGTACTCTGTACACGAATTGCAGGTGAACATACTGTCATAGAAAATAGGTGCAGGAGCAGGCCATTCAGCCCTTCTAGCCTGCACCGCCATTCAATGAGTTCATGGCTGAACATGAAACTTCAGTACCCCCTTCCTGCTTTCTCGCCATAACCCTTGATCCCCCGAGTAGTAAGGACTTCATCTAACTCCCTTTTGAATATATTTAGTGAATTGGCCTCAACTACTTTCTGTGGTAGAGAATTCCACAGGTTCACCACTCTCTGGGTGAAGAAGTTTCTCCTCATCTCGGTCCTAAATGGCTTACCCCTTATCCTCAGACTGTGACCCCTGGTTCTGGACTTCCCCAACATTGGGAACATTCTTTCTGCATCTAACCTGTCTAAACCCGTCAGAATTTTAAACGTTTCTATGAGGTCCCCTCTCATTCTTCTGAACTCCAGTGAATACAAGCCCAATTGATCCAATCTTTCTTGATAGGTCAGTCCCGCCATCCCGGGAATCAGTCTGGTGAACCTTCGCTGCACTCCCTCAATAGCAAGAATGTCCTTCCTCAAGTTAGGAGACCAAAACTGTACACAATACTCCAGGTGTGGCCTCACCAAGGCCCTGTACAACTGTAGCAACACCTCCCTGCCCCTGTATTCAAATCCCCTCGCTATGAAGGCCAACATGCCATTTGCTTTCTTAACCGCCTGCTGTACCTGCATGCCAACCTTCAATGACTGATGTACCATGACACCCAGGTCTCGTTGCACCTTCCCTTTTCCTAATCTGTCACCATTCAGATAATAGTCTGTCTCTCTGTTTTTACCACCAAAGTGGATAACCTCACATTTATCCACATTATACTTCATCTGCCATGCATTTGCCCACTCACCTAACCTATCCAAGTCACTCTGCAGCCTAATAGCATCCTCCTCGCAGCTCACACTGCCACCCAACTTAGTATCATCCGCAAATTTGGAGATACTGCATTTAATCCCCTCGTCTAAATCATTAATGTACAATGTAAACAGCTGGGGCCCCAGCACAGAACCTTGCGGCACTCCACTAGTCACTGCCTGCCATTCTGAAAAGTACCCGTTTACTCCTACTCTTTGCTTCCTGTCTGACAACCAGTTCTCAATCCACGTCAGCACACTACCCCCAATCCCATGTGCTTTAACTTTGCACATTAATCTCTTGTGTGGGACCTTGTCGAAAGCCTTCTGAAAGTCCAAATATACCACATCAACTGGTTCTCCTTTGTCCACTTTACTGGAAACATCCTCAAAAAATTCCAGAAGATTTGTCAAGCATGATTTCCCTTTCACAAATCCATGCTGACTTGGACCTATCATGTCACCATTTTCCAGATGCACTGCTATGACATCCTTAATAATTGATTCCATCATTTTACCCACTACTGAGGTCAGGCTGACCGGTCTATAATTCCCTGTTTTCTCTCTCCCTCCTTTTTTAAAAAGTGGGGTTACATTGGCTACCCTCCACTCCATAGGAACTGATCCAGAGTCAATGGAATGTTGGAAAATGACTGTCAATGCATCCGCTATTTCCAAGGCCACCTCCTTAAGTACTCTAGGATGCAGGCCATCAGGCCCTGGGGATTTATCTGCCTTCAATCCCATCAATTTCCCCAACACAATTTCCCGACTAATAAAGATTTCCCTCAGTTCCTCTTCCTTACTAGACCCTCTGACCCCTTTTATATCCGGAAGGTTGTTTGTATCCTCCTTAGTGAATACCGAACCAAAGTACTTGTTCAATTGATCCGCCATTTCTTTGTTCCCCGTTATGACTTCCCCTGATTCTGACTGCAGGGGACCTACGTTTGTCTTCACCAACCTTTTTCTCTTTACATACCTATAGAAACTTTTGCAATCCGCCTTAATGTTCCCTGCAAGCTTCTTCTCGTACTCCATTTTCCCTGTCCTAATCAAACCCTTTGTCCTCCTCTGCTGAGTTCTAAATTTCTCCCAGTCCCCAGGTTCGCTGCTATTTCTGGCCAATTTGTATGCCACTTCCTTGGCTTTAATACTATCCCTGATTTCCCTAGATAGCCACGGTTGAGCCACCTTCCCCTTTTTATTTTTACGCCAGACAGGAATGTACAATTGTTGTACTTCATCCATGCGGTCTCTAAATGTCTGCCATTGCCCATCCACAGTCAACCCCCTAAGTATCATTCGCCAATCTATCCTAGCCAATTCTCGCCTCATACCGTCAAAGTTACCCTTCTTTAAGTTCTGGACCATGGTCTCTGAATTTACTGTTTCATTCTCCATCCTAATGCAGAATTCCACCATATTATGGTCACTCTTCCCCAAGGGGCCTCGCACAATGAGATTGCTAATTAATCCTCTCTCATTACACAACACCCAGTCTAAGATGGCCTCCCCCTAGTTGGTTCCTCAACATATTGGTCTAGAAAACCATCCCTTATGCACTCCAGGAAATCCTCCTCCACCGTATTGCTTCCAGTTTGGCTAGCCCAATCTATGTGCATATTAAAGTCACCCATTATAACTGCTACACCTTTATTGCATGCACCTCTAATTTCCTGTTTGATGCCCTCCCCAACATCCCTATTACTGTTTGGAGGTCTGTACACAACTCCTACTAACGTTTTTTGCCCTTTGGTGTTCTGCAGCTCTACCCATATAGATTCCACATCATCCAAGCTAATGTCTTTCCTAACTATTGCATTAATCTCCTCTTTAACCAGCAATGCTACCCCACCTCCTTTTCCTTTTATTCTATCCTTCCTGAATGTTGAATACCCCTGAATGTTGAGTTCCCAGCCCTGATCATCCTGGAGCCACGTCTCCGTAATCCCAATCACATCATATTTGTTAACATCTATTTGCACAATTAATTCATCCACCTTATTGCGGATACTCCTTGCATTAAGACACAAAGCCTTCAGGCTTGTTTTATTAACACCCTTTGTCCTTTTAGAATTTTGCTGTACAGTGGCCCTTTTTGTTCTTTGCCTTGGGTTTCTCTGCCCTACACTTTTCCCCCTCTCCTTTCTGTCTTTTGCTTTTGGCTCCTTTTTGTTTCCCTCTGTCTCCCTGCATTGGTTCCCATCCCCCTGCCATATTAGTTTAAATCCTCCCCAACAGCACTAGCAAACACTCCCCCGAGGACATTGGTTCCAGTCCTGCCCAGGTGCAGACCGTCCGGTTTGTACTGGTCCCACCTCCCCCAGAACCGGTCCCAATGCCCCAGGAATTTGAATCCCTCCCTGCTGCACCACTGCTCAAGCCACGTATTCATCTGCGCTATCCTGCGATTCCTACTCTGACTATCACGTGGCACTGGTAGCAATCCCGAGATTACTACTTTTGAGGTCCTACTTTTTAATTTAGCTCCTAGCTCCTTAAATTCGTTTCGTAGGACCTCATCCCTTTTTTTGCCTATGTCGTTGGTACCAATGTGCACCACGACAACTGGCTGTTCTCCCTCCCATTTCAGAATGTCCTGCACCCGCTCCGAGACATCCTTGACCCTTGCACCAGGGAGGCAACATACCATCCTGGAGTCTCGGTTGCGGCCGCAGAAACGCCTATCTATTCCCCTCACAATTGAATCCCCTATCACTATCGCTCTCCCACTCTTTTTCTTGCCCTCCTGTGCAGCAGAGCCAGCCACGGTGCCATGAACTTGGCTGCTGCTGCCCTCCCCTGATGAGTCATTCCCCTCAACAGTACCCAAAGCGGTGTATCTGTTTTGCAGGGGGATGACCGCAGGGGACCCCTGCACTACCTTCCTTGCTCTACTCTTCCTGCTGGTCTTCCATTCCCTATCTGGCTGTGGACCCTTTCCCTGCGGTAAGACCAACTCACTACACGTGATACTCACGTCATTCTCAGCATCGTGGATGCTCCAGAGTGAATCCACCCTCAGCTCCAATTCCGTAACGCGGACCGTCAGGAGCTGGAGGCGGATACACTTCCCGCACACGTAGTCGTCAGGGACACCGGAAGTGTCCCTGAGTTCCCACATGGTACAGGAGGAGCATAACACCCGACCGAGCTCTCCTGCCATGTCTTAACCCTTAGATACACTTAAACTGGTAATAACAATGTTAAAAGTTACTGACCAATATAAGAAGAAAAAGAAAAACTACTCACCAATCACCAGCCAATCACTTACCCCCTAGGCTGTGACGTCACCTTTGTTTTTTTGCCTTCTCCCTGTAGCTGCACCGGTACGCCTCTCGCCGACCCCGGACTCACGCTGCTCCGAGCTCCCGCCTCCTCGACTGACTGCTCCGAGCTCCCGCTGGCCTTTATAGGCCTCTCGCCGACCCCGGACTCGCGCTGCTCCGAGCTCCCGCCTCCTCGACTGACTGCTCCGAGCTCCCGCTGGCCTTTATAGGCCTCTCGCCGACCCCGGACTCGCGCTGCTCCGAGCTCCCGCCTCCTCGACTGACTGCTCCGAGCTCCCGCTGGCCTTTATAGGCCTCTCGCCGACCCCGGACTCGCGCTGCTCCGAGCTCCCGCCTCCTCGACTGACTGCTCCGAGCTCCCGCTGGCCTTTATAGGCCTCTCGCCGACCCCGGACTCGCGCTGCTCCGAGCTCCCGCCTCCTCGACTGACTGCTCCGAGCTCCCGCTGGCCTTTATAGGCCTCTCGCCGACCCCGGACTCGCGCTGCTCCGAGCTCCCGCCTCCTCGACTGTGCAAATCGTGTACGGGGTAGGGAATTCCTCAGGGTGGGACACCATGTACATTACGGCGGACAGTTCAGCATGCTGGGCGCTCATGATGCTGCTGAGCTTGATTACCCGGGCAATACCTGACCTTGGGTCATAGGCTCCGCACTCAGTGTGTCGTTTGCCAGCAGATACCATGCTGGACCCGTCCACGTAGATATCCCGGCCTGTAGGGTGTAACCCAGCCCGAAGGCCAATGTTCACCTCCCATACCCCTTCGATGGAGCACCTGTGGGCTTTCCCTGGTTAGATTAGGTTGGCTGCGAGCCTTGGCTCATGGGGGCCTTCTACTCTGAGGTCCATCCAGGAGAGGAGCAGGGTCCAGCGAGCAATGCGGGCACTGCTCACCGTCCCGTCCTTAATCATCCCATCTAGGAGCATCTGAGTAGGTGTGTGGTGGGTTAGGAGTGTTAGAGGAGACCCTCCCGTGAAGATCAAGGATATTTTCATTGCCCAATGTGTGGCTTGGAGGTGTCTCTCACAGTTGGAGTACCCCTTCTCCACATCTGTGAGGATCCTGGAGGAGTAAATCACCGGTCTCAGCTGGCCGTGCCGCTCTTGAAGCAGCACTGAGCTCAAACTGTCCCCGCTGGCTGCCACCTCCAGGAAAAACTCCTTTCCTACATCTATCGCTCCTAAGGCTGGCGCGGTCTGCAAGTCCTTCTTGAGCTGATTAAATGCTGCCTCACAACCCCTCATCCCAGTCCCACTCTACCCCCTTGTGTAGGAGCCTGAGCAGAGGGGCTGCGGTGGCTGCATAATCCTCAATGAAGTCTCTGCAGTACCCAGTGAGCCCTAGAAAGGATCTTACCCCTGTCACTGTGTTGCGGGCTGGTAACTCCTGTACTGCCTCCCTTCTAGCCTTGTCTATGGCTCTTTCCCCAGCGCGCACAGTCAGCCCCAGGAATTTGACTTCCTTCTGGCCGATCTTTGCCTTATTCGGGTTTACTTTAAACCCTTCTTCTTTTAGCAGCTCCAGCAGCTCAGCCAGCAGTGGGCCATGCTCCTCCCCCTGATCGGTGAACAGGAGCAGGTCATCCACATACTGCACCAACTGCTGGGGTCTGCTAAAGCCCGTTAAACAGTTCGCCATGCATTGGTGAAAAATGCTGGGGCTGTTGTGGAAGCCTTGGGGAAGACAGTTCCACGTGTATTGTTGGCCCTTAAAGGTAAAGACGAACTTGTACTGGTCCTCCCGATTTAAAAGAATGGACCAGAGCCCATTTGAAATGTCCAACACCGTGAAAGTGGTCGCGGATGCTGGAATACTCCCTCTGAGGTCCGCTACGGCTGCTACAGTGTGTGCACAGGCAGGGATATTCTTATTTAGCACTCGATAGTTCACGGTGGCCCTCCATGAGTTGTCCCATTTCTTAACCGGCCACAGTGGAGAGTTCACATGGGTTGCTATTGGTCTTGACACCCCTTGCTCTACCAGTGATCCCAGCGCCGTTGTCAGGACTACCTCTGCCTCCCTGGGGAAGTTATATTGCTTTTGTGGTTGGGTCATGGGGTCCCCTTCTAAACTAACTTCCACCCCCGTTACCCTGCCACAGTCATGTTTGTGGGTGGCGAATGCTGCAAGGTGTGCCCGTACATATGCCTGGTACTCCACTGGGGTGTTACTGACCAATAATTCCAAGTCATAACCCTCCTTTGGCTTCACGGTACACAACGTTCCCTTGGCCTCTTTTTCTGGCATCACCGCCACCTCACCTTCCCTGTCTGTCTCTATGGCTCCCCATCGACAGTGGTTCCTCAGATCCAAAAGCATCTAGTGGCTAATGATAAAATCAGCCCCCAGGATACATTTTCCCTCCTGCTCCCATTTCATCAGGACACACTTCCATTTGGTTTTGAGTGTCCCTAACTGAATGGTGAGCGGGATGGGAAACGAACCAGTTTGCCCGTTGCCTGTGAACCCCACTAGACTGTATGGGACCCCGTTCGATAGAGGTGAGGTAGCCGGGTTATCTGCATGTACAGGGGTGCAGGAAGCACCGGTATCTAGCAGGTAGGTCCCGTTCACTTTCTCCACCTCCATTGTAACGCACAGTCTCTTCCAGGCATCGTACTCTAGGGAACACAGGTACACAGGCTGCGCTGGCTCTAGTCATACACATGGGTGGGTTGGAGCAGAGGGATTTACCGTCCCGGCTACTGTACCGGTTGCGGTAGCTACTGCTCCCAGTCCATTTATAAGTGTCTGTAGGGTGGCTACGAGTGTCTCATATGAGTCGGGTGTTCCTGCCCCGGCCTTACGGGCTGGGGCTGAAGTGGCCTTTCCCTTAGTCTCTTTCCATGGGTTCCGACAGTCCTTCCTCCAGTGCCCACTTTTCCCACACCCAAAACATTCACCCACTTTGTGGGGAGGGTTCCCACCTTCCTGATGCCACTCTCTCTTGCCTTGGCTGGGTTTAATCTGATGGACCTTCCCGTTCCGGTAAGCCAGGGTCAACTGTCTGAACACTGCCTTCTCGGTGGTTCTGGGATCTCTTGGATCAAACCAGACCTGGGCTTTGGCCTTCACTCCAGGTAAGCTGTTTGCCAGCAGGCTGCGGAGCCAGTGAGCCAGCTCGTTAGGGGCCAGGTGGGCCCGGTCAAGAACCCCAATACAGGCCCTTTCGTAGACCGGCCACAACCTGTCGGCGAAAGCCTGTGGAGTCTCCCCATGGAGCTGCACTGTTTTCTCCACTCGGGAGAAAGGACTCCCGTCGTTCATACCCATGGCCTCTAGAACCTCCTCCTTAACCGTAGCGTACGTGTTTCGCCCTTTCTGCAGTCTGCAGAGAGGGAATGGCACAGCTTGGTGCCTAGTGAGAGGAGCAACAGCTTAGCCTGCTCTGAATCATTGCACCCGTTAATATCCCCTGTGTGTTCCACTTCCAGGAAGTGTACCGAGGGATCCCCCTGTTGGGTGAGCTTACTTCGGTGGCCTATCATAGCGC
Organism: Pristiophorus japonicus; assembly: GCF_044704955.1. NCBI lineage: Eukaryota > Metazoa > Chordata > Chondrichthyes > Pristiophoridae > Pristiophorus > Pristiophorus japonicus. Next base: position 3,271,220 of record NW_027254488.1, read on the forward strand.
TCAGTTTTTGGGTGTCATGCGGGCTATGAAATTGCTTACTAGGGGTCCTGCTGCCCCATTTGCACCAGGTGGGCCAAACGTCTCCTGCCGGACCGAGTGCATTGGCCCTTGTTCCAGCCCTCCTTGTATTGGCTTGCCTGCTTCCCCCTGCTACCAAACCGATTTAAAACTCGGGGCCGCCGGTGTTGGTAGTTCGCAATCATTACCTGCCCTGCACTCTGGTTGACACCCCCGCTGCTCTGGGCTGTTCCCGGGAGCTGCAGGCGGTGACTGAGGGGTTTCTCCTTGCTCTACCAGGTATTCCTGTGCTAAACCCGGGTTTATCAGGCACACCATGCCTTTAGCCCGGGATAGAGCAAGGTTCAAACCTTGGATCAGCTGCTGGCAGGGGCCATGGTCACCAGCCTCAAATTCCCTGGTACTGGCTACCTTATAGGCTACCTGAATGTCTTTCACCCTCTCCCCATAATCTTTAACTTGCTTGGCGAGGCAGGAATTATATTCCCGCAATGCAAGTTCGCTATTCTTGGCTTCAATAATCTGACACTGTAAAAGGTCCAGTTAGGTTTTGTGCCTTTCTTTAGTGAGCTCTCTACTTTCCTTTCACTGTCCCACCTCTGTCCACAGCCTTTCCCCGACTGTGTCCCTTGCACTGGACCTCTCTTCTGCCTGCCTCAATACTCCCTTTAATTTCTCATTCTCCTCATCTAGAAGCCGGATCTGTCGCTGAAGGCAAATTAGCCAAATGGCCTTCTCTATTGACTTTTTATGGTCCTTGCTCTCGGTCCATTGAGCTGCAGCATCTTCTGGACGCTCAGCATACAATAGATTGAGTCCCCACTCCTGAGCCACATTTACCCTCTTAAACACATACGAGGAAATCCCCTCTTCCTTTTTGCTTCTTTTCATGAAACCACTCTCTCTCTTATCACGTCCCTTGCCCCAGAGGCCCTTGGTGGTCACCATTATGTAAGGGGTGGTTTTCGGAGGGTCAGCTTTCCCTTCTGCCCTTAAATGAATCGCTCCCACACCCTTGGTTCTAGACACTTGAATTATAAAGGGGCTGTGACAGACTTGGGCAAACAATCGGTTTCAAGATAGGAAGCAGGTATGGCTTTATTGTGTTTAAAAGGAAGTAAAAGGCACATCTTTAATAACACACACAGAATAGTAATAGCAATAGACACTAAGGGGTACAACACGTTGAATAAATTGTCAACATACTGCCTATGGGGAAAAGAATATAGCTTAAACTCTAAATGGGGTAAAGAGGAGAATGCAGATACATTTACACGAGTTAACCTAGCCTCCCCCGCTCTCAATTCCCCTGACTAACTAAGTTATAGCTCTGGGGGTACAGGAGCTATGCTCACCAATCGCTTTTGACAGTTGCCGCGAAATCGCGGTTTCGGGGTTCACTGCACTTGGCCTTCTAGGCGAGCCGTATCCGGACGGAGGAGAGGACTTCGGACTGCATAGTCTTCAGTTGGGGTGATGCGGTAAGTTGCGTTTTGGATGTATGATGTCAGTACCCACTTTCTTTGGTTAGGAATAGTTTTAGTTGGTCATTTTTGGTAATTTCTCACCCGTTCGTCGTTCAGAATTAGATTGTAGAGTGGAAATAAATGTCGATTCTTCGGTTTTTGCTGAGTTGGTTTCGGTTGGTCGTTTCGCTGGTTGTGGTGGCCCGGATTGTCAATTTGGTTGCTGACAACTTTTCGTTTCGTGGGCCTCGTGCTGTTTGCATGCTCGGTCGGTCCTTGATGATTTCTTGCAGTTTTCTCCACTACTCCATTTCTTCACTCCCCACTTCCGGCTGCTTGTGTTCTTTTCCTTGTAAAACTGGGAATAGATATATCCCAAAAAGGCTTCCTTATCTCCCACCAAATCTGGCCCAGCTCATTGTTTCAAGAGAGCTGCTCATTAGTTTTGAGCTCTCTTCTTTGTCAGAATTTGTCGGACTTGTTCAGTAGTAATTTGTTTGAGTTGTGTAGTTTAGATAATGGTTGGTAATTTGATTATCTCTTAGGGGGTGAATTGGTGTTGCATAGTTCCCCCAGACAGTCTGGGATCCTTAATACACGAACTTGCTTCACAGAGGTTAGCCCCAAGTCATGTATTCGGTAACTCTTTTTTCGCAGCCAAAATGTTGGAGAATCTTAAAATTGATATGCTGCTTCCCAGAGATGTTTAGGGGATCTCAGGCTTCTGTAATTTAGGTCCAAATTAAATTATCTTTCTTATGAGTTAAAACACTGTGGGGGCTCCATGAATGCATCCCCTTTTAGCCCCTGCAGGCCTCGTCTTCCTCTTTAAACTCATTTGTGTCCCGAAGTTTGTCCTTCCATTTTAAATGTCCAGAAAGGGATTCTTCTCCTCTGCAGGGGAACAGGTACAAGGAATATTTGCGAAATATTGGTAAATTCTACATCTCCAAAGCAAGTAAAGCAGTATTAAATATGGAAACCAAAACTGCACGCAGTATTCCAGGTCTTGCCTTACCATTCTCCTTTATAACTGCAACAAGACTTCTCTGCTTTTATACTCCATCCCCTTTGCAATAAAGGCCAAGATTCCATTGGCCTTCTGATCAATTGCTGTACCTACATACTAACCTTTTGTGTTTCATGCACAAGTACCCGCAGGTCCCGCTGTTACTGCAGCACTGTGCAATTTTTCTCCATTTAAATAATAACTTGTCTTTGATTTTTTCTGCCAAAGTGCATAACCTTGCACTTTCCAACATTATACTCCATCTGCCAAATTTTTGCCCACTCACTAAGCCTGGCTATGTTGTTTTGCAGATTTGTTGTGTCCTCCTCACACATTGCTTTTCCTCCAATCTTTGACTACGTTACACTCGGTCCCTTCTTCCAAGTCGTTAATATAGATTACAAATAGTTGGGGTCCCAGCACTGATCCCTGCAGCACCCCACTCGTTACTGTTTACCAACCAGAGAATGAACCATTTATCCCGACTTTCTGTTTTCTGTTAGTTAGCAAATCCTCTATCCATGCTAATATATTACCCCCAACCCCGTGAACTTTTATCTTGTGCAGTAATCTTTTATGTGGCACCTTGTCAAAATGCCTTCTGGAAGTCCAAATATACCACATCCCCTGGTTCCCCTTTATCCACCCTGTTCATTACATCCTCAAAGAATTCCAGCAAATTTGTCAAACATGACTTCCCTTTCATAAATCCATGCAGACTCTGCCTGACTGAATTATTTTTTTCCAAAAGTGGGAGGAGCAGTGACCGGAGGAGGTGTGAGCAGCGGCCTATAAAGGCCCAGCGGGAGTCCGGGGATCGGCGGCAGTCGGAGGAGCAGCGGCTGGAGGAGCAGCGAGCAGCAATCTACAGCTGGTGCAGGGTCAAAAGTAAGAAACAAGTCACAAGTAATCAAAGGGTGACGTCACAGCCAAGAGGGTACGTGATTGGCTGGTTGAGTGGTGAGTAGTTTTCTGTTTCTTTGTCTTTCTTCTTGTTCTTAGCAGCAAGAAACCTTTGGCATGTTGCCAAATTAAGTAATCTAATGGTTAAGTCATGGCAGGAGAGCTCGGACACGTGTCATGCTCCTCCTGTGCTATGTGGGAAGTCAGGGGCGCTTCCAGTGTTCCTGATGACTACATGTGCAGGAAGTGTATCCAGCTGCAGCACCTAACAGGCCGCATTGCGGCACTGGAGCTGCGCATGGAGTCACTCTGGAGCATCCGCGATGCTGAGGATGTCGTGAATAGCACGTTTAGTGAGTTGGTCACTCCGCGGGTAAAGGTTACTCAGGCAGATAGGGAATGGGTGACCATCAGGAAGAGCAGTGGAAGGAAGGTAGTGCAGGAGTACCCTGGTGTCATCCCCCTGCAAGACAGATACACCATCTTGGGTACTGTTGGAGGAGATGACTCATCAGGGGAAGGCAGCAGCAGCCAAGTCCATGGCACCTGGGGTGGCTCTGCTGCACAGGAGGGCAGGAAAAAGAATGGGAGAACTATAGTGATAGGGGATTCTATTGTAAGGGGAAAAGATAGATGTTTCTGCGGCTGCAATCGAGACTCCAGAATGGTATGTTGCCTCCCTGGTGCAAAAGTCAAGGATGTCTCGGAGCGGCTGCAGTGTATTCTGGAGGGGAAGGGTGAACAGCCAGCTGTCGTGGTACATATAGGTACCAACGATGCAGGAAAAAACGGGATGAGGTCCTACAAGCTGAGTTTAGGGAGCTAGGAGTTAAATTAAAAAGTAGGATCTCAAAGGTAGTAATCTCAGGATTGCAACCATTGCCACGTGCTAGTCGGAGTAGAAATTTCAGGACAGCTCAGATGACTATGTGGCTTGATGAGTAGTGCAGGGGGGAGGGATTCAAATTCCTGGGACATGGGAACCGGTTCTGGGGGAGGTGGGACCAGTACAAACCGAACGGTCTGCACCTGGTCAGAACCGGAACCAATGTCTAGGGGAGTGTTTGCTAGTGCTGTTAATGAGGGGTTAAACTAATATCGCGGGGGGATGGGAACCTATGCAGGGATATAGAAGGAAGTAAAATGGGTGCAGAGGCAAAAGATAGAAAGAAGAAAAATAAAAGTGGAGGGCAGAGAAACACAAGGCAAAAATCAAAAAGGACCACATTACTGCAAAATTCTAAAGGGAGAAAGTGTATTAAAAAGATAAGCCTGATGGCTCTGTGCCACAATGCGAGGAGTATTCGTAATAAGATGGACGAATTAACTGCATCAACAGCAATTAACAAATATGATATAATTGGGATTACAGAGACATGGCTCCAGGGTGACCAAGGCTGGGAACTCAACATCCAGAGGTATTCAACATTCAAGAAGGATAGACAGAAAGGAAAGGGAGGTCGGGTAACGTTGCTGGTTAAAGAGGAAATTAACGCAATCGAAAGGAAGGACATTAGCTTGGATGATGTGGAATCTGTATGGATAGAGCTGCGGAATACCATAGGGCAGAAAACACTCATGGGAGTTGTGCACAGACAAACAAACAGTAGTAGTGAGTTTGGGGACAGCATCAAACAAGAAATTACGGATGCGTTAAGGTACAGCAGTTATCATGGGCAACTTTAATCTGCATAGACATTGGGCGAAGCAAACCGAGAGGCGGGAGTGCGTGGTTGGTGAGGCCTATAAAAGGCCCAACGGCAGCGAGAGGCGGCGGCAGTTCGAGAGGCGGGAGTGCTTGGTTGGTGAGGCCTATAAAGACACAGCGGCAGCGAGAGGCGGCGGCAGTTCGAGAGGTGGGAGTGCATGGTTGGTGAGGCCTATAAAGATCCAGCGGCAGCGAGAGGCGGCGGCAGTCCGAGAGGCGGGAGTGCATGGTTGGTGAGGCCTATAAAGACCCAGCGGCAGCGAGAGGCGGCGGCAGTCCGAGAGGCGGGAGTGCGTGGTTGGTGAGGCCTATAAAAGGCCCAGCGGCAGCGCGAGGCGGCGCCAGTCCGAGAGGCGGGAGTGCGTGGTTGGTGAGGCCTATAAAGACCCAGCGGCAGCGAGAGGCGGCGGCAGTCCGAGAGGCGGACCTGTGCAGCTGCAGCGGGGAGAGAAGGCAAAAAAGAAGTAGAAAGAAATCAAAAGGTGACGTCACAGCCAAGAGGGTAAGTGATTGGTGAGTAGTTTTTCTCTTTTCTTTTTTCTCTTCTATATCAGTGAGTAACTTTTAACATTGTTGTCGCCAATTTAAGTGTATCTAAGGGTGAAGTCATGGCAGGAGAGCTCGGTCGGGTGTTATGCTCCTCCTGTACCATGTGGGAACTCAGGGACGACTCCAGTGTCCCTGACGACTATATCTGCAGAAAGTGTATCCACCTCAAGCTCCTGACGGTTCACGTTGCGGAATTGGAGCTGAGGGTGGATTCACTCTGGAGCATCCACGATGCTGAGAATGACGTGAGCATCGCGTGTAGCGAGTTGGTCTTACCGCAGGAGAAGGGTCCACAGCCAGCTAGGGAATGGAAGACCAGCAGGAAGAGTAGTGCAAGGAAGGTCGTGCAGGAGTCCCCTGTGGTCATCCCCCTGCAAAACAGATACACTGCTTTGGGTACTGTTGAGGGGGATGACTCATCAGGGGAGGGCAGCAGCAGCCAAGTTCATGGCACCGTGGCTGACTCTGTTGCACAGAAGGGCAGGAAAAAGAGTGGGAGAGCGATAGTGATAGGGGATTCGATGGTGAGGGGAATAGATAGGCGTTTCTGCGGCCGCAACCGAGACGCCAGGATGGTATGTTGCCTCCCTGGGGCAAGGGTCAAGGATGTCTCGGAGCGGGTGCAGGACATTCTAAAAAGGGAGGGAGATCAGCCAGTTGTCGTGGTGCACATTGGTACCAACGACATAGGTAAAAAAAGTGATGAGGTCCGACAAAAAGAATTTAAGGAGCTAGGAGCTAAATTAAAAAGTAGGACCTCAAAAGTAGTAATCTCGGCATTGCTAACAGTGCCACGTGATAGTCAGAGTAGGAGTCGCAGGATAGCGCAGATGAATACGTGGCTTGAGCAGTGGTGCAGCAGGGAGGGATTCAAATTCCTGGGGCATTGGAACCGGTTCTGGGGGAGGTGGGACCAGTACAAACCGGACGGTCTGCACCTGGGCAGGACCGGAACCAATGTCCTCGGGCGAGTGTTTGCTAGTGCTGTTGGGGAGGATTTAAACTAATATGGAAGGGGGATGGGAACCAATGCAGGGAGACAGAGGGAAACAAAAAGGAGGCAACAGCAAAAGACAGAAAGGAGATGAGGAAAAGTGGAGGGCAGAGAAACCCAAGGCAAAGAACAAAAAAAAGCCACTGTACAGCAAAATTCTAAAAGGACAAAGGGTTTTAAAAAAACAAGCCTGAAGGGTTTGTGTCTTAATGCAAGGAGTATCTGCAATAAGGTGGATGAATTAACTGTGCAAATAGTTGTTAACAAATATGATGTGATTGGGATTACGGAGACGTGGCTCCAGGATGATCAGGGCTGGGAACTCAACATCCATGGGTATTCAACATTCAGGAAAGATAGAATAAAAGGAAAAGGAGGTGGGGTAGCATTGCTGGTTAAGGAGGAAATTAAGGCAATAGTTTGGAAGGACATTAGCTTGGATGATGTGGAATCTATATGGGTAGACCTGCAGAATACCAAAGGGCAAAAAACGTTAGTGGGAGTTGTGTACAGACCTCCAAACGGTAGAAGTGATGTTGGTGAGGGCATCAAACATGAAATTAGGGGTGCGTGCAATAAAGGTGCAGCAGTTATAATGGGTGACTTTAATATGCACATAGATTGGCTTCACCAAACTGGAAGCAATACGGTGGAGGGGGATTTCCTTGAGTGCATAAGGGATGGTTTTTTAGACCAATATGTCGAGGAACCAACTAGGGGGGAGGCCATCTTAGACTGGGTGTTGTGTAATGAGAGAGGATTAATTAGCAATCTCATTGTGCGAGACCCCTTGGGGAAGAGTGACCATAATATGGTGGACTTCTGCATTAGGATGGAGAATGAAACAGTTAATTCAGAGACCATGGTCCAGAATTTAAAGAAGGGTAACTTTGAAGGTATGAGGCGTGAATTGGCTAGGATAGATTGGCGAATGATACTGAAGGGGTTGACTGTGGATGGGCAATGGCAGACATTTAGAGATCGCATGGATGAACTACAACAATTGTACATGCCTGTCTGGCGTAAAAATAAAAAAGGGAAGGTGGCTCAACCGTGGCTATCAAGGGAAATCAGGGATAGTATTAAAGCCAAGGAAGCGGCATACAAATTGGCCAGAAATAGCAGCGAACCTGGGAACTGGGAGATATTAAGAACTCAGCAGAGGAGGACAAAGGGTTTGATTAGGGCAGGCAAAATGGAGTACGAGAAGAAGCTTGCAGGGAACATTAAGACGGATTGCAAAAGTTTCTATAGATATGTAAAGAGAAAAAGGTTAGTAAAGACAAATGTAGGTCCCCTGCAGTCAGAATCAGGGGAAGTCATAACGGGGAACAAAGAAATGGCAGACCAATTGAACAAGTACTTTGGTTTGGTATTCACTGAGGAGGACACAAACAACCTTCTGGATATAAAAGGGGTCGGAGGGTCTAGTAAGGAGGAGGAACTGAGGGAAATCCTTATTAGTCGGGAAATTGTGTTGGGGAAATTGATGGGATTGAAGGCCGATAAATCCCCAGGGCCTGATGGACTGCATCCCAGAGTACTTAAGGAGGTGGCCTTGGAAATAGTGGATGCATTAACAGTCATTTTCCAATATTCCATTGACTCTGGATCAGTTCCTATGGAGTGGAGGGTAGCCAATGCAACCCCACTTTTTAAAAAAGGAGGGAGAGATAACAGGGAGGTCAGCCTGACATCGGTAGTGGGTAAAATGATGGAATCAATTATTAAGGATGTCATAGCAGTGCATTTGGAAAGAGGTGATATGATAGGTCCAAGTCAGCATGGATTTGTGAAAGGGAAATCATGCTTGACAAATCTTCTGGAATTTTTTGCGGTTGTTTCCAGTAGAGTGGACAAGGGAGAACCAGTTGATGTGGTAAATTTGGACTTTCAGAAGGCTTTCGACAAGGTCGCACACAAGAGATTAATGTGCAAAGTTAAAGCACATGGGCTTGGGGGTAGTGTGCTGACATGAATTGAGAACTGGTTGTCAGACAGGAAGCAAAGAGTAGGAGTAAATGGGGACTTTTCAGAATGGCAGGCATTGATTAGTGGGGTACCGCAAGGTTCTGTGCTGGGGCCCCAGCTGTTTACACTGTATATTAATGATTTAGACGAGGGGATTAAATGTAGTATCTCCAAATTTGCGGATGACACTAAGTTGGGTGGCAGTATGAGCTGCGAGGAGGATGCTATGAGGCTGCAGAGCGACTTGGATAGGTTAGGTGAGTGGGCAAATGCATGGCAGAAGAAGCATAATATGGATAAATGTGAGGTTATCCACTTTGGTGGTAAAAACAGAGAGACAGACTATTATCTGAATGGTGACAGATTAGGAAAAGGGGAGGTGCAACGAGACCTGGGTGTCATGGTACATCAGTCATTGAAGGTTGGCATGCAGGTACAGCAGGCGGTTAAGAAAGCAAATGGCATGTTGGCCTTCATAGCGAGGGGATTTGAGTGCAGGGGCAGGGAGGTGTTGCTGCAGTTGTACAGGGCCCTGTGAAGGCCACACCTGGAGTATTGTGTACAATTTTGGTCTCCTAACCTGAGGAAGGACATTCTTGCTATTGAGGGAGTGCAGCGAAGGTTCACCAGACTGATTCGCGGGATGGCGGGACTGACCTATCAAGAAAGACTGGATCAACTGGGCTTGTATTCACTGGAGTTCAGAAGAATGAGAGGGGACCTCATAGAAACGTTTAAAATTCTGACGGGGTTAGACAGATTAGATGCAGGAAGAATGTTCCCAATGTTAGGGAAGTCCAGAACCAGGGGACACAGTCTAAGGATAAGGGGTGAGCCATTTAGGACCGAAATGAGGAGGAATTTCTTCACCCAGAGAGTGGGGAACCTGTGGAATTCTCTACCACAGAAAGTTGTTGAGGCCAATTCACTAAATATATTCAAAAAGGAGTTAGATGAAGTCGTTACTACTAGGGAAATCAAGGGGTATGGTGAGAAAGCAGGAATGGGGTACTGAAGGTGCATGTTCAGCCATGAACTCATTGAATGGTGGTGCAGGCTAGAAGGTCCGAATGGTCTACTCTTGCACCTATTTTCTATGTTTCTATGTTTCTAAATACAGTGGAGGAGGATTTCCTGGAGTGTATTAGGAATGGTTTTCTTGACCAATATGTCGAGGAACCAACTAGAGGGCTGGCTATCCTACACTTGGTGATGTGGAATGAGAAAGGACTAATAGCAATTTTGTTGTGCGAGTCCTCTTGGGGAAGAGTGATCACAATATGCTACAATTCTTTATTAAGATGGAGAGTGGCACAGTTAATTCAGAGACGAGAATCCTGAACTTGAGGAAAGGTAACTTCAATGGTATGAGATGTGAATTGGCTAGAATAGACTGGCAAATGAGACTTAAAGGGTTGATGGTGGATAGGCAATGGCAAACATTTAAAGATCATATGGATGAACTTCAACAATTGTACATCCCTGTCTGGAGAAAAAAATGAAACAGGAAATGTGGCTCAACCGTGGCTAAGAAGGGAAATTAGGGATAGTGTTAATTCCAAGGAGAGGCATATAAATTGGCCAGAAAAAGCAGCAAACCTGAGGACTGGGAGAAATTTAGAATTCAGTCGAGGAGGACAAAGGGTTTAATTAGGAGCAGAAAAATAGAGTATAAGAGGAAGCTTGCAGGGAACATAAAAACTGACTGCAAAAGCTTCTGTAGATATGTGAAGAGAAAAAGATTAGTGAAGACAAACGTAGGTCACTTGCAGTCAGAATCAGGTGAATTTATAATGGGGAACAAAGAAATGGCAGACCAATTGAACAAATACTTTAGTTCTGTTTTCACGAAGGAAGATACATATAACCTTCCGGAAATACTTGGAAACCGAGGGTCTAGCGAGAAGTAGGAACTGAAGGAAATCTTTATTAGTCAGGAAATTGTGTGAGGCAAATTGATGGGATTGAAGGCCAATAAATCCACAGGGCCTGATAGTCTGCATCCCAGAGTATTTAAGGAAGTAGCCCTAGAAATAGTGGATGCATTGGTGATCATTTTCCAACAGTCTATCGACTCTGGATCAGTTCCTATGGACTGGAGGGGAACTAATGCAACAACACTTTTTAAAAAAGGAGGGAGAGAGAAAATGTATAATTATAGACCGATTAGCCTGACATCAGTAGTGGGGAAAATGCTGGAATCAATTATTAAAGATGAAATAGCAGCACATTTGGAAAGCAGTGACAAGATCTGTCCAAGTCAGCAAGGATTTATGAAAGGGAAATCATGCTTGACAAATCTTCGAGAATTTTTTTAGGATGCAACTAGCAGAGTGGACAAGGGAAAACCAGTGGATGTAATGTGTTTGAACATTCAAAAGGCTTTTGACAAGGTCCCACACAAGAGATTAGTTGCAAAATTAAAGCATATGGTATTGGGGGTAATGTATTGACGTGGGTAGAGAACTGGTTGGCAGACAGGTAGCAGGGAGCAGGGATAAATGGGTCCTTCTCAGTATCGCAGGCAGTGACTAGTGGGATGCCACTGGACTCAGTGTTGGGACCCCAGCTATTTACAATATACATCAACGATTTAGATGGAATCAACGGAATTGATTGTAATATCTCCAAGTTTGCAGGTGACTCTAAGCTGAGTGGCGGTGTGAGCTGTGAGGAGGATGCTAATAGGCTGTAGGGTGACTTGCACAGTTTCGGTAAGTGGGCAAATACATGGCAGATGCAGTATAGTGCAGATAAATGTGAGGTTATCCACTTTGGTGGCAAAAACGTGAAGGCAGAATATTATCTGAATGGTGACAGATTAGGAAAAGGGGAGGTGCAACGTGACCTGGGTGTCATGGTACATCAATCATTGAAAGTTGGCATGCAGGTACAGCAGGCGGTGAAGAAGACACATGGCATGTTGGCCTTCATAGCTGGGGAATTTGAGTATTGGAGCAGGGAGGTCTTACTGCACATTTAAAGGGCCTTGGTGAGGCGTCACCTGGAATATTGTGTTCAGTTTTGGTCTCCTAATCTGAGGAAGGATGCTCTTGCTATTGAGGGAGTGCGGCGAAGGTTCACCAGACTTATTCACGGGATGGCAGGACTGACATATGAGGAGAGACTGGATCGACTGGGCCTGCATTCACTGGAGTTTAGAAGAATGAGAGGGGATGTCATAGAAACATATAAAATTCTGACGGTACTGGGCAGGTTAGAGGCAGGAAGAATGTTCCCGATGTTTGGGGAAGTCCCGAACCAGTGGTCAGAGTCTAAGGGATAAGGGGGAAGCCATTTAGGACCGAGATGTGGAGAAACTTCTTCATTCAGAGAGTTGTTAACCTGTGGAATTCTTTGCCACAGAGAGTTGTTGATGCCAGTTCGTTAGATATATTCAAGTGGGAGTTAGATGTTGCCCTTAAGGCTAAAGGGATCAAAAGGTATGGATAGAAAGCAGGAAAGGGGTACTGAGCTGAATGATCAGCCATGATCTTATGAATGGTGGTGCAAGCTCGAAGGGCAGAATGGCCTTCTCCTGCACCTATTTTCTACGTTTCTATGTTTCTATGTCCTGCTACTGCTTTTTTAATAATGGACGCCAACATTTTCCCAACCACAGACGTTAGGCTAACTGGTCTATAGTTTCCTTCTTTTTGTCTTCCTCCTTTTTTAAATAGGGGCATTACATTTGCAGTTTTCCAATCTGCTGGGTCCTCCCCAGAATCCAGGCAGTGCATGTCCACAGATCCCTGAAAGTAGCAGGCCAGGTCGATAAGGTGGTTAAGAAGCAATATGGAATGCTTGCCTTTATTATCCGAGGAATAGAATACAAGAGATGTGGTCGGTGGGGCAGGTTTGGCCACTGCTGGAGTACTGCGTGCAGTTCTGGTCGCCATATTACAGGAAGGACATGATTGCACTGAAGAGGATACAGAGGAGATTTACGAGTGTGTTGCCGGAAGTGGATAATCTTAGCCATGAGGACAGATTGGATAGGCTGGCTTTGTTTTCCATGGAACAGAGCCTGAGGGGAGACTTCATTGAGGTGTATAAAATTATGAGGGGCCTAGATATAGTGGATAGAAAGGGCCTATTTCACTTAGCAGAGGGGTCATCAACAAGGAGACATAAATTTAAAGTAATTGGTAGAAAGTTTAGAGGGGAACTTTCTTCACGCAAAGGGTTGTGGGGGTCTGGAACTCACTGACTGAAAGGGTGGTAGAGGCAGAAACCCTCACCACATTTTAAAAGTGCTTGGATGTGCACCTGAAGTGCCGTAACCTGCAGGGTTATGGACCTAGTGCTGGAAAGTGGGATTTGGCTGGATGGCCTCTTGTTGGCCAACGCGGACACGATGGGCCGAAATGGCCTCCTTCCGTGCTGTAAACTTCTATGATTCTATGATCTCCTTCACAAAGAGTTGAGGTGCGTGTGAGGTGACTTGGGCACATCTTTCCTCACGTGACAACATTTCAAAGGCAACTCAATGACTGTAAAGCACTTTGGGGCATCATGAGTTCCTGACAGACGCTGCAGAAATGCAAGTCCTTCTTTGCAAAAGTTCGATGCAAATTCAAAATTCGCGGAAAATGAGGGCTCGTCCGGGATTTGAACCCGCGACCTGACGCATATTTCAAATAACAACCCCGAAGCGAGAATCATACCTCTAGACCAACAAGCCAACTATGTAGTTTATTTGGAGATAAGGTGTAACCATTATTAAGCATTTTTAGTTTGTTGCTGTTCCTGATTGGAGGAGCACATGAGACGGAACAATGACTTTGTCTTTTTGACATGTCTTCTGAAGCGCCACACGGTCCCACTCCTGCAGTCAATGAGCTGTCCGGACGTTAATGTATCCATCATCATCATCATCATAGGCGGTCCCTCGAAATGAGGATGACTTGCTTCCACGCCAAAAAAGGAAGAGTTCATGGTCGTATGGTGTTACTCCTCCCTGTGCGATCCCCAAGTTTGGCCAGGGAGCGTAAGCCTGACCTGACGGCCTCTGCGTTTCACTCAACAAGTGAGACACCATAAGTAAAGAATAATCGCGAGTTGACAGACAACCAAAAAGTGGGAAGCTATTCTGATCCCGGCAGGAACTTCTATATTTCTGAAAATGTCCCACCAAGGTGGAATTGTGATCTCTAGAATCTTTCTCCCTATCTCAATTGTTTTCTGTTCTCGAGAATCGAAATGTTTTTGTGAGATTACTACAGCTGCTAGCAGAGCAGTAAGTTGTTAGGGTAGTGGGGGAATTTCATCGCCAAATGTACAACATAATCCTGCAGGTTTTTGATGTTTTCTCTCACAGTGAGGTGAACAGTGGAGGGTTCAGGAATGGGGACAATCCGTTCCTGGGATAATTGAACTTCTGCCTCGGGTTTAAAACAAAAACTGCTGTCACTGACCGGACACCAGAAGTGTCCATGTTGGTAGTGGGGCGCACTGGTGGTGACACAATATGTCCCACCCCCGATGTATGCTCCCTGTGGAGGGACATGGTTTTGTGCCATTACCTCCATGGTACAGTTGATAGACTGTGCACCAGCAGCTTTAAACCCACACTGTGGTTTAGAATAGGTGTTCAAGTGCTGGGGACACAGTATTATGTGTGCACCCGGAGAGGTCAGTACCCGTCACAGCGTGTTCCCACTTTATGACATCGGGTGGGACTGCTGTGAAATGAACATGTGCACCTCCTTGAATGACTCCAATGTTCTCCACCCTGTATACAGTGTGGGAAGGGCTGTCCCACCCATGACCGACATCCTTAGTACTATCCCCATGATGGTGTGATTAGAACATCGCGATCGACTGGGACAGGGTAAGTTTCAGAAGCTAGGCCGAGCGGGCACGGGCTTAGTGAGTTACTGTACGGGTGGAGGGCTGCAAGGTGATTGTTACTGATCCAGTAGGGGACTAAACCTTGTTTTAAATCCTCCAGGTTGTTGCGGCCCTCGCCCAACAACCATGCCCCGTACAGCACACACACCTCGTTCTGTGCAACCTGGTCAGAAGCATTCCTATCCTCCCGTATGAGTGCATTCCCTGTCTGTGCAAGTTTTTCCAGCTCAGCCACGATTTCCTTTCAATGGATCATCATAGCCTGGTCCTCGTGTAGCTCTGAGCCTTCTCCTGTGTTTTCTTCTTTCATGATGTTTCTCAGTTGGTTCTTCAGACCATTTATCTGCATGTGTAGTTCTATATCATCCAGGCTATTTATCACAGAGGATCCTGCATGATATGCAGTTAAAATGTCGTTCAAGGTGCCCCTTCTAGGTCTTCCCGTGCCCATGGTGTCCCTCGCGTATAGGATGTATATATCTGTTTTGTCTACATTCTCAAATTCTAACTCATAAAAGTTCTTGAACATTTCTCTGAGTAGGGCCTGCTATAGCTGCTCTGTTTCCTTCCGGCACCAGTCAGGTATTTGCATCTCGATAAAGTTTAAAATAACTGAAGCTACTGCATAATGTAGCCCCTGGTATAACACCTTTTCAGTTGGTACCAATACTAATCCATTCCCGAGTCACTTGGTGGTGGTCGGACACCTTTCTGTTATTGTTCTCACTGGCGGGGTCGTGGGCAGGGGTTTCTTAATGTGTGCTATAAGTTCGGTGGTGTTAATTGGGAGTGGGGAGTGTGGGACCACACACCCGTGTAGGCTGGAATCCCACCCCATCCCTTCCCCCTCATCTTGCCATTGCCTGGCAAAGGCGATTGATATGCCTGCAGGACAGATCTCCTCTGACCACCACATGCAGACGTAAATTCCCTGTTCAGACTCCCACCACTTGTTCTAACACACCTTCACTCCTCCCCGTGTCCCCGTGATGGTACGGTACGTGTCATTCCCGAGTCTTTCCCAGTCAGAGTGCTGATCCCCCACATCCTTGCTCAGCTTCCTGAGCCAGCACCTTCTCCCCAGGGGAATCTTTCCTTTACAAGTCAAACATACACGTTTTCCCTCCGTGACACTGACCCACGCAGCAACGACCCGTATCCTGGGGCATGGAACGGAGGCCTCCCCAGAGATAAACCCTTCCTGGCTGGAGTAGTGGGTGGAATGAGACCCCATCCACCCTGGCCACCTTCCCTCGTGGGCGTACACGGCGAGCTCTTCCACACCCGGGGTGCCACCCCCTGCAGTCACGATCGGTGCTCTCTCTCCTGAGACCATAAATGGGGGATTCTTCCACGTCTCCTCAGCTGTCGCTGCTCATCCTTATCAGGGTGAGCAGGAACAGGACCCTGTTCATGTTGTTATCGATCTTGTAGTGCCTCTTTTACTGCCGACAAGGTGGGGTCTTTTCCTTTCCCCAATACATCTGTCACTATTTAGTCACCGACTGTCGGCTGAAACTCTTAACTTCTATATTCATATACACATCCTGATCCTATTCTACTCGTTTCACACCTTCCATATGTGTTGTTTCTTTTCGGTTGTGGTGCCCTGAAATCATTACACGCATAATCTATACTACGCTAGATTCTTACTAAACATACCTTAACACATATCGTATTATTTATGTACATCTGCCACCCATCTCCGGGTGGCCAGGTTAATTCCTGTCCTTCTCCTTTCTTCCCTGGCCTCTGTGTTTCCAGCGGGGCCGGTAGTAAGTCGGACAGTACCGCAGGACCTGGAGTGTCCTGACCGGAGATGGGTCTGAGTCCCACACTATTGGGGGAATGTCCCCTCCGGTGATACAGCACACCGCTCCTTTGGGGGTAGCTGCCTGGTTCATTTTGTCCACTGGGGGTTCTGCCTGGTTGAGGGCCGTGGGCTGGGGACCCCCAATTAGTGGCTGGTCCACCACTATCTCTTCTGGGGCTCCCTCGTCGCCCGAGGCTACCGGCTGGGTGTCCCTGCTCGCAGGCTGCTCCCTGATCTTAGGTACCCTTTCACGGCAGGTCCCTCTCCCGGGGCTGAACCATTTAATTGGGGCGCTGGTGACCACGGTGCCTGAGGCCGTGGTGTGCGGAGAGTCCTTCTCAGGGTTTTGACCCCTGGGGGTGCGTCCAATTCCCAAATGATTGGGGGGATAGCTCCTCCAGTAACTCAGTCCATCGCCCCTCTGGGTACAGTCTGTGGGTCTGCCACGTCCCCTGTGGGATTTCCACAGTCGGGGGCTGCTGGCTGAGGGTCCCTGCCTTTAACACGGTTCTCTGTTCCTGGCTGTCCCTTACGTTTAGCTGCTGTCCCGGGGTTGAAAAGTTTGCACTGGTTTATGTGGAACCACTTTTTTACGGCGAGGCATTTTCACGGCACAGACCATGGGGCTTGCCTTGTCGACAATGTGGTACGGCCCCATGTACAGTGCGTCATAAACCCCTACTCGAGCGTAGTTGCTGACCATAACCTGGTCCCCTATCTCCCATTCGTGGTGTTTGCGGGGCTCCAGCAGCAGTCAGTTGCTCCGATGTTGTTTTCCCATATTGTCAGCAGCCTGCCAGTGAATCTGTTTAATGTGTTCAAACAGGTTCCTGACAAAGCTGTCCCAGCTCGTTTCCCGAAGCTGACCTTCCGTGAGTACCGGGGCTAATACATGGGTGGGGGTTCGCCTGGCTCTGCCGGGCATGAGCTCATACAGGAAGTACCCCGTGATCTTTGACTGGCTGTCCCGGATCCCTATGAGGACCAGTGGTAGGATCTCTACCCACCTCTTGTGTGAGTCCCCTGTCTCTTTTCGCAGCCTTTCTTTGATGTTGCGGTTCAAACGCTCCACAGCCCGGATGACTGCGGGTTGTGGGCGACATGCCATTTACCTTTAATGCTAAGCACCTTAAGGATCTCCTGCATCACCTGCCTGGTGAAGTGGCTCCCCTCGTCGGACTTCACGTACTGGGGTAGTCCCCATCGGGAGAACACCTCCCTGACCAGGATCCTGGCTCTTCCCAGGGCAGTGGCTGTTCGGCATGGGAAGGCTTCCACCCATTTGGTGAATACATCCACCAACACGAGACAGTACTTGTAACCTCCCTGGGCAGTGGGTAGGGGCCCAATGTAATCGACCTGGATCGACTGCCAGGATCCCTCTACCCTCCTGATATGTCCCATAGACACCTTCCTTTTCTGGGGGTCGTGGTTGTTGGCAGTGCACACCAGACAGCTGGCACAGAACTCGCGGACGTCTTCCCTGAGTTGGCCACCACCCTGCCTGTTCGACCCGTTGCCAAGTGGTCTCAGGTCCAGGGTGTCCTGCTCCTGGACCCTCGTCGGCCAGCTGGAGGAATTCTCTCCGCTGTTGTTGGGGTACTACCCATTGCTCCCCCCCTGAACAGCATTCCTTCTGTACGGGCCGTCTCCCCTATCCCCTTTTTCTAGCGTGTTCAGGACAGTTTTGGGGACGGGGTCTTGGATCTGAACCGTTTTTAGGTCCGGGGACAATGCTATCTCTGCCCTCCCTGTCATCCCAATCCTGCCCCTGACTGCTGCGATGTGGCCTGGGTTGTACAGATCTTAGAGCTTGCCCGTGCGCGCACCTTGCTTGGCCAACATGTCAGCCTGCTGGTTTCCCTAGCTATGGGGTTCAGGGGTGGAATGTGCCTTCATTTTATGTATATAGATCTTCCCTTCCTCCCCCACGGCTGTCATGATCTTTTCCAGTCGGGGCTTAATTGCCAGGGGTCTCCCGTCTGCAGATGTGTATCCGCGACGGGACCAGATAGCCAAGTACTCCAGACACGAATTGCATGTGAACATACTGTCCGAGAAAATCGTGTGTGGTCTGGGGAATTCTTCGGGGTGTGTGACTACATACACCACCGCAGACAGTTCAGCATGCTGGGCACTCATCGTACTGGGGAGTTTAATCACCAGGGCAATGCCTGCCTCTGGGTCATAAACTCCACAGTCTGTGAGTCGTTCACCCGCAGATCCGTGCTTGAACCGTTCACAAGGATCTCTCCGCCTCTGCGGTGTAACCCAGCCCGAAAACCAATGTTAATTTCCCACCGTACACCGGTGGGCAGTCCCTGGATAGATCATGTTGGCTGCGAGTCTTGGCTCGCAGAGACCCTTTACCCTCAGGTCCATCTGGGAGAGGAGTAGGGTCCAGCGAGCAATGCAGGCACTGCTCTCTGTCCCGTCCTTGATCCGACCGTCCAGGAGCATTTGGGTGGGCGTATGCTGGGTAAGGAGGGTGATAGGGGACCCCCCTGTGAAGATCAGTGAACTTTTCACAGCCCAGTGAGTGGCTAGGAGATGCCGCTCACAGTTGGAGTGTCCCTTCTCCACATCCGTGAGTATCTTGGAGGAGTAGACCACTGGTCTCTGCCAGCCATGACACTCTTGGAGCAGTACTGCACTCAGGCTGTCCCTTCACTGGCTGCTACCTCCAGGAAAAACTCTTTACCCCCATCAATAGCCCCGAGAGCTGGTGCGATCTGCAGGTCTTTCTTGAGTTGGATAAATGCTGCCTCTCAGCCTTCATCCCATTCCCACTCCACTCCCTAGTGTCGGAGTCGGAGCAGAGGGGCTGCTGTGGCTGCATAATCCTCAATGAGATCTCTGCTGTACCCGGTTAGCCCGAGAAAAGATCTTGCTTCTGTTACTGTGTCGGGAGCTGGTAACTTCTGCACTGCTTCCCTTCTAGCTTTGTCAATGTCCCTTTCCCCAGCGCGCACAGCCAGTCCCAGGAATTTTACTTCCTTCAGGCCGATCTGTGCCTTTGTGAGATTCACTTTCAACCCTTCTTCTATCAGCAGCTCCAGCAGTTCAGCCAGCAGTGGACCATGCTCCTCCCCCTCATCGGTGAACAGGAGCAGGTCGTCCACATACTGTACCAGCTGCTGGGGTCTGCTGAAGCTCTTTAAACAGTTGGCCATACATTGATGGAAAATACTGGGGCTGTTGTGGAAGCCCTGAGGGAGACAGTTCTAAGTGTATTGCTGTCCTTTAAAGGTAAAAGCAAACTTTACTGATCTTCTCTTCTTAAAGGTATGGACCAGAACCCGTTGGAAATGTCCAGCTCTGTGAAGGTGGTCGCGGAGGCTGGGATACGTCCAATGAGGTCGATGACAGCAGCAACAGTGGGTGCACAGGCGGGGATGTTACGGTTGAGTACTCGATAGTCCACCGTGGCTCTCCAGGAGTTGTCCTGTTTCTTAACCGGCAACAACGGAGAGTTCACATGGGTAGCTATTGGTCTCAATACCCCTGTTTCACTAAAGAACCCAAGGCTGTTTCCATGTCTGCCTCCGCCTCCCTGGGGAAGTTATACTGTTTCTACGGTCGGGTCATAGGGTCCCCATCTATGCTAACCTCTACCACATTTATCCTCCCACAGTCGTGTTTGTGAGTGGCAAAAGCTGCAAGGTTTGCCCTTACATACTTTTGGTACTCCATCGGAGTGTTACTGACCAGTGATTCACGGTCGTAACACTCCTTTGGCTTCATGGTGCACACTGTCCCCTTTCCCCGGTTTTCTGGGATAACCATTACCTCACTCTCCTGTCCCGTACAGACTGACCCCCAAAGACAGTCGTTTCTTAAATCCACTAGGATCCCGTGGCCTAGAATAAAGTCAGCCCCCAGGATCCCTCTCCCTTCCTGTTCCCACATCATCAGGACACAAGTCCACTTGGTGTGGAGTGTTGCTAAATGAACAGAGAGCGGAATGGAGAATGAGCCAACCTGCTCGGTGCCTGTGAAACCCACTAAGCTCTAGGGGACCCCGTTAGACAGAGGTGAGGCGGCGGGATTATTTACATAGACAAGGGTGCTTGATGCACCGGTATCCAGCAGGTCAGTCCCTTTCACCTTCTCCACTTCTATCTGAACGGTCGGTCTCCCCCACGCATCGTACTCGAGGGAACACAGTTGAACAGGCTGTGTCTGTTCTAGTCACTGTTTTGGCTGGGATGGGGCAGATGGGATTTCGGTACCGGTGGCGGTGGCTACCCTCCCAGAGCCATCCAGCATTGTTCGCAGCGCAGTCAGAAAGGTATCAAACGTGTGGGGAGGGGCTGGCTTCTCGGTCTCGGTCTTTTGGGCAGGGGCAGGAGAACTCTTCCCTGCGCTACTCTTCCATGGGTTTCTACAATCCTTTCTCCAGTGCCCACTCTTTCCGCACCCAAAACAGTTACGTTTTGTACCGGAGGGGTTGCCCCCCTCGTGGCACCATTCCCTCTTGTCCTGACTAGGTCTGATTTCGAGGACCCTTCCCTTTGGTGGGTGCTCTTCCATCTCCCTGCCGTTCCAGTAGGCTCGGGTCAGTTCCCTGACCACTCCCTGCTCGGTGGCCTGGGGATCTCTCGGGTCAAACCAGGCCTCAGCCTTTGTCCTTATACGTGGTAAATTGTTTGCCATCAGGCTTCTGAGCCAGTGAGCTCTCTCATCCCGGCTTAGGTGATTCCGGTCGAGGTCCCCTCCACAGACGCTCTGGTACACAGGCCACAGCCTGTCTGCGAAAACCTGTCGGGTTTTCCCTGTGAGCTGCACTGTTGGGACTCCCATCATTACAGTCCATGGCTTCTAGAATATCTTCCTGGACAGCGGCACATGTCCTCTGCCCCCTTTTACTCTCGGCAGAGAGGGACTGGTACAGCTTGCCGTCCAGTGAGAGGAGGTGCATATTTGCTATCTCAGCATCATCACACGTGCTAATATCCCCTGCCTGTTCCACTTCCATAAAGTGGACCGAGGTGTCCCCCTTTGGGATGAGCTTTCCCAGGTGACTTATCATAGCCCTGAGGTGTTGGGTCGTGTGGGGAACCACAAACTGACTTTCCAGGGGCCCCAGACCTCCAGCACCGGTGGGCGGGCCAAACGTTTGTTGCCGGACCGGGCACATTGGCCCTGGTTCTGGCCCTTCCTGTTCTGGCTCGCCTGCCCCTCCTCCCTGCTGCCAAGCCAAGCTGAAAGTCGGTGCCACAGGTGGTGGTGCTCCGCTATCCCTGTCCGCCCCACAACTCGTTCACCCTCCTGCTGCCGAACCGGTATAGTCACCGGCACCACAGGTGGTGGTTGAACAGTTTCCTCCTTCTCTTCCAGGTTTACCCGGGCCATACCCGGGTATATTAGGAATACCTTGCCTTTTGCCTTGCACAGAGCAAGGGTTAAACTTTTGTTTGTTGCTGGCAGGGACCGTGGTCTCCTGACTCAAACCCATTAGTGCTGGCTACTTTATAAGCTGCTGTACGTCTCTTAACTTATCCTCCAGCTCTTTTACTTGAAGGGTGAGGCGAGTGTTTTCCTCCTACAGCATCTTTTCATTATTCTTAGCCTCGGTAACCTGACACTGAACATAGTCCTGGCTGCTTTTGAACCTTTCCATTCGCTGTGTCTTTCCATGTTTTAGTTTACGGAGTTCCCCCCACACCTTTCTTCTGCCATAGCCCTGTCATGTGATGTTTCTGCACATTCACATTGTTCTGCCTGCAGTGACTCAATGTTCGTATCTAGGGGTTGGACCTGTTGCTGTCATCAGGACAACCAAATTGCCTTTTCTACTGATTCCTTATGGGACTTGCTGGCTGTCCACTGGGCCGCAGCGTCTCCTGAACACTCAGCGCGCAACAGACCAAGCACCCATTCCTTAGTGACATTCACGTTCTTATACACATAGGAGGAAATCCTCTCTTCCATCTTTGTTCTTTCCTCCAAAACAGCAATCCCTGCATCACATCCTTTATACCAAAGTCCTGCCGTGGTCGCCATTCTGTCGGTCGTGGTGTGTGGGGTGAGGTTCACCTCTGACCTTCTGAGCGGTTTGAATCGCTCGCACTATCTGGGTTGTAGACTTTGGATTTATTTGGGGATGTGACAAAGTGCAAGAGACAATTGGTTTTGGTGCAAAGAACCTCAATTTTATTAAGGGCAAGAACGTAAAATGTCGAGCTTGTAATTACTCGAATAAAAAAACACTTATCACACTTTAAAGGGGTTACAGAAAAATAATGCACCTCCCACCTCCCAATGCCTAACTCTGACTCGGTGAAACTCGAGGGCAAACAGGGATTATGCTCACCAATCCTCTTATTGTCAGTTGGCGGTGGTTTGCAGTTTCGAGGTTCGCTGGACTCTGTAAGTTCTTCTTGCCGTACCCCGAACATCGTGGAAGACTTCTTACTGCGTAGTCTTCAGTTGGGTGGTGTCTGCTGATGCGGTCGGGTGCGTATTGGATTTATGGGGTGAGTACCCACTTTCTTCCGTCAGCAGTTGGTTTTAAAGTTCTTTAGGGAATGTTTCACCTGTTGGTAGCGAGGAACAGATTGTAGAGGGGAAACTTTCGAAGCTTCGGTTTCTTCTTGAGGAAATTTGTTCTTAGAATTTGCCGATCGCGGTATTTTCGATGTTACCACATTGGCTGTGGCCAGTTGCTGCCGCGATGATGATGTCCGAAGTTACTGGGAACTGCTTTCTCTGCTGTGATGATGTTCCTCCTTCTCCTTCGGTAGCAGGGCAGTGTGGTCCAGGAGTGTCGTCGAGGCTGAAGATGTCGGAGCTCAGAAGAGCTGTATAGGAGGCTGTGTAGCAAACTCTCTGGAAGGCTTGTTCCAAACTGCTGCGGCGATCTCTCTCCTTTTTCCCTCCTTCCCGTTCTCCTTCTTTCGTTAAAAAACAAGGCCCCAGTTATACTTTGGGAGCCGTTCTAATCTGCGTACCAAATGAGCCCCGATTCTTTGTTTTAATTTTGACGAGCTTGATATCTCTTTGTTATATTTTGGCGGGCCCATTAATGGTAACCTGTCTCGGATGTGTTGATCTTTTGAATTTGTTTCTTGATCGGGAAAATTAGATGTTTGGTATTTGCAATGTCAGCCGAGGCCTGGTTTTCCATGCGGGCTGGATGGGCCATTGTCATTATATATACGCTGGATGGGTTTCCTGCTCAGAGTGATGGCTGGCTATCTCTGGGTTGATTGTTGCTATGTTAATGTCCCCCAGGGAGATGGGTTTTCGAGTTTACACAATTCCCCAGACAATTTGTTCAGCTTCAATATCCCAGACAGCTTCAATACCCAAACTGGTTTCTTTGAACGATCCTTTCGTTCTCAGCCCTTTCCACACGGACCCAATCTGCCTTGTTAAATTCCAAATGCGATTAAAAGTTGTAGTTTCTTCCATGTGCACTTTAGGATCCCAAACTTTCTGGTTGATAGTTCCAAATTAAATTTCCTTTCCAATGAGTCCACACACTGGGGGGTTGTCCAACGAATTTTTGCAATCCTACTCCTGCACCTATTTTCTATGTTTCTATGTTTCAAAAACTTTGGCATGATTGGTTCCATGGTGTAATGGTGAGCATTCTGTACTCAGTAAACCAGTGATCTGAGTTCACATTGTGGTGGAACCTCAATTCTTGTTGTCCCAGATGCTGAGAATTTGGGACAAACAAGTGAAAGACACCTGGTGTTGGTGGGCAGTTTTGTTGCCTTTGTCAGTGATGCTTGATCTGCAAGTCTAGTTGTCAAATCGCGTGTTCAACCATCAGTTACCTGTTACAAATCAGCGGAGGAGAAACCAGTTTTTTTATCTAATGCTGCCTTTACCTGCACAATGTGTGCTGAGATTATCTGTGCAATATGCTTTGAGCAGGATGAATAAAAGCAACGCTTTTTGAAATGCAGGCACTGCATGTTTTGTACTCGAAAAAATTTGCATTTTCTTTTCATGCCAAGCATTTACATTAATGCTTTGCAATGCCAATGCACTTTTTACCTGGCAAGACTGAAGTACAAGCTGTGATGAACAGTTTGAAACAAAAACAGGCACTTGAGAACCCATAGCCTTGACAGCATCTGTGTCAATTGGTCTGCATCGATAATTAGCAGAACGTAAAGAGGGGAACACTATGGAAGAGAAAAGGCTGAGCCAAAGTGTAATGTTGGAGATGATTTTATTGTTTTTGAGAAATGTTTCAAATAATTTTTGCATTGTTGATTCGATGGTGTAATGGTGAGGACTCTGAATTCAGCGATCTGCGTTCAAACCTTGGGGGAACCTGAATGCTTGTTGTCCCAGCTGCTGAAAATTTGGGACAAACAGATGAAAGACACCTGGTAGGCAGTTTTGTTGCCTTTGTCATTGATGCTTGATTGACAAGTCTCGTTGGCAAATCATGTGTTCATTCACTGGAGTTTCGAAGAATGAGAGAGGATCTCAGAGAAACGTATAAGATTCTGACGGGACTGGACAGGTTAGATACAGGAAGATTCCCAATGTTTGGGAAGTCCAGAACCAGGGGTTATAGTCTTAGGATAAGGGGTAGGCCATTTAGGACCAAGATGAGGAGAAACTTCTTCACTCAGAGAGTTCTTAACCTGTGGAATTTCCTGCCACAGTGAGTTGTTGATGCCAGTTCATTGGATATATTCAAGAGGGAGTTAGATATGGCTCTTACGGTTAAGGGGATCAAGGGGTATGGAGAGAAAGCAGGATAGGGGTACTGAAGGAATGGTCAGCCATGATCTTATAGAATGGCGGGGAAGGCTCGAAGGGCCGAATGGCCTAATCCTGCACCTGTTTTTTTCTATGTTTCTATGTTGCTAACCATCAGTTACCTGTTACAAATCAGCGGAGGAGAAATCAGTTTATTGTCTAAAATACTGCCTTTACCTGCACAATGTGTGCTGAGATTATCTGTGCAATATGCATTCAGCAAGATGAACAAAAATAACGCTTTTTGAAATGCAGGCACTGCCACGATAGATAAAAAAAGGCCGAACCAAAGTGTAATGTTGGAGATGATTTTGCTGTTTTTGAGAAATGTTTCAAAGATTTTGGTGTAGTTGGTTCCATGGTGTAATGGTGAGCACTCTGGACTTTGAATCCAGCAATCTGAGTTCAAATCTCAGTGGAACTTCAATTCTTGTTGTCCCAGTGGCTGAAAATTTGGGACAAACAAATGAAAGAAATCTGGTGTTCGAGGGCAGTTTTGTCACCTTTGTCATTGATGCTTGATCCACAAGTCTAGTTGTCAAATCGTGTGCTCTGTGTGAGCACAGTCCTGCATTGCTGAACTCTTTGCTTCAGCACGCAGTCTGAAGTTTGGATTAAAAAACAGGAAGATTGAAGTTTGGATGGAAAAGAGACTGTTAGGCAATGTGGTGCCTTCAGCCAGTGAGATGAGTAACTGGTCATTGTCTGGATGTTAAATATTTGAGTGCCTTGTTACGTTGGGAAAATGGAAATTCAGGACTAAACAATTTGACAATGTCTGTATGTTCAGTATTTGAGTGTAACCTTGTTACTATTTAATGACATCTGTAGGTTAAACAAGCAATATTAAGTCTGTCTGTTAAACGATTCAGAAAGCAGTGAGTCAGGATTGTCTAAATGCAAAGAATAAGAGTTCAAAGGCTTTTTCAGTATAAAGATGAGACTTTTATGGACTGTAGAGACATAGACAGCAGAGATACTGGACATTCGGAAGGTGTGTGTCTCAAGCAGCCACGGAAATCGAAGCATGCTGCCTTTGTGAAGTGTTCTCAGTAACTTTCATACTTGGTTTGTTTCGTATGTATGTTTAAATAAAAGACCCGATCCTGCCTTTACTACAACTGAGTGTGTGCGGGTAATTCGATATTAAAAGCAACGAAGTGAAAAGAGCAAGACAGCCGTTTACAACATTTTGGTGACCCCGACGTGATTTTCAAAAGTTCGTTAGCATATTCGAAGACCCCGACATGAAGCAGAAAGTTGGCTGAGTTGTTGGAAGAAGTGTTTCCCACACATCAGTTCGAGAGGTGAGCATTCTCTTAGTTGTCGTGATTAAAGGGATCTTCAGTTAGTAATGGGAGGCTCAGGAGATATTCCACTTGAATTCCGGTCATTTCTTAATGAATGGATTGAGTCGAAAGGGAGACCTTATGGGATAAGACAGGAAACAATGACAGGAGGATGGAGAGAGACACGGCAATTCTTAGTGGAGAGTGTCCAGTTAAAAAAGATTAAAGTGTTTGGGTTAAAAGGTGAGAAAAAGAGAAAAGCGTGAGTGTTGCAGTGTCTCATGCTGGGGATTCACACGTTAGGAGACGAGGCTGAGGCTCGAGATAGGGAAGTCTCAGAACTCAGAGAGCAGCTAACAGCAGTGAGTAAAGAAGTAGATAATTGGTGATTTCAGGCACTCGGGGCAGCCAGGACTGTTCTGACACTGGATCAGCATCTTGCTGATGAACAGAAGCGTAATCAAGATCTAGAGAAAGGAATATCTAAGCTGCAGCAGATGGTGGTATTAGGTTGCCCACGGAGAAAGCAATTGATAAAGCCGGGTGGTATTCGGAGGATTCTCCGGGTCTGAGAGTTGAAAAGGGGTTTAAAGGACAGGGAGAATGCCCACCGTTCCCATTCACAGATCCTTTGTCTTCTCTGACTTCGGAGCCTCGAACCCGTGTGGTTCACGTGGCAACGTTAGGATCGGAGGCGGAGCAGTTAGATGCCTCTTCGGTTACTCAGACGCTTAACACCCCACAACATTACACACGACCTTCCGGTAATGTGGAGAGTGGGGGAAGCACGCTCGAGCGGACAAGGCGAGAGCAGGATCATGATTCCTCTACTCCCTGTGGAGCTCGTGGAGGGAACACGACCTTAAGTGGTTTTGGGGATACCTGGTACGAGCGAGGAGGAGTAAAGTTATAAGACATGAGAGCTAGTGAAGT
This sequence comes from Pristiophorus japonicus, assembly GCF_044704955.1. Taxonomy (NCBI): domain Eukaryota; kingdom Metazoa; phylum Chordata; class Chondrichthyes; family Pristiophoridae; genus Pristiophorus; species Pristiophorus japonicus. Next base: position 3,298,456 of record NW_027254488.1, read on the forward strand.
GGGACCTGCACCCCTTCAGGATCTTAATAAATTTGCCCAGTGGTGGTGTAATATTCTGGGAGGTGGCAGTCAGGGAACATATCAGAGAAACCGAGGGTTCACATGGTTCTGTGAGCTTTAGGGAATCACCGGGGAACGGGAGTAGATTTTGAAACAACTTCCAGGTCTCATGCTTGGTAGAATAATAGCTGAAATCTTTGTTACTCACTCAGGGCCACAGTTAATAAAGCGGCTTGCATTATTACCAGGGGAAGGACGCAGGGAAGCTGGGGAACGTATATTCCAGTTGTGTAAAAGTTTGGGAAGTCATTGGATTGATATCAGTCATTACGGGGATGGTACACAGAGAGAGATCATTTTGACTCTCCTACCCCCGTCCGTAGTTCTGGAAGTAGATGCCTGGGGTGGGTACAATCGTTTTGATAAATGGTTGGCAAGGGTAGAAAGCTTGTATCAGGGAGCTGCAGGAATTTCAGTCATGGAAGTGAGACAGGGGTTACAGCGATGGAAGGCAGAATGGCCTGAGTGGATGAATCCCGTGAGGAGTCACATAAAAGGAGCAGGACCAGGTGGTGGCCGTCAGTTGATAGAGGACAGGGATAGACTGGCTAAAGAATTAGAAAAGTGAAAAGAAAAGTTGAAGAATCAGGAAAGAGAAGCTGGAGACACAGACAGGAATGATACCTCGGTTCAGTTGCTGAGGTCGGGGGTAGATTCCGCAGGTGAGGGAGGATCCCGATAGGGATGCCGTGCCTCAACCACACATGTCGTTCCTTTAGGACCCTTACTTCATGATAGGGGTGGCCATACCCTTATCGAGGCTTGTGTGGAAGGGCAGCGGGAAATGGACACTGGGTCTGCCGGACAAATGAAGGTGCTCCTGGAGGAAGGGGATTCCCCTCTTCAGAGACAGTTCCCCAACACCCCAGATACACGAGGAGCAGTTACTGAACAGTCAGAGATGAAAGCAGTGGGAGAAGCTTGTTCAGAAACATTTAAAGTTTCTGCAGGAATGGGCTGTCTCAGACCTGATGAGATGTTCAGTGAAAAGCTCAAATGTGGGAGTTACAAACATGATCTTTAAGGATGTGAAATAGAAGTTGGATCGTTGCAAATGTCGAGAGAGTGAATTACAGCAGTTCCGAAGGGTGAACTGAGAGAAGGACTGGGTCTCTCGACTGACTATTCAGCATTTCCGTCATCCTTTACTGCATGTTGTTACACTTCTCCCACAAAGCAGAGGAAATTGTTAAAACCTGTGCAGAGGGTAACAGACTTAGTCGAAGACACCGATTGTGAGTTTACATTTCTGAATGTAAACAGCATGAATTCAGTTGGAAACATCAAAAATTGAAAATTGACTTTTAAGTAAAAATGGATATGATGATCACAGACCAACGGACTTTAAAATGGCATCCTGAGAATCTGAATCTACAAGAACCCTACTTTGACCCGAAGCGTGCAGCTATTTGGAAGAAGGAAATACGGAAATGGAATACAACATTTCAACAGCTACAGAGTTTGAATCAAGAAATCGTTGTGGACATTAACCATCACACTGCGGAAATCGAGAAGGTTCAAACAATTTTGGACCAGATTGAACATGTAAGCTGGTGGGAGTCATTGTTGGGATGGAGCCCGACGGCAACAGGCGTGATGAACACAATGATACACCCTGTCCTTATGCTGGTGCTGGTTCAGCTGATCGTGCTGGTCATTTTGATTTACTGTGGATGTCGTGATGGAAAACAAGGACTGCAACTGACAATGCTGTTGAACGAGCTCGAGCCACCATGCAAATGTATGTTACCCAGATAAGACCTGCAGAGAGGTGAGGAGAAGAAGTGGGGGAATGTGGGAGCACAGTCCCGCATTGCTGAACTCTTTGCTTCAGCACGCAGTCTGAAGTTTGGATTAAAAAACAGGAAGATTGAAGTTTGGATAGAAAGAGACTGTTGGACAATGTGGTGCCTTCAGCCATTGAAATGAGTAACTGGTCATTGTCTGCATGTTAAATATTTGATTGTACCTTTGTTACTATTGAATGACATCTGTAGGTTAAACAAGCAATATTAAGTCTGTATGTTAAACAATTCACAAAGCAGTTAGCCGTGATTGTCTAAATGTAAAGAAATAAGAGTATAAAGATGCGACTCACACACGCAGACACCAGAGACACTGGACATTCGGAAGGTGTGTGTCAAGCAGCCACGGAAATCGAAGCAAGCTGCCTTTGTGAAGTGTTCTCAGTAACTTTCATACTTGGTTTGTTTAGTATGAATGTTTAAATAAAAGACCCGATCCTGCCTTTACTACAACTGAATGTGTGCGGGTAATTCGAGGTTAAATGCAACGAAGCAAAAAGAGCAAGACAGCCGTTTACAACATTTTGTAACAGGTAACTGATGGTTGAGCACACGATTTGATAACTAGACTTGTAGATTAAGCATCAATGACAACGGCTATAAAACTGCCCACAGCACCAGGTGTCTTTCGTTTGTTTGTCCCAAATTTTCAGCAGCTGGGACAACAAGAAATCAGGTTTCACCGAGATTTGAACTCAGATCCCAGAGTGTTCACCATTACACGAAGGAACCAACCATGGTAAAATATTTGAAACAATTCTCAAAAACAACAAAATCATCTCCAACAGTACACTTTGGCTCGGCCTTTTCTCATCCACACCATCAGTTTCCTCTCTTTGCTCTCTGCTAATTATCGATACAGAGCAATTCACACAGATGCCATCGAGGCTATGGTTTTACAAGTAGCTGTTTCTGTTTCACACTGTTCATCACAGCTTGTACTTCAGTCTTGCCAGGTAAAAAGTGCATTGGCATTGCAATGTATTCATGTAAAATGCTTGGCATGGAAAGAAAATGCAAAGTTTTGTCAAGTTAGCGAGTAGGTGACGAGGTTTGGGGTTGATGTGCGTCGCTTTCAATCTTTGAAATTTCACCAAGCAAAGAAACGGTGAATTGAACTGTCCCTGTGAGCATTGTGTTCGCGTTTAATCACAGCAATATCCGCAGTCAGGAGCTGAAAAGGAATGTATACCTAATACCTGCTTCGGGACAATCAGAATACTTTGTCACAGACAAGGCACCGGAAGGCTGGAAGGTAGATCACACCGGTTGCGGGAGAGCTGGTTGGTGGTGACATGGAAGTGTCTGCAGTGTGCGGGACCAGACTGCTTCCACAAATCCACAATAAATGTCCCACCCTTTACTTGGGAAAAGTACAACTGAGAGTGGACAAGTTCCATCCCGGTCAGAGCAATCTGAAGCTTCAACTGACTGACACCCTGGTTTGGGATGTCTTGCAGTGTGCAATTGCGTCAGTCTCTGTGGCGCAATGAGTTAGTGCGTTTGGCTATTAACCGAAAGGTTGGTGGTTCGAGCCCACCCAGGGACGAAGCATTTAACTGTTTTTCCCCGTGAATTCGGTGCTGCACGATTCCAGGTTGTCATTGTGTGTTTTGGCTGCACGAATATATTCCACAAACATTGCCAGCTGTGCTGTAATCCAGTGAGTTCCCACTCCAATACTTTTATGAGCATTCAGTTTGTATGTATACAGAACTGAACAGAGATATCAGAAAATTTAACAAGGTTGTGGGACATTGTTTTTTGTTAATATTGAACCACTATTATGAATAAATCCATTTCTTCAAATATTTAATTGAACATGTTTTCAAAATGTTTCCGTGCAGTTTTGAACCAGGGACATTTCCCGTGTGAGGTGAATCTAATAAACATTACATTACGGAAACACTACAGCAATGTTCGGAACATAACCAGAGCTTTAACCTACACAGCTGGCCTATACTTCAGGACCTGGTTTTATGAGAATAGAGTGATGGTGCTATATTTAGGAAGGCTGTGAGTGTGGCAGGAATCGATCTAGTGTTTCCCAGACTTTACACATAGGAACAGGAGGTGGCCATTTAGCAGCGAGTGGTTAGGATCTGGAATGCACAGCTTGAAAGGGTGGTGGAGGCAGACTCAATCTTATCTTTCAAACGGGAGCTGGATCAGTGTCTGAAGGAAAAACAATTGCAGGGCGACGGGGAAAGGGCGGGGGTGTGGGACTCGCTTAGAGTCGGCACGGGCTCGACGGGCCGAATGGCCTTCCGTGCTGTAACCATTCCATGATTCTATAAGTTAGTGGCACATTTCATAGTGTGGGTGGAAGCAGAACATTGCAAAGGGACATGGATTGAGTCGACAAAACTAGAGGCATCTGATTCAGGAGATTCGGGGGGCACGGAAATTCGGGAGTTTAATGACTTTGAAAGGAACATTTTTGTTTTGTGCAGTTACGGTCAGAGAAATGTTTGTGAAAGGAATTTTTTGAACAGAGGAATGCAGCATTTAATCTTCTGCCTTAACACTTCTTCCTGGGTGTCGGGGTCACATTTCTTTTCGAGGTTATTCTTCTCAAAAAGGAGTTCGATGTAGTCCTTCAGACTAGGGGGACCAAGGGCTATGGCGAGAAAGCAGGAATGGGGTATTAAAGTTGCATGTTCAGCCATGAACTCATTGAATGGCGGTGCAGGCTCAAAGGGCCGAATGGCCTACCCCTGCACCTATTTTCTATGTTTTCTATGTTTCTTGAATTTATATTTCCTTTGGTGTTTCACAATATCCAGACCTTTGCTCTAAAGTCTTTCTCACTGTTTGCCCAGTCTCCTGTTGATGTTACCAGCAATGAACATTTTCAACCAGACACCAAAAACACACTGTGCAAAATGGGACATGCTTTAACAGTTAACGTGGGGCTCGAACCCCCAAATTCGGGATTAAGATTCTCATGCTCGACCGATCGATCTCACGGGGCTTCGACCAAATAGACGTTTTTGTCGTTGATTGCAGCAAGGCGCCTGTTGGCTCCGCCCCAGATGTTTAAACTTGCTGTCAAGGAACTGCCAGGATCTTCTTGAATGGTGGACCAGGCTCGAGGGGCTGAATGGCCTACGGCCCCTAATCCTTACATGTTTATGACCTTATGACCTTTCACAGGAGAACAAACTCGCCACTGAGCATGCATGAGGAGATAGCTCCAGAAAATATTCCCACCCGGTGAGCTTTCGTGTGTGAGGCGAACGTGTTAACCGCGACACTGCGGAAACATCTCCACTTTCAGCACCAGGTCAGACGGAAATGTTAAGCGAGCAGGTGAACTGCTGATTCCCACTTTGAAGGAGTTGATCGTGGTGTCAAACAATGAGTTTCACTTAATGATTAAAAATAAGAAATGTCAAATTGAAACACAGACCTCGAGAGAAGACTGCAACCTGAACACAGCACCTGAGACCGCTCGGCCATCCTGACTATTTAATGCTGTATGTGGCCATCTGCAGGTTGATTTGAACTTTTGTATCCTGTCACATGAAATAAATGAGGGCAGCAGGCGTATCTCTGCCTGACACCGGGGAAACAGTGAGACAAACATTGGAGCAAGGGTCTGGTTATTGCCAAACAGCAAAGAATATATTAATTCTGGAAGAACAATATCTAAAAGTACAGTAACCTGATGTGATTTAAACACGCAACCTTCGGAACTGAAATCAGTCACGCTACCATTGCGCCACGAGGTCTACATCATAAGACTCAGCTGTTCGTCTATATGAAGGTGTCACAATAAAAGGAGCTTTAAAATCTCCGCCCATTCCCACCTGGTGTCAGAAGCAGCGCTCACCTCCCAGTCACTGTATGTTTTTTTCTCAAACTTTTGTGTTGCTTTCATGGGAAAGCAACATTAATTAACCCCTCACCTTCTTTTGCACAATGAAAGAAATGCTAACTGAGGGACTGTCGATACTTCAATCATTTGTCCTGTGCTTAGGGGAGCGGGCAGGGAAGTGGGCCTGAGTCCATGATCACATCGACCATGATCGTATTAAATGTCGGAGCAGGCTCGATGAGCGTATGGCCGACTCCTGCTCCTATTTCTTATGTTCTTTTTTTATTCTGCATATTAAACCATTTTACACACTGTATTCTAGGATCTGGTTCAAAATCTTCATTGCCGATGACATCAGGAATCTGGGGCAACTTTTGTCAAATTTAACAGCACCGGTTATTCCGACCATGCACAGAAAATAGAATCAGGAGTGAAGGTAAAAGCCCATGGTGCTCATTTTCAGATTCAACGCAGTAGGATTTCAAATAAAGTAAAAGAATATTACAGTGAAAAGATTTGGAAGTTTAATTGTATTTGTGTCTTTAATTAAACTTTGTGGCGTCTGACTCCCGTTCATGCCTCTGCTGAATAAGAAAGGAGGGTTTGACGTTGACCAGACTACACTGCCCCTGATATTTGTGAGCTCATCCTTTATATTCAGTGGTTTCTCGCCCTTTGATGGGCTGCAGTGTAGCGGATATCACGTTGGCCTCACACGCAAAAGGTCCCCGATGGATCCGTTTTCTCTCACTGAAAGTTATCTATTTATTGGTGAAATAAAGAGCACTTAAGGAATAAGGGATCACTTTTGCCAGGAGAATAAATAGTAAATAAAAACAGCAAATGCTGGAAATCTCAGCAGGTCAGGCAGCATTTGCCAGGAGACGAAACTCGCCTCTGATTGTTCCTCGAAAGCAAGTTTTAACATAATGCTCCTTCCCAGGATTGAACCTCATACCTTTCATGTGTAATGCAAACGTGATAAGCACACGTGATAACCACTACACGACAGAAACCTCTGGCACAGCTGGCACAACAGAGGGGAGTTGACCAGTGAGCTCCCTCTGTGCTTATCGGGAATGTGTTGGCTCACCTGAAACAACTTCTGTCCCACACTGAAAGTTCTCAATCCTTCTCCTCCACTGCCCTTTACAGAAATGTCACGGTTCACCCAGCCACCGTGTTCACTTTCACATCCACACAGGGGGGCCACAGAGGCTCCTACCATCTCCCCGCGATCAGCGAACTCGCCCAGTTTGCTAAATTAAACCCGGAATACGTGCCCGGCAAAGGGCAGGAGAAGCCAGATAGTCTGTAAGCTCGGTCTATCTCAGAAAGTATTGGTATTCATGGTGATTACAGCAATTATTAATCGTCTCACAAACCTCAATTATTTTTATGCGATGAATTTATCGACAATTGAAACCAGGTTAGTGCGCCGGATCTTAACCCCTCGACCACCAGGGAACAGTTATGAACCAGGGAACAGTTGTGATACATGTAGATATATTTATATATAGTCTTATTTGAACCTGAATATCAATGGCTAGCTACCTAGACCTCATGGTGCAATGGAAGTGCATCTAACTTTGAGTGAGAGAAATTGTTCCACAGAGACACCAATTTCATCTTTTGTTCCCTTTTAAACACTAGAAACTGAGACAGGGGGAATAAATAGAGAAATAAAAGCACAGGGATATAGACAAGAGGAAGAGAGAAGGGGAAAGATACTGTCCCCACCCTGAACTAATGCAGAAACCCTTCTGCTGCGCTCGGGGTGGCCACCCACAGCCTGGATACACTAACGGGAGAACACCAGCGGCAGGTCGGGGGCATAAAAGGAACGGCGAGCGGCCCTGGGAGCAGCTTGGAGGTCCCGGGAGACTACTCCAGGGAGCAGCGCGAGCTGGTGCAGGAGGGCGGCGGCAGCGAAGAGTGACGTCATCAAGGTCCAGGTCGGTGATTGGAGCGTGGGCAAATACAGCAGGAGCGGCGAGATCGGGGCGAAGGAGCGGCGAGAGCCTGTAGAGGGATGTGATCAGGGCCCAGGGGAGGCATGAGTTCGGGGCCAGGAGCCCAGGGTTAGCACGGGCCAGCCCACACTGCAATATGTGTGTGCACTGGGTCCGTGCAGCAGAACTGGTCTCCAGTCAACCTGCTTAACCCTTGCCTCTGGACCAAGACCTCGCTCTGTCAAGCCCGTTTGATGGCTGGGGTGCAATGGCCATCACAATTTTAAAAAATCCACGCACAGGCATCTTCCACCCTTTGGGATGTCGTTCGGGACCTTCATTGAAACACCTGTGAACTCATCCTTTTGCAGCGTGGAAGCAAGTCATCCTCGTTTCGAGGGACCGCCTATGATGATGATGATGATGCATACATGAACGTCCCAACAGCTCATTGACTGCAGGAGTGGGACCGTGCGGCGCTTCAGAAAACATGTCGGAAAGGCAGAGTCACTGCTCCTCCGATCAAGAATAACAACACACACTAAAAATGCTTCAATAATGGTTACACTTTATCTCCGTGCAGCCTCTACAGTCTAAAGACACCACAACGGTAGTGCGAATACATTCTTCCCATCAAAGTTCTATTTGTGCTACTTTGTTGTGGCAACTCTTGATTGCAGTCACCAAGATATCCCTTGAGATATCGGGTAAAACTCATGCTTTTCCTTTGGCAATGCTTTTAATAATCTGAGAAGATTTGACTGGAGGTTTATTAACAGATAGCACTTCGTAAGGCCTTTATCTCCATATTTGCGAAGCAGTTGGCTCGTTGGTCTAGTTGTATGATTCTCACTTTGGGGTTGTTACTTGAAATTTGCGAGAGATCCCGGGCGAGCCCTTTTTTTGCCGTGAATTTTGATTTTGCATCGAACTTTTGCAAAGAAGGACTTGCATGTCTGCAGCGTCTGTCAGGAGCTCATAACGCCCCAAAGCGCTTTACAGCCGTTGAGTTACCTTTGAAATGTTGTCACGTGAGTAAAGATGTGCCCAAATCATCCCACACGCACCTCAACTCTTTGTGAAGGAGTTCATAGAATCATAGAAGTTTGCAGCACGGAAGGAGGCCAATTTGGCCCATCGTGTCCGTGTCGGCTAACAAGAGGCTATCCAGCCTAATCCCACTTTCCAGCTCCAGGTCCATAACCCTGCAGGTTACAGCACTTCAGGTCACATCCAAGCACTTGTTAAATGTGGTGAGTGTTTCTGCCTCTACCACCCTTTCAGGCAGTGAGTTCCAGACCCCCACAACCCTCTGCGTGCAGAAATAAATAGGTGCAGGCGAAGGCCATTCGGCCCCTCGAGCCGCACCACCACGGAGAATGAAACAGTTAATTCAGAGACCATGGTCCAGAACTTAAAGAAGGGTAACTTTGAAGGTATGAGGCGTGAATTGGCTAGGATAGATTGGCGAATGATACGTAAGGGGTTGACAGTGGATGGGCAATGGCAGACATTTACAGACCGCATGGATGAACTGCAACAATTGTACATCCCTGTCTGGTGTAAAAATAAAAAAGGGAAGGTTGCTCAACCGTGGCTATCAACGGAAATCAGTGATAGTATTAAAGCCAAGGAAGTGGCATACAAATTGGCCAGAAATAGCAGCGAACCCGGGGACTGGGAGACATTTGGAATTAGCAAAGGAGGACAAAGGGTTTGATCAGGGCAGGGAAAATAGAGTACGAGAGGAAGCTTGCAGGGAACATTAAAATGGACTGCAAAAGCTTCTATAGATATGTAAAGAAAAAAAGGTTAGTAAAGACAAACGTAGGTCCCCTGCAGTCAGAATCAGGGAAGTCATAACTGGGAACAAAGAAATCGCAGACCAATTGAACAAGTACTTTGGTTCGGTATTCACTAAGGAAGACACAAACAATCTTCCGGATATAAAAGGGGTCGGAGGTTCTAGTAAGAAGGAGGAACTGAGGGAAATCATTAGTCGGGAAATTGTGTTGGGGAAACTGATGGGATTGAAGGCCGATATATCCCCAGGCCTGATGGTCTGCATCCCAGAGTACCTAAGGAGGTGGCCTTGGAAATAGCGGATGCATTGACAGTCATTTTCCAACACTCCATAGATTCTGGATCAGTTCCTATGGAGTGGAGGATCGCCAATGTAACCCCACTTTTTAAAAAAGGAGTGAGAGAGAAAGCAGGGAATTATAGACCGATCAGCCTGACATCAGTAGTGGTGAAATTGATGGAATCAATTATTAAGGATGTCATAGTAGCGCATTTGGAAAGAGGTGACATGATAGGTCCAAGTCAGCATGGATTTGTGAAAGGGAAATCATGTTTGACAAATCTTCTGGAATTTGTTGAGGATGTTTCCAGTCGAGTGGACAAGGGAGAACCAGTTGATGTGGTGTATTTGCACTTTCAGAAGGCTTTCGACAAGGTCCCGCACAAGAGATTAGTGTGCAAAGTTAATGCACATGGGATTGGGGGTAGTGTGCTGACGTGGATTGAAAATTAGTTGGCAAACATGGAGCAAAGAGTAGGATTAAATGGATACTTTTCAGAAAGGCAGGCAGTGACGAGTGGGGTACCGCAAGGGCCCTATCTGTTTACATTGTACATTAATGATTTAGACGAGGGGACTAAATGTAGTGTCTCCAAATTTGCAGATGACACTAAGTTGTGTGGCAGTGTGAGCTGCGAAGAGGATGCTATGAGGCTGCAGAGTGACTTGGAAAGGTTAGGGGAGTGGGCAAATTCATGGCAGATGAAGTATAATGTGGATAAAGGTGAGGTTATCCACTTCGGTTGAAAAACAGAGAGACAGACTATTATCTGAATGGTGACAGATTAGGAAAAGGGGAGGTGCAAAGAGATCTGGGTGTCATGGTACATCAGTCATTGAAGGTTAGCATGCAGGTACAGCAGGCGGTGAAGAAAGCAAATGGCATGTTGTCCATCATAGCGAGGGGATTTGAGTATAGGGGCAGGGAGGTGTTACTACAGTTGTACAGGGCCTTGCTGAGGCCACACCTGGAGTATTGTGTACAGTTTTGGTCTCCTAACTTGAGGAAGGACGTTCTTGCTGTTGAGGGAGTACAGCGAAGGTTCACCAGACTGATTCCCGGGATGGCAGGACTGACCTATCAAGAAAGATTGGATTCACTGGAGTTCAGACAAATGAGAGGGGATCTCATAGAAATGTTTAAAATTCTGGCGGGTTTAGACAGGTTAGATGCAGGAAGAATGTTCCCAATGTTGGGGAAGTCCAGAACCAGGGGTCAAAGTCTAAGGATAAGGGGTAAGCCATTTAGGACCGTGATGAGGAGAAACTTCTTCACCCAGAGAGTGGTGAAACTGTGGAATTCTCTACCACAGGAAGTTGTTGAGGCCAATTCACTAAATATATTCAAAAATGAGTTAGACGTAGCCCTTACTACTCAGGGGATCAAGGGGTATGGCGAGAAAGCAGGAATGGGGTACTGAAGTTGCATGTTCAACCATAAACTCATTGAATGGTGGTGCAGGCTCGAAGGGCCGAATGGCCTACTCCTGCATCTAATTTCTATGTTTCTACATTCCAATAAGATCATGGCTGATCATTCACCTCAGTACCCCTTTCCTACTTTCTCTTCATACCCCTTGAGCCCTTTAGCCATAAAGGCCACAGCTAACTCCCACTGGAATATATCAAATGAACTGACATCAACAACTCTCTGCGGCAGGGAATTCCACAGGTTAACAACTCTCTGAGTGAAGAAGTTTCTCCTCATCTCGGTCCTAAATGGCTTACCCCTTATCCCTTAGACTCTGACCCCTGGTTCTGGACTTCCCCAACATCGGGCACATTCTTCCTGCCTCTAACCTGTCCAGTCCTGTCAGAATTTTATATGTTTCTTTGAGATCCCCTCTCATTCTTCTAAACTCCGGTGAATACAGGCCCAGTCAATCCAGTCTCTCCTCATATGTTAGTCCTGCCATCCAGGGAATCAGTCTAGTGAACCTTCGCTGCACTCTCTCAGTCGCAAGAACTTCCTTCCTCAGATTAGGAGACCAAAACTGAACACAATATTCCAGGTGAGGCCTCACCAAGGCCCTGTACAACTGCAGTAAGACCTTCCTGCTCCAATACTCAAATCCCCCAGCTATGAAGGCCAACATGCCATTTGCCTTCTTCACCGCATGCTGTACCTGCATGCCAACTTTCAATGACTGATGTACCATGACACCCAGGTCTCGTTGCACCTTCCCTTTTCCTAATCTGCCACCATTCAGATAATAATCTGCCTTCACGCTTTTGCCACCAAAGTGGATAACATCACATTTATCCACATTATAGTGCATCTGCCATGTATTTGCCCACTCACCTAATCTTTCCAAGTCACTCTTCAGCCTCTTAGCATCGTCCTCACAGCTCACACCGTCACGCAGCTTAGAGTCACCTGCAAACTTGGAGATATAACACTCAATTTCTTCATCGAAATCATTGATGTATATTGTAAATAGCTGAGGTCCCAGCACTGAGCCCTGCAGCACCCCACTAGTCACTTCCTGACATTCTAAGAAGGACCCATTTATCCCGACTCTCTGCTACCTGTCTGCCAACCAGTTCTCTATCCATGTCAATATATTACCCCCAATACCATGTGCTTTAATTTTGCACACTAATCTCTTGTGTGGGACCTTGTCAAAGGCCTTTTGAAAGTCCAAATACATTAGATCCACTGGTTTTCCCTTGTCCACTCTCCGAGTTCCATCCTCAAAAAATTCTAGAAGATTTGTCAAGCATGATTTCCCTTTCCTAAATCCATGCTCACTTGGACTGATTTTGTCACTGCTTTCCAAATGCTTTGCTATTTCATCCATAATAATTGATTCCAGCATTTTCCCCACTACTGATGTCAGGCTCACCGCTCGATAATTACCCGTTTTCTCTCTTCCTTCTTTTTAAAAAAGTGGTGTTATATTAGCTACCCTCCAGTCCATAGGAACTGATCCAGAGTCGATAGACAGTGAGAAAATGATCACCAATGCATCCACTATTCCGAGGGTTACTTCCTTAACTCCTCTGGGATGCAGACTATCTGGCCCTGGGATTTATCAGTCTTCAATCCCAACAATTTCCTGAACACAATTTCCTGACTAATAAAGATTTCCTTCAGTTCCTCCTTCTCGCTGGAACCTCGGTCCCTGAGTACATTAGGAAGGTTATTTGTGTCTTCCTTCGTGAAGACAGAACCAAAGTATCTGTTTAACTGGTCCGCCATTTCTTTGTTCTCCATTATAAATTCACCTGATTCTGACTGCAAGTGACCGACGTTTGTCTTCACTAATGTTTTTCTCTTCACATATCTATAGAAGCTTTCACAGTCAGTATTTATGTTCACAGCAAGCTTCCTCTCATACTCTATTTTCCCACTCCTTATTAAACCCTTTGTCCTCCTCTACTGAATTCTAAATTTCTTCCAGTCCTCAGGTTTGCTCCTTTTTCTGGCAAATTTATAGGCCTCTTCCTTGCATTTCACACTATCCCTAATTTCCCTTATTAGCCACGGTTGAGCCACCTTCCCCGTTTTATTTTTTCTCCAGACAGGGATGTACAATTGTTGAAGTTCATCCATGTGATCTTTAAATGTTTGCCATTGCCTATCCAGCGTCAACCTTTTAAGTCTCATTTGCCAGTCTATTCTAGCCAATTCACATCTCATGCAATCGAAGTTACCTTTCCTTAAGTTCAGGTCCCGAGTCTCTGAATTAAATGTTTCAATCTCCATCTTAATAAAGAATTCTACCATATTATGCTCACTCTTCTCCAAGGGGCCTCGCACAAAAAGATTGCTAATTAGTCCTTTTTCATTACACATCACCGAGTCGAGGATAGCCAGCCCTCAAGTTGGTTTCTCGACATATTGGTCTAGAAAACCATCCCTAATACACTCCAGGAAATCTTCCTCCACCGTATTTCTACCAGTTTGGTTAGCCCAATCTATATGTAGATTAAAGTCGCCCAAGATAACTGCTGTATCGTTATTGCACGCAGCCATAATTTCTTGTTTGATACTGTCCCCAAACTCACTACTATTGTTTGGTGGTCTGTGCACAACTCCCACTCGTGTTTTCTGCCCTTTGGTATTCCGCAGCTCTATCCATACAGATTCCACACCATCCAAGCTAATGTCCTTCCTTAATATTGCGTTAATTTCCTCTTTAACCAGCATCGTTCCCCGACCTCCTTTTCCTTTCTGTCTATCCTTCTTGATTGTTGAATACCTCAGGATGTTGAGTTCCCAGCCTTGGTCACCCTGGAGCCATGTCCCTGGAATCCCAATTATAACATATTCGTGATTTGCTGCCTCTGAGTGAATTCATCCACCTTATTACGAATAATCCTCGCATTGAGGCACAGAGACTTCAGGCTTGTCTTTTTAATACACTTTGTCCCTTTCGAATTTGGCTGTAATGTGGCCCTTTTTGATTTTTGCCTTGTGTTTCTCTGCCCTCCACTATTACTTTTCTTCTTTCTATCTTTTGCTTCTGCCCCCATTTTACTTCTTTCTATCTCCCTGCATAGGTTCCCATCCCCCTGCCATAATAGTTTAACCCCTCCCCAACAGCACTAGCAAACATTCCCCCAGACATTGGTTCCGGTCCTGACCATGTGCAGACCTTCCGATTTGTACTGGTCCCACCTCCCCCAGAACCGGTTCCAATGTCCCAGGAATTTGAATCCCACCCTCCGGCACTACTCATCAAACCATATATTCATCTGCGCTAACCTGCATTTCCTACTCTGACGAGCTCGTGGCACTGGTAGCAATTCTGAGATTATTACGTTTTAATTTAATTCCTAGCTCCCTCAACTCAGCTATAGGACCTCATCCCGTTTTTCCCTATATCGTTGGTACCTATATACACCACGACAGCTGGCTATTCACCCTCCCCCTCCAGAATGCGCTGCAGCCACTCCGAGACATTATTGACCTTTGCACCAGGGAGGCAACATACCATTCTGGAGTCTCGATTGCAGCCGCAGAAACATCTAGCTATTCCCCTTACAATAGAATCCCCTATCACTATAGTTGTCCCACTCTTTTTCCTGCCCTCCTGTGCAGCAGAGCCACCCCTGATGCCATGGACTTGGTTGCTGCTGCCTTCACTTATAAGTCATCTCCCCCAACAGTACCCAAGGTGGTGTATCTGTTTTGCAGGGGGATGACCGCAGGGGACTCCTGCACTGTCTTCCTTCCACTGCTCTTCCTGATGTTTACCCATTCCCTCTCTGCCTGAGTAACCTTTACCTACGGTGTGATCAACTCACTAACCGTGCTATTCACGACATCCTCAGCATTGCGGATGCTCCAGAGTGAATCCGTGCGCAGCTCCAATGCCGCAATGTGGCCTGTCAGGAGCTGCAGATGGATACTCTTGCTGCACATGTAGTCATCAGGGACACTGGAAGCGTCCCTGACTTCCCACATAGCACAGGAGCAGCATAGCATGTGTCCGAGCTCTCCTGCTGTGACTTAACCATTAGATTTACTTAATTTGGCAACAATTCCAAAGTTTCCTTGCTGCTAAGAACAAGAAGAAATCCAAGAAACAGAAAACTACTCACCACTCAACCAGCCAATCACTTACCCTCTTGGCTGTGACGTCACCCTTTGATTACTTTTGACTTCTTTCTCACTTTTGACCCTGCACCAGCTGTAGCTCGCTGCTCGCTGCTCCTCCAGCCGCTGCTCCTCCGACTGCCGCCGATCCCCGGACTCCCGCTGGGCCTTTATAGGCCGCTGCTCACACCTCCTCCGGTCACTGCTTCTCCCACTTTTGGAAAAAAATAATTCAGTCAGGCAGATTCT
The DNA here is from genome assembly GCF_044704955.1 of Pristiophorus japonicus. Taxonomy (NCBI): domain Eukaryota; kingdom Metazoa; phylum Chordata; class Chondrichthyes; family Pristiophoridae; genus Pristiophorus; species Pristiophorus japonicus. The sequence goes on from NW_027254488.1 coordinate 3,313,970, forward strand.
GCATAGATTTATGAAAGGGAAGTCATGTTTGACAAATTTGCTGGAATTCTTAGAGGATATAATGAACAGGGTGGATAAAGGGGAACCAATGGATGTCGTGTATTTGGACTTCCAGAAGGCATCTTGACAAGGTGCCACATAAAAGATCACTGCACAAGATAAAAGTTCCCGGGGTTGGGGGTAATATATTTGCATGGAGAGAGGATTGGCTAACGAACAGAAAACGGAGAGTCGGAATGAATGGTTCATTCTCTGGTTGGCAATCAGTAACTAATGGGGTGCTGCAGGGATCAGTGCTGGGACCCCAACTATTTACAATCTCGATTAATGACTTGGATGAAAGGAACGAGTGTAATGTAGCCACGTTTTCTGATGATACAAAGATGGGAGGAAAAGCAATGTGTGAGGAGGACACAAACAATCTGCAAAAAGACATAGCCAGGCTAAGTGAGTGGGGAAAATTTGGCAGATGGTGTATAATGTTGGAATGTGCAAGGTTATGCATTTTGGCAGAAAAAATCAAAGAACAAGTTATTAGTTAAAAGGAGAAAAATTACACAGTGCTGCAGTACAGAGGGAGCTGCGCGTACTTGTGCACGAAACACAAAAGGTTGGTATGCAGGTACAGCAAGTGAACAGGAAGGCCAATGGAATCTTGGCCTTTATTGCAAAGGGGATGGAGTATAAAACAAAGAAGTCTTGCTGCAGTTATACAGGGTATTGGTGAGGCCAGACCTGGAACACTGCGTGCAGTTTTGGTTTCCATATTTAAGAAAGGATATAGATGCTTTGGAGGCAGTTCAGAGAAGGTTCACTCGATTGATTCCGGAGATGAGGGGGCTAACTTATGAGAAAATGTTGAGTAGATTGTGCCTCTACTCATTGGAATTCAGAAGATTGAGAGGTGATCTTATGGAAACGTGTAAGATTATGAGGGGGCTTAACAAGGTGGATGCAGAGAGGATGTTTCTGCATACTAACCTTTTGTGTTTCATGTACAAGGACCCCCAGGTCCCTCTGCACCGCAGCATTTCGTAATCTCTCCCCATTTAAATAATTATTTGCTTTTTTATTATTGCTACCACAGTGGATAACCTCATATTTCCCACATTATACTCCATCTGACAAATTTCTGCCCACCCACTGAGCCTATCAATATCGCTTTGCAGATTGTTTGCGTCCTCCACACAACTTGCTTTCCCACCTATCTTTGTATCATCAGCAAACTTGGCGACATTACAAACATGCAGAGCACAGAACAAATTATTGACGTAGTGACTTTCCCTCAGTTAGTATTTCTTTCATTGTGCAAAAGAAAATTATCGAATCATTAATTATGTTATCCCATGAAAGCAAAATAAAAGTTTAACGAAAATAATTGGCACATTTGAAAGGAACATTTTTGTTTTGTGCCGTTTCGGTCAGAGAAATATTTGTGAAAGGAATTTTTTCAGAAAAAGAGATTCAGCATTTCAGCTTGTCGCTGAACACTTCTCTCTGGGCACTGCATTAGGCAGCAGTTTCCGTAGTGTAGCGGTTATCATGTGCGCCTCACACGCGAAAGGTCCCCGGTTCAAGCCCGGGCGAAAACGTTATTTTTGAAACAAAAACTGGTTTTAAATTTTCATTGCTCATTTGACAATGGCCTCCTTCTGTGCTGTAAACTTCTCTGATTCCATGAAGAACATTTAAAACCAGTCTCCTAAAATACAGAGTGTGTAAAATTAGAGAGGGAATAAAACTTCCTCAATGATTAAAGTTTCACAAATTATTAAAATGAAGTTGTTGAAGTATCGACTGACCCTCAGTGATCATGTTAGCATTTCTTTCATTCTGCTCAACAATGCTATCGGTTAATACCAGCAGATCTAAGCCGCATTTCAAACCGGGAAACAACTCATTCATTATTCACCCTTCCCAGTTCCAGTGAACAGAGGGTTATTTATACTCCATCCCAGAAACTCAAGTCCAACTTCTGACATTCCTTATTTCTAATTACTAACTCATTTGTTTTGACACCACTCTGAAGTGTTTTGGGTCATCTCTGTAATTTAGTTAAATTACTTCACTTTAAAGTAAAAACAGTGGGAGCAAAATTACTTCCCTAACTGGGAATCGAACCAGGGAAGCTGAAGGGATCGGAATGGTTTTGTGAAGCATTTCAAGATGCTCTCTAAAAATCTCACACTGCTAATTTAAAAACACGGTTATGATTTGTTTCAGTGTGAAAGAACGGGATTGCAATGACAACAAAATCACCAGGCAGTGACTGCATTAAGACCAATTCAAACTTTTCACAAAGTTGGTCTTACAAAGTAATAGCAGAGCTAAAGTTGGCACTGACCAATGGGTAAAAACATCTCATTATAACCGATGAGCTCACAAATATCCGGAGCAGTGCAGTCTGGTCAATGTCAAACCCCTTCTTCCTTATTCAACAGAGACATGAATGGCAGACAGACGCCACAAAGTTTAATTAAAGACCGAAGTACAAGTCACATTTAATTTCCAAATCCTTTCACCATAAAATTCCTTCACCTTATTTCAAATCTTACTGCTTTGATTCTGAAAATGAGCACCATGTGATTTTACCTTCAATACTGATTCTATTTTCTGTGCACGGTAGGAATTACCGCTCCAGTTTTGAGCCCAATTTGACAAAAGTTGCCCCAGATTCCTGGTGTCGTCACCAATGAATATTTTGAACCAGACTCCTAAAATAGTGTTTTTTTATATGAGTTCACAGGATCTGGGTGTCTCTGGCAAGGCCAGAATTTATTGCCCAACCTTAATTGCCCTTGAGAAGCTGGTGGTTGTTGTGTATCTGTAAAGCATGCACTCCCATGTTCCGCCACTAGGGAGCTCATCCCTTGAAGTCCCAAGGGATCTCAGCATCCCATTGGAGCACTGTATACAAGCCGACCAGCAAGGCCTGTTCCTCACTCTGGAGTGTCTTATTAAAGACTGAGGTCACTGTTATTTTAACCTCCCTGTGTGCAGCCTCATCTGTGTTAGGAACACAATAACTGGCGACGAGAATACGAAACCAACGCAAAGATGCAGCAAACTGTGGGCATCCTGGAGAAGTTCTCGGAGGTAGCAAGCTCGGAGGAAGCTTATGTCGAACGGCTAGACCAGTACTTTGTAGCCAACGAGCTGGATGGAGAAGGAAGCGCTGCAAAAAGGAGAGCAGTCCTCCTCACAGTCTGTGGGGCACCGACCTACAGCCTCATGAAGAATTTTCTGGCTCCAGTGGTACCCACAGATAAGTCATATGAGGAGCTGTGTACAGTGGTTCGGGAGCATCTTAACCCGACGGAGAGCGTGCTGATGGAGAGGTATCGGTTGTACACGTGCCAGCGATCTGACGGTCAGGAAGTGGCGAGCTACGTCGCCGAGCACATGCAACTTGCAGGACAATGTGAGTTTGATGGCTGCCCGGAGCAAATGCTCAAATAATTTTTTGTACTGGGCATTGGCCAAGAGACCATCCGGAGAAAAATTTTGACTGTAGAGACACCGACCCTCAATAAGGCCATTGCAACAGTACAGGCGTTTATGTCCACCAGTGATAACACCCAACAAATCTCTCAGCACACAAGTGCTCGCAATGTTCATAAATTAACTGGAACTGTGTTTGCGAGCAGAAAAGTACAGGGCAGAAGCCACGAGTTTGTAACTTCCAGCAGGCCTCAGGTGATCCAGATGACTCAGAGTCCCCAACAAAGAATAAATGCAAGGCAATTCACAGCTTGTTGGCGTTGTGGAGGCTTCCATTCAGCCTTTTCATGACGCTTCAAAGGGTATGTTTGCAAGTGCTGTGGAACAATGGAGCACCTCCAATGAGTTTGCAAACGAGCTGCAAGCTCTGCAAAACCTGCTAACTACCACGTGGCGGAGGAAGATCGGTCCATGGTGGATCAAAGCAATTTAGAACCTTCGAGAGAGGAGGCATATGCTGAAGTACACGGGGTGCACACATTTTCGACGAAATGTCCACCTATTATGCTGCACGTAAAATTGCATGGCTTAGCCGTAGCCATGGAACTGGACACTGGCGTCAGCCAATCCATCATGAGTAAAAACATGTTTGAGAGACTGTGATGCAACAAGCCATTCAGCTCAGACCTGAGCCCCATCAACACGAAACTGAGAACATACACCAAAGAGCTTATCACTGTCCTGGGCAGCGCCATGGTCAAGGTCACCTACAAGGGCATGGTGCATGAACTGCCACTCTGGATTGTCCCGGGCGATGACCCCACAGTGCTTGGAAGGAGCTGGCTGGGCAAAATCCGCTGGAACTGGGATGACATCCGAGCGCTATCACATGTCGATGAGGCCTCATGTATCCAGGTTCTTAAAAAATGTCCTTCCCTTTTTGAGCCTGGATTTGGAAACTTTTCCGGGGCGAAGTTGCGGATCCACTTGGTCCCAGAGGCATGTCCCATTCACCACAAGGTGCAAGCAGTACCTCACATGATGAGGAAGAGAGTGGAAATGGAGCTGGACAGGCTGCAACTCGAGGGCATCATCTCCCCAGTGGAATTCAGCGAGTGGGCCAGCCCAATTGTTCCAGTACTCAAAAGTTATGGCACAGTCAGAATTTGCGGCGATTATAAAGTAACTATTAATCGTTTCTCGCTACAGGACCAATACCCGCTACCGAAGGCAGACGATCTAATTGCGACGCTGGCAGGAGGCAAGACGTTCACCAAGCTCGACCTGACTTCGGTTTACATGACGCAGGAAGGCCAGGCTCACCCAGCAGCCCTGCAGGGCTAACAACACGCCAGCCCAGCGAGGGCACAGCCAGCACACCAGAACAGACATTTGTACCGAGGCGGTCCACCAGGGAAAGAAAGGCTCCCGACCGCCTCACCTTTTAAATACTTTTCACTTTGATTTTGCAGGGAGTGATGTTGTGTATCTGTAAAGCATGCACTCCCATGTTCCGCCACCAGGGAGCTCATCCCCTGAAGTCCCAAGGGATCCCTTGGTAGCACGAGATATAAGCCGGCCCCTGAGGCCTGTTCCTCACACTGGAATGTCTTATTAAAGACTGAAGTCACTGTTACTTTAATCTCTCTGTGTGCAGCCTCATCTGTGTGAGGAACACAATAGTGGTGAGCATCATCTTGAACCGCTGCAGTCCGTGTGGTAAAGATGCTCCCACAGAGCTGTTAGGGAGGGAGTTCTAGGCTTTTAACCCAGTGACGATGAAGGAACGACCGATATATTTGCAAGTCAGGATGGTGTGTGACTAAATCTAACAATGGCTGGTGTCACAGGCACCAAATATTTTAAAGCAAGATCTTAAAATGCTGAGTGTAAAATGGGAAGGGATAATAATTCATGACATGCAAAGCCTGTTTAAAATGGAACTGTATAAAATAAATGTGAATATTTTTCTGCCTGACAGGGTTTTGGAAGCAGATTTAATATTAACTTTCCAAAGGGAAATATCGTTGAAAAAGAAACATTTGCAGGGTGCTGAGGAATGGGACTAATTGGAAATTTCTTTCACAGAGCCAGCACAGTTAACAACATAAGAAATCAGAGTAGTAGTAGGCCATACGGCCCCTCAAGCCTGCTCCACCATTCAATAAGATCATGACTGATCGTTGATCTCAACTCCACGTTCCCCGCTCGATCTCCTGATCCCTTTATTCCCCGAGATTCCAAAAATCTATCTTACGCAGCCTTGAATATATTCAGAGACTCAGCATCCACAGGCCTGTGGGGCAGAGAATTCCACAGATTTATAACCCTCTGAGTGAAGAAATTCCTTCTCATCTCTGTCTTAAATGGTCGACCCCTTAACGTGAGACTGTGCCCCCTGGTTCTAGATACTCCAGCTTGGGGGAAACAACCTCCCAGCATCTACCCTGTCAATCCCCTTCAGAATATTGTGTGTTTCAATGAGATCACATCTCATTCTTCTAAACTCCGGAGAGTATCAGCCCATTCTGCACAATCTCTCAACTTCAGACAGTCCTCTCACCCCAGGAATCAATCTCGTGAATCTCTGTTGTACCTCCACCCAGGCAAATATTTCCTTCCTCAAATAAGGAGACCAAAACCGTGCGCAGTACTGCGGGTGTGGTCTCACCAGGGCCCTGTACAATTGTAGCAAGACTTCCTTACTCTTGTACTGTGGGCTATATATTAGGTACTATGGGCCGAGTGTCCTGTTTTTTTGCTGAATCGACGGTTGTATAAAAAGTTATTAAAATTTGACAGTAGCTCGGGAAACATATTTGTATTTCCTTCAGTGTACTCCTTACTCTTCAAGGGCTAGATTTTCCTCAAGCAGTTTTGTCGGCGCACTGACCTCAAGCGCACCGACTTTGCGCACTGGAAACGGTGCGGGGAAAAACTCGCCCCATCCTAGCCGCTGTGTCCAGTCCCCAGAGTCCTGGCGTGGTGTCGATGGTGAAGTGGGGGGCGGAGCCAAATGCCTGCGCCGAAAGCACTGCCGGCACCTTCGCGCATGGGCAGTAGGGAGAGAAAACTTGGCACTCTGCCATTTATAAACAGTGTCAAACCCGATGAAAAGCACAGCAGCTTCTCAGCTTCTCCGGTCGCTCGGCGGGCTCTCCCCCCGTCCCTCCCCGATGAAACGCACAGCTCCAGCAGCTGCAACTTCTCCGGTCCACAAGCTCACACTCCTCCGGTGTGTCTTCACTCCGCTATCCCAGGGATACAGGGACCCAGTGTAATGGAGCCAAGTTTGCTGATGGTACAAAGATGGGTGAGAAAGTAAATTGTGATACAGCAAAGTAAATCTCAATTCCGGAAGAACAATGTGGAATAGTACAGTGACGCTGACGTGATATAAACACGCAGCCTTCTGATCTGGAGTCAGACACACTACCGTTGCACCACGAGGTCTACAGTGCAGAGTGCCCATGTTTGTATACATGAAGGTTCCTGAAACAGATTCATTTACCATGCAATGGTGCAATGAAAGGGCTTTAAAATCCCCGGCCACTCCCACCGTGGGTCAGACAGCATCAGAAGCAGTGCCCACCTGTCACTCACCCTCTCACGCCCGCTTTCATCACCTGCTGCCCGCGGACTGCAGCAAATCCAGTTCATCATCCTCATAGGCAGTCCCTTGAACGAGGATGACTTGCTTGCACGCCAAAAAAGGATGAGTTCACAGGTGTTTCAATGATGGAGCTAATATTCCAGGTCCCGAAATGCATGTTGAAGGATGGAAGATACCTGTGCGTGGATTTTTTTAACGTGTGGTTGCCGTTGCACCCCAGCCATCACACGGGCTTGACAGAGCGAGGTCTTGGTCCAGTGGCAACGGTTATCCAAGACAACTGGAGACCAGCTCTGCTGCACGGACCCAGTGCCCACACATATCGCAGTGTGGGCTGGCCCGTGCTGCCCCTGGAACCCTGGCCCTGAACTCACGCCGCCCCTGGGCCTCGATCACATTCCTCCCCAGTCTCTCGCTGCTCCTGCTGTACCTGCCCACGCTCCAATCACCGACCTGGACTTTGATGACATCACTCTTCGCTGCCGTCGCCCTCCTGCACCAGCTCGCACTGTACCTTGCCGTGGTACACCACCACGCTGCTCCCAGGCCGCCGCTCACCGCTCCTTTTATGGCCCCGACCTGCCGCTGGTGTTCTCACGCAGGTTGGGGCCTCCACGCTGCTCCCAGCAAATCCAGTTACAACCCGTGTCACCGCACAATTCTCAGCTGTGATTGTAAGCTGACTATATTTAAAGCTATCGCAGAGGCTGCAAGCATTGTTCCCTGGTAGTCTAGTGGTTAGGGTCTGGTGCTCTCACTGCCGTGGTCTGGGTTTTATTCCTGGTCAGGGAAAGCATTTTTACCGAGCAAGTTGACAAAAATAATTCAAGTCTGCGAAATAATGAAGAATTGTTTCAATCATCATTAATCCACCCACATGTGTTGCACACTGAAGAAAATACAAATATGTTTGCTGAGCGACTGTCGAATTTTAATAACTTTTCACACAAACGGAGAATCAGAGGAAAAACAGGATATTCGGCCCATAGTACCAAATATATAGCCCATAGTACAAGAGTAAGGAAACCTTGCTACAATTGTGCAGGGCCCTGGTGAGACTACACCTGGAGTACTGCGCAAATTTTTGCTCTACTTATCTGAGGAAGGATACACTTGCCTTGGAAGTGGTACAACGGAGGTTCACCAGATTGATTCCTGGGATGAGAGGACTGTCTTATGGTGAGAGATTGTGTAGAATATGCCGATACTCTCTGGAGTTTAGAAGAATGAGAGGTGATCTCATTGAACCGGACAATATTCTGAAAGGGATTGACAGGGTAAATGTTACGAAGCCTGGCTAGCCCAGTCGGTAGAGCATGAGACTCTTACTTGCAGGGTCGTGGTATCGAGCCCAACATTGGGGGATTACTTTTCCTGAAACTTTTATGTTGCTTTCAGAGGAAAACATCATGAATGAACCCATGATCTTCTTTTGCACAATGAAAAGAATGCGAACTGAGGGAGAGTTGATAATTTAATCAAATAATGAAAGCAGCGCCTGAGATAACTCGGCCATCCTTACTGTTCGATGCTGAAGTTGCAAGTTATTACTCTGGAACGTTTCAGACCGGGCACTTATTCACTGTTGCTGGAAAGCCCAGTGACCGGGATACTCTCTCCCCCAGAGTTTTCCTGAGCCTGTGCTCGTTGCACGGGGAGCTTTTGCCTGGGTCCGAGGTAGCTTGCATCCCAGGGATGGACAATAACCCTCTGAGCTCTGGAACTGGGGAAGAGCGAATAATTAATGAGTTGTTTGCAGGTTTCAAATACAGCTCAGAGCTGCTGGTATAAACCGATCGTGCTGTTTCACAGAATGAAATAAATGTGAATAGATAGCTGAAACTTCAACAACTGAACTTCAATATTTCATGAAACTTTAATCCTTGAAGAAGTTTTATCCCCGATCTGATTTCATACAATCTGTATTTGAGGAGACTGGTTTTAATTGTTCATTGCTCATGCAACAATGTGTCCAAAACAGCTTTTATTCAATTTTATTGCAGACACGTTTTTGCTTGAGAAATAATGTTTCTGCCCAGGCTTGAACCAGGAAATTTTCACGTGTGAGGGAAATGTGATAACCACTACACGACAGAAACTGCTGCTTAGCTCAGCGCCCAGAGAGGAGTGTTCAGCAACAAACTGAAATGCTCAAACCCTCTCTCTGCAAAAAGTTCCTTTCACAAACATTTCTCTGACCTGAACTGCACCAAACAACAATGTTCTCCTTTCAAAGTCATTAAACTCCCCAAATTCGACGTCTGCAATTTTAAAGACAAGGACTGAAAGCGCTTTGCGATCAGAAAATTGCAGGAAACCCCTGTGGTTAATGACAGGGCTTTTGATGGTTGATTTCCATACACACCTTGTGTTATGTATTTAACCCTTGGCCACCTGTATCACACCACCACCAGAGGGCCTACCTGTTGGAGTCCCAAGGGATCCCATGAGGTACCTGCACTCTGGAGTCTTACTACAGGAGCTAAGGTCACAATTACTCATTGTTCACAGTACTAAGTTTCATCCTTTATTATTAGCGTATCAATTGGCGACGAGACAATGAACAGCAACGTGAAAATGCAAAGACCAGTTGGTATCCTGGAGAAGTTCTCAGAAGTGGACAATTGCAAAGCCTTCGTGGAGAGACTCGACCAATACATCGTGGCCAACGAGCTGGAAGGGCACGTAAACGCTGCCAAATGAAGGGCGATCCTCCTTACCGTCTGTGGGGCAACAATCTATGGCCTCATGAAGAATCTTCTAGCTCTGGTGAAACCAACAACTAAATCCTTTGAAGAATTGTGTACGCTGGTCAGCAAGCATCTAAATCCGAAAGAAAGCGTTCTGCTGGCGAGGTATCGGTTCTGCACGTGCCAACGGTCGGAGGGCCAGGAAGCGGCGAGCTATGTCGTCGAATTAAGGCGCCTCGCAGGACGTTGCAAATTTGACGGATTCCAAAACGAATGCAGAGAGACTTTTTGTGCTTGGCATTGGCCATGAGGTAATCCTTCGCTAACTGTTGACTGTTGAAACTCAGAATCTGAGCAAAGCCATAACGATAGGTCAGACAATTTCCACCATTTCCTTTAAACCCAATAACGTAATTTATTTCTGGTGGACTGGATGGAGGAACATGATCCATGCAAAAAATTGTTATTACATGAAATGAATGTTCCTAAAAGTATTAGAGTGGGAACTCACTGGATAACAGCACAGCTGGCAATGTTTGCAGAATATATTCGTGCAGCCAAAACACACAATAAAAACCTGGAATTTTGTGGCACCAAATAACAGTTTAATACTTCGCTTCTGGGTGGGCTCGAACCACCAACTTTTTGGTTAATAACCAAACGCACTAACCGATTGCGCCAAAGAGACTAACTTAAATGTATACTGCAAGATATCCCAAACCAGGGTGTCAGTCAGTTAAACCTTCAGATTGCTCCGACCGGGATGGAACTTGTCCACTCTCAGTTGTAGTTTTCCCAAATAAATGGAGGGACATTCATTGTGGATGTGTGGAAGCAGTCTGGTCCCGCACACTGCAGACACTTCCATGTCACCACCAACCAGCTCTCCCACAACCGGTGTGATCTACCTTCCAGCCTTCCGGTGCCTTGTCTGTGACGAAGTATTCCGATTGTCCCGAAGCCAGTCTTATGTTTTAATTCATTTTAATCTCCTGACTACAGATATTCCTGTGATAAAACCCAAACAAAATGCTGACAGGGACAGTTGGATTCATCATATCTTTGATTGGTGAAATTTCAAAGATTGAAAGTGACACACATCAACCCCAAACCTCGTCACCTACTCGCTAACCGCTACACGCTGCTCCCGTGAGATGGAAGCCCAGTTGCTGTTTCAAGCTTGAATGCAGGTACAAGCAGAACTCATTCAAATAAAGTCTAAGTCCCTGAGGCATCTGATTATTTGCACCGAATTCCTTCGTTTAAAGTTGAGGTTCGTGTGGGGTGATTTGGTTACATCTTTCCCCACACGACAACACTTCAAACATAACTCAACGGCTGTAATGCGCTTTGGGGCGACATGAGATTCTGAAAGGCACTGCAGAAATGTAAGTCCTTCTTTGCAAAAGTTCGATGCAATTTCAAAATTCGCGGCAGAATAATGGGCTCGGCCGGGATCTCTCGCAAATTTCAATTAACAAGCCAGAAACGAGAACCATACCCCTTGACCAACGACCTAACTTTTTGACAAACCTGGAGATCAGGTGTATCTTTTATAAAATAATTTTTTGTGTGTAGCTAATCTTGGCAGAAGGAGCACATGGGATCGAATCAGTGACTTTGCTTTTTCAACCTGTCTTCTGAAGCGCCGCACGGTCCCACTCCGACAGTCAATGAGCTGTTGGGACGTTAGTGCATCCAGGCTGTGGGTGGCCACCCCGAGCGCAGCAGAGGGGTTTCTGCATTAGTTCTGGGTGGGAACAGTATTTCCCCTTCTCTCTTCCTCTTGTCTGTATCCCTCTGCTTTGGTTTCTCTATTTATTCCCCGGCCTCATTTTATGTGTTTAAAAGGGAACAAAAGAAGAAGTGGGCGACACTCTGGAACAATTTCTCTCACTCAAATATATCTATTTAGTGAAGTGAAATAAAGAGCAATTAAAGAATAAGGGAGAAGCCACTGTCGCCCTTTTGACAGGAGAATAAACTCGCCCATGGTTGTTCATCCACAGCAAGTTTAAACATAATCTTCCTGCACGGGATCCTTCCGCATGGAAAGCAAACGTGATAACGGCTCCACTGCGGAAACCACTCTGACCAGAAGTACAGCAGAGGGGAGCTGACCAGTGAATGCCTTCTGTGTTGATCGAGAATGTGTTGGCTCACCTTAAACAACTTCTGTCCCTCACTGACAGCTGTCAATCCTTCTCCTTCGCTGCCCTTTACACAAACATGTCACTGATCCCCACCCACCACCCCACATCCCCATCGTGTTATCTTCCATGTTAGCACAGTGGGGCCGCGGAGGCACCGACTCTCTCCCCGCGGTTAGTGAACTTAGTGTATTGTCCTGGTACATTTTATGTATAGTTACAATGATGTGCCACTGGGGGCGCTGTGGTGCGAGACCCAAAAATACCTGCAAGACAGAGTATAAAAGGCCGCCCACCACACCTGAGAGGCACTCTGGAGTTACACAATAAACGACTAAGGTCACAGCAGTTACTACAACACCAGACTGTGTAGAGTCAGTGATTTGAGTGCTGCATACACCACAGTAACCTTGTTACATGCTTCTCTAATTTCCTCTTTGATGCCGTCCCCTACATTACCATTACTGTTTGGACGCCAATAGACAACTCCCACCAATGTTTTAGAAAGATAGAAATATAGAAATTTACAGCACAGAAGGAGGCCATTTCGGCCCATCGTGTCCACGCCGGCTGACAAAGAGCTGCATAGCCCTTGGTCAGCAGCCCTAAAGGTTACATATAAACCTATGAATGATGACTGAAAGGCAAAGAGCACCCAGCCCAACCAGTCCACCGCACACAACTGCGACACCCCTTACACTGAAACATTCTACACTCCATCCCAACCGGAGCCGTGTGATCTCCTGGGATAGGCAAAAACCAGATAAAAACCCAGGCCAATTTATGGAGAATAAATCTGGGAAAATTCCTCTCCGACCCATCCAGGTGATCGAAACTACTCCAGGAGATCACCCAGGCCGTATTCTATTCCACGCAGTACTTACCATTATACCTGTGCCGTCCAACAAAAGGTCATCCCGTCTAATCCCAATTACCAGCTCAAGGTCCGTAACCCTGCAGGTTACGGCACTTTAAGTGCCCATCCAACCATCTCTGAAACGTGATGAAGGTTTCTGCATCCACCACTCTTCCAGGCAGCAAGTTCCAGATCCACACAACCCTCTGCAGAAAGAAGCCCCCCGCCCATCTCAAATCCCCTCTAAACCTTCCACCAACCACCTTAAAACTATGCCCCCTCGTAATAGACCCCTCCACCAATGGAAATAGGCCCTTACTATCCACTGTGTCCAGGCCCCTCAATATTTTGTACACCTCAATGAGGTCTCCTCTCAACCTTCTCTGTCCAATGAGAAGAAACACAGCCTATCCAATCTGTCCTCATAATTAAGATTCTCCATTCCACGCAGCATCCTTGTAAATCTCCTGCATGCAGTACTCCAGCTGTGGCTGAAACAAAGTATTATAGAATTGAAGCATAAGCTCCCTGCTCTTATATTCTATGACACGGCCAGAAAAAGACAAACATTTTGTATCAATCTTTACGGCAGAGGACATGAACAATATTCCAACAGTGGAAAGTCAAGGAGCGATAGCGGGGAGGAACGTAACACAATCACAATCACGAAGGAGATGGTACTCAGTGAGATAATGGGACTAAAGGCAGACAAATCCTCTGGACCGGATGAATTGCATCCTAGGGTCTTAAGAGAATTAGCGACAGGGATTGTGGATGCATTGGTTGTAATTTACCAAAATTCCCTGGATTCTGGGGATGTCCCAACAGATTGGAAAACTGCAAATGTAACGCCCCTATTTAAAAAAGGAGGCAGACAAAAAGCAGGAGAATATAGACGAGTTAGCCTAACATCTATGGTTGGGAAAATGTTGGAGTCCATTATTAAAGAAGCAATAACAGGACATTTGGAAAAGCAAAATTCGGTCAGGCAGAGTCAGCATGGATTTATGAAGGGCAAGTCATGATTGACAAATTTGCTGGAGTTCTTTGAGGATGTAATGAACAGGGTGGATAAAGGGGAACCAGTGGATGTTGTGTATTTGGACTTCCAGAAAGCATTTGACAAGGTGCCACATAAAAAGTTACTGCACAAGATAAAAGTTCATGGTGTCGGGGGTAATATAATAGCATGGATAGAGGATTGGCTACCAAACAGAAAACAGAGAGTCGGGATAAATGGTTTATTCTCGGGTTGGCAATCAGTAACTGGTGGTGTGCCGCAGGGATCAGTGCTGGGACGCCAACTATTTAGAATCTATATTAAGGACTTGGAAGAAGGGACCGAGTGTAACATAGCCAAGTTTGCTGACGATACAAAGATGGGAGGAAAAGCAACGTGTGAGGAGGACACAAAAAATCTGCAAAAAGACATAGACGAGCTAAGTGAGTGGGTAAATATTTGACAGATGGAGTATAATGTTGGAAAGTGTAAGGTCATGCACTTTGGCAGAAAAAACCAAAGAGCAGGTTATTATTGAAATGGAGAGAGAATGCAAAGTGCTGCAGTACAGCGGGGTCTTGGGGTACTTGTGCAATAAACACAAAAGGTTAATCTGCAGGTCAAGCAAGTGATCAGGAAAGCCAATGGAATATTGGCCTTTATTGCAAAGGGAATGGAATAAAAAAGCTGGGAAGGCCTGCTACAGTTATACAGGGTATTGGTGAGGCCACACCTGGAGTACTTAGTACATTTTTGGTTTCCATATTTAAAAAAGGATAAGAACATAAGAACATAAAAATTAGGAACATGAGTAGGCCATCTAGCTCCTCGAGCCTGCTCCGCCATTTAAAAAGATCATGGCTGATCTGGCCGTGGAATCAGTTCCACTTACCCGCCCGCTCCCCATAACCCTGAATTCCCTTATTGGTTAAAAATCTATCTATCTGTGATTTGAATACATTCAATGAGCGAGGTCCATTCCAGGGTCAGCACTCTTTGATCCTGGGAATAAAGTGAAGGTCACAGAGTGACCATGTCTGATATATACATGCCTCGTGTGAGTTTGTAACAAGGTGCAGGGACACTACATGTGGCGATGAGAAACGGGAATCACCGAACCACGAGAATGGCCACCGGTGGCACAGAGGAACGCAACTGTGTGGGTGAGGACTGGGACGACTTTGTGGAAAGACTCCAGCAGAGCTTTGTCACAAAGGACTGGCTGGAAGAGACAGCGGCTGACAAGCGGAGGGCGCATCTGCTGACCAGCTGTGGTGCACAGACGTATGCGCTGATAAAAGACCTCCTCGCACACCAAAAGCCAGTGGACAAGTCTTTCGAAAAGCTCAGCCAGCTGATCAGTGAGCATCTCAAGCCGGCAAGTAGTGGACACATGGCCTGGCACCAGATCGACTCTCAGCGGCGTCTGGAGAGTCAAAACGTTTCGGGCTTGGTGGCGGACTGCGGCGTTTGGCCAGTCTCTGTAAGTTCTCCGATGCCTGCAGTGGGGAGATATTAAGGGACTTTTACATTGAGGGCATTAATCATGCTGGCATTTTCAGGAAGCTTATAAAGAGCAAGGACCTGACTTTAGAAGGGGCAGCGTTGATAGCTCAGACTTTATGGCAGGGGAAGAGGAGACCAAGCTAATTTACCCACGCAGCCCTGGTTTTAACGTTGCGATGAACCAGCAAGTTAATGTTGTAAAGTGATACAGAACCCAGAACACAGAACCGCAGGCAGGCAAAGGCAATTCGACACCGCCCAGGCAGGCAGGCAAGGGAAATTCAACACTGCCCAGGCAGCAACAAGCTCCAGGGTGAGCCCACAACAGGGACAATGGAAAGGGGATCGGCAATTCATGTCATCACGAGGAACAATGCATCCCGTGATGGGACCATTCAGAGTGCTTAGAAACAGATAACCGGGCCATCAGAGGGGAATGCCTGGGAATAGTCCTTTTGTTAACAGCCATAACACACTGCCAAAAGCTGCAGGTTCCAGCTTTATACCTGTAGGATTTGTAATGTCAGTGGACACTTGGCCAGGATGTGCAAAAAGGCAGTAGCGAGGCTAGTCTGCGAGACAGAGGAACCAGACGAGGGGTCTGCAATGCAGTATGAGGCCGGGGGAACAACCATGGATGCGGAAGTTCAAAGAGTTCATGTGGCTGACGTCCACAGCTCATACACTAAAACGCTACCCATGAAGATGAAAATCTTACTGAATGGCATCCCGGTGCACATGGAGCTGGATACGGGAGCTAGCCAGTCTCTCATGAGCGCCCAACAGTTTAAGAGACTATGGTCACACAGAGCTAGCAGGCCGAAACTGGAACGCATTGAGACGCAGCTACGTACGAACACCAAAGAGATCATCCCAGTGCTGGGCAGCGCAAACTTGATGGTAACGCATAATGGATTACAGAACCGGCTGCCACTCTGGATTGTTCCGGAAAATGGCCCCGCACTTTTGGTAAGGAGTTGACTAGCTGAGATGTATTGGAAATGGGGGGATGTGAACGCCATTTCATCTGTGGAGCGAAGTTCATGCTCGCAGGTCTTGCAAAAATTCGAGTCACTCTTTTAACCCGGTGTCGGTACGTTCAAGGGCACTAAAGTAGTGATACGCATCACTCCGGACACCAGACCAGTGCACCACAAAGCCGTACGTGATGCGTGAGAAAATTGAAAGTGAACTGGACAGGCTGCTCAGAGAGGGCATAATTTCGGCCATTGGATTCAGCGACTGGGTAAGTCCCATCGTTTCCGTCCTCAAAGCAAATGACTCGGTTAGGATTTGTGGCGCCTACAAAGCCACCATCAACCGAGTGTCGCTGCAAGACCAATACCTGCTTCTGAGAGCGGAGGACATCTTTGCCACACTGGCAGGTGGAAAGCTGTTCACGAAGCTGGACCTCACTTCGGCCAACATGACTGTGGAACTGGCGGAAAATTCCAAGCTTCTGACCACCATCACGACGCACAAAGGATTATTTGTCTACAACAGGTGCCCGTTTGGCATTCGTTCGGCAGCGGCTATCTTTCAGCGAAACATGGAAAGCTTGCTGAAGTCCATCCCTGGAACGGTCGTATTCCAAGACAACATCCTTATAATGGGTCGTGACACCGAGGAACACCTCCGCAACCTGGAGGAGGTGCTATGCCGATTGGATTGGGTCGGTTTGCGGCTGAAAAAGGCCAAGCGTGTGTTTTTGGCCCCAGAGGTCGAGTTCCTGGGCAGGAGAGTTGCCGCAGATGGGATCCGGCCCACTGAATCAAAAACTGAGGCGATTCGCCGGGCGCCCACTCCCGGCAACAAGTCGGAGTTGCGATCATTCCTGGGACTTTTGAACTATTTTGGGAACTTTCTGCTGAACTGAAACACATTGTTGGAGCCATGACACATGCTCCTCCATAAAGGTTGTGAATGGTTTTGGGGAGATTGTCAAGAACGGGCTTTCAATAAGGCGAGGAACCTGTTGTGTTCCAACAAACTGTTGACTTTGCATGAGCTCTGTAAAAAACTGGTTTTAACATGCGATGCATCATCCTACGGAGTTGGGTGTGTATTGCATCAGTGTAACGATGACGGCCGACTCCAACCGGTGGCTTACGCCTCCAGGTCGCTCTCCCAGGCACGATCGAGGAGGAGGCACTCACGTGTGTGTACGGTATGAAAAAGATGCACCAGTGCCTTTTCGGCAGACAGTTCGATCTAGAGACGGATCACAAGACGTTAACATCCCTGTTGTCTGACACCAAGGTTGTCAACGCTAACGCGTCAGCTCGCATACAGCGATGGCTGCGTATGACTACACCAGACGGCACCGGCCAGGCACCGAAAATTGCGCTGACGCATTCAGCAGACTCCCACTGGCCACCACCGTGGGGGCAGTCGGAGCAGAGCGCCGAGATGGTCATGGCCGTTGAGGCTTTTGACACTGCGGGCACCCCCATCACAGCCCGACAGATCAAACTCTGGACCAACAGGAACCCCCTCCTATCCATGATAAAGAAATGTGTCCTGACTGGGAATTGGGCGCCCGCACACAGGCCGTGCCCCGAGGAAGTCAGGCTGTTTCAGAGACGGATGGATGAGCTCTCCATTCAAGCCGACTGCCTGTTATGGGGCAGCCTGGTAGTCATGCCCCAGAAAGGAAGGGAAGCATTCATCAGGGAACTCCACAGCGAGCAGCCTGGCATCGTGTTAATGAAGGCCATTGCCCGGTCACATGTTTGGTGGCCGGGGATTGACTCAGACCTGGAACACTGGGTTCGCAAGTGCACGATGTGTGCCCAACTGGGCAATGCCCCCAGGGAGGCTCCACTCAGCCCATGGCCTTGGCCCACCTAGCCATGGTCACGCATTCACGTACACTATGCGGGCCCGTTCATGCAGAAAATGTTCCTGATCGTAGTCGATGAATACTCGAAGTGGATCGAGTGCATCATATTGAACTCGTGCACGACATCCATCACAGTGGAGAGTCTACATCCTCGGGTCTTAAGAGAAGTAAAGGCAGGGATAGATGATGCATTGGTTGTAATTTACCAACATGCCCAGGATTCTGGGGAGGTCCCAGCTGATTGGAGAAGTGCAAATGTAATGACCCTATTTAAAAAAGCGAGGTAGACAAAAAGCAGGAAATTATAGACCAGTTAGCCAAACATCTGTGGTTGGGAAAATGTTGGAGTCCATTTGGTGTATTTGGACTTGCAGAAGGCATTTGACAAGGTGCCACATAAAATGTTACTGCACAAGATAAAAGTTCAGGGGTTTGGGAGTAATATATATGCATGGATAGAGGATTGGCTAACTAACAGAAAGCAGAGAGTCGGGATAAATGGTTCATTCTCGGGTTGGCAATCAGTAACTAGGGGACTGTCGCAGGGATCAGTGCTGCGACCCCAACTATTTACAATCTATATTAATGACTTGGAAGAAGGTATCGAGTGTAACATAGCCAAGTTTGCTGACGATAAAAAGATGGAAGGAAAAGCAATGTGTGAGGAGGACACAAAAAGCCTGCAAAATGACATAGTTAGGCTAAGTGCGTGGGCAAAAATTTGGCAGATGCATGGTAATGTTGGAAAGTGTGAGGTTATGCACTTTGGCAGAAAAAAAAATCAAAGAGCAAGTTATTATTTAAATAGAGAAAAATTTCAAATTGCTGCAGTGCAGCGGGACCTGGGGGTACTTGTGCAAGAAACACAAAATGTTTGTACGCAGGTAAAGCAAGTGATCAGGAAGGCCAATGGAATCTTGGCCTTTATTGCAAAGGGTATGGTGTATAAAAGCAGTGAAGTTTTGCTACAGTTTATCAGGGTTTTGGTGAGGCCACACCTGGAATACTGCGTGCAGTTTTGGTTTCCATTTTTAAGAAAGGATATACTTGCTTTGGAGGCAGTTCAGAGAACGTTCACAAGGTTGATTCCGGATATGAGGGGGTTGTCTTATGGGGAAAAGTTGAGTTGGTTGGGCCTCTATTCATTGGAATTCAGAAGAATAAGAGGTGATCTTATCGAAACATATAAGATTATGAGGGGGCTTGACAAGGTGGATGCAGAGAGGATGTTTCCACTGATGAGAGAGACTAGATCTAGGGGGCATAATCTTAGAATAAGGAGCCGCCCATTTAAAACTGAGATGAGGAGGAATTTCTTTTCTCTGAGGTTTGTAAATCTGTGGAATTCGCTGCCTCAGAGAGCTGTGGAAGCTGAGTCATTGAATAAATTTAAGACAAAGATAAACAGTCTCTTAACCGATAAGGGACTAAAGAGTTATGGGGAGTGGGCAGGGAAGTGAGCTTGAGTCCATGATCGGATCAGCCATGATCGGATTAAATGGCGGAGCAGGCTTGAGAGGACGTATGGCCGATTCCTGCTCCTATTTCCTATGTTCTAATGAATCTACCTCAAGCACAATTGCAGAAATGAGGCCGGAGATGAGCAAACATTGCTGTGCGTGCCCTGGGGCTCACCCTTACACTATTGGTCCATTCTGATGGAGTCACAACCATTTCTGATGCTGCAGGTGGGCAGCGTGGCCAATAGTCGCTCGGAGAAAGAATTGAAACCCTGCTATAACTGATATACCTGACTGCAATCCATATAGCCCATGGTTAATGCTTGGAGCTGAACCCCGGCAATGGTGCTGTGTAAGGGAGATATTACAGGCTCAGACTCCCAGTTTTGAGCTTCACCCGTTGGGAGCTCATAATGGGAATCTGAGGCATGGAGTGTCCGTGCACCCTGTCAGCAACACACATTGATACATTCTACACTTCAATCTGATCATTAGCTTTCTGAACAATCATTGTAAAAGCAGTTTAACAATCAACCCATAGATACACGACTCAATCAATTGTGAGCTCACCCTCACCAGTGAGGTCATCACCTGGCTGGTCATGTGACAGCTCGAGTCACAAGACATCACAATGAAATTCGTGACTTCACAAAAGCAGGAAATAATGACACGGTGTCTTTTCCACATAAAGCTGTCGGCTGCTTGGTCATCCAGCAGTTAAACTTTGTGTTTGACCACGAGGAGAAGGAGGGAGAGAGTTTTTCAAATAATTTTTTTCAAAGCAATCAACCAAAAGCTTTAAAGCATTAAATTAATTCAAGACCATCGAATTAGGAATCTACAAAGTAAGGTCTGAATAGGACGGACATCTCTGTGTGTGAGAAGTTCCATTCACAGGAGAGAAAGAGCCCGTGTTTGCGTCGAGACAAATAAAGGTCGAAATATCAAATCGACAACATAACAGCAGCAATACTGGTGATAATCGGTGAGTAAAAGCAGAGAGCTCTGTGTTGTTACAAGTCTGTTTATCACTAGGACACATTGTGTGAAACAAGAGAAGTGATTGAATTCCAGCAAAATGGTGACAAACAGAATAAAGTGTTCGATGGCCTTGATTATCAGTCTGTTTTCTGATGAAGATGACTTTGTTCCAATGAGATTAACTGAGTCACTGCAAGAACTGGGAAGGATCAATCATAAATACGTCCTTACGTACTGCCATAAGTATCTGACCAAAAACAAGTTGCGGCCGGCCCCACGTTGGGCCTTACTAACGGCGATGACGTTGGTAATAAAGGATAACCTTGGACACTTACACACACGGCTGGCTAAAAAACTGAGCAACTTGGCTTTGATGAACATGATCAGATCAGAGCATGTTGACCATCAGGAAGCGGCAAGTTGCCTCCTGGTTAGTCTGGGTGCCAGGTTTCCCATTGAAATTTTCAAGCACATCGAGTCGGGATGCCAACCATGGACCCAAGCATATTTCTTCGTGGTCCTGACACTGGCAAGGCTGTGTAGAGCAAACGTGCATTGCTTGGTACCTCGGATCAAGCCTGTCTTGAGAAACATGCTCCCCACACTGCATGGAGTAACTGATGGGGAAATAAAGTGGACTTTCTGTGTTTCATTGGGGCTTTTTAGTGAGAGCATTCAAATGTACCTGTCAAACCCAGAGGGGACCAGAAAACCTAAACTTGAGAAGAAGATGTTCTTTCATGAGATTTCTGCGGCTTACGATCTGCTTTTGAATTCCTGGCTGCCCATGAAAGAGCCCAAGGTGAGCAGAGCAATACTAGAAACAGTCGCCCAGATAATCCAGCTAGTACCCAATGACAAACTGGACAAGGAGCTCCCCAGCTTAATTCCAACCCTTGTCTTGGTGTACCAGGAAACCTTTCCCCATGTTTCTGTCACTCGGTGTCTGTGCAGTGTCCTGCGCACTGCCATCGAGAGGAACAGTGAAGTACTCGTGACACAACTGCAGATTCTGCTGATCACTTTCCATGAGCAGATCTGTATTGTGATGGAACAACCCCAAAACACCTTATCTGAGAAGCAGCTAAATGAAATCCTTTGCTGCTTCAGAGTTCTAGCTCCGGCATTTACAAGCCAGATACTAGAGATCCTTCGGATGCAACTGGCAATTGACAATGAGCAAATTCAACTCGGGGCACTGGCCGTGCTGAAGTACCTTCTCGATACTGTCCCTTCAAGCATGGAGAGTCAGAAGGATCAGATTCTGAATTGTGTGCGACGATCACTTTTAACTGGGAGTAACAGAGTGAAGGGAATCCTTGCCCAGGTAATATACACCATGGCCTGTCACAATTACTTGGAGCGAGAGGGAGGAAAGCAGCTGATGGAATTTATCATCCAACAGTGTGCTCTGCCCACCGAGGAGAACGAGGAGAGTACTGAAAGCGAAGAGGAGTTCTGCAGCGTAACGGCGGCCGTGGTTACGGATAAGGATTTAAGGAGACAGTGCGAAGGATTGCTGAAATTGATGGTGGGAACTTTACCGATTGGCGATGTCCTCTGGTCCTACCTACTGGAGTTTGTGATCACAGTGAAGTACACTGAAGCCTTTACAATAGTCTGTGGTTCCTCATATTGCGTTGGAATAAAGAGACTGATGGCCAGCAATACACAATTTGTTCTTAATTACGAGGACTATCCAAATCTTCATGAGCCTCGTACACTGCTGACGCGGCTATTGATTGTGTCTTCTTCTCTGTGCCATGGAAAAGGCAGAGGTGTTCCTGCTCTGGGCTTACTATATCTCCTGGCAATGGACATCCACCCAGCAACAGTGAAAGTATGGGACAAGGAATTCCCAATGTTATGTAACTTTCTGGAGGAGAATTCAGAGAAGCCCAATCTCCAGAATGAGTGGGAAGAGAAACTGTTGGGGGTTGTGTCCCAGACTCTGGAAGCAATCGCGGATAAGGTGTGGATCACCCAGCTCATTGCAGAAATGACCCACTGCATTCACACCTATCGCCTGTATCCAACAGAGAGGGCTTTTCTGTACAAGTGTTTAGGGAGAGTGCTCCGACTGACCCAAGACAAAGACATCGTCAGTAAAAGTCTTCATCAGATGCTTCAGAGTGTTGAGCACAATGAAGATTTCGAGAGAGACAGGGTAGCCGCTGGAATTGGTGACTGTGCTGTAACACACTTAGATACCACGCTCACCACACTGAAGGCTTTCATGGAGTTCAATCGTTTGTGCATATCAAGTCCCTTTCCCCAGGTTGACAATCACATAATGAAAGTTAAAAGCACGCTCATTTTATGCTATGGGCAGATTATGTCACGTTGTCCTCGGGACCTCATTCTGCCCAGAATCGAGACCGACATTCTGCACAATGTGTTGGTTCTTTTCAACACCAAGATGTTTGGACTGAAATCCAAGGTGAAGGACTTGACACTGAAATTAAGTTTGACAAACACTGTGATACTGTTGGCCAAAGCTCTCCAACCCAGCGAAGAACACCCACCCTACACTCTGAGCAGAAAGGCAGAATTGCTGAGTTGCATGCAGGAGCTGATCACTGCCGAACCAAAGGAGATATTGAGCACTTGGGTTCGAAAGTCTGCCATGGACGCCTGTGCAGCCCTCATCAAACTGCAGCCTTCACTGAGCAGTGAGACTGAGCTGATTAGCATCTGTTTGAATCGTGTCTTCAGTTTGCCAGATTGGGAGAGCAGCACTGCCGACCAAAGTACAAACATGGACATGGCAGAGAGACAGAAGCTTCACACCGACACAATGGCCTCGGTGCAGGGTCTCCTGAAGCAATGCTTACTTTTGGATCTGTCTCCTGATGGGCTTCATTCTGTATTTAAAATCATGGAGACTGAGATCCAATCCACATGGGACCATGAGCGAGAAAAGACAATGGAGAGCACTTTACAGCTGGTGACATTTTACCTGGAGAAACTGCAAGTTAGCAATAAGGTGCCATCCCATAACTTGGTGAGGATTATTGGATGTGTGGGGCTTCAATGTGCAGATCCATCGCATGTTGTAAGGGAGGCAGCCATTAAAAGCTTATGGATTGCTGTATATCCAGTTACACCTTGAAGGCTTTCCAGTGGGTCATCAAGATAAGGAAGTGGAGCATCTGAAAGCCATCAAAGGCGGATTGAAGCAATTTACCAGTCAGGCCCTCTTTCAAACCTGCACTGCTGTCGGTAACGTTTTATCCAAGTGCATAGCCCATGAGCAGTTGAACACTCTATTCTTCACAGTCTTTAAAGGGCTGACAGACAACCACCGGAACATTTCCTGCACAGCTTCTATTGGGACAAATGTCCTCATTACAACACGTGGAACCACCCTTGCAGATGTTTGAGGAACAATCAAAGTATTGAGCCGTCACTTGCGTTCAATTACTGAGCCGCGGGTGAGAAATGCAGTGACGCATTCAATCTCCATTCTGGCCTCACACCATCTGCCAGCAGTTTTGTCCGCTCTCCTCACTTACCCCATTCCATTTGATGGATATATTTGTGACATATGGCGATCCCTCCTGACATGCATTAGCACCGGCCAAATTCTTACTGAACAACATCAAATCATTGTATGATGACGGCAGATATTGCCATGTCACAGATACAAAAGATTCAGCAACTCAGCAGTCTTTAGCTGTCCTCTGTGCTCTTCGTGATGTGGTATGTGAGCCTGACTCAGGGCACGTGATAAACATTCTCTACCCCCAGTTAGTCAGCACCCTTCTGATTCATCTCAGCTTCAGTGTCTGGGTTCGCTTTCCGACCAACTTTCTGACAATTCCAAAGGCTGGGAACACCTTCGGCCCTGCTCTAAGACTGAATTATGCCGACGCTTGCCATTACTCAGCTGAGATTCTTCGAGCTGTCCTGTCACAGGGAAAGGGAGATGATCGCATCATGAGAGAAATGGGAGGTTGGGATCTCATCGTGAGCCCAAGAAAGCACCATGAGGGGGTTACACTGCTGGCAAGCACATTGACCGCGTGTGCTGCCCCGCATCTGATCAGCATTGTGGAGCAACTCACTCCTTGCCTTGTCAACATAGGAGAGAGTCAGAGGATCACAAAAGCTGCCTTCTTTGGGGAGCTTTTAAATCATTCCGTGGTGTGGGACTTGTTGCTGATGGATACCCTTCTGGAGAGTTTGTTTCGATGTTTGCTTGATGAGTCCCCAATTGTCCAATGGCTCGCTGTACAAGGTTTGGGAAATGCTGCAATTGGAGCTTCTCAACGGATAGACACATACTGCACCAAACTGTTGTCCACAATGCTATCTGTGATTGACCAGAAGTCCAAACCCGAGAATCTCATTGCAGTTGAGGCAATGTCGAGCATGTGCAAAGTTCTGGGTCAGCTCCAGAAGGATTATACAAATCCCATTCTTGGTGATGTGGCACTGGCAGTTCAGCCTTACTTGGAACATCAGCATGAGACAATGAGAGCTGCGGCGTTTAACGTTCTTGGCAAGCTAATAAGATTTGGGAGTGTGGAAATGAACCCTCCACATATGGAGCACATCAAGTCCACCTTGATCCGCTTGCTGCTACATCTCAACGCTGAGAGCATTGAAGTCACCAACGTCTGCAAATCCGTGCTGAATTCCTACGCTCCAGTAATGGAGTCAGCAAACATATCCAAGATGTTCCAAGAACTTTCCTCGGAGGAGACCACCCTGGATTATGAGAACTATTTAAGCAACATCTCCAGGCACATTGCCAAAGACTTGGACAACCAGATCCCCTTGTACATAAGGAGCTGTGCCGCCTTCCTAAGGAATGTGCTTCCTGCGGTCAGAGGGAACGCACTGACATTCCTCGCTTTCCTCATGTAAAATGCCCCACCACATTATTACACATCACAGTCTGCAGCTCAGATTTGTGAGCAGATTATTGCCTTGCTGTCAGATCACGAGCAAGATGTCAGAACGAAAGCAGCCAAGACGATGCGATACCTCTACATGTATTAGGGACCATCAGAACAAAATTATTGTAATGTATGCGTTTGTAGTGTGTTTGGAAATGAGTCTGAAGTCCAAAAATTCGCAGACCCAAAATAGGCAAAAGGGGGAAAGGGGAGGGGGAAGGGATTTGGCCGCGGCATGGGGGGGAGGGAGATGGAGAGTGATCCTGGGCGGGGCATCGGGGGAGGGGGAGGAGGGAGTGATCCTGGGCGGGGCATCGGGGGAGGGGGAGGGGGAGGGGGATTGTAAGAATGGCAGGCCGGGATGGGCGGGGATGAGGTGAGAATCGTTGCCTCGTGAGGTAATCGGAAACTTCGGGGGAGGAGGGGATTTGTAGGCCTCATGGGGGTAATGCGAGGCCTGTGGGATAGGGGGGATGGGAGCCCTCGGAGGTGGATTGGAGGCCTTGGGGGAGGTCTCCTATCATGGGGCGGGGGTGTGGGTGAGGCAGGGATGCTGGATCGGCACTTACCTCCTGGATCCAGCAGGTCTCGCCTTACTTTCGCTGGTTGATTCCCCGAGGCCTGAGAAACCCGACCAGCCAGGGTTACATTTGAAATGGAGGTTAAATCTGAGGCATGCCAGCCGCATTATAATATTTAAATGAACCCCCCACCTCCTATGAGCAGGTTGGCTGCAATCCCCCCGGGCCCGCCCACATTAAAGCGGCAGTGGTCGGGGGAGGGGAGTTACTCCCTGTGGGGAAGGGTCTATCTCCTGTCAGATCCCCTCCCTCCCCGACAGCCCAGTGGCGATTGAGGACTTGCTGTGGGCACAAACCCAGCGCCCACCACCCCTTTGTACAGTTTGTTGCACCACCAACATGTTCACCCACCTGTCTCAGGGAATCCTCTCTTATCCTCAGTTTGGTGAAGCAGAAAGCAGAGTCCACAAAGAACTCCGTGTACTTCAAAACCTAATATCCATCTGCAAGGAGTGGGTGGGCTGTGTGGGGAGCACTGTCTGTTTATTCTCTGTCACTATCAAACATGGCTGCAAACCCTCACTTGGCCGATTTCTGCCTTTCTCAGTGTTTATTGTGTAATCTAACTTTCTACCAATAACCTTCATAAATAAGCTGCCTGTGGGCTAGAAATTGCCTGGAGATCGCCCGCGCCCGATCCTACGCAGTATTGACGCGGTTGGGTGTTTCCCACGGCCGGAATGCTGCTGGTGCGCGCTCCCGAGGTTTTCGGACGGTCCATGTCGGCGGCAGCGATGCGGTGCGGGAGCGGAGCGCAGCGGGGCCAAAGTCGCGATCAGCTTTCCTGTAGAAAGGGAAGCTGAACCGTTGTGTGACAGGGCCGCAAACGCTTGTCTGCGCATTCTGCCGCCATTCTCCCGCCATTCTCCCGCCATTCTCCCGCCATTCCGGGGTCAAAGCTGACCCGCGCATGCACAGGCAACAGAAGGACCACACTCAACAGTTTGAAGCTGCAGAGGTTGGTGCGTCTCCGTGGGAGAGGGGCTGGGAGTGGGGGGGAGGGAGTCGGGGGGGGTGGGGAGGGAGTGGGGGGAGGGGGGAGTGAGGGGGGAGTGGGTGGGGGGGTGGGAGGGAGTGGGTGGGGGGTGAGGGTGAGAGTGGGTGGGGGGTGGGGTGGCAGTGGGAGTGGGTGGGGGATGGGGGGAAGTGAGTGGGGGGGAGGGGGAGAACGAATGAGTTGGGGGAGTGGAAGAGTGAGTGGGGGGAGGGGGAGAAAGAATGAGTGGGGGTGAGGGGGAGAACGAGTGAGTGGGGGAGGGGGAGGGGGAGAGTGAGTGGGGGTAGGGGGAGAACGAGTGAGTGTGGGGGGAGGGGGAGAATGAGTGGGTGGGGGGAAGGGGGAGAACGAGTGAGTGGGGGTGGTGGGGGAGAACGAGTGAGTGGGGGGGGGAACAAGTGAGTGGGGTGTGGGGGGGGAGGGGGAGAATGAGTGAGTGGGGGGGAGGGGTGATCGAGTGAGTGGGGGGGTGGGGGAGAACAAGTGAGTGGGGAGGAGGGGGAGAACGAGTGAGTGGGGGGGAGTGGGTGGGGAGAACGAGTGAGTGGGGAGGGGGAGAACGAGTGAGTGGGGGGTGGTGTGGGAGGGGAGAACGAGTGAGTGGGGGTGAGGGGGGAGGTATAGAACGAATGTGGGGTGGGGAGGGGGAGAAGGAGAGGGCGGGGGGGAGGGGGAGAACGAGTGAGTGGGGGGGAGGGGGAGAATGAGTGAGTGGGGGGGAGAACGAGTGAGTGGGGGGGAGGGGGAGAACGATTGAGTGGGGGGGAGAACGAGTGAGTGGGGGAGAATGGGTGGGGAGAACGAGTGAGTGGCGTGAGGGGGAGAACGATTGAGTGGGGGGAGGGGGAGAAAGAGTGAGTGGGGGGGAGAGGGAGAACGAGTGAGTGGGGGGGAGGGGGAGAACGAGTAAGTGGTGGGGGGAGGGGGAGAACGAGTGAGTGGGCGAGAATGGGTGGGGAGAACGAATGAGTGGGGGAGGGGGAGAACAAGTGAGTGGGGGGAGGGTGAGAAAGAGTGAGTGGGGGGGAGAGGGAGAACGAGTGAGTGGGGGGAGGGGGAGAACGAGTGAGTGGGGGGGGAGAATGAATGAGTGGGGGGGAGGGGGAGAACGGGTGAGTGGGGGGGAGGAGGAGAAAGAGTGAGTGGGGTGGGAGAACGAATGAGTGGGGGGGTGGGGGAAAACGAGTGGATGGGGGTGGAGGGGGAGAACGAGTGAGTGAGGGGGAGGGGAGAACGAGTGAGTGGGGGGGGAGAATGAATGAGTGGGGGGGAGGCGGAGAATGAGTGAGCGGGGTGGAGAACGAGTGAGTGCGGGGAGGAGGAGAACGAGTGAGTGGGGGAGGGGGTGAACGAGTGAGTGGGGTGGGGGTGAACGAGTGAGTGGGGGGGGAGAAAGAGTGAGTGGGGGGGAGAACGAGTGAGTGAGGGGAGGGGGAGAATGAGTGACTGGAGGGGAGGGGGAGAACGAGTGAGTGGGGGGTGGGGGGAGGGGGAGAACGAGTGAGTGGGGGGGGAGAACGAGTGGTTGGGGGGGAGAATGAGTGAGTGGGGGGAGGTGGAGAACGAGTGAGTGGGGGGAGGGGGAGAGCGAGTGAGTGGGGGGGAGGGGGAGAACGAGTGAGTGGGGGTGAGGTGGAGAACGAGTGAGTGGGGGGTGGGAGGAGGGGGAGAACGAGTGCGTGGGGGGGAGGGGGAGAACGAGTGGTTGGGGGGAGAACGAGTGAGTGGGGGGAGGGGGAGAACGAGTGAGTGGGGGGGAGAACGAGTGACTGGAGGGTAGGGGCAGAACGAGTGATTGTGGGGGAGGGGGAGAATGAGTGAGTGGGGGGTAGGGGGTGAACGAGTGAATGGGGGGTGGGGGGGAGAAGGAGAACGAGTGAGTGGGGGGGAGGGTGAGAATGAGTGAGTGGGGGGTAGGGGGTGAACGAGTGAATTGGGGGTGGGGGGGGAGGTGGAGAAAGAGTGAGTGGGGCGTGGAGGGGAGGGGGAAAATGAGCGAGTGGGGGTGAGGGGTGAACGAGTGAGTGGGGGGAGGGGGAGAACGAGTGAGTGGGGGGAGAGCGACGGGGAGAGTGAGTGGGGGGAAGGGGGAGAACGAGTGAGTGGGGGAGGGGGAGAATGAGGGGGCGTGGGGGGAAGGGTGAGAACGAGTAATTGGGCGAGGGGGTGAACACGTGGGTGGGGGAGGAGGGGGAGAATGAGTGAGTGGGGGGGGAGAACGAGAGTGGGGTGAGGGGTGGGGGAGGATGAGTGAGTGGGGTAGGGGTAGGGGGAGAGTGAGTGGGGGGGAGAGGGAGAACGAGTGAGAGGGGGGGAGAACGAGTGAGTCGGGGGTGGGGTGGGAGGGGGGAGAACGAGTGAGTGGGGGGGAGGGGGTGATCGAGTGAGTGGGGGGGTGGGGGAGAACAAGTGAGTGGGGGAGGAGGGGGAGAACGAGTGAGTGGGGGGGAGTGGGTGCGGAGAACGAGTGAGTGGGGAGGGGGAGAACGAGTGAGTGGGGGGTGGTGTGGGAGGGGAGAACGAGTGAGTGGGGGTGAGGGGGGAGGTATAGAACGAATGTGGGGTGGGGAGGGGGAGAACGAGTGAGCGGGGGGGAGGGGGAGAACGAGTGAGTGGGGGGGAGGGGGAGAATGAGTGAGTGGGGGGGAGAACGAGTGAGTGGGGGGGAGGGCGAGAACGATTGAGTGGGGGGGAGAACGAGTGAATGGGGGAGAATGGGTGGGGAGAACGAGTGAGTGGCGTGAGGGGGAGAACGATTGAGTGGGGGGAGGGGGAGAAAGAGTGAGTGGGGGGGAGAGGGAGAACGAGTGAGTGGGGGGGAGGGGGAGAACGAGTAAGTGGTGGGGGGAGGGGGAGAACGAGTGAGTGGGGGAGAATGGGTGGGGAGAACGAATGAGTGGGGGAGGGGGAGAACAAGTGAGTGGGGGGAGGGGGAGAAAGAGTGAGTGGGGGGTAGGGGGTGAACGAGTGAATGGGGGTAGGGGGGAGGGGGAGAACGAGTGAGTGGGGCGTGGAGGGGAGGGGGAAAATGAGCGACTGGGGGTGAGGGGAGAACGAGTGAGTGGGGGGAGGGAGAGAACGAGTGAGTGGGGGAGGGGGAGAACGAGTGAGTGGGGGGAGAGGGACGGGGAGAGTGAGTGGGGGGAAGGGGGAGAACGAGTGAGTGGGGGGAGGGGGAGAATGAGGGGGGTTGGGGGAAGGGGGAGAATGAGTGAGTGGGGGGGAGGGGGAGAACGAGTGAGTGGAGGGAGGGGGAGAATGAGTGAGTGGGAGGGGGAGGACGAGTGACTGGGGAGAGAGAACGAGTGATTGGGAGGGGGAGGGGGAGAACGAGTAAGTGGGGGGAGGGGGAGGTGGAGGGTGAGTGGGGTGGATGGGATGAACGAGTGAGTTGGGGGAGCGGGAGAACGAGTGAGTGGGGGGAGGGGTAGAACGAGTGAGTGAGTGGGTGGGGAGAACGAGTGAGTGAGTGAGAGGTGGAGGGGGAGAAAGAATGAGTGAGAGGAGTGGGGAGGGGATGGGGAGAGTGGGGTGGAGGGGGAGAGTGGGGGGTGAGAGTGAGGGGGAGAACGAGTGAGTGGGGGGGGGGACGAGTGAGTCGGGTGTGGAGGGGAGGGAGAGAACGAGTGAGTGGGGGGGGAGAATGAGTGGGTGGAGGGGAGGGGGAGAACGAGTGAATGGGATGGGGAGGGGGAGAACGAGTGAGTGGGGGAGGAGGGGGAGAACGTGTGAGTGGGGGGGAAGGGGGGGAACGAGTGAGTGGGAAGGGGAGGGGGAGAACGCGTGAGTGGGGGAGGAGGGGGAGAACGAGTGAATGGGAAGGGGAGGGGGAGAACGAGTGAGTGGGGGAGGAGGGGGAGAACGAGTGAGTGGGGGGGGGAAGGGGGAGAATGAGTGAGTGGGGGGAGAACGAGTTGGTGAGGGAGAGGGGGAGAACGAGTGAGTGGTGGGGGGAGGGGGAGAACGAGTGAGTGGTGGGGTGAGGGGGAGAACGAGTGAGTGGTGGGGGGAGGGGGAGAACGAGAGAGTGGGGGGGAGAACGAGTAAGTGAGGGGGAAGGGAGAGAACGAGTGAGTTGGGGGGAGGGGGAGAACGAGTGAGTGGGGGGAGGGGAGTGGGAGAGTGAGTGGGGGGCGAGAACGAGTGAGTGGGGGGGAGAACGAGTGAGTGGGGGGGTTGGGAGAGAACGATTGAGTTGGGGGGAGGGGGAGAACGAGTGAGTGGGGGGGAGGGGGAGAACGAGTGAGTGAGTGGGCGGGGAGAACGAGTGAGTGAGTGAGAGGGGGAGGTGGAGAAGGAGTGAGTGGGGGAGAAGGAGTGAGTGAGAGGAGTGGGGAGGGGATGTGTAGAGTGGGGGGGAGGGGGAGAGTGGGGGAGGCGAGAGTGAGGGGGAGAACGAGTCAGTGGGGGGAAACGAGTGAGTCGGGGGTGGAGGTTGAGAGAGAACGAGTGAGTGGGGGGGGAGAATGAGTGGGTGGGGGAAGGGGGAGAACGAGTGAATGGGAAGGGGAGGGGAAGAACGAGTGAGTGAGGGGTGAGGGGGAGAACGAGTGAGTGGGAGGGGGAGAACGAGTGAGTGGGGGAGAACGAGTTTGTGGGGGGTGCGGGGGTGGGGGAAAATGAGTGAGTGGGGGGGGTGAACGAGTTGGTGGGGGGGGGGGAGAACGAGTGAGTGGTGGGGGGAGGGGGAGAACGAATGCGTGGGGGTGGGAACGAGAGAGTGGGGGAGGAGGGGGAGAATGAGTGAGTTGCGGGGGAGGAGGAGAACGAGTGAGTGGGGGGGGGGCGAGTGTGTGGGGGGTGCGGGGGTGGGGGAAAATGAGTGAGTGGGGGGGTGAACGAGTTGGTGGGGGGGAGGGGGAGAACGCGTGAGTGGTGGGGGGAGGGGGAGAACGAATGAGTGGGGGGGAGAACGAGAGAGTGGGGGAGGAGGGGGAGAATGAGTGAGTTGCGGGGGAGGAGGAGAACGAGTGAGTGTGGGGGGACGTGTGTGTGGGGGGTGCGGGGGTGGGGGAGAATGCGTGAGTGGGGGGGGAGAACGAGTGAGGGGGGGGGAGAACGAGTGAGTTGCGGAGGAGGAGGAGAACAAGTGAGTTGCGGGGGAGAACGAGTGAGTGGGGGGGAGGGGGAGAATGAGTGCGTGGGGGGTGGGGGGGAGGGGGAGAATGAGAGAGTGGTGGGGGAGGGGAGAACGAGTGAGTGGGGGGGAGGAGGAGAACGAGTGAGTGGGGGGGAGGAGGAGAACGAGTGAGTGGGGGGAAGGGAGAACGAGTGAGTTTGGGGAGGGGAGAACGAGTGAGTGGGGGGAGGGGGGAGAACGAGTGAGTGGGTGTGGGGAGGGGGAGAACGAGTGAGTGAGTGGTGGCGGGGAGGGGGAGAACGAGTGAGTGAGTGTGGGGGGAGGGCAGAAGGAGTGAGTGGGTGTGGGGAGGTGAAGAACGAGTGAGTGAGTGGGGGAGGGGGAGAACGAGTGAGTGAGTGGGGGCGGGGAGGGGAAGAACGAGTGCGTGAGTGGGGGGGAGAACGAGTGAGTGAGTGTGGGGGGAGGGGAGAAGGAGTGAGTGGGGGAGAAGGAGTGAGTGAGAGGAGTGGGGAGGGGATGGGGAGAGTGGGGTGGAGGGGGAGAGTGGGGCGGAGGGCGAGACTGAGGGGGAGAGTGAGAGGTGTGCGGGGCTGGGAGGGGGAGGGGGAGAGTGAGAGGAGTGGGGTGGAGGGGGAGTGTGAGGGGGAGGTGGAGAGTGGGGGGGAGGGGGAGAGTGGGGGGAGGGCGAGAGTGAGGGGGAGAGTTAGAGGAGTGGGGGGAGGGAGAGTGAGAGGAGTGTGGGGGAGGGGGGAGTGAGAGGAGTGGGGGGGAGGGGGGAGTGAGAGGAGTGGGGGGGAGGGGGAGAGTTAGAGGAGTGGGTGGTGGGGGAGTGGGGGGAAGGGGAGAGTGTGGGGGAGGGGGAGAGTGCGGGGAGTGGGAGAGAGTGGGGAGCTGGAGGGGGAGGGGAACAGTGGGGGAGAGGAGGGGACAGTAGGGAAAGGGGGAGAGTGAGAAGAGTGGGGGAGGGGAAGAGTGGGGGGTGAGAGTCGGGGGGGGGGAGAGAGAGAAGTGGGGAGGGAGAGTGAGAAGTGGGGGGTGGAGAGTGAGAAGTATGGGGAGGGGGAGAGTGAGGAGTGGGGAGGGGAGAGTGAGAGGAGTGGGAAGAGTGCGAGTGAGAGAAGTGGGGAGGGGAGAGTGAGAGGGGTGGGGAGGTGAGAGTGAGAGGAGTGGGGAGGGGAGAGTGAGAATGAGGTGAGAGGAGTGGGGAGGGGAGAGTGAGAGTGAGAGGAGTGGGGAGGGGAGAGTGAGAGTGAGAGTGGGGAGGGGAGGCAGAGGAGTGGTGAGTGGGGAGGGGGGCAGAGGCGCGGGGACTGGGGAGGGGGGCAAAGGAGTGGGGTAGGGAAGTGGGGAGAGGAGGCAGGGGAGTGGGGAAGGAATGCAGGGGAGTGGGGAGTGGGGAGCAGAGGAGTGGGGAGCAGAGGAGTTGGGAGTGGGGAGCAGAGGAGTTGGGGGCAGAGGAGTGGGGAGGGGAGGGCAGAGGAGTGAGGTGTGGGGGCAGAGGAGTGGGGTGTGGGGGCAGAGGAGTGGGGTGTGGGGGCAGAGGAGTGGGGAGCAGAGGAGAGTGGAGAGGGGAGCAGAGGAGAGTGGAGTGGGGAGCAGAGGAGAGTGGAGTGGGGAGCAGAGGAGAGTGGAGTGGGGAGCAGAGGCGTGGGGAGTGGGGAGCAGAGGAGTGTGGAGTGGGGCCAGAAGAGTGGGGAGTGGGAGCAGAGGAGTGGGGAGGGGCGGCAGAGGAGTGGGGAGGGGAGGCAGAGAATTGGGGAGGGGAGGCAGAGGAGTGGGGAGTGGGGGCAGAGGAGTGGGGAGGGGGTGCAGAGGAGTGGAGAGTGGGGGCAGAGGAGTGGGGAGTGGGGGCAGAGGAGTGGGGAGTGGGGGCAGAGGAGTGGGGAGTGGGGGCAGAGGTGTGGGGAGTGGGGGCAGAGGAGTGGGGAGGGGGGGCAGAGGAGTGGGGAGTGGGGGCAGAGGTGTGGGGAGTGGGGGCAGAGGAGTGGGGAGGGGGGGCAGAGGAGTGGGGAGTGGGGGCAGAGGTGTGGGGAGTGGGGGCAGAGGAGTGGGGAGGGGGGGCAGAGGAGTGGGGAGTGGGGCAGAGGAGTGGGGAGTGGGGGCAGAGGAGGTGGGACGGAGGCTGGGAGCGCTTGGATGTCCGTTGGCGAGGAGCTGGGAGCATTTGCTGGATTTCTGAGCATTCTTTACAATTTTCACAATTATATAATATTATATAAGAATATAACTCATAATGTAAGTAATAATAATCATATCTGTGAAAAAGAATAATAACAATAATAAATGGAGGTGCTGTGCTGGTGCAGAATGTTGTGGTCCCCACGTGGGCAGGGCCAGGGGGATTGTTAGTGGGAGGAGGAGCAGGAGGGGGTCAGGGTCAAGGGTCAGGGGGGATTGGGGAAAGGTGTTGGGAAAGGTGGGCACAGGTAGAATTGTGGGAGGGGGCAGGGTCTTTTCCGTGCTGTTTATACTGTTGTTGTTTGTTCTTTATAATATTTGTTTCTGTGAGAATTTATATTCTTCAAAAATATGTCATTTTATTACTTTGTTGACGTTTTAAAAAATTGCTACTTTTAGATAAAATTTTATTCAATTAAACCATTATTGTACTGTGTCTCACTCACTCCTGGGACATTGACAACTTTTATGAAAGACAACTGTAAATGTGTGATTGAGGGCGTACCTTGTAAACTCAGACCTTATCCTGGATGGCCCAGACCCAACTGACTGGGGTTTCCCTGAGTCTTGTGAACATCACGTAACTGGGTCAGCCCCTCCCAATGCAACAGCTCCAGCAACCTGTGTGCATCCTCACCGGGGCATACATTACAGTGTGACGCCTGCTACAGCTGGATAGCCCCACGGCCACACTGTAAAGCCGCGTGAAGTATGGTTACTTGGATGTACACCCAGTCATTCCCGCCTCGGGTCGTTATGTGCACCTAGTGACCTCCCCCCTAGGGTCATTATGTGCACACAGTCACTCCCCCCTCGGGTCATTATGTAAACACAGTGACCACCCCCTCAGGCCGTAATGTGCACACAGTGACCCCCCCTCGGGTCATTAAGTACACAAAGTGACCCCCCACCTCTCGGGCCGTTATGTACACGCAATGACCCTCCGCCCCCCTCGGGCCGTTATGTACACACTTGGATGAGCCCCCATTGCGTGGACATAACCCCTCCCGCCTCGGTGTGGGACAGTGAGCCCCTTTCTCTCTCCAATTCTGTACTGGGATTTAATTATGTGCCTGGTGTGGGTCTGAGACAACGAGCCTCTTTGAATAGCCGTTAGAATAGGTGAACTTTTTGACTGCACTGTCCAATCATTTGCAAGGCTTTTACAGGTCACAATCCTTCATAGACTTGCTGATACAGTGTTTGCACGTTGGTGAGGTGAAGTTCCGTCCTCCACAGAGCTCAAGTGTCAATCAGCGAACACACAACCGATTTATAGCAGGAACTCCGCATATATGTCAGCACAAAGCCGACTGAAGAAAAGTTCTCCCAATCACATTCAAATGATACAAAAGTTCATTATCCGCATAGAATCACTTCAGCACAGTAGTGCTGGTCATGTTGAACAAACCTCACATATCTGTTAATATGTACAGCACATTTCATTACATTTGCATCAACAATGGCTTTTCTTCATTATCCACCATCTTCTGGGCCACTTTGAAGCTGCAGCAAAATGGAGGGAGTGATGTCGCTGGGCCCAAGTCAGGTCAGTCCTCCAGCAATGGGCGGTATCCAGCGCAGCGTTAACAGGCGGTAGCAGGACTTAAAAATACATTTTAATGGAATTTCGGGCTGGCAGGGAGTTTTCCGACTGTTTGGGATCTGCAAAGTGGGCGGGGGCTTTGCAGCATCGGCGGCGGTAATGGGTGGCCCATATTATCACCACGCTAATCGGGAGCGGTAACTGTGGTAACGGGCATCCCAAATTACCACCGGCGCTAATCGGGAGCGGGAACTGTGGTAATGGGCATCCCAAGTTACCACCGGCGCTAATCGGGGGTGGTAACGGCGGTGACTGGGTGGTAGTGGCGGGTAATGGTGGGCCCAATTTACCGCCGGTGCTAATCGGGGGCGGTAACTGTGGTGACTGGGTGGTAACGGCGGGTAATGGTGGGCCCAATTTACCAGCGGCGCTAATCGGGGGCGGTAACGGCGGTGACTGGGTGGTAGCGGCGGGTAATGGTGGGCCCAATTTACCGCCGGTGCTAATCGGGGGCGGTAACGGCGGTAACGGGTGCTAATTTCCATTTTTTTTATCAAAACGGGTGTAACTGGACGGTAAATGGGCAATTTGAGAGGAAATTCGAACCCGTGTGTTTTCCTGATGATCAACTATTGATCCTCACTCAATCAATGCACATTAGAATGGTTCATCCTTCAGTCTGGATGTCCGTTTGTCTGCATCAGTGGTAGCCAATTGTGTCTATTGGCCTTCACCATGACACCGGCTAAAAAAAACAGCCAAAAACTAAATGCCATCATCACTCAGAGATCCCAAGTGTTTCTAGTAACGACATTGTGGCTCTCCCAACCTGGCTCTGCGTCTCGCCCAGTGACAGCACAGGTCGGAGGTCATCACGCTGGATACCTTGTGTTCCTGATTATTCCCGGGTGTTGATTTTAACGGTGAGATATTGGGGAGAGCCACGGGTTAGGTGCGCTGGCCCTCAATGCCTGATTCACTGCTCTGTGCTCCCGTCAAGCGAGACTCTGCCCCGGGAGCAAACTCCTTGTATTTGGGCCCTCAGATATACAGGCAGGGTTCGTACAGGTGAGTGCTGGGTCTGGCTGGCCAGCAATTCCTTGCCCGAGGATGGGACGCTGCAGGCTTGCCCACCCAATCCCCAGTTCTATTCAATATCTGTTGATTCAACGCCAGATGTCACACACTCAGATCAGCTGACATTTGTCGTCTGCCTAGTTGTAACGACTGGTCCTGAGGAAAGGTTCCTTAAGTTCTTGCCGATAATCGGTCATATGGGACAAAAAATAGCAGAAATAATACTGGCCTTTCTGGATGAGAACAGGATCGACCTACAAAATTGCTGCGGTCAATTGTATGATAATGCTTCAAATATGAGTGGGAAATACATTGGTGCCCAAGCTACCATCAAAGAGCAATGCCCATAGAAACATAGAAACATAGAAAATTGCTGCAGGAGTAGGCCATTAGGCCCTTCGAGCCTGCACCACCATTCAATAAGATCATGGCTGATCATTCACCTCAGTACCCTCTTCCTGCTTCCTCTCCTACCCCTTGATCCCTTTAGCCGTTAGGGCCACATCTAACTCCCTATTGAGTTTATCCAAAGAACTGGCATCAACAACTCTCTGCGGTAGGGAATTCCACAGGTTAACAACACTCTGAGTGAAGAAGTTTCTCCTCATCTCAGTCCTAAATGGTTCACCCCTTATCCTTCGACTATGTCCCCTGGTTCTGGACTTCCCTAACATCGGGAACATTCTTCCTGTTTCTAACCTCTCCAGTCCCGTCAGAATTTTACATGTTTCTGAGGTGCCCTCTCATCCTTCCAAACTCCAGTGAATAAAGGCCCAGTCAATCCAGTCTCTCCTCATATGTCAATCCAGCCATCCTGGGAATCAGTCTGGTGAACCTTCGCCGCACTCCCTCAATAGCAAGAACGTCCTGCCTCAGATTAGGAGACTAAAACTGAACACAATATTCCAGGTGAGGCCTCACCAAGGCCCTGTCGAACTGCATTAAGACCTCCCTGGTCCTATACTCAAATTCTCTATCTATGAAGGCCAACATGCCATTTGCCTTCTTCACCGCCTGCTGTACCTGCATGCCAACTTTCAATGACTGATGTACCATGACACCCAGGTCTTGTTGCACCTCCCCTTTTCCTAATCTGCCGCCATTCATATAATATTCTGCCATCGTGTTTTTGCCCCCAAAGTGGATAATCTCGCATTTAGCCACATTATACTGCATCTGCCATGCATTTGCCCACTCACCTAAACTGTCCAAGTCACCCTGCAGCTTCTTAGCGTCCTCCACACAGCTCACACCACCACCCAGTTTAGTGTCATCTGCAAACTTGGAGATTTTACTCTCAATTCCTTCATCTAAATCATTAATGTATATTGTAAAGAGCTGGGGTCCCAGCACTGAGCCTTGTGGCACCCCATTAGTCACTGCCTGCCATTCTGAAAAGGACCCATTTATCCCGACTCTGCTTCCTGTCTGCCAACCAGTTCTCTTTCCATGTCAGTACATTACGCCCAATACCATGTGCTTTAATTTTGCACACCAATCTCTTGTGTGGGACCTTGTCAAAAGCCTTTTGAAAGTCCAAGTCCACCATATCCACTGGTTCTCCCTTGTCCACTCTGCTAGTTACATCCTCAAAAATGTCCAGAAGATTTGTCAAGCATGATTTCCCTTTCAGAAATCCATGTTGACTTGGAGCGATCCTGTCACTGCTTTTCATCTTTAGTAATTGATTCCAACATTTTTCCGACTGCTGATGTCAGGCTAACCGATCGATAATTATCTATTTTCTCTCTCCCTCCTTTTTAAAAAGTGGTGTTACATTAGCTATCCTCCAGTCCATAGGAACTGATCCAGAGTCGATAGACTTTTGGAAAATGATCACCAATACATCCACTATTTCTAGGGCCACTTCCTTAAGTACTCTAGGATGCAGACTATCAGGCTCCAGGGATTTATCGGCGTTCAATTCCATCAATTTTCCTAACACAATTTCCCACATAATAAGGATATCCTTCAGTTCCTCCTTTTCACTTGACCCTCGGTCCCCTTGTACTTCCAGAAGGTTATTTGCGTCTTCCTTCGTGAAGACAGAACCAAAGCATTTGTTCAACTGGTCTGCCATTTCTTTCTTCCCCATTATTAATTCACCTGAATCTGACTGCAAGGGACCTACATTTGCCTTCACGATTCTTTTTCTCTTCACATATCTATAGAAGCATTTGCAGTCAGTTTTTATGTTCCCGGCAATCTTCCTCTCATACTCTATTTCCCCCCTCATAATTAAACCCTTTGTTCTCCTCTGCTGAATTCTAAATTTCTCAGGTTTGCTGCTTTTTCTGGCCAATTTATATGCCTCTTCCTTGGATTTAACAATATTTTAATTTTCCTTGTTAGCCACGGTTGAGCCACCTTCCTCGTTTTATTTTTAATCCAGACAGGGATGTACAATTGTTGAAGTTCATCCATGTGTTCTTTAAATGTTTGCCTTTGCCTATCCACCATCAACCCCTTAAGTATTATTTGCCAGTCTATTCTTGCCAATTCACGTCTAATGCCATCGAAGTTACCTTTCCTTAAGGTCAGGTCCCTAGTCTCTGAATTATCTGTGTCACTCTTCATCTTAATAAGGAATTCTACCATATTATGGTCACTCTTCCTCAAGGGGCCTCGCACAACAAGATTGCTCATTCGTCCTTTCTCATTACACACCACCCATTCTAGGATGGCCAGCCTTCTAGTTGGTTCCTCAACATATTGGTCCAGAAAACCATCCCTAATACACTCCAGAAAATACTCCTCCATTCTATTGCTACAGTTTGGTTAGCCCAATCTTTGTGGAGATTAATGTTGCCCATGATAACTGCACGCATTTATTGCACGCATCCCTAATTTCTTGTTTGATGCTGTCCCCAACCTCACTACTACTGTTTGGTGGTCTGCACACAACTCCCACTAGTGTTTTCTGCCCTTTGGTAATCCGCAGCTCCACGCATACAGATTCCACATCATCCAAGCTAATGTCCTTCCTTACGAGCAACGCTACCCCACCTCCTTTTCCTTTTTGTCTATCCTTACTGAATGTTGAATACCCCTGGATGTTGTGTTCCCAGCCTTGGTCACCCTGGAGCCATGTCTCCATGATGCCAATTATATCATATTCATTAATTGCTGCCTGTGCAGTTAATTTGTCCACCTAATTACGAATACTGCTCGCATTGAGGCACAGAGCCTTTAGGGGTGTCTTTTTAACACATTTTGCCCTTTTAGAATTTTGCTGCAATGTGGCCCTTTTTCAGTCGTTAAACCCCTCCTCAACAGCACTGACAAACGCTCCACCGAGGACATTGGTTCCGGTCCTGTCCAGGTGCAGACTGTCCGGTTTGTACTGGTCCCACCTTCCCCAGAACTGGTTCCAATGTCCCAGGAATTTGAATCCCTCCCTTCTGCACCACTCCTCAAGCCACTTATTCATCTGAGCGATCCTGTGATTCCTACTCTTACTAGTGGCACTGGTAGTGTAAATACGGATTCTTTTCACCAAGATCTGGTTCAGCAAATTCACTGAGTCGAACACCGTTGCCGCTTATAACAAAGCAGATTTTATTAATTGTTTCACCGGCCGGGACTTAACAGAAAGAAAGAATGCTCTCCCTCTAGAGTGCACCCACTTCCTATGGACAAGTCCTGTTACAATGTAGGGTCACAACAGTTATACATTTTCAGTACATGATACAATTAGAGTGATATTCAGTTCAGCCTATCTCCTTATGATCCCTCCTTCCCTTTGTCCACTCATGAGCCGACATCTGTCTGGGCTGTTTTTACACAAAGAGCCTTTCAGAGCCTTTCTCACCCTTTATTGTTTCAAGTTTACTGGTGTGACTTTGCAAGACCTTGAGCCAGTCTGTTATTTGTGCCAATGTTGTAACATTTGCAGTCTGACATTCTTAAGACTATTCACCCATGAATCCTTTGTTCAATTTCACTGTCTGTATACATTTTCCAACATTCTCAACTTCAATGTCTGTATACATTTTCCCACATTCTCAACTTCAATGTCTGTATACATTTTCCAACATTCTCATTCCCACCTTTTATCATTCCATGATAACCTTTAGAATTATTCCATGAGTATTCAATTCAGCCATTCACACTGTCTTTCCTGATCCTCCTTGTCGAGTAGTTCTTTCGTTTGCTGGATCATAACCCGGGAGCCGGTGGCCACAAGAGCGTTTGCTAACCTTGCCATCATAACTTTACAACAAAGGTTAAAGCAACCAACAATCAAGCAACAGGTAATTATTACTTCGATGAGAATAATTGCCCCATGCATTAGATAGGATCCGCAGGATCCACCTAATAGCCAATCAAACCAGCTAGATCCTCCTGCTGGCGTGGATAACTTCTTCACCTCCCTTCTTATGTGATCAGCGAGATTGGTTATGTTTTCTGAACTATCGGGAATGTAAGTGCAACATTCAGATACTATCAGGGCACATGTTCCCCCTTTCTCAGCTAACATGTAATCGAGGGCCATTCAGTTTTGTAATGCTACGGTCCGCATTGCTACCATTTCAGCTGTGATGTCCTCCAGAGCTTCAGCGGTAAATTTAGCTATCAGTTCCAATATCCTCTCTAGGTTCTGTACTTCATCCATGGTGCGTCCTATCCCGAATGGGAACATCATGACCCCAAAGAACCTTTCGGCGGGATGAGGGCTCGCCTGTGTCGGCTGGAGGCATGTGCATCTGCCAACGTACGTGTTTGCCGCACAAATGGCACCACATATCCCAGATAGCAGGACCTTGTCCATCGCCTCGGCAACCAGGGATATGCCTTATGCCCGCACACAAAATACGTGGCGTTATACACTGCCTTCTGATATATTGTGTTGGGGTCCCAAGACTGGGCCCACAGAACTCCACCTGTTTTATTCGGAAGGTGAGAGAGGATAGTGACTCGTGCACCTGTTGTGATGTTGAGACTGTGTGGGCAATTGCTGTACCCTATGATCTGTCCCTTGCTACTGGATGTCATTTCGGGTTAAACATATGTTCCCGGTTGGCCTCCCGATCCCCGAGGTATTGGTCAGGACTAAGAATAAATGACCTCAGCGGGGGTCAGTCCAGCCTTACCGGTGGGAGTAGTTCGGATCTAGAATAGGGCTAGAGGAAGGAGTTTGAGCTAATTGAGTCTGGTTAATGCTACCAGTTTTGTAAGCTTGGTTTTAAGAGTTTGATTAGCACGTTCAACTAGTCCCACAGCTTGGGGTCGGTAGGCACAATGCAGCTGCTGGTTAATGCGCATCTGGGAACAGAATTCTTTGTTAACTTGGCCAATAAAGTAAGGGCCATTATCGGAACTCAGTCGAGCTGGGATACCATATCTCGGAACAATTTCCCTCATTAACACTTTAACAACAGTTTGAGTCTTATTGTCCAGGGTAGTGTCGGCTTCGATCCATTTGCTAAACACATCTACTATTACTAACACATGTTTGTAAGACTGAACTCTTTGCAACTCAATGTAGTCCAACTGCAATGTCTCAAAGTGACCTTCGGGTAGGGGCGTCATACCCCAATCACAGGAAAGTCCCTTCCCTGGATTCTGCTGTTGGCAAACCAGGCAGCGACTACTGATGTTCTGGTCGAGCACCTGGATTCTAGGGTGCCACCAAGTGGCCAAAAGTGTGTCACTTGTTGTCCTTGCTCCACAATGAGCAGCAAAATGCATACATTCAATAACCCACAGGGCCAACTCGTCAGACATGCAAGTCTGTTCCGCGGGAGTGGTCTCGAGTTTAGAAACATTGTCATAAGTACTTCCATAATTTTTCCAAAACAGTTAATCTTTTTCAGGAGCGTCCTCCTGTGCTTTAATGACATCTTGGATGGTTGGCATTGGTTTTTCCGAGGCTAACTTATCCTTTGCAGGACTTTTAGTTTGACTCATCATTCTGGGCACTACCATTTGTTGTCCACGAGAGGCCTGTTTGGCCTCTTTGTCAGCACAGTGGGTCCCTATATCAACCGGGGGTTTTCTGGTGGTGTGGGCGGTACATTTAACAATGGCAATGCGCTTGGGTAGCATGAGGGCTTGCAACAAGTCAGATACGAGTTGCCTTTGCGATATCTCATTCCCTGTGAGGTTAGGAATCCCCTATTTTTCCATAATTGTCCGAAATCATGGGCTACCACAAAGGCATACCTAGAGTCGGTATAGATATTGACCTTGAGGTGTTTAGCCAAGATACAGGCTCGGGTGAGGGCAAATAGTTCAGCTTGTTGGGCGGAATAGGCGGTTTCAAAGGCGGCAGATTCCAAGACCTGATTCTCCTGGTTTACTATGGCGTATCCCGAAATTCGTCCGCCTTCTAGGTCAATGGAAGAGCTTCCGTCAACATACATAATACAGTCGGGGTCCTCCATTGGTACATCAACTAAATCTTCCCTAACCGAGGTGGCCTCTTGAATTAAAGATAAACAGTCATGACTGGGCTCTTCCTCATCTTGGGGTGGCTCGGTAAGAAAACAGGCCGGTTTAATGGCAGTACAGTGCCGAAAGGTCAGCTTAGGATCATTTAGTAGGTAGATGTCATACCTACTTTGCCTGGCCATGGTAAGGTGTTGAGTCTGCAGCTGATCCACGAGGGCAGCTACGGAGTGAGAGGTGTATACAACAATATCCTGCTGGAGGGTAAAGTTGGCGGCGGATTGAATGCTACTGTAGATGGCGGTTAATATTTGAGTACATACAGGGTGCCCCAAGGCAACGGGGTCTATTTTGGAAGAGCAGTCGGCAACAGGCCGATGCTTATCCCCGTGTTTCTGAGTTAAGACAGCTGTAGCACAGTCTTTCAGGATCGTACAATACAGTTGAAAGGGCCGGTCATAGAGGGGCCGGCCCAAAGCTGGAGCTTGCAGCAGGGCTGTCTTTAGTTCCGTAAAGGCTTGGACGTCTGCGGTTTTTATTTTAAAGCTGCCTTCCTTGTTTGTGTACAGTGTGAGGTGCTTAGTTATCAGGGAAACATTCGGGATCCAGGATCTACAGTAATTGATCATCCCCAACCACTGTCGCATTTGTTTAGCCGTGCTAGGCACTGGAAACTGGCAAATTGGTTCGACTCGGCAAGCCTCCAAGGCTCGGTGGGTGCTTGATAAAATGATCCCAAGGAACTTGACTTGAGACTGGCCAATTTTGACCTTTGATGGGGAAACTATGTATCCCAGGGAGGACAAGTAATTCAGTAACTGATTAGCATCCTCCTGATTACTTGGTTCATCTACGCTGTCTACCAGTAAATCGTCTACATACTGAATCAAAGTGGATCCCTTATTCAGCGTGAGGGACTGTAACTGTCTCTGCAGGCAGCTTGAGAATAAGGTCGGGGAGTGGATGAACCCTTGGGGAAGTCTCGTCCATGTATATTGCTGTCCCTGGTAAGTGAAGGCGAATAGGTACTGACTCGCCTGGGCTAACGGCAAAGCGAAGAAGGCG
The DNA here is from genome assembly GCF_044704955.1 of Pristiophorus japonicus. NCBI lineage: Eukaryota > Metazoa > Chordata > Chondrichthyes > Pristiophoridae > Pristiophorus > Pristiophorus japonicus. Next base: position 3,358,330 of record NW_027254488.1, read on the forward strand.
TGTTGGAGGTCTATTATTGCGAAGATCTTGGCGTTTGCTGGGATTAATGACAGTATCTGCGCTGGGTTGGGAACCAGAGCATGCAGGGGCTGGACGATAGCATTGATAGTTCGAAGGTCTTGGACTAAACGGTATTCGTTTGGCTTGCCTGGCTTAGGGACTGCCAGTATAGGGGTATTACACGGGGACTGGCATTGGACCAAAATCCCCTGTTCCACTAGTCTCTTGATCAATCGGCGGATACTTGGTATTGCCTGTGGTTTCAGTGGGTACTGTCGGATAGAGGGCCAATCCATGTTGCCCTGCACCGGGATCTCAATCGGATCAATGGGAGTATAACCCACTTGGGAGGGGTCCTCTGCCCATACATGAGGATCCACATAGTCGGGTATGTTCGAGCCAGTATGATGCTGCAGAGTCGTTAGGACCTTCTCGGGGTCCCTGTGGAATTGGACTGTTTGGCCATGTTTTACAATCTACAATTCTGGGCTGGTAGGATCAGCCTCGTCTATAGCTTGGCGCACCATAATTCCTAAATCTTTAGTGTGGTGGGGAGGTAATACTTCACGAGTAACATGTGGTGCCACCGTCGGGGGCTGTCTCCACAGATTCTTATCCATTTCCAGAAAATCTGCCTTCCCTTCCGGTCCAGTCACTCTAGCCCTTCAGAGAATTTCCTTCTCTTCCCCTTCATGATCATGATAAAGGTTCTGGAGATCCTGATACTTGCCGCTGGGATCGTATGCTAGGGTCACGTGATAAGGTGCCTGTGGGTCCAGAGGCCACCATTGAGGGGTCCCAATGGTATAATACTGTCGCTTAAGGATTCACTGTTTTACAATAATCCCATCATCTCCGCACTCCAAATGCAAATGGAATTTGCAGAGGAGGTCTCTAGCCATCAAGTTACAGTCCAGATTGGTTGTGATAACAAATCGATGTTCCACCGATTCTTCCTGGTAACCTACTTTAACCGGTTCTGACACCGGGAATGTAGAGACTTGTCCCAGGAACCCCGACAGTCCCTGTGTCTCAGTGGAGGTGGCGAGTTTAAGCTTCGACTGTACAGAAGACATAGAGGCTCCCGTATCGATCAAGAAGGGTTGCCACTCATTCCGAATTTTTAACGATATCATCGGTTCATCATCCGGGGAGGTTCCCTGTACAATCAAGCTACGTGGTCAATATGAATAATCGGGGGACGGTTGTCCAAAGGGGTTGTTCTGGGAGAAGTTAATATAAGATCCCCGTCCTCTCCCCCCTTGCCCCCCTCCTCTTCCTCCTCTTCCTCTTTCGTGCCGATCGAAGGGGCACTCTCCATTCCAATGTCCTTCTTGCCCACAATTGAAGCATTGCCCTCTCCTTCCCCAGCCACGACCGCTTCCTCTTCCTGATCGGGGAGGACCATGTGATGGTCCATACTTTGCAGGGCTGGGGCCGTTGGGGTGTTGGGTATACCCATATCCCCGGTTAGCTACCCAACCCCTTACACAGTACTGTGGTTCCATTTGATATTCTCTCGGGTCGGGTGTCGGTCTTTCCCCTTGAGGAGGCTCTCCCTTTCTAGTCACGTATTCAGTCTTGACCCAGGTTGGGGGCGCACCTCCCCCCTCTTCTTTCTTTTCGTGCCAATAATATTTCGCCGCACTTTCCATCTGGGCTTTACTGTTATCTGCCCAATTCATATTATTGGTCCGGATAAAATGAGCAATCGAATGGGGCAGGCACTGAAGTAGGATAGCGCAGAATTGAGGTGAATCCTCTCCCACCCTGAAGGCATTATCTCCTGATTGACCTCCGTATATTTCAATGTATCTTTCCATGAATTCGTCGGCAGTTTCGTCTCGTTTGGGTTTAGTTTCTAATACTGCGGCCATACTGATGTGCTTTTGAAGGGTCGTGCCGAGAGCTGTAAAAACAGCATTTAGGTGGTCCTGGGCATTTTTAGGGTGTGCAGCCACCAACGCGTCATGGGTTGCCCGTCTTAGGTGAGTTAGAAATCGGGCATGCTCAGTTGGGCTCAGGGTCTGCTGTACCAGGGCCCACAGGTCCCTTGACTCTGCATTATAAACTGCGACGGTAGTTCGAAGATGAGCTATAAACTTGACAGGTTCTCTCTTTCGATCTGGCATGGTGGCCAGAATGGCCATAATTTCGTTCGGTTTCCAAGGCACATAGACATCTATGGTGGGGTGGTCTGCAGCTTGTTGTGCATCAGGGTTTGGCATTGGTTGGACTGGGAATTGTTGCCGGGGCTTTGGGATGGGGTCGTCAACCTCGGAAGACGTTTCTGGGTCGGAGGGTGGCTCAGAGCCGTCTGACTGCGCAGCACCTCCACATCCCGATCGGCGGGAGGGTTTTTTTTGCCTTTCACGACTGGTATTCTGACTAGTGGATTCACAGAACTGCCTGTGCTTTCGAGATGTAGATCTGCCTTTCCGGGTGTGATATCTGGTCCTCTCAGCTACATGGCTCGTGAACTGGGGATCTGAGTCGCTATCAGAGGATGAAGGGTCCGTGTGGGCTTGTCGGTTCGTTGGTGTGGGGTTATCTTTATCTTTACCTCCTACCACCGGAGTGTAAGGTGGAGGTGGACGGCAAGGGGCCAGGGGCTGCGGGAGGCGCCGTTGGGCGCCGAGTCAGTGACCATTCATCAATTTCCTCTTCAGCTTCGGTCAATGCAAGGCCAACCATTTGACTACGTAGTCGGTCAATACCTTTCTCAGAGGTCCCAGTGGAACTCCTAGTACGTTTCTCATGCACGCACTCTTTCTTTAAGACGTCTACGGGTTTAATATGTCCTCCTTCTGTCAATTAAATTCCTAGTTTAGTGGCGTTTTCCTGCCAACTCGACAGAATTGATGCATCTTTTAGCTTTTGACAGTAATGCCTCCATGCGGTTATGAGACCCCTATCCCCTTTCCCCCGTCCTCTCTTCGAAATTAATCCCTGCACCCATTTTGCTACCTCCAAGCATTTGGTTACCCCGAGTGGCCATTGATCATCTCCTAGTGATTTGTTCAAAGTTGCAGATAACAGTATAATTGTCCAGCTTTTTCAGGGAATTCCTCACATAACTTTTGTAGTGGACTACCGGTATTCGTGGTTCTATCTAAATGATTACCCATCCTTGCATCGCCCCGCGTAGGATGTCCTAATTAATCCTGATCCCTCGCGTCGCCCCGCGTTCGATTCGGGTCCTAATTAATCCTGATTGTTCCCGCGTCACCCCGCGGTTGTTTAAGTTATCTTACCCAGAGCCTAGGCAGACCAAGTGATATACAAGATCGACGCCGTACGTGGAATAAGTACAATTTTAAATTTACACAGTGTTGCGTCGCCCCGCGGCTTAATTTACCTAACTGCCTAACCTCTGCGTCTCCGCGCAGTTCGCGCGATTATCTATCCCTCCGTGTCGCCGCGCGGTTTTCCTGTTGCGTCGCCACGCGATTGTCTATCCCTCCGCGTCGCCGCATGGTAAGCCTTACTTAATTTGTTCTAGGTTCCAGATTTATCTATTCTAAGCCCTACTGATCCTTCCGCGTCGCCGTGCAAATTCCCTATCCTTCCCTATTCTAAGTTTAAAAGGTATTCACCAGATTGTCCTGGATCTCGTTCAGACGTTACCTGAGAACCAGCGAGTGGCCAAACTTTCCTCAGACTTTTGAAACCGAAGGAAACTGGAGCGGTATTTAAATTAGACTCACTCCAGTGGCCACTTTCCTCCCGTCTCGTCCAAGGCTAGTCTGGCTCTTAATTCGCAAGTTTTCGGTAGTCGTCTGTTGAGATCCCACTTCTGACACCAAATGTAAACAAGTGTGCGCTGCATTTCGTCAGGAAGATAAAGACTCACTGTGCCGAGCCCGTCACAGAGTACTGGACCAGCAACCTAGAACTGGTGATGATAAAGTAATGACCTTGCTGAAGAAGTTAAGATGGCGGCGAGCCTCGTGGCAGCAGAGTTGTGCAGAGAGAGAGGCAGGACCAGCACAGCACCGAAAATGGCGGCCCCCCCTGTGGAAACATCGTGGAAAAACAAGATGGCGTCTTAAAAGAGAAATGTACCCGGGAGCCTTAAAAGGACCTTACACCATTGGCGGTCCCCACCAAGAGACTTTTGTAAGAGCAAGAGTGAGTCAAAATTATTAATGTGATTTGTATGATGACGTGATTTATGACAAGAGTTATTATTTTGATGCTGAAATGACTACTGTGTTTAAAATGATTGATATGATCGACAAAAAGAGTTCGTATCACAATGCTCAAGTAAAAGGGTTAATGGATCTGTGACCAACATGACTAATGGATTAATGCGATTCCCGATTTCATGTGATTCAGATGAGCCGCAAAGGCGACTACTTTCTGAGAACAGAGGCAATGCACTAGTTGCGATATCCTGTCTCAGCTCAGCCCACTACCTCGGGCAAAAAGGGGCAGTATGCCGCCACCATACGTCACCCAGTGGAGCGGGGATTAAATAACTGTTCAGTGTACCTGCAACCTTTTGATGTAACTCTTCAAAGCATCCATAGGTACTGCACAAATGTACTGTCTAGGAATACCTGCTTTCTGCTGGAGATTATGCTTGTGTACTTCATCACCCATGTAAGGTCTGCAAATCCCACATACTTGCACCGGTTCGCAAGCATCATCTCTACATGGGGGGAGAAGAGGGAAATGGATGGTCATGGACTGACAGACACAAATCAACCAGGATGAACAATGCCAAGTTTACATGCAATGTGCTTGTGGAACTGCTGGGGTGGGGAGTGAGATGTTATGTATTGTCCTGGTACATTTTATGTATAGTTACAATGATGTGCCACAGAGGGCGCTGTGGTGGGAGACCCGAAAGTACCTGCAAGACAGAGTATAAAAGGCTTCCCACCACACCTGAGAGGCACTCTGGAGTTACACAATAAACGACTAAGGTCACAGCACCACACTGTGCAGAGTCAGTGATTTGAGTGCTGCATACACCACAGTAACCTTGTTACATGCTTCTCTAATTTCCTCTTTGATGCCGTCCCCAACATTACCATTACTGTTTGGATGCCAATAGACAACTCCCACCAATGTTTTAAAAAGATAGAAACATAGAAATTTACAGCGCAGAAGGATGCCATTTCGGCCCAACGTGTCCACGCCGGCTGACAAAGAGCTGCAGAGCCCTTGGTCAGCAGCCCGAAAGGTTACATATAAACCTATGAATGATGACAGAAAGGCAAAGAGCACCCAGCCCAACCAGTCCACCGCACACAACTGCGACACCCCTTACACTGAAACATTCTAAACTCCATCCCAACCGGAGCCGTGTGATCTCCTGGGATAGGCAAAAACCAGATAAAAACCCAGGCCAATTTATGCAGAATAAATCTGGGAAAATTCCTCTCTGACCGATCCAGGCGATCGAAACTACTCCAGGAGATCACCCTGGCCGTATTCTATTCCACGCAGTACTTACACTTATATCTGTGCCGTCCAACAAAAGGTCATCCAGTCTAATCCCAATTACCAGCTCTTGGTCCGTAACCCTGCAGGTTACAGCACTTTAAGTGCCCATCCAACCATCTCTTAAAAGTGGTGAGGGTTTTTGCATCCACCACTCTTCCAGGCAGCAAGTTCCAGATCCACACAAACCTCTGCAGAAAGAAGTCCGCCGCTCACCTCAAATCCCCTCTTAACCTTCCACCAACCAACTTAACACTATGCCCCCTCGCAATAGACCCCTCCACCAGTGGAAATAGGCCCTTACTATCCACTGTGACCAAGACCCTCAATATTTTGTACACCTCAATGAGGTCTCCTCTCAACCTTCTCCGTTCCAATGAGAAGAAACACAGCCTATCCAATCTGTCCTCATAATTAAGATTCTCCATTCCACGCAGCATTCTTGTAAATCTCCTGCATGCAGTACTCCAGCTGTGGCCGAATCAAAGTATTATAGAATTGAAGCATAACCTCCCTGCTCTTATATTCTATGACTCGGCCAGTGAAGGCATACTTTTTGTATCAATCGTTATGGCAGAGGACACGAACAATATTACAAAAGTGGAAAGTCAAGGAGCTATAGCGGGGAGGAACTTAACACAATCACAATCACGAAGGAGGTGGTACTCAGTAAGATAATGGGACTAAAGGCAGACAAATCCCCTGGACCTGATGAATTGCATCCTAGGGTCTTAAGAGAATTAGCGACAGGGATTGTGGATGCATTGGGTGTAATTTACCAAAATTCCCTGGATTCTGGGGATGTCCCAACAGATTGGAAAACTGCAAATGTAACGCCCCTATTGAAAAAAGGAGGCAGACAAAAAGCAGGAGAGTATAGACGAGTTAGCCTAACATCTATGGTTGAGAAAATGTTGGAGTCCATTATTAAAGAAGCAATAACAGGACATTTGGAAAAGCAAAATTCGGTCAGGCAGAGTCAGCATGGATTTATGGAGGGCAAGTCATGTTTGACAAATTTGCTGGAGTTCTTTGAAGATGTAATGAACAGGGTGGATAAAGGGGAACCAGTGGATGTTGTGTATTTGGACTTCCAGAAAGCATTTGACAAGGTGCCACATAAAAGGTTACATCACAAGATAAAAGTTCATGGTGTTGGGCGCAATATAATAGCATGGATAGAGGATTGGCTACCAAACAGAAAACAGAGAGTCGGGATAAATGGTTTAATCTCGTGTTGGCAATCAGTAACTGGTGGTGTGCCGCAGGGATCAGTGCTGGGACGCCAACTATTTACAATCTACATTAACGACTTGGAAGACGGGACCGAGTGTAACACAGCCAAGTTTGCTGACGATACAAAGATGGGAGGAAAAGCAATGTGTGAGGAGGACACAAAAAATCTGCAAAAAGACATAGACGAGCTAAGTGAGTGGGCAAAAATTTGACAGATGGAGTATAATGTTGGAAAGTGCAAGGTCATGCACTTTGGCAGAAAAAAACAAAGAGCAGGTTATTATTGAAATGGAGAGAGAATGCAAAGTGCTGCAGGACAGCGGGGTCTTGGGGTACTTGTGCAAGAAACACAAAACTTAATCTGCAGGTAAAGCAAGTGATCAGGAAAGCCAATGGAATCTTGGCCTTTATTGCAAAGGGGATGGTATAAAAAAGCTGGGAATTCCTGCTACAGTTATACAGGGTATTGGTGAGGCGCCACCTGGAGTACTTAGTACAGTTTTGGTTTCCATATTTAAAAAAGGATAAGAACATAAGAACATAAAAATTAGGAACAGGAGTAGGCCATCTAGCCCCTCGAGCCTGCTCCGCCATTTAAAAAGATCATGGCTGATCTGGCCGTGGACTCAGTTCCACTTACCCGCCCGCTCCCCATAACCCTGAATTCCCTTATTGGTTAAAAATCTATCTATCTGTGATATGAATAATTCAATGAGCTAGCCTCAACTGCTTCTCTGGGCAGAGAATTCCACAGATTCAAAACCCTCTGGGAGAAGAAATTCCTTCCCAACTCGGTTTTGAATTGGCTCCCCCGTATTTTGAAGCTGTGCCCCCGAATTCTAGTCTCCCTGACCAGTGGAAACAACCTCTCTGCCTCTATCTTGTCTATCGCTTTCATTATTTTAAATGATTCTATAAGATCACCCCTCATCCTTCTGAACTCCAACGAGTAAAGACCCAGTCTACTCAATCTATCATCATAAGGTAACCCCCTCATCTCCGGAATCAGCCAGGTGAATCGTTTATGTACCCCCTCCCAGGCTTGTATATCCTTCCTCAAGTAATGTGACCAAAACTGCACACAGTACTCCAGGTGCGGCCTCACCAATACCCTGTACAGTTACAGCAGGAACTGCCTGCTTTTGTACTCCATCCCTCTTGCAATGAAGGCCAACATCCCATTCGCCTTCCTGATTATCTGCTGTACTTGCAAACTAACATTTTGGGATTCATGCACAAGGACCCCCAGGTCCCTCTGCACCGCAGCATGTTGTAATTTCTCCCCATTCAAATAATATTCCCTTTTGCTATTTTGTTTTCCAAGGTGGATGACCTCACAGTTTCCAACATTGTATTCCATCTGCCAAACCTTAGCCCATTCGATTAACCTATCTAAATCTCTTTGCAGCCTCTCTGTGTCCTCTGCACAACCCGTTACCCCACTAATCTTTGTGTCATCTGCAAATTTTATTACACGACACTCTGTCCCCTCCTCCAGGTCATTTATGTATATTGTAAACAGTTGTGGGCCCAGCACCGATCCCTGTGGCACATCACTAACCACCGATTTCCAACCTGAAAAAGACCCATTTATCCCGACTCTCTGCTTTCTGTTCGGCAGCCAATTCTTTATCCATGCTAATACATTTCCGCTGACTCCGCGTACCTTTATCTTCTGCAGTAACCTTTTGTGTGGCACCTTATCGAATGCCTTTTGGAAATCTAAATACACCACATCCATCAGTACACCTCTATCCACCATGCTCGATATATCCTCAAAGAATTCCAGTAAATTAGTTAAACATGATTTCCCCTTCATGAATCCATGTTGCGTCTGCTTGATTGCACTATTCCTATCTAGACGTCCCGCTATTTCTTCCTTCATGATAGCTTCAAGCATTTTCCCCACTACAGATGTTAAACTAACTGGCCTATAGTTATCTGCCTTTTGTCTGCCCCCTTTTTTAAACAGAGGCGTTACATTAGCTGCTTTCCAATCCGCTGGCACCTCCCCAGAATCCAGAGAATTTTGGTAGATTATAACCAATGCATCTGCTATAACTTCCGCCATCTCTTTGAATACCATGGGAAGCATTTCATCAGGACCAGGGGATTTGTATAACTTGAGTCCCATTAGCCTGTCCAGCACCACCTCCCTAGTGATAGTGATTGTCTCAAGTTCCTCCCTTCCCACATTCCCGTGACCAGCAATTTTTGGCATGTTTTTTGTGTCTTCCACTGTGAAGTCCGAAGCAAAATAATTGTTTAAGGTCTCAGCCATTTCCACATTTCCCATTCATAAATCCCCCTTCTCATCTTCTAAAGGACCAACATTTACTTTAGTCACTCGTTCCCTTTTTATATATCGGTAAAAGTTTTTACTATCTGTTTTTATGTTTTGCGCAAGTTTACTTTCGTTATCTATCTTTCCTTGCTTTATTGCTTTCTTAGTCATACTTTGCTGTTGTTTAAAATTTTCCCAATCTTCTAGTTTCCCACTAACCTTGGCCACCTTATACGCATTGGTTTTTAATTTATACTCGCCTTTATTTCCTTGGTTATCCACGGCTGGTTGGTTATCCCTTCTCTTAGCGCCCTTCTTTGTCACTGGAATATATTTTTGTTAAGCACTATGAAAGAGCTCCTTAAAAGTCCTCCACTGTTCCTCAATTGTGCCACCGTTTAGTCTATGTTCCCAGTCTACTTCAGCTAACTCGGCCCTTATCCCACTGTAGTCCCCTTTGTTTAAGCATGGTATGCTTGTTTGAGACACTACTTCCTCACCATCAATCTGTATTACAAATTCAACCATACTGTGATCACTCATTCCGAGAGCATCTTTTACTGAGAGATCGTTTAGTATTCCTGTCTCATTACACAGGACCAAATCGAAGATAGCTTGCTCCCTTGTAGGTTCGGTAACATAATGTTCTAAGAAACAATCCTGTATGCATTCTATGAATTCCTCCTCCAGGCTACCCCATGCGATTTGATTTGACCAATCGATATGTCGGTTAAAATCCCCCATGATTACTGCCGTTCCTTTATCACATTCCTCCATTATTCCCTTGTTTCTTGTCCGCCCCACCGTGAAGTTATTATTTGGGGGCCTATAAACTACGTCCACCAGTGATGTTTTCCCCTCACTATCTCTAATCTCCACCCACAATGATTCAACATTTTGTTCATTCGAGTCAATATCATCTCTCACTGACATCTCGCTGACATCATCCTTTATTAACAGAGCTACCCCACGTCCTTTCCCTTCTTGTCTATCCTTCTGAATTGTCAGATACCCCTGTTGCAGGAGAGCTGGTTGGCGGTGACATGGAAGTGTCTGCAGTGTACGGGACCAGACTGCTTCCACACATCCACAATGAATGTCCCACCCTTTATTTGGAAAAGTACAACTGAGAGTGGACAAGTTCCATCCCGGTCAGAGCAATCCAAAGCTTCAACTGATTGAGACCCTGGATTTGCATGTCTTGCAACGTGTTTTTCCATCAGTTTCTGTGATGCAATGGGTTAGTGCATTCGGTTTTTATCCGAAAGGTTGGTGGTTTGAGCCCACCCAGGGGTGAAGCCTTTAACTGTTTTTTCCCTGAGGATTCGGTGCCGCACAGTTCCAGGTTGTCATTGTGCGTTTTGGCTGCACGAATATATTCTGCAAACATTGCCAGCTGTGCTATTATCCAGTGAGTTCCCACTCCAATACTTTACTGAGCATTCAGCTCAAGTAAAACAATTACATTTTTGGATCATGTTCTGACTTCCAGCCGACTAGAAATAAATTAAGTTATTATGTTTAAAGAAAAGGACAATAATGACATCAAGCATTACGATGCAGCGATGTAGCAATGCAGCGTTCCCTGGTGGTCCAGTGATTAGGATTCGGCGCTCTCACCACCGCGGCACATGGGTCGATTTCCGGCCAAGGAAATTGCACTTCCATCAAAATTAAAAACTTATGAGAAAGAGTTACATGCATCGCATTGGAAAAAAAGATTCATTGATTTAAACATCATTCATTAATCCATTGTAGAAATTCAATCAATTATTTTGCCCTGAGTAGGTGTGGAACTTTTATCCCGACCTCATTGTATTTGAGGAGCATGGTCCAGCCCCGGTATCTCCACCTGTGAAAGTAGGAAACTGCTGGAAATACACAACAGGACGGGTAGCCTTTGACAAACAATTAAACCCAGGTTACAGACTCTCTTCCTTCCCGTGCCCTTTGCGGGACACTTGTTCCCCTTTAATTTTACAGACTGACTGAGTTCATTAACCGCGGGGAGAGAGTAGGTGTCTCCATGGCCCCACTGTGCTAACATAGAAGATAGCACGATGGGGATGTGGGGATGTCGTGTGGTGGGTGGGGATCAGTGACATGTTTATGTAAAGGGCAGCGGAGGAGAAGGATTGACAGTTGTCAGTGAGGGACAGAAGTTGTTTAAGGTGAGCCAGCACATTCCCAATCAGCACAGAAGGCATTCACTGGTCAGCTGCCCTCTGCTGTACTTCTGGTCAGAGCGGTTTCCGCAATCGAGCCGTTATCACGTTTGCTTTCCACGCGACAGGATCCCGTGCAGGAAGATTATGTTTAAACTTGCTGTGGAAGAACAGCCATGGGCGAGTTTATTCTCCTGTCAAAAGGGCAACAGTGGCTTCTCCCTTATTCTTTAATTGCTCTTTATTTCACTTCACGAAATTGTTCCAGAGTGTCGTCACTTAATCTTTTGTTCCGCTTTAAACACATAAAATGAGGCCGGAGGAATAACTACAGAAACCAAAGCAGAGGGATACAGACAAGATGAAGACGGAAGGGGAAATATTGTCCCCACCCAAAACTAATGCAGAAACCCCTCTGCTGCGCTCGGGGTGGCCACCCACAGCCTGGATACACTAACGTCCCAACAGCTCATTGACTGTCGGAGTGGGACCGCGCGGCGCTTCAGAAGACGTGTCGAAAAAGCAAAGTTACTGATTTGGTCCCATGTGTTTCTCTGCCTGACACCGGGAAACAGTGAGATGGGTTTTGGAGCATAGATCTGGTTATTTTGAAACAACAAAGAAAATATTAAGTCCAGAATTAAACTCTACAACGTGTGTCCTGCTCATTTAGCGGTTAGGCGCTCACAGAGGGAGCCCGAGTTCGGAATGTGACTGAAGGACAGTCGAAACTTCAATAACTGAACATTAATAATTGCAGGATGAAATGTTATTCCCGATCTGAATTTACACACTCTGTTTTTTCGGAGATTTAAAATGTTCATTGCTCATAAGACAGGTAACCTGGGGCTACTTCTGTTCAATTTATTTTACAGCAAATATATTCTAAAATAAAGCACGCGCCGGGGACATTTCATGTGTGAGGCAAACGTGATTACCGCTGCACGACAGAAACCTTTGCCTAACCCAGTGCACTGGTTCATCATTTGCACCAAATTAACCCCAATGAGATAGGGATAAAAATTCCTCACATGCTCAGGGCAAAATAAATGGTTGAAGTTTTACAAAAGAATTTCATAGATTCTAATAATTTCATAGAACATAATAATGTTTAAATCAATAATTCTTATTTGTTAACATGATTTGCACAATAGATGAATTCTTGTTTTTGTAAGATTTTGAATTGAAAGTGCAACTTCCCAGGGTGGCAATCAAACCCAGGACAGAGTGGTGAAATCACCAAGCCCTTACCACCAGACCACCAGCAAATTATACATTGTTTTATTGCTGCATCCTTATAGTTGGTGACATTATTGTCATTTTCAATCCACTTGATTCACACCAAAACAAATTGTAACCGTGATCATAAATTCACGCCACTTTGAGATCATATTCAAATGATTTGCTGAATCCACCCCTTACACCATTGCAACACAGGTTCGATTCTTGGTCAGGGAGATAATATTTACAACACGATTATCAAATTAAACCGTATATAATTGATGACATGCAGCTAATGTGAAAAATAAGAATTCATTTAATCACCATCAATTGACTGATAACTTTCTTTTGCAGAATGAAAGAAATAATAATGTGGTTACTGAGGGACAGTGGTGGCTTCAATCATTTATTTTCTCTTTCCATGTGATGAACTTTTATCCCTATCTCATTTACACACTGTATTTTAGGAGAATGGTTTAAATTTTAAGTGCTTATGACTCCAGGAATCCGATGCAACTTTTGTTAAAATTAACAGGACCGGCTACGACACAGAAAAAATATTCTCTAACATCATGTTTTTAGATCATGCCCCGGCCGATCATTCTTCGGTACAAAGTGGATGAACTGACCCTTCCCCACATTGAACCCCAGTAATCACAGTTGAGGGGAAATTTAATAGAGTTTTTCAGAATTATGGGGAAACTGTTTCCACGAGCAGGAGTGTCGGTAACCAGAGGACACAGACATAAGATAATGGGTAAAAGGAAAAATCCAGGGCGGGGGATATGGGGAGAGGAGATATATTTTTACTCAGCGAGATGTTAGGATCTGGAATGCACTGTTTGAAACGTTTTGTCCTCAGGTAAGAAGGCAGTGTTCAGGAATAAGGTGAAATGGTGAATCTTCTGCACTGACTCTCTTTAACAAACATTTCACCGTTCCAAATGGCAGAAGTCAGACGGAGAAAAATATCCACTACAGAGTCTTTAAACTCCCGCTGGAAGTCCCAAGTTCCCTTCCAGAACTGGGAAATGTTCGAGTTGCAACAAGTTTTAAGCAAGTGCAGAGGCAGGGAAATGGGGGAGGGCAGGGTGGAAGGCAGGAGAGATCAAATGACAAAACGGTGATGGTGCATTTCTCTTCAACAAATATTCATTATTAGATGCAGGTAAAATATCATTAAAATTATCCAGCGTGTTCTGAATTGTTTCCCCTAATACCATCTGTGCAATAGCCAGAAATTAAATATCGTGTCACATGGTGCGATGGCATGTTCCAGTTCTATATATGTATCCATAGAATCAATTTCCAACAGTATCTTCAAACCCAATGACGACATTTACTTCCAATGTGTTTGCTGCAGGAACATGATCAGTCTATTTTTTTAATCGTTTTACTCAAACTGAATGCTCCCAAATGTATTGGAGTGGGAACTCACTGGATAACAGTGCAGCTAGCAATGTTTGCGGAATATATTCGCACAGCCAAAATGCACATTGACAACCTGGAACTGTGGGGCACTGAATCCTCAGAGGGAAAATTAACAGTTAAAGGCTTTTTCCCAGGGTGGGCTCGAACAGTTAACAGCCGAACACACTAACCCATTGTGCCACAGAGACTGATGCAAGCACATGTTACAAGACATCTTTAACCAGGGTGTCAATGACTTAAAGCTTCAGATTGCTCTGACCAGGTTGGAAATTGTCTACTCTCAGCTTCACGTTTCCAAAATAAAGCGTGCTTCATTGTGGATGCCTGGAAGCTGTCTGGTCCCGCAGTTGCCCCAGGCTAAGTGAGTGGGCAAACATTTGGCAGATGGAGTATAATGTCGGAAAGTGTGAGGTCATGCACTTTGGCTGAAAAATCAAGAGCAAGCTATTAGTTAGATGGAGAAAGGTTGCAAAATGTTGCAATGCAGCGGTACCTGGGGGTACTTGTGCATGAAACACAAAAGAATAGTATGCAGATACAGCAAGTGATCAGGAAGACCAATGCAATCTTGGCCATTATTACAAAGGGGATGGAGTATAAAAGCAGGAAAGCCTTGCAACAATTCTATAGGGTATTGGTGAGGCCACACCTGGAATACTGCGTGCAGTTTTGGTTTCCATATTTATGAAAGGATATACTTGCTTTGGAGGCAGTTCGGAGAAGGTTCACTAGGTTGATTCCGGAGAGGAACGGGTTGACAGGACGGGACAAGTTAAATGCAAGAAGAATGTTCCCAATGTTGGGAAAGTCCAGAACCAGGGGACATAGTCTAAGGATAAGGGGTAAGCCATTTAGGACAGAGATGAAGAAAAATGTCCTCACTCAGAGAGTTGTGAACCTGTGGAATTCCCTATTGTTGATGCCAGTTCATTCGATATATTCAAGTGGGAGTTAGATATGGCCCTCATGGCTAAAGGGATCAAGGGGTATGGAGAGAAAGCAGGAAAGGGGTACAAAGGTGAATGATCAGACATGATCATATTGAATGGTGGTGCAAGCTCGAAGGGCCGAATGGCCTACACCTGCATCTATTTTCTATGTTTCTATGTTTCTATGTTGACTTATGAGGAAAGGTTGAGTAGGTTTGGCCTTTACTCATTGGAGTTCAGAAGAATGAGAGGTGATCTTATTGAAACGTATAAGATTTTGAGGGGACTTGACAAGATGGATGCAGAGAGGATGTTTCCACAGATGGGGGAGACTAGAACTAGAGGGCATGATCTTAGAATAAGGGGCCACCCATTTAAAACGCAGATGAGGAAAAATTTCTTCTCTCAGAGGATTGTAAATCTGTGGAATTCACTGCCTCAGAGAGCTGTGGAAGCTGGGTCATTGAATAAATTTAAGACAGAAATCGTTTCTTAAACGATAATGGGATAAGGTCTTATGGGGAGCGGGCGGGGAAGTGGAGCTGAGTCCATGATCAGATCAGCCATGATCTTATTAAATGGCGGAGCAGGCTCGAGGGCCGTATGGCCTACTCCTGCTCCTATTTCTGATGTTCTTATGTTCTATAATCTGGAAACACTATTCCACTGTTTATACAAACATTAAGAGAGTAAGAGGAGATAATAAATGATGTTTGTACAGGAGGAATTTTTGGGGAAGGGGATTGCTTGTCTCCAGGAAGTACTTGAGGCAGACACCACTGCAACTTCTGAGGCAAAAGTGAGCAATATTTGACTCAGATGAAGACACAAGACTATGGAGGGAGAGAGCAGAGCAGAGGGAGTAGTGTTCGATTACTCTAACAAACCGCTGGCAGATATGTGCTGCACAGAATGGCCTCCTACTGTGTTCCAAACACCGATTATTCAATTGTTGATGGCTGTGTATTTCTAGCATTGTCCTCGCTGAGGAAGTGCAGTCTGAAGTGTGAAGAGGAAATAGTGCATTTGGTCTGCACGTTTTTCGGTTTTGGAATCAGCTCTTTGCTTTCAGGAATGTTACGTTTGCAATTACAGAGACTCACGGTGGATATTGACAGGGCAATATGAGCGGAAATATGAGCGGTTTGCAGTCCAGACTGCGAGCTGTGCACTCCATAAGTAATCCCACTGAGGATCTGAAGATATAACCGCTCTCACACACACAATCTTGCGCTGCAAGCAGTGTGTGACGTTCGGCTGAAATTATCGAGCTCCTGTTGAGTTCTGAAAGCATTTGGTCACATGACCATTTTATGCACTAACCGACGCAGTAAGACCGAGAATGGTGATGGAACAGAGAGAAACCAACAAAGGTTCAAGGAGAGCAAAGGGAAAGGGAAAGGGTGGGATTGAACAGCTGTAAGGGGTTTTCACAGGGTTGTTGCACCTTGGGTGTCTCTCTCTGGGCTTCTGCCCTCACAGCTTATGCCTGGCCTGTGAGGTACCCCGAGTGGTGCAAGAGCACCCCTGGAGAGACTGTGTCCACAGCTTATGAAGGGGGTTTTGAGACTCGTGCGTACCCACAGCTTATGCCTAGCCTGTGACGCAGCTGTGAGTGTCAAACACTCCTAACCCCTTCTTCCCTCGCCTGTGACACACAGTTGAGCGTTTTCGAGGCGCTCCTAGCTTCCCTTACACAGTTCTGACATAAGACTCATGATCAGGAGATATAATACAATAGAACTGAGACAAGGTGATTCCAAGAGGAACTTTAGGCTTCCAATTTATTTGACAAGGTGTAACTCAACAAACAGCAATACACCAACAAAACAATCCCCCTAAATCCCACTAAAACGGACCCAACGAAAATCTTCACACCAGTTTAGCAGTACAATGCCCAACCTCCCACCTTTCCTGGCCTAACTGAGTTGGGAGTTCTGGGGACCAGAGGTTATACTCACTACTGTGCCTTCCGCAGTCTGGTGGTCTGTTTCTTCTATCTTCGGTGTCTTCATCCACTGGTTTTCCTTCATTGTCGAGAGGCTTGTGGTTGTGGTTGTTGAATCACGAGGGCAGGCAAAATCATCACTTCTTTCCTCACTACGTCAGAAACCCCTTTTTTATAGCCAGATTATCCAGTCCGCCTCTCCTGCTGAAGTCGATTCTTCTCATTGGTGGACTTTTGATTTTGAAAAATGCAGGAGTTTTAAATTGAGGGGTTTTTTTTCCCACTGATCTTAACCTACTCAAGGTTTGAGTGGGTGTTGATTGCATTGGCCTCCTGTAGCCATTGTGCTAGTCTGGCCTGAGCCAGATATTTCTATGCCTGATGAAAAAGGTGTTGGAATATGTATGTGGCATTGTTTAAATGCTGATGTTTTCAAGGGGCAAGTTTCGAGGGTATGCAGTTCCCAGACAATTTGATTAGTTCCAATGTCCAAACTGGCACTTTTGATATTGACTCCACCCCTTTTCTTGTAGACCCAACATACACCTTTTAAAAAATCCTAAATTCCATTAAAGTTCGTAGTTTCTTCCATGTGTACTTTAGGATTTCAAACTTTCTGGTAGATAGTTCCAAATTAAATTCCCTTTCCGATGAGTCCAAACACTGTGGGGGGTCTCCATTCATTTGTGTCCCAAAGTTTTCCTTCCATCGGTTTCAATTCACAGCACAGACTGATCCCACAGCCCTTTTCCTTCTGGGTAAAATGAGGGGGTTTTCATCCTCCCCTACATAATCCCCCATCTGACACAGTCAGACACCACTCGAGTGTGTCAAAGTTCAGGGTGGTGAGAAAACCCTAGGTCTCCCAAATTGCCCAACTTTCCCCAGTTTAACTCTAAACTGATCCCGTCGATATAGATCGTAATTCCTTTTAACGCGGTACTAAACACAGAAATCCAAGAGGTTACAATACACGACAGCAACATACATATATGTACTTAAGGTTACAGCAACAATTGTACATTGAGCCTCATTTCAGTCTCAAACGTAAAACAAAGAAACCTGCCCTGCAAACTCCCCAGGAGCCATGTATGAAAAACGCAGTCACCCTGGAAATAACAAAACCGCCTAAGTGTCGCGGTCAAGCTTTGTTTACACACCTTGAGTGTTTAGCAACGGCTCTCCTGGCTGTGTAGTAGCCTGAGGAACTGCGTTCTTTTTCTTTTTCTCCTGAGCTTACAGCTTGTAACTAGCAGATAAGCTACAATCAGGAGTTGGCCAATTACTAAGGCATGTGATCCCACCCGGAACCATGCAGGTATGTCTGCCCGCATTCCCAAATCCCACCATGCTGGGGGTTTAATCTGGGCAATCTCCCTTGCTAGAATTTCAGTTTTCAGCTCCATGGTGTAAAAATGTTTTTGAGACAAATCCACTGCCTGGAGGAGGGCTGTAAGTTTCTCAGGTAGTGGGGCAATGGGATAGCCAAACTGGGCGACATATTGTTGTAGGTGGCTGAGGTTGTTTTGTACCATGAGGTGAATCGTGGATGGTTCTGGTGTGTGCCACTTGAAACTCTGCCCTGGGTTTAAAGCAAAAGCTGCTGTACAGTATTGGACACCACCTTCCCGGTCCGTGTTCATACCGTTGGGCACTTGTGGTGACACAATATATCCCACCGCCTACATATGCTACCTGTGGAGGCATGTGGTTAGGGGCCATTACCTCCATTGTCCAATTGATAGGCTCTGCCCCAGCAGTGCTGAACCCGCATTGTGGCCTTGCAAAAGCGTTCAAGTGCTGGGGGCACAGGATTACCTGTGCTCCCCTGCTCCAACAACCCGAGAGGTCTGTACCTGTCACAGTGTGCTCCCACATTGTGACATAAGGTGGGACCTCTTGGAATCGAACATGCACCCCTCCACGAATGACTCCCACATTCTCCACTCGGTACAGGGGTGCTGGTCGTGGGGACACCCCCATCACGGGCATCCTGACCACCACACCCATGATGGTATGGTTTGACTTTCCACAGTCCACCGGTACCGGGTCGGCTTCCGACGCTACACGAAGTTGGCAAGGACTCAAAACATTATCATAAGGGTGCAGTGCTGCTAAGTGCTGGTTGCTGATCCAGGAGGGGACCTGTCCCTGTCTCAGATCCTCGAGGTTACTCCGTCTCTCTCCCAGCAACCAGGCCCCATACAGCACGCACACCTCATTTTGGGCGGCTTGATCGGAGGCGTTTCTATCCTCCCGAATCAAGGCGTTTACAGCCCTGGCCTGTGCCTCCAATTGAGAGATAATCTCCTTTAAGTGAACTGTCATTGCCACCTCTTCGTGGAGCGCGGATCCCACTACGGTATTGTCGTCCCCCAGGACTTTGTGTAGCTGATTCTTTAACCCATTTATCTGGAGGGCCAGCTGCATGTTATCCAAACTGTTTATGGCGGACGCCCCGGTGTTAAACCCCGTAAGAATGTCATTTGAAGTGCCACGCCTCTGCCTGCCCGGTTCGGCCCTATCCCACTGTTTATACAAGTCTGTCACTTTGACATCCCCGAAGTCCAGTTCATAGAACTTCCGGAACATCTCCAGCAGCAGAGCCTGGTATAACAGCTCGGTTTCCCGGGGACACCACGTAGGTAGGCGGACTTCTGTCAGATTTAGCACCACTGATGCCACTGCGTAGTGTACCCCCTGATAAAATAGTTTCTCGGTAGGGACCAACACTAAACCATTCCCCGGCCCCCTGGTGTGGGACGGTGGGCTTGGCCGTGGGTGGGGGTTTTCTTTCCCGAAATACAAGTTCCGTGGCGTTTACTGGTACCCGGGGATTGGGGATCACACACGCCTCCCCGCTGCGATCCCATACCAACCCATCCCCGACATCCTGCCACCACGTATAAAAAGCAATGGAGACCCCCTCTGAACACACGCGAGTCATCCCCACATACACAAATAAATTCCTTGGTCGTACGCCCACCATTTCTCCCAGCACACCGTTACCCCGCCAGATGACCCCATGATGGTTCGGTAGGTATCATTATACAGACGTTCCCAGTCCGAGTGTCGGTCCCCCATGTCCCACTTGAGCTTTCTGAGCCACCACCACCGTCCCAGAGGTATGTCCCCTTGGCAAGTTAGGCATACCTTCCTGCCTTCTGTCACTCTCACTCTGGAAGTGGTCACAGTGATCTCCGGGCAGGGGATGGAGGTCTCTCCGTAGGTAAAGTCCTTATGGTTGGAGTACTTGGTGGAGTTGGATCTCAACCACCCAGGCCATTTCCCCTCGTGGGAGTAGGTGACCCGGTCATCCGCCGCCAGAGTCCCTTCTCCTGTGGTCACTGTCGGCGCTCTGCCCCCAGAGCATCCGAAAACTAGGGAGTCCTCGGTGTCCCCTCGGTGCCCGGTGCAGATCCTTAGCGATACCAGCATCACTAACGTCCAGTAGGGAGGTGTTGACATCTGAAAGGCAAGAAGAACATGGCCTTGCCTTGAGAGACCTCTCCAGGCTCGGCCCACTTAACATGTTCCAAACACAAAAATGCTGTACCCAACCGTCACTGCCTTACCTAAACACAATTACTCACAACACAAATTAACAAAACAGGAAGGGAAAATATATACAGCGCCACCCGTCCCCGGATGGCCAGGCTATTTCCTGTCACTCCTCCTTACTGTCGGTGCAGAGTCCCACGTTATGGGCTGCAATGCCATCTCCTCCACCTCTTGGGCTAGCCCCAGCTGATCCACCATGGGAGATTCAGCTTCCCCTTGAACCTTGCTAATGGTAGAGTCTTTCTCCCTACTTCTGTTAGTGGGCTGGGACCCTCTACCCAGTGGTGGGATAGCCTTACTGGAGCAGTGAACCAGCCCCGGCTGCAGAGCTTCGGGACCTGCTGCCTCCTCCGGAGCCTCCAAATCCACCGGGGCCTGTCCTTCCCCCAGTGCCTGATTCATTCCCTTGCTCGTCCCCTCTGTTTTTTTTACCTCTTTTGGGGTCAAACAATTTACAATGATTGATGTGATACCACTTCACCCGGCGAGGCAGTCGAACCGCATAGACTATAGGGCTAGCCTTGTCGACTCTGCTGTATGGTCCCATATATAATGCTTCAAAAACCCCGACCCGAGCATAGTTCCTCACCATGACCTGGTCCCCTATCTCCCATTCGTGGTGTTTGCTGGGCTCTAGCAGCAATCGGTTACTCTGATGCTGTCTGCCCATGTTACTAGCAGCCTGCCAGTGAATCTGTTTGAGGTGTTCAAACAGGTTCCTGACAAACCCGTCCCGGTTCACCTCTCGGAGCTGCCCTTCGGTGAGAACCGGCGCCAACACATGCACTGGGGTTCTCATGATCCGGCCTGTCATCAGCTCATGGTGTGAGTACCCTGTGCTCTTTGACTGACTGGCCCGGATTCCCATGAGGACCAACGGTAAGACCTCCACCCACTTGTTAGGTGAGTATCCCGTCTCCTTGCGCACCCTTTCCTTTAGGGTCCGGTTCAGGCGTTCTATGGGGCCTGAGGACTGAGGGTTGTAGGCGACATGCCATTTGGCTCTTATCCCCAGCACCTTTACGGTGGCCTGCATCACCTGGCCGGTGAAGTGGCTTCCCCGGTCGGACTCCACGATTTGAGGTAGACCCCACCGAGAGAACACCTCCCTCACCAGGATTTTTGCAGTCCCCACCGTGGTAGCTGTTCGGCAAGGGAAGGCTTCCACCCACTTGGAAAACACATCCACCAGGACGAGGCAGTATTTATAGCCCCCCTGGGCGGCCGGTAGGAGTCCGATGTAGTCGATCTGGATCGACTGCCATGGTCCCTCTACCCGCCTGACGTGTCCCATAGACGCCTTCCTTTTCTGAGGGTCTGGGTTGTTTGCAGCGCAAACCAGACAGCCCGCACAGAAGTTGCGGATGTCTTCCCGGAGGTCTGGCCACCACCCTGCCTTTTCTACCCGTTGCCAGGTAGATTCCGGCCCAGGATGTCCCGCACCTGGACCCTCATGGGCCAGCTGAAGGAATTCCCTCCGGTGTTGTGGCGGCACTACCCATTTGTCCCCTTTAAACAACATGCCTTCCCGCACAGCAATATCTACAGCACTGGATGGGCCCTCCGCCTTTTCCCCCTTTTGATAGCAGCCAAGGCAGCCTTCAGGATCGGATCCTGCATCTGGACTACTTTAAGGTCCGGGGTCACAGCCGCCGCTACGCTCCCTTGTGTCTCTGGCTTGCTTCTTGCTGCTGCTATCCTGCCTGCCTCATATGGGTCCCATGGGCGACCTGTGCGAGCACCTTCCCTTGCCAGCAGGTCTGCCTGCTGGTTACCTTCCCTCCGTGGCTCAGTTTTGGAGTGGGCCTTTACCTTCTGGATATATACATCCCCGGTTTCTCCCATTGCAGCTACGATCTTTCCTAGCAGGGGTTTGGTCACAAGGGGCTTCCCATCTGCAGAGGTGTACCCCCGGCATGACCAAATCGCCAGATACTCTGAACACGAATTGCAAGTGAACATGCTGTCCGAGCAAATCGTGTATGGGGTAGGGAATTCCTCGGGGTGTGTGAACACATACATCACCGCCGGGAGTTCCGCCTGCTGGGCGCTCAGGGTGCATGGGAGTTTAAGAGCCAAGGCAATCCCTGCCTTGGGATCCCAAACTCCGCAGCCCGTGATTCTTGTACCCGTGGACACTGAACTGGAGCCATCAACGTAGATCTCGCGGCCTGTGGGTTGTATCCCTGCCCGAAATCCAAAGTTAATGTCCCATACTCCCTCCACAGAGCATCGATGGGGCTGTCCTGGATAGATTAAATTTGCTGCGAGCCTGGGCTCGCAGAGGCCCTTGACCTTTAAAGTCATTTGGGAGAGGAGGAGGGTCCAGCGAGTGATTCTAGCACTGCTCACTGTCCCGTCCTTAATCTTCCCGTCCAACAGCACCTGCGTCGGGTTATGATGGGCGAGGAGTGTAATGGGGGTTTTTCCGGTAAAGATCTGAGCTCTCTTTACTGCCCAGTGGGTGGCAAGCAAGTGCCTCTCACAATTGGAGTATCCCTTTTTTACCTCCGTGAGGACCCTGGAGGAGTACACCACTGGTCTCAGCTGACCGTTTCGCCCCAGGAGCAACACTGCACTTAAGCTGTCGCCACTGGCTGCCACCTCCCGGAAGAATTCCTCCCCCACATCAATTGCCCCAAGGGCTGGTGCTACCTGCAGGTCTATCTTAAGACAGACAAATGCTGCCTCACAGCCCTTGTCCCATTCCCACTCGACCCCCTTATGCAGGAATCTGAGCAGAGGTGTGGCAGTGGCTGCATAGTCCTCGATGAAGTCCCTACAGTAGCCAGTGATTCCCAGGAAAGATCTTACCCCCGACACATCCCTAGGGACAGGGAGTTCCGGCACTGACTTTCTTCTAGCCTCATCAATGGCCCTTTCTCCTGCTCTTATCGTCAGGGCCAGGAATTTTACCTCTCCTCGACCTATCTGGGCTTACTTGGGATTAACTTTAAAACCCCCTTCCTTCAGTAAGACCAGCAGTTCGGCCAGCAGTGGACCGTGTTCCTCACTGCTGTCTGTGAACAACAACAGGTCGTCCACATACTGGACCAGCTGGTGTGACTGGCTGAAACCTTTTAAGCAGTTCGCCATGCATTGGTGAAAGATGCTGGGACTATCATGAAAGCCCTGTGGGAGGCAGCACCATGTATACTGCTGTTCCCGGAAGGTGAAGGCAAACTTGTACTGGTCTTCCCTCCGCACACGGATAGACCAGAACCCGTTGGATATGTCCAACACTGTGAACGTGGTTGCGGATGCACGGATTTCCCCTATCAGATCCGCAACCGCCGCTACTGTGGGAGCACAAGCTGGGATGTTTTTATTGAGCACCCTATAATCCACCGGAGCCCTCCAAGAATAATCCGGTTTCCTAACCGGCCAAAGCGGGGAGTTGACATGGGTGGCTATGGGTCTCAAATCACCCTGCTCGACAAGCGAGCTTAATGCTGTCTCCAAGTCTGCTTCTGCCTTTTGGGGAAAGCCATACTGCTTTTGCGGGCGGGACATGGGATCCCCATCTATTCTAACCTCCACTCCTGTGACTCTCCCACAGTCGTGTTTATGGGTGGCAAATGCTGCAAGATTTGCTTGCACATAGTCCCGGTACTCGGCCGGGGTATTACCGACCAGAACCTCCAGGTCGTAACCCACTTTTGGCTTCATTGTACACAGAGTCCCTTTTCCCTGTTTCTTATCAATAACCATGACTTCTCCCTCTGCTCCCGTGCCCACTGTGCCCCATAGACAGTGATTCCTCAAGTCTACTAGGATCTGGCGAGCGATGATAAAATCAGCTCCCAAGTTCCCTTTTCCCACCCGCTCCCAGTTCATCAGGACGCACTTCCATTGTGTTTGGAGTGCTCCGAAACGAACCGCGAGCGGGACTGAGAAAAACCCAGCCTTCTCATTACCTGTGAACCCAACTAGTTGATATGGCACCCCGTTTGATAGAGGTGAGGTTGCAGGGTCCTCCGAATGGACTATCGTGCTGGAAGCACCAGTGTCCAAAAGGTAGGTACCCAATACACCCTCAACCTCCATCTTGACCCAGGGTCGTCCCCAGGGGTCATATTCTAGTGGGCACAGGTATGCAGGCTGGGTCTGGGCTAGTTACGGCCTCTGTACTGCCAGGGTTGCTGGTGCTTCCCTGCCTGTTGCCGTGGCTACCTTCCCAGTCCCCTCCAGCGCTGTCCTCACTGCAGCTACTATCTGGTCAAGGGATGGTGAAGAGCTCGTTCCACTTCCCCCGCTCTGGGCGGCTCCTGAAGGACTTCTCCCCCCATATCTCTTTGCTGGGCTCCTGCAATCCCTTTTAAAATGCCTAGCTTTCCCGCACCCGTAGCACACTCCCTCCGTATCAGACGAGCGGCCATTCCATTTTGGGAATCGAGTTGGGTTTTACTTCATTTACCCGACCTTTGGAGGTTTTCTGCTCCTCCCCTCCTCCATTCCGTTGGACCAGTGCCAGTTGCCTGACCACTGCTTCCTCAGTGAGGTTGGGGTCCCGGGAATCGAACCACAGTTCTACCCTGGCCTTGAGCCGGGGCAAGCAGTTTGCCACCAGCATCCTCAGCCAGCGGCCAGTCTGTACCGCGGAAAGATTCGCCCGGTCGAGGAGCTCCCCACAGGCTGCGTGGTATACCACCCACAGCCTGTCCGCAAATGCCTGCGGGGTTTCCCCTGCGAGCTGCCTTGTCCTTTCGACCCGTTCGAAAGGACTCCGTCATTGAAGCCCATAGCCTCAAGGACAGCCCTCTGGACCTCAGTAAATGTACGCTGTCCCCTCCGGCATTCTGCCGGTAGGGCCTGGTACACTTTGCTGTCCAGAGAGAAGAGCAGCAGCTTGGCTGTCTCTTCCTCGTCGCACCCATTAATTTCCCCTGCCTGCATCACCTCGATGAAGTGGATAGACGGGTCCCTGCTGCGAGTGAGTTTGGCCAAATGGGCCACCGTGGCCCTGAGTGATTGAACTCCATGGGGAATAATAAAGTCGCTCTCCAGCGCTCCCCGACCTTGGCCACCTGCCTGTGGAGGACCGTACTTGCGCTGCCTGACCAGGCACATCTGCCCTGGTTCAGGATCTTTCTGCGCTGGTCCCTCTACCTCCGGCTGTCCCACCATACCCGGTGCAGCAGACAGTGCCTGGTAGCCTGATCCAGCCCTTAACTGACCCTCGGCTGGAGCCTCACATCCCTGCTGCCAAACGGGACACATTGGTCCTGCCCCCAGCCCTGGGTATGCTACTACCTGCGCGCCCCGCCCCTCCTGGTACCCCACCGGACAACCCACCGGACAAACCACCGGTGCCTCAGGAGGTGGTCGGGCGCCTCTTGCCTTTGGATTCTCCTCTACCTCCCAATACTCTCCTTTGACCCCTGTGGACCCTCCGGGTCCTATCAGGGCGACCATCCCCTTTGCCTGGGATAGAGCGTGGGTGAGAGTTTTAATCCTCTCCTGACAGGGACCGTGATCTGCAAACTCACTGCTACTGGCCACTTTTTAGGCTGCCTCTTCGTCTTTTAATTTATTCTCCAGTTCCCAAATTTTCTGGGTGTGCCGAGAATTCTGTTCCCGGAGGGACCCCTCACTACCCTTGGCCTCAGTGACCTGACACTGAAGATAGTCCCGGCTACTTCGGAAGGTCTCCAACAACTGCCGGTTCCTTTGCTGCTCCCCAGCTAATTCGGCCAGCAGGTTGTCCCCAACCACAGCCCGGATAGCAGAGAGCTCCTCTGATTTCAGAAGACTCTGTTCCAAGTCCTTCACCCGCTGGTCGAGCTTTCGGACTTGGCGGGTGAGGCAGATAAGCCAGATGGCCTTTTCCACCCTGTGGTTGTGGTCCTTCCCTGCTGTCCACTGTTCAGCAGCATCCACTGGGCGCTCTGCCTGAGTGAGGGCTTGCACTCCAGGTTTGGTGAGGTTCACCTTGCCAAAAATGTATGAGGAAATTCTCTCCTCCATTTTAGTTTCGTCTCTTATCACCTCATCTGTTATATTAACATCTCCTGTTTGCTTATATCCCTTCGTGGTCACCATGTTCTGTAAGGGGTTTTCACAGGGTTGTTATTGTGCCTTGGGTGTCTCTCTCTGAGCTTCTGCACTCTCAGCTTATGCCTGGCCTGTGAGGTACCCTGAGTGCTGCAAGAGCACCCCTGGAGAGACTGTGTCTACAGCTTATGAAGGGGGTTTTGAGACTCGTGCGCCCCCACAGCTTATGCCTAGCCTGTGAGGCACCTGAGTGTCAAACACTCCTAACCCCTTCTTCCCTAACCTGTGACACACAGTTGAGCGTTTTCGAGGCGCTCCTAGCTTCCCTTACACGGTTCTGACATAAGACGCACGATCAGGAGATGTATTACAATAGAACTGAGACAAGGTGATTCCAAGAGGAACTTTAGGCTTCCATTTTATTTGACAAGGTGTAACCCAACAAACAGCAATACATCAACAAACCAATCCCCCTAAATCCCACTAAAACAGACCCAACGAATATCTTTACACCAGTTTAGCAGTACAATGCCCAACCTTCCACCTTTCCTGGCCTTACTGAGTTGGGAGTTCTGGGGACCAGAGGTTATACTCACTACTGTGCCTTCCGCAGTCTGGTGGTCTGTTTCTTCTATCTTCGGTGTCTTCATCCACTGGTTTTCCTTCATTGTCGAGAGGCTTGTGGTTGTGGTTGTTGAATCACGAGGGCAGGCAAAATCATCACTTCTTTCCTCACTACGTCAGAAACCCCTTTTTTATAGCCAGATTATCCAGTCTGCCTCTCCTGCTGAAGTCGATTCTTCTCATTGGTGGACTTTTGATTTTGAAAAATACAGCAGTTTTAGGTTTTTAGGTTTTTTTCCCACTGATCTTAACCTACTCAAGGTTTGAATGGGTGTTGATTGCATTGGCCTCCTGTAGCCATTATGCTAGTCTGGCCTGAGCCAGATATTTCTATTCCTGATGAAAAAGGTGTTGGAATATGTATGTGGCATTGTTTAAATGCTGATGTTTTCAAGGGGCAAGTTTCGAGGGTATAGAGTTCCCAGACAATTTGATTAGTTCCAATGTCCAAACTGGCCCTTTTGATATTGACTCCACCCCTTTTCTTGCAGACGCAACATACACCTTTTAAAAAATCCCAAATTCGATTAAAGTTCGTAGTTTCTTCCATGTGCACTTTAGGATTTCAATCTTTCTGGTAGATAGTTCCAAATTAAATTCCCTTTCCTATGAGTCCAAACACTGGGCGGGGGGTGTATCCATGAATGCACCTCCTTTTATCCCCTGCAGGCCTTGTCTGCTCTTTTAAAATTCATTTGTTTCCCAAAGTTTTCCTTCCATCGGTTTCAATTCACAGCACAGACTGATCCCACAGCCCTTTTCCTTCTGGGTAAAATGAGGGGGTTTTCGTCCTCCCCTACACATTGGAGAATTGTATTATATGTTGAACACCAGACTCCAGTGCCCATGTATTGCTAGGTTTATCTGTCACTAGAGAATTATTCTGAATGTGAGTCACATATAGAATGACATATTATATACAGCACAGAAATAGCCCATTTGGCGTTTATATTCCACTCGAGCCTCCTCATGTCTTTTCACATCTAACTCTATCAGTGTAACTCTCTATTCCTTGATTCCTCAGTTACTTATCTAGCCTCCCCTTAAATTAATCTATACTTTTCGCCTCAACTACTTCCTCACCAATCTCTGTGTAATGACACTTTTGCTGAATTCCCCACTTGGTTTCTTGGTGACTCTCTTATATTGATAGTTCCAGTGTTGTTCTTCCCCACACGTGAACACGCTCTCTCTGTGTCAACTCAATCAAAACCTTTCATCATATTTACACCTCAATTAGGTCACACCTCAGACTTCGCTTTTCAAAAGAAAAGAGATCCAGTCTCTTCATCCCTTTCTTATAGATATAAAGTCGTATTTCTGGTATCATTCTTGTAAATCGTGTTTGCAACCTCTCCAGTGCCTCTATATCCTTTTTATAAGGATATAAAGGCAAGAAACAAAAAGGGCCACTGAATATAAAAGGGCTGCAGGAGGGGTCAAAACTAAAAATCATGGTTTAAAAACTAGGATGAAAACACTCTACCTAAATGCACGCAGCATTCGAAATAAAGTAAATGAGATGATGGCACAAATCATTACAAATGGGTATGATTTGGTGGCCATTACAGAAACATGGTTGCAGGTTGACCAAGACAGGGAATTAAACATACAGGGGTATTTGACGATTCAGAATGATCGACAAGAAGGGAAAGGAGGTGGGGTAGCTCTGTTGATAAAAGATGATATCAGGGCAGTTGTGAGGGATGATATTGGCTCCAATGAACAAAATGTTGAATCATTGTGGGTGCAGATTAGAGATAGTAAGGGGAAAAAATCACTGGTCAGCGTAGTTTATAGGCCCCCAAATAATATCTTCACGGTGGGGCGGGCAATAATCAAGGGAATAATGGAGGCATGTGAAAAAGGAACGGCAGTAGTCATGGGGGATTTTAACCTACATATCGATTGGTCAAATCAAATCGCACGGGGTAGACTGGAGGAGGAATTCATAGAATGCACACGGGATTGTTTCTTAGAACAGTATGTAACAGAACCTACAAGGGAGCAAGCCATCTTAGATCTGGTCCTGTGTAACGCGACAGGAAAAATAAATGATATGCTAGTAAAAGATCCTCTCGGAATGAGTGATCACAATATGGTTGAATGTGTAATACAGATTGAAGATGAGGAATTGTGTCAGAAACGAGCATACTATGCTTAAACAAAGGGGACGACAGTGGGATGAGGGCAGAGTTGGCTAATGTAGACTGGAAGCAAGGACTAAACGGTGGCACAATTGAGGAACAGTGGAGGACTTTTAAGGAGCTCTTTCATAGTGCGCAACAAAAATATATTCCAGTGAAAAAGAAGCGCGGCAAGAGAAGGGATAACCAGCTGTGGATAACCAAGGAAATAAAGGAAACTATCAAATCAAAGACCAATGCGTATAAGGTGGTCAAGGTTAGTGGGAAACTAGAGGATTGGGAAAATTTTAAGCAACAGCAAAAAATGACTAAAAAAGCAATACAGAAAGGAAAGATAGATTACGAAGGTAAACTTGCACAAAACATAAAAACAGATCGTAAAAGCTTTACAGATTTATAAAACGGAAAAGAGTGACCAAAGTAAATGTTGGTCCCTTAGAAGATGAAAAGGGGGATTAATAATGGGAAATGTGGAAATGGCTGAGACCTTAAACAATTATTTTGCTTCCGTCTTCACAGTGGAAGACACAAAAACCATGCCAAAATTTGCAGGCCACAGGAATGTGGGAAGGGAGGACCTTGAGACAATCACTATCACTAGGGGGGTAGTGCTGGACAGGCTAATGGGACTGAAGGTAGACAAGTCCCCTGGTCCTGATGAAATGCATCCCAGGGTATTAAAAGAGATGGCGGAAATTATAGCAGATGCATTCGTTATAATCTACCAAAATTCTCTGGAGTCTGGGGAGGTACCAGCGGATTGGAAAGCAGCTAATGTAACGCCTCTGTTTAAAAAAGGGGGCAGACAAAAGGCAGCTTACTATAGGCCGGTTAGTTTAACATCTGTAGTGGGGAAAATGCTTGAAACTATCATTAAGGAAGAAATAGCTGGACATCTAGATAGGAATAGTGCAATCAAGCAGACGCAGCATGGATTTATGAAGGGGAAATCATGTTTAACTAACTTATTGGAATTCTTTGAGGAGATAACGAGCATGGTGGATAGAGGTGTACCGAGTGATGTGGTGTATTTAGATTTCCAAAAGGCATTCGATAAGGTGCCACACAAAAGGTTACTGCAGAAGATAAAGGTACGCGGAGTCAGTGGAAATGTATTAGCATGGATAGAGAATTGGCTGGCTAACAGAAAGCAGAGAGATGGGATAAATGGGTCCTTTTCCGGATGGAAATCAGTGGTTAGTGGTGTGCCACAGGGATCAGTGCTGGGACCACAACTGTTTACAATATACATAGATGAACTAGACGAGGGGACAGAGTGTAGTGCAACAAAATTTGCAGATGACACTAAGATTAGTGGGAAAGCGGGTTGTGTAGAGGACTCAGAGAGGCTGCAAGGAGATTTGGATAGGTTAAGCGAATGGGCTAAGGTTTGGCAGATGGAATACAATGTCGGAAAGTGTGAGGTCATCCACCTTGGGAAAAAATACAGTAAAAGGGAATATTATTTGAATGGGGAAAAATTACAACATGCTGTGGTGCAGAGGGACCTGGGGGTCCTTGTGCATGAATCCCAAAAGGTTAGTTTGCAGGTGCAGCAGGTAATCAGGAAGGCGAATGGAATGTTGGCCTTCATTGCGAGAAGGATGGAGTACAAAAGCAGGGAGTTCCTGCTGCAACTGTATAAGGTATTGCTAAGGCCGCACCTGGAGTACTGCGTGCAGTTTTGGTCACCTTACTTAAGGAAGGATATACTAGCTTTGGAAGGGGTGCAGAGATGATTCACTAGGCTGATTCCAGAAATGAGGGGGTTACCTTATGATGATAGATTGAGTAGACTGGGTCTTTACTCATTGGAGTTCAGAAGGATGAGGGGTGATCATATAGAAACATTTAAAATCATGAAAGGGATAGACAAGATAGAGGTTGAGAGGTTGTTTCCACTGGTAGGGGAGACTAGAACGAGGGGGCACAGCCTCAAAATACGGAGGAGCCAATTTAAAACCGAGTTGAGAAAGAATTTCTTCTACCAGAGGGTTGTGAATCTGTGGAATTCTCTGCCCAAGGAAGCAGTTGAGGCTAGCTCATTGAATGTTTTCAAATCAAAGATAGATAGATTTTTACCAATAAGGGAATTAAGGGTTACGGGGAGAGGGCGGGTAAGTGGAGCTGAGTCCACGACCAGATCAGCCATGATCTTATTGAATGGCGGAGCAGGCTCGAGGGGCTAGATCGTCTACTCCTGTTCCTAATTCTTATGTTCTTATGTTCTTATAACACGGCGATGAGAATTGTACAGTGTACTGCAAGTGTGGTCCAATGAAGATTTGATACCAGTTCAGCAGAACTTCACTTCTTTTCAATACTATCCGTCTTGAATTAACCCTTGGTGCTCCATTTTCTTTTTATGGATGTATCCACGACTTGTCCCCAAACACCGCAAGCTCTGACCTTATTCATTATTCTCATATGTGGTACCTCATCAAAGACTTTTTGGAGATTAAATATACTATATCGACCACATTGCCCTGGTCTACTCTCCCTGTTACTTCTTCAATGAAATCAAAGAAGTTGGTCAAGCAAGACTTTTGCTTTTGAATCCACGCTTGTTAAACATTATTATATTTTTGGTTTATAGATATTCTTCTATTCTCTACTTTAGCAGAGATTCCATTATTTTCCGACCACCGAAGTTCCACTGACTGGTCTTTAGTTCCCCGGACATGTTCTATCTCTCATCTCAAATATAAGTATTACGTTAGCTATCCGCCATTCCTCTGACACTACACATTTTTCAAACTAATCATTAAATATTTGTAATAGTGCTCCTGCTATCTCTTCGCTGAATTATTTTAAAGTATATGGATGTAATCCATCCAGACCAGGGGTTGAATCCTCCTTTCATTTGGTTCGTTCATTTAATATTTCTCCTCTTTCTTTATTGCAGTTATATAATTTCCCATCCATGATTCCACCGTCATGTCCACCTGTCCTGTGTCACTGGTAAATACATAGAAACATAGAAACATAGAAACATAGACATAAAAACATAGAAACATAGAAAATGGGTGCAGGAGCAGGTCATTCAGCCCTTCTAGCCTGCACCGCCATTCAATGAGTTCATGGCTGAACATGAAACTTCAGTATCCCTTCCTGCTTTCTCATCATAACCCTTGATCCCCCGAGTAGTAAGGACTTCATCTAACTCCCTTTTGAATATATTTAGTGAATTGGCCTCAACTACTTTCTGTGGTAGAGAATTCCACAGGTTCACCACTCTCTGGGTGAAGAAGTTTCTCCTCATCTCGGTCCTAAATGGCTTACCCCTTATCCTCAAACTGTGACCCCTGGTTCTGGACTTCCCCAACATTGGGAACATTCTTCCTGTATCTAACCTGTCTAAACCCATCAGAATTTTAAACGTTTCCATGAGGTCCCCTCTCATTCTTCTGAACTCCAGTGAATACAAGCCCAGTTGATCCAGTCTTTCTTCATAGGTCAGTCCCGCCATCCCGGGAATCAGTCTGGTGAATCTTCGCTGCACTCCCTCAATAGCAAGAATGTCCTTCCTCAAGTTAGGAGACCAAAACTGTACACAATACTCCAGGTGTTGCCTCACCAAGGCCCTGTACAACTGTAGCAACACCTCCCTGCCCCTGTATTCAAATCCCCTCGCTATGAAGGCCGACATGCCATTTGCTTTCTTAACCTCCTGCTGTACCTGCATGATAACCTTCAATGACTGATATACCATGACACCCAGGTCTCATTGCACCTTCCCTTTTCCTAATCTGTCACCATTCAGATAATAGTCTGTCTCTCTGTTTTTACCACCAAAGTGGATAACCTCACATTTATCCACATTATACTTCATCTGCCATGCATTTGCCCACTCACCTAACCTATCCAAGTCCTTCTGCAGCCTAATAGCATCCTCCTCGCAGCTCACACTGCCACCCAACTTAGTGTCATCCGAAAATTTGGAGATACTGCATTTAATCCCCTCGTCTAAATCATTAATGTACAATGTAAACAGCTGGGGCCCCAGAATAGAACCTTGCGGCACCCCACTAGTCACTGCCTGCCATTCTGAAAAGTACCCGTTTACTCCTACTCTTTGCTTCCTGTCTGACAACCAGTTCCAAATCCCATGTGCTTTAACTTTGCACGTTAATCTCTTGTGTGGGACCTTGTCGAAAGCCTTCTGAAAGTCCAAATATACCACATCAACTGGTTCTCCTTTGTCCACTTTACTGGAAACATCCTCAAAAAATTCCAGAAGATTTGTCAAGCATGATTTCCCTTTCACAAATCCATGCTGACTTGGACCTATCATGTCATCATTTTCCAGATGCACTGCTATGACATCCTTAATGATTGATTCCATCATTTTACCCACTACTGAGATCAGGCTGTAATTCCCTGTTTTCTCTCTCCCTCCTTTTTTTTAAAGTGGGGTTACATTGGCTACCCTCCACTCCATAGGAACTGATCCAGAGTCAATGGAATGTTGGAAAAGACTGTCAATGCATCCGCTATTTCCAAGGCCACCTCCTTAAGTACTCTGGGATGCAGTCCATCAGGCCCTGCGGATTTATCGGCCTTCAATCCCATCAATTTCCCCAACACAATTTCCCGACTAATAAAGATTTCCCTCAGTTCCCCCTCCTTACTAGACCCTCTGACCCCTTTTATATACAGAGGCAAAGTAATTATTTCATATGTTATGTAATTTTTCCTTCGCTCCATGTGATTTAATCTTGTCCATCGATTTGTGGCCCTATTCCCATCCGACATTCTTTTTTAAATGAATGTGCCTGTCGAAAGTTAGATGAGCGATTATGTTATCGGCCACCAAATAGTGGGAAGGATAAAGAGGTGTAAATTTAGATAAAATGCAGAAAGTTTCAAGATCTGTCGTGATAATGTGGGACTTCAACGTAAACTGGGAAAATAGCCATGCAAAGGGAAAATGCAGGGGAGGATTTCCTGAAATCTGTATTAGAAGCTTCTCCATCAGTATGTTTCCAGCACGATGTGGAAGAAAGCAGTTCTGGATCTCGGAAATGGATTCAGTAGAGCATGTTCTGTGGAGGAGCATTGAGGAAACAGTGATCACAATATCATTAGGCTTAGAGTAGTTATGGAAAAGGAGAAGGTTATCATGTGTGAAAATGCCCAACTGTAGGAGGACTAATTTTATGAGTTGAAAGGGATCCGGCCCAGGTAGATTGAAACCAAAGATTTCTCGGTAAAACAGTAAATGCACATTGGGAGACTTTGAAAATGAGATAGATCGCGTAACGACTAGACACGTTCTCATGCAGGGTGCAGAAATAGCATGATAGCTAGCTACAGCTCGGTGGATGAATGAAGGTCAACTAAAACACAAAAACGGAAGCTTGTGATAAACTTCAGGCTCATATTTCAGTAGAGAACCAAGCAGAATACAGAATGTACAGAGAAGGACTATCAAAGGAGGAGGAAGTAGAATCAGCAGAAAAACAGGATATTCGCCCATAGTACTTATCTGAGGAAGGACACACTTGCCTTGGAGGTGGTGCAACAGAGGTTCAACAGATTGATTCCTGGGATGAGAGGTCTGTCCTATAATGAGAGATTGTGTAGAATATACCAATTCTCTCTGGGGTTTCGAAGAATCGGAGGTGATCTCGTTGAAACGGACAATATTCTGAAGGGGATCGACAGGGTAGATGTTGAGAATCCTGGCTAGCTCAGTCGGTAGAGCATGAGACTCTTAATCTCATGATCGTGGGTTTGAGCCCCATGTTCGTCGATTACAGTTCCTTAAAATTTATGTTGCTTTCACGGGAAAACATCATTAATGAACCCAGTTTCTTCTTTTGCACAATGAAAGAAATGCGAACTGAGGGAGAGTTGATAATTTAATCATCTGTTCTGTGCTCTGCATAAGAACACAAGAACCAGGAGCAGGAGTCAGCCATTTGACCCTTCGAGCCTGCCTTCTTTTGCACTAAAACAAATTATAACCGTGAGTTTAAATTAGCAGTGCGGGATATTTACAGGGCACCTTTCAATGCTTCACAAAACCATTCCTTTCGCTACAGCCACCCGGGATCGTTTCCCGGTTTGGGAAGTAACTTTGATATCACCGTTTGTAATTGAAGTGGAGTAATTTTATTGTGTTAGATGGATATCCCAAAGCACTTCAGAGTAGTGTCAAAACAAATTAGTTTGCAATTAAAAACACTGAATGTCAGGAGTGGGATTTGAACCCTTCCTCCAGAGGAGACTGCGACTTGAACGCAGCGCCTTAGACCGCTCGGCCATCCTGACTGTTCGATGCTTCAGTTATAAGTTATTACTCGGGAAAGTTTCAGACCAGGCGCTTGTTCAATGTTGCTGGAAGGCCCAGTGACCGGGACATCCTCTCCCCGGGGTTTTCCTGAGCCTGTGCTCGGTGCACGGGGAGCTTTGGCCCGGGTCTGATTTAGCTTGCATCCCAGGGATGGACAATAACCCTCTGAGCTCTGGAACTGGGGAAGTGCGAATAATTAATGAGCTGTTTGTGGGTTTCAAATGCAACTGAGATCTGATGGTATAAACCGATAGTGTTGTTTCACAGAATGAAATAAATGCGAACAGGGACAATCGAAATTTCAATAACTGAACTTTAATAATTAGTGAAACTTTAACCCTTGATGAAGTTTTATCCCCGATCTGATTTTACACACTCTGTATTTCAGTAGATTAGTTTTAAAATGTTCATTGCTCATGCGACAATGTATCCCGGACTGCTATTGTTCAATTTTATTGCAGACAAGTTTTTGCTTCACAAATAATGTTTCCGCCCAGGCTCGCAACAGAGACCTTTCGCGTGTGAGGCAAACATGATAACCGCTACACTACGGAAACGGCTGCTTAGCTCAGTGCCCAGAGAGAAGTGTTCAGCAACAAGCTGAAATGCTCAATCCCTCTCTCTGCAAAAAGTTCCATTCACAAAAAATTCTCTGACCTGAACTGCACCAAACAACAATATTCTCCTTTCAAAGTCATTAAACTCCCCAATTTCCACATCTACAAGTTTAAGGACACGGACTGAAAGCGCTTTGCGATCAGAAAATTGCAGGAAACCCCTGTGGTTAATGACAGAGCTTTTGATGGTTGATTTCCGTACACACCTTGTGTTATGTATTTAATTCTTGGCCACCTGTATCACACCCCCACCAGAGGGCCGACCTGTTGGAGTCCCAAGGGATTCCAGCATCTATTGGGAGCACGGTATCTAAGCACTCTGGAGTCTTATTAAAGGAGCTAATGTCACACTTACTCATTGTTCACAGTACTCAGTTTCATTCTTTATTATGAGCGTATCAATTGGCGACGAGACAACGAACAACCACGCGAAAATGCAAGTAACAGTTGGTATAACTTGATAACAGCACAGCTGGCAATGGTTGCGGAATATATTCGTGCAGCCAAAACGCACAATGACAACCTGGAACTGCACGGCACCGAATCCTCGGGGAAAAACAATTAAAGGCTTTGTCCCTGAATGGGCTGCGATCCACAAACCTTGCAGTTAATAGCTGAACGCACTAATCCATTGCACCACAGAGACTGATAGATGCACATATTGCAAGACATCCCTGTGATATCTTCACAGAGCACAGCACACACAGCTTCCTAACATGCAGGCTGCTCTCTCGGAACTCTCCGGAAAGAGCCTGTTCTGTTTAATGATTAACTGTACAGTTGCAGTACACAATACGTCCACATCCACAGTGTGGCGCTACAAGCATTACATGCTTACAGACATGACAATCCCAAACTGGTGTGTCAGTCAGTTAAAGCTTCAGATTGCTCTGACCAGGATGGAACTTGTCCACTCTCAGTTTCTACTTTTCCTAAATAAAGGGTGGGACATTCATTGTGGATGTGTGGAAGCAGTCTGGTCCCGCACACTGCAGACACTTCCATGTCACCACCAACCAGCTCTCCCATAACCGGTGTGATCTATCTTCCAGCCTTCCGGTGCCTTGTCTGTGACGAAGTATTCTGATTGTCCCGAAGCCGGTATCCTTTGTCATCAATAGGGTTTTAAGTTGTTTCGGTAATTTTTACCTGCTGGACAGTCGAGGCACAAATTGTAGAGTGGAAAACTTGCGTGGACCCCGGTTTTCTAGTGGTTGATTTTCCTGGTTGGGTCCGTCGGTCGCGGTGGTCCGGTTGATGCCTGTTACCAAGTCAGTTGGTATTGATGTTCCACTGATTGGTTTTTTGAAGTTCTTTTCTCCGATGGCGTGATGTCTCTTCCTGTGTTATCTCGCCATGTGCTCTCGATCTTGATCTTGTTGTTCCAAAGTAATGGTCAGAAAAATAGGTTGCTCTTGGTACGATAGGCCCCCAGTTATACTCTGAGAGGCTGCTTAATCTTCGTGCCAAATCTAACGTTTCTTTTGTTT
This sequence comes from Pristiophorus japonicus, assembly GCF_044704955.1. Classification (NCBI taxonomy): domain Eukaryota; kingdom Metazoa; phylum Chordata; class Chondrichthyes; family Pristiophoridae; genus Pristiophorus; species Pristiophorus japonicus. The sequence continues at coordinate 3,395,726 of NW_027254488.1, forward strand.
AAGTTTTGCTGCCCATTGATTTAAGTGGTCTTCTTTGTATAAGTTTTGGTGGACTAGCTAACTGAGACTTGATTAAATGTTTTAATCTGGTGTTGATAGACTTTGGGATGGTGATACTCCTTATTTATGAACTGATGAACTCTTGTCCATTGTAATAGCACTGCTTTGGCTTCGGGAAATCTGAGCTGAGCCAGATATTTCTATACATGTTGAAAAGGTGTTGGAATGTGGATGCGATATTTGGGTCCTGTGGGTGGGGTGGATAATGTTTCTTCCGTGGTCGATTGTTTAAATGCTAATGTTTTCTGGGAGCCTGACTATGGTTGAAGAGCTCCCCTAGACAAACTGATTAGCTACAATATCCAAACTCTAAATCCCACCCCTCTGTCACTGCAGCTTTTCCCCACAGGCCCAAACATGCCTTTTAAAATCCCAAACTTGGTTAAGAATTGTACCTTTCCTCCATATGCTTTTTAGAATCCCAAACTTTATGTTTAATAGTCCTAAATCGAATTTCCTTTTCAGTGAGTCCAAACACTGGGGGGTTTCCATGAATTTTCGAATCTACATTGGCAGTCCCTCGGAATCGAGGAAGACTTGCTTCCACTCCTAAAGTGAGTTCTTTGGTGGCTGAACAGTCCAATACATTAGCCACAGACCCTATCACAGGTGGGACAGATAGTCGTTGAGGGAACGGATGGGTGGGACAGGTTTGCCGAACGCTCTTTCTGCTGTCTACACTTGATTTCTGCATGCACTCGGCGATGAGACTCGAGGTGCTCAGCCCCCTCTCGGATGCACTTTCTCCAATTAGGGTGGTCTTGGGTCAGGGACTCCTGGGTGTCAGTGGGGATGTTGCACTTTATCAGGGAGGCTTTGAGTGTGTCCTTGTAGAGTTTCTGCTGCCACTTTGGCTCGTTTGCCATGAAGGAGTTCCGAGTAGAGCACTTGCTTTGGGAGTCTCGTGTCTGGCATGAGGACAATGTGGCCTGCCCAGCGGAGCTGATCGAGTGTGGTCAGTGCTTCAAAGCTGGGGATGTTAGCCTGAATAAGGCTGTTGATGTTGGTGCATCTGTCCTCCCAGGGGATTTGTAGGATCTTGTGGAGACATCGTTGGTGATATTTCTTCAGCAACTTGAGGTGTCGACTGTACATGGTCCATGTCTCTGAGCCTTACAGGAGGGCAGGTATTACTACAGCCCTGTAGACCATGAGCCTGGTGGCAGTTTTGAGGGTCTGGTCTTCAAACACTCTTTTCCTCAGGTGGCCGAAGGCTGCACTGGCGCATGGAGGCCGTGTTGAATCTCGTCATCGATGGCTGCTCTTGTTGATAGGAGGCTCCCGAGATATGGGAAGTGGTCCATGGTGTCCAGGGCCGCGCCGTGCATCTTGATGAATGGGGGGTAGTGCTGTGCGGTGAGGACAGGCTGGTGGAGGACCTTTGTCTTACGGATGTTTTGCGTAAGGCCCATGCTTTCATACGCCTCAGTAAATACGTCGACTATATCCTGGAATTCAGCCTCTCTATGTGCGCGGATGCAGGCCTTGGTGAGGCCTCACCTGGAATATTGTGTACAGTTTTGGTCTCCTAATCTGAGGAAGGACATTCTTGCTATTGAGGGAGTGCAGCGAAGGTTCACCAGACTGATTCCCGGGAGGGCAGGACTGACATGTAAAAAAAGACTGGATCAACTAGACTTTTCTTCACTGGGATTTAGAAGAATGAGAAGGGATCGCAGAGAAACATATACAGGTCTGATGGGATTGGACCGGTTAGAGGCAGGAAGTATGTTCCCGATGTTGGGGAAGTCCAGAACCAGGGGTCACAGTCTAAGGACAAGGGGTAAGCCATTTAGGACCGAGATGAGGAGAAACTTCTTCACTCAGAGAATTCTGAAGCTGTGGAATTCTCTACCACAGAAAGTTGTTGAGGCCAATTCGTTTGATACATTCAAAAGGGAGTTAAATGTTGCCATTACTGCTAAAGGTATCAAGGGTATGGAGAGAAAGCAGGAAAGGAGTACTGAGGTGAATGATCAGTCATGATCATATTGAATGGTGGTGCAGGCTCGAAGGGCCGAATGGCCTAATCCTGCACCTGTTTTCTATGTTTTTATGTTTCTATGTTCTATGCAAAGCACAGAAAAAAATGGTTGAACTATCGACTCTGCCTCAGTTGGCATTTCTTTCATTGTGCAAAAGAAGGTGACGGGTTAATTAATGATGCAATCCCGTGAAAGCAACACAAAAGTTGAACAAAAAAACATACGGTGACTGGCAGGTGAGCGCTGCTTCTGACACCCGGTGGGAATGGGCGGGGATTTTAAAGCCCCTTGTATTGTGAAACCTTCATATCGTCAAACATTTCCGATGTGCTGTATCGACCTCGAAGCGCAACGGTAGCGCGTCTGACCCCAGATCAGGTCGAGGTCACTGTTCTTCACGGTAATTCGGGAATTTATATTTTCTTTGCTGTTTGGCAATAACCAGACCCTTGCTCCAAGGTCTGTCTCACTGTTTCCCCGGTGTCAGGCAGAGATACGCCTGCTGCCCTCATTTATTTCATGTGACAGGACACAAAAGTTCAAAATAAATCTGCAGTTGGCCACATATAGCCCTAAATAGTCAGGATGGCCGAGCGGTCCAAGGTTCTGTGTTTAGGTCGCAGTATCGTCTGGAGGTGTGGGTTCACATCACACTTCTGACACTTCCTGCTTTTAATCATGAAGTGAAACTCATTGTTTGACACCACGACCAACGCCTAAAAAGTGGGATTTTGTAGTCCACCTGCTCGCTTAACACTTCCGTCTGACCGGGTGCTGAAAGTGGAGATGTTTCCGCAGTGTAGCGGTTAACACGTTCGCCTCACACGTGAAAGCTCACCAGGCGGGATTATTTTCTGGAGCTTTCTCCTCATGTATGCTCAGGGGCGAGTTTGTTCTCCTGTGAAATGTCATAAGATCATAAGCATGTAAGGATTAGGGGCCAGAGTAGGCCATTCGGCCCCTCGAGCCTGGTCCACCATTCAAGAAGATCCAGGCAGTTCCTCGACAGCAAGTTTAAACATCTGGGGCGGAGCTGTAATCAACGACAAAAAGGTGCATTTTGCAGAAGCCCAGCTAAATCAGTCAGTAGATCATGAGATACTAAATCTCAGGGTCAGAGGTGCGAGCCCACGTTTGGTGATTATTTTTCATCGAATTATATCATCAGAAGTTTACAGCACGGAAGGAGGCCATTTCGGCCCATCGTGACCGTGCCGGCCAATAACAGGCTCTCCAGCCTAATCCCACTTTCCAGCTCTCGGTCCATAACCCTGCAGGTTACGGCACTTCAGGTGCACATCCAAGCACTTTTTAAATGTGGTGAGCGTTTCTGCCTCTCCCACCCTTTCAGGCAGTGAGTTCCAGACCCCCACAACCCTCTGCGTGAAGAAATTTCCCCTCAAATCCCCCCTACACCTTCTACCAATGACTTAAAATTTATGCCGCATGGTTGTTGACCCCTCTGCTAAGGGAAATGGGCCCATTCTGTCCACTATATCAAGGACCCTCATAATTGTATACACTTCAATGATGCCTCCCCTCAGCCCACTTTGTTCCAAGAAAAACAACCCCAGCCTATCCAATCTGTCCTCATAGCTAAGATTCTCCACTCCCGATAACATCCTCGAAATCTCCTCTGTAAGTCTCCAGTGCAATCACAGTCTTCTTCCTGTAAAGTGGTGATGAGAACTGCACGCAGTACTCCAGCTGTGGCCTAACCAGTGTTTTATATTCAAGCATAATCCACCTGCTCTCTTATTCTAGGCCTCGGCTAATAAAGGCCAGCATTCTGTATGTCTTCTTAACCAGCTAATCCACCTTGCCTGCTACCTTAAGGGATCTGTGGACATGCACTCCCAGGTCGCTTTGTTCCTCTACAATTCTCAATGTCCTCCCATTTAATGTTTAATCTCTTTCTATTGTGTCTGTAAGCACTCAAGTAATGACTCCATGAGGCAACGTATTGTACTTGAACTGTGGTGACCTTAGTCAATTTATTGCAGCTCCTGAGTGAGGGTACATTATGGTGAGCTCCGTTTTATGTCGAGTACAGGTGATCCAGAGGTCTCCACCAGTTGCACCCTCTGGTGGTACAGGCATAGTGTATACAGTGTGAAGGTACATCCAGTAGTCTGATGTAACTGTACATTGAGTGTACAGGGAATATACTTATATTATACAGACACAACATCACTCTCCCCTTAGTCTTGTGCCACTGGCCTTTTCATTGTGTGCTCTGGCCCGAGACTTGAGTGCCCAAAGCTCTTGCACCTTGTCTATGCTTTGGCTTGGTTCTCTCCCTGTGGACCCCCAAGTCCTTATTGCCACGACATTGGGAAATGTTCAGCATTGGATGGTTGGAGGTTGCAATGGGGGTTGAGTGGGTTATGGGTGTGATCCATGTGTGTCCATGGCGACATACATCCATTCCCCCCCCGCCCCCCACCCCCCCCCCCCCCCGCCATACATAGACCATGTGTGTGGCTCAACACCTGCAAGTGCAGACCTGTACAGACAGAAAGAATAAAAAAACATCGGATTAGTTACATCACTGTTTGGGTTCTGCAGTAGTGGAACAAGTACATTTTACAGGTAAGATACATATGTGGTGTCATAGTCTTGCCCCTGGGTTGTGTAGGTGCAGGTGGGTGAGGACACTAGTTCCAGAGTAACCAGACTGTGTCCAGGTTGTCTGATGGTGGCGCTGTGTCCCCTGCCAGCTGGGTGGGCTCAGATCGCTCACCTGGCTGAGCCTCAGAGCCTTTGCCGTTGCCTCGTGGTGGGCAGAGCCACAGGAGCGTGTTGCCTCCCTGTCCTCCTTTGAAGGCTGCGGTGTAACCCTGCTGCTCTTCAGCGATAGTGGGAGCCTGGTCATCCCAGGTTCCATTGGGAGGGCAGGAGTGTGCTATCCGCTCGCTCCCAGTACTGGCCCTGGTGGCCAGAGAGGTGGAGCCGATCGGGGGCAGGGTACCGGTAGTGGTGACTTTGCCCTCCGCTGATCACTGGCCCTGCAGCTGGTATGCTTCCTCTGTGTGTGGCCACACTCCCTGGGGTATCACATTGGTCCCGGAGGGGCAGGCTACATGGTCGCTGGACCTGGGTGCTGACGGGAGGTTGCCCTTGGTTTTGTCGGCAGACATGTAAATCGCACGTCATCACTTCGTTTACTCTCACAATACATTGGTTCTGACCGCAATTGCCCGAATTATCATGATTAGTTACATTTACAAACTTGAAATTTTCAGTTTCATCTTTTACATTTGTATCACCATCATCGCTGTATAAAGAGTGGAACTGTCCCTTTAATTATGATAGGTTGCCGGTCTCCTTTAAGTGGCTCTTTCAATCTTTACCCCAATCCGGTTCACCGCTCGGCATCACGTGTTGCTCCCTTGTGGTCTGGCTGCAGCCATCTTGACTTCAGGCCTTTCACCTCGTGGTTCGGACGCCATCTTCTTTCTCTCCATGAGGTAGGCTGCGGTGATCCTTTTCTCCCCAGGTTCTGCCACGGAAGGCAGGAAGTTATCTTCTGCGTGAATTTTCTTCTCTGGAGTCCTGCCACTGGAGCCTGGAAGGTGAGGTCGGGTCGTTTGGGCTGGATCATCTCGCCGTTGGGTTGAGCGGTCTGTGTCGTCGCCTCACAGTCGAGTTGGGCAGTTGGTTTTTCAGGTGTTGTGCTGGATCCAACTTCGGGGCCGAGGAGGACGTCGATCGCTGGAGGTTGGAGCTATTCCCAGCTCCAAGTGATCTTTTTCATCCACCTTCTTCCTAATAGCTTTGGACTATCCCCAGCAACGATCCATAAAGTTAACCTGTGCATCGCGCCGCCATGGGACACCTGGACATCCACGCTGCCAACGACTGGGATGTATCGTTTGTATAGGTGAGCAGTTTCACTTCGATCGGGATTATTTTAGGTCATTCGATTGGATTGTCCCAGAGTTTCTCAAAGGCTGCCTGATTCATCAGTGACTGGCTCGCCCCTGTGTCCACCTCCATCGTGACTGGAACATGGTTTATTTCAACTTCCATTTTCACCGGGGAACTCTTGGTGGTGCAGGTAAACACTCCGTACACCTCATCGTCGCTGGACTCCGGATGATCAGCCAACTCTTCATCGACTCGGTGAGTATGATTTCTCTTGCATATTTGCTGGAGGTGGCCCTTCATGTTACAGCCTTTGCAAGTATAGTCTTTATAGCGGCACTGGTGGGCCCTGTGATTTCCTCCACAGCGCCAGCATGGGGTTGGCCGGTTGGCCCCATGTGGCGGACTCAGGATTGTGGGACTCGGGGTTCTGTTCTCTCTTCCCTGAGAGAGACTGCTCGCAGCAGCCCTGCCTCTAAAAGGCACCTTGCCGGGTTAGAGTCCTGGGGGTGAGACATCCACTTGGAATCGCAGGCCGAGATCATGAACGCCTGGCTCACGTTAATTTACTTCTGCAGGGTGACCGTGGTGTCTGCAGAGAGCAGCCTGTGGAGAAGGCCCTCGTGACCGATTCCAACAACAAAGATGTCCCTTAGTGCTTCGGTGAGGTGATCGCTAAAATCACATGGTGCAGCCAATCGTCTCAGGTCTGCAGCATATTTTGCTATTTCTTGGCCTTCGGATCCACCGGTGGGGAGAGAACCGGTGTCTGGCTGTGAGGATGCGCTCTATAGGTTTGAGCTGTTCCAGTACCATCGTTATGAGCTCCACATATGTTATATTCTTCTCTGGGACTAGCAGGTCCCTGACAAGGCCATAGACGGTGGGCCCACAACTGCTGAGCAGGATAACTCTGCACTTATCAGCCAGCGAGGTCGGGTCGTCTCCCCCCATGTCATTCGCAATAAAGAAGTGTTCGAGCCTTTCCACAAAGGCCTTCCAATCTTTCCCATCGGCGAATTGTTCAAACGTGCCAAGGTTAGCCATTGTCACATGGAAATTCGTATTCTCGTCACCAGTTATTGTGGCTGTTAGCACTCTAGTAATGACTCCACGAGGTAAGGTATTGTACTTGAACTGTGGTGACCTTAGTCCACTTATTGCAGCTCCTGAGTGAAGGTGCAGTACTGTGAGTTCCCTTTTATACCTGGTTACCTGTCGTGTACAGGTGACCCCGAGGTCTCCACCAGTTGCACCCTCTGGTGGTACAAGCATAGTGCATACAGTGTGAAGATACATCCAGTGGTCTTATGTAACTGTACATTGAGTGTACAGGGTGAATACTTATTTTATACATACACAACAAAGATCATCGGTTAATTAATGGTGTTTTCCCGTGAAAGCAGGATAAAATTTAACAATGATTTAATTTCTGCATTTAGAAAGACATGGGTTAATCACTGATAGTCAGCATGGATTTGTTCAGGGAAGGTCTTGTCTGACTCATTGATTGAATTTTTTGAGGAGGTAACCAAGTGGATTGATGAGGGCAGTGCGTATGATGTAGTGTTTCAGGATTTTAGCAAAGCTTTCGCCAAGTTCCCACATGGAAGACTGGTCACAAAAGTAAAAGCCCATGGGACCAGGTCAAAGTGGCAAGTTGGATCCAAAATTGGCTCAGAGGCAGGAAGCAAAGGGTAATGATTGATGGGAGTGTTTGAGACTGGAAGGATGGTTCCAGTGGGGTTCCACAGGGTTCAGTGCTAGGTCCCTGGCTTTTAGTGGCAACATCAATGATCTAAACTTAAATATAGGAGGTATGATTAAAACGTTTTCAGGTGATACTAATTTAATCCAGAGAAGTGTGAGGCTGTGCATTTGGGAAGGGCAAACAAGGAAAGAAACACACATTAAATGGTCCGACATTGAGAAGTGTGGAAGAACAAAGGGACCTTGGAGTGCATGTCCACAGATCCCTGAAGGTAGCAGGCCAGTTGGATAAGGTGGGTAAGAAGACGCACGGAATGCTTACCTTTATTGGCTGAGGCATGGGATAGAAGAGCAGGTTGGTTATGCTTGAAAAGTATAAAACACTGGTTCGGCCACAGCTGGAGTATTGCATGTAGTTCTGGTCACCGTATTACAGGAATTATGTGATTGTACGAGAGGGTACAGTGGAGATTTACGAGGATGTTGCCAGGAGTGGAGAATCTTAGCTATGAGGACAGAGTGGAATTGCTGGGTTTGTTTTCATTGGAACAGAGGAGGCTGAGGGGAGACAACATTGAGATGTATAAAATTATGAGGGGCCTCGATATAGTGGATAGCAGAGGGGTCAACAATCAGGGGGCATATATTTAAAGTAATTGGTAGAAGGTTTAAAGAGGATTTGAAGGTAAAATTCTTCATGCAGAAATTTGTGGGGGTCAGGAACTCGCTGCCTGAAAGAATGGCGGAGGCAGATACCACATGTGAAAAGTATTTGGATGTGCACCTGAAGTGCCGTAACCTGCAGGGTTATGGACCCAGAGCTGGAAAGTGGGATGAAGCTGGATCGCCTCTTGGTGGCCGGGGTGGAAGTGATGGGCCGAAATGGCCTCCTGATGTGCTGAAAACTTCTATCATTCTTTAATTCTATGAAAAATGTAAATGTCCAATGTGGGTGTCGAAACCACGACCCTGAGATTAAAAGTCTTATATTCCACTGACTGAGCTCACCAGGCTTCTGCCAAACATACCGTTCTCTCACTGATTGTAGACAGGCGCCTGTTGGCTCCACCCCAGATGTTTAAACTTGCTGTCGAGGAACTGCCAGGATCTTCTTGAATGGTGGACCAGGCTCGAGGGGCCGAATGGCCTACTCTGCCTCATAATCCTTACATTCTTATGATCTTATGACCTTTCACAGAAGAACAATCTTGCCCCTGAGCATGCATGAGAAGAAAGCTCCAAAAATATTCCCGCCCGGTGAGCTTTTGTGTGTGAGGCGAACGTGTTAACCGCGACACTGCAGAAACATCTCCACTTTCAGCACCAGGTCAGACGGAAATGTTGAACGAGCAGGTGAACTGCTGAATCCTACTTTTAATGAGTTGGTCGTGTCAAACAATGAGTTTCGCTTCATGATTGAAAATAAGAAATGTCAGAAGTGGGACAAGAAACTACGATCTAACCACAGCACCTTAGACCGCTCGGCCATTCTGACTATTGAGTTTTCGCTGTGGCCACCTGCAAGTTTATTTTGAACTTTTGTATTCTGTCACATGAATTAAATGAGGGCAGCAGGCGTATCTCTGCCTGACACCGGGGAAACAGTGAGACAGACCTTGGAGCAAGGGTCTGGTTATTGCCAAACAGCAAAGAAAATATTAATTCTGGAAGAACAATATCCAGAAGAACAGTGACCCCGACATGATTTGAACACGCAACCTTCTGATCTGGAGTCAGACGCGCTACCGTTGCGCCACGAGGTCTACACAATGTGTCTGAGATGTTCCTCTATATGAAGTTTCACAATACAAGGGTCTTTAAAATTCCCGCCCATTCCCACCAGGTCTCAGAAGCAACGCTCACCTGCCAGTCACCGTATGTTTTTTTTCTCAAACTTTTGTGTTGCTTTCATGGAAAAGCATCATTAATTAACCCCTCACCTTCTTTTGCACAATGAAAGAAATGCTAACTGAGGGACAGTCGATACTTCAATCATTTGTCCTGTGCTTTGGGGAACGGGCAGGGAAGTGGACCTGAGTCCATGATCACATCGACCATGATCGTATTAAATGGCGGAGCAGGCTCGAGGGGCGTATGGCCAACTCCTGCTCCTATTTCTTCTGTTATTATGTTCTTATGCATGTTGAGCCATTTTACACACTGTATTGCTGATGCCACCAGGAATCTGGGGCAACTTTTGTCAAATTTAACAGCACCAGTTATTCCTACCATGCACAGAAAATAGAATCAGTCGTGAAGATAAAATCCCATGGTCTCATTTTCAGATTCAACGCAGTAGGATTTCAAATAAAGTGAAAGAATTTTAAAGTGAAAAGATTTGGACGTGTAACTTGTATTTGTGTCTTTAATTAAAATTTATGGCTTCTGAGTCCCATTCATGCCTCTGCTGAATAAGAAAGGAGGGTTTGACGTTGACCAGACTGCACTGCCCCTGATATTTGTGAGCTCATCCTTTATATTCAGTGGTTTCTCACCCTTTGATTGGTTGCAGTGTAGCGGATATCACGTTGGCCTCACACGCGAAAGGTCCCCGGTGGATCTGTTTTCTCCCACTGAAATTTATCTATTTATTGATGAAATAAAGAGTAATCAAGGAATAAGGGAGCCCTTTTGACAGGAGAATAAATCGCAAATAACGACAGCAAATGCTGGAAATCTCAGCAGGTCAGGCAGCATTTGCCAGGAGACGAAACTCGCCTCTAATTGTTCCTCGATAGCAAGTTTAAACATAAAGTTCGTGGCCAGGATTTAACCAGGGATCTGTCACATGTAAAGAAAACGTGATAACCGCTACACTACAGAAACCTCTGGCACAACAACCCCAACAGAGGGGAGCTGACCAGTGAGCTCCCTCTGTGCTGATCGGGAATGTGTTGGCTCACCTGAAACAACTTCTGTCTCACACTGAAAGTTCTCAATCCTTCTCCTCCGCTGCCCTTTTCACAAATGTCACGGATCACCCAGCCAGCGTGTTCACTTCCACATCCTCACAGTGGGGCCACAGAGGCTCCTACTGTCTCCCCGCGATCAGCGAACTCGCCCAGTTTACAAAATTCAACCCGGAACACGTGCCCGGCAAAGGGCAGGAGAAACCAGATAGTCTGTAAGCTCAGTCTATCACAGAAAGTATTGGTATTCATGGTGATTACAGCAATTATTAATCGTCTCACAGACCGCAATTATTTTTATGCGATGAATTGATCGACAATTGAAACCAGGGGTTAGTGCCCAGATCTTAACCCCTCGACCACCAGGGAACAGTTATGATATATGTAGATATATTTATGTATATTAATATATGAAGCTGAATATCAACGGCTAGCTGCCTAGACCTCATGGTGCAACGGAAGTGCGTCTAACTTTGAGTGAGAGAAATTGTTCCACAGTGACAGCCATTTCATCTTTTGTTCCCTTTTAAACACTAGAAACTGAGACAGGGGGAATAAATAGAGAAATAAAAGCACAGGGATATAGACAAGAGGAAGAGAGAAGGGGAAATATACTGTCACCACCCAGAACTAATGCAGAAACTCCTCCACTGCGCTCGGGGTGGCCACCCACAGCCTGGATACACTAACGGGAGAACACCAGCGGCAGGTCGGGGCCATAAAAGGAACGGCGAGCGGCCCTGGGAGCAGCTTGGAGGTCCCGGGAGACTTCTCCAGAGAGCAGCGCGAGCTGGTGCAGGAGGGCCGCGGCAGTGAAGAGTGACGTCATCAATGTCCAGGACGGTGATTGGAGCGTGGGCAGATACAGCAGGAACGGTGAGATCGGGGCGAAGGAGCGGCGAGAGACTGTAGAGGGATGTGATAAGGGCCCAGGGGAGGCATGAGTTTGGGGGCCAGGGGCCCAGGGGCAGCACGGGCCAGCCCACACTGCGATATGTGTGTGCACTAGTTCCGTGCAGCAGAGCTGGTCTCCATCGTCCTGGTTAACACTTGCCACTGGACCAAGACCAAGCTCTGTCAAGCCCGTGTGATGGCTGGGGTGCTACGGCCACGACACGAAGAAACATCCACGAACAGATATCTTCCACCCTACGGGATGTCGTTCGGGTCCATCATTGAAACACCTGTGAACTGATCCTTTTTCGTCGTGGAAGCAAGTCATCCTCGTTTCGAGGCACCGCCTATGATGATGATGATGGATACATTAACGTCCCAACAGCTCATTGACTGCAGGAGTGAGACCGTGCGGCGCTTCAGAAGACATGTCGAAAAGGCAAAGTCACTGATTCCGTCTCATGTGCTCCTCTGATCAAGAATAGCAATATGCACTAAATATGCTTCAATAATGGTTACATCTTATCTCCACAATTGCTGAGCAGTTGGCTTGTTGGTCTAGTGGTATGATTGTTGCTGTGGGGTTGTTACTTTAAATTTTGCGCAAGATCCTGTGTTCAAATCCCAGACCAGCCTTGCATTTGCATTGAAACTTTGCAAATAAGTACTTGCATTTCTGCAGTGTCTGTCAGAAACTCCTGATGCCCCAAAGTGCTTCAGAGCTGTTGAGTTGCCTTTGAAGTGTTGTCACGTGAGGAAAGATGTGCCCAAATCACCACACAAGCACCTCAACTCTTTGCAAAGGAGTTCAATGAATCAAAAAAGTTTACAGCACAGAAGGAGGCTTTTTCAGCCCATCGTGTCCGCGTCGGCCAACAAGAGGCTATCCAGCCCAATCCCACTTTGCAGCTCTCGGTCCATGACCCTGCAGGTTACGGCACTTCAGGTGCACATCCAAGCACTTTTTAAATGTGGTGAGCGTTTCTGCCTCTACCACCGTTTCAGGCAGTGAGTTCCAGATCCCCACAACCCTCTGGGTGAAGAAATTTCCCCTCTAAACTTTCTGCCAATTATGTTAAATTCATGCCTCCTAGTTGTTGACCCCTTTGCTAAGGGAAATAGTCCCTTTCTATCCACTATATCTAGACCCCTCATAATTTTATACACCTCAATGAGGTCTCCCCTCAGGCTCTGTTCCATGGAAAATAAACCCAGCCTATCTAATCTGTCCACATGGCTAAGATTCTCCACTCCCGGCAACATCCTCGTAAATCTCCTCTGTACCCTCTTCAGTGCAATCATGTCCTTCCTGTAATATGGCGACCAGAACTGCACGCAGTACTCCAGCTGTGACCAAACCTGCCCCACCGACCACATCTCTTGTATTCTATGCGTCGGCTAATAAAGGCAAGCATTCCATATTTCTTCTCAACCACCTTAGCTACCTGGCCTGCTACTTTCAGTGATCTGTGGACATGCACTCGCTGGATTCTGGGATGGACCCAGCAGATTGGAAAACTGCAAATGTAATGCCTCTATTTAAAAAAGGAGGCAGACAGAAAGCAGGAAACTATATACCAGTTAGCCTAACGTCTGTGATTGGGAAAATATTGGAATCCATTATTAAAGAAGCAGTAGCATGACATAAAAACATCGAAACATAGAAAATAGGTGCAGGAGTAGGCCATTCGGCCCTTCGAGCCTGCACCACCATTCAATAAGATCATGGCTGATCATTCACCTCACTACCCCTTTCCTGCTTTATCTCCATACCCCTTGATCCCTTTAGCCATAAGGGCCACATCTAACTCCCTCTTGAATATATCTAACGAACTGGCATCAACAACTCTCTGCGGCAGAGAATTCCACAGATAAACAACTCTCTGAATGAAGAAGTTTCTCCTCATCTCAGTCCTAAATGGCTTACCCCTTATCCCTTAGACTCTGACCCCTGGTTCTGGAGTTCTCCAACATCGGGACCTGTCCAGTCTCGTCAGAATTTTATATGTTTCTATGAGATCCCCTCTCATTCTTCTAAACTCCAGTGATCTCTCGATCCCTTGATTCCCCGAGACCCCAAAAATCTATCCAACGCAGCCTTGAATATATTCAGAGAATCAGCATCTCTGTCATAAATGGCCGACCCCTTAACCTGAGACAGTGCCCCCTGGTTCTCGACACTCCAGCCCAGGGGAAACAACATCTCAGCATCTACCCTGTCAATCCACTTCAGAATATTGTCCACTTCAATGAGATCAGATCTCTTTCTTCTAAAGTCAGCTGGTGAGAAACCAGGCTAGCTCAGTTGGTAGAGCATGCGACTTTTAATCTCAGGGTTGTGGGTTTGAGCCCCACGTTGGGGAATTAATTTATGTGGCTTTCACGGAAAAACATAATTAATGAACCCATGATCTTCTTTTGCACGATGAAAAAAATGCGAACTGAGAGTTGATAATTTCATCAAATAATGAAAGCAGCGCCTTAGACCGGTCGGCCATCCTGACTGTTGGATGATTCAGTTACAAGTTATTACTCTGGAACGTTTCAGACTGGGCGCTTGTTCAGGGCTGTTGGAAGGCCCAGTGACCGGGATATCCTCTCCCCCGGGTTTTTCCTGAGCCTGTGCTTGGTGTATGGGGAACTTTGGCCCGGGTCCGAGGTAGCTTGAATCCAGGGATGGACAATAACCCTCTGAGCTCTGGAACTGGGGAAGAGCGAATAATTAATGATTTGTTTGCGGGTTTAGATCTGCTGGTATAAACCGATCTTGTTGTTTCACAGAATGAATGAAATGCTAACAGGGACAGTTGACATTTCAATAACTGAACTTTAATAATTCATGAAACTTTAATCCTTGATGAAGTTAGATCCACAATCTGATTTTTTACACAATCTGTATTTGAGGAGTGATTTTAAATGTTCATTGTTCATGCAACAATGTAGCCAAAACAGCTTTTATTCAATTTTATTGCACACAAATTTTTGTTTGAGAAATAATGTTTCTGCCCAGGCTTGAACCGGGAACTTTTCACGTGTGAGGGAAATGTGATAACCTCAACATGACAGAAATTGCTGCTTAGCTCAGTGCCCAGAGAGAAGTGTTCAGCATCAAGCTGAAATGCTCAAACCCTCTCTCTGCATAAAGTTCCTTTCACAAACATTTCTCGGACCAGAACTGCACCAAACAACAATGTTCTCCTTTCAAAGTCATTAAACTCCCCAATTTCCACGTCTGCAATTTTAAGGACAAGGACTGAAAGCGCTTTGCGATCAGAAAATTGCAGGAAACCCCTGTGGTTAATGACAGGGCTTTTGATGGTTGATTTCTGTACACACCTTGTGTTATGTATTTAACCCTTGACAACCTGTATCACACCACCACCAGAGGGCCTACCTGTTGGAGTCCCAAGGGATTTCAGCATCAATTGGCGACGAGACAATGAGCAACCACGCAAAAATGCAAGGAACAGTTGGTATCCTGGAGAAATTATCAGAAGTGGACGATTGCGAAGCCTTCGTGGAGCGACTCGACCAATACTTCGTGGCCAGTGAGCTGGAAGGGGACGAGAACGCTGCCAAACGAAGGGCGATCCTCCTTACCGTCTGTGGGGCAATAGCCTATGGCCTCATGAAGAATCTTCTTGCTCTGGTGACACCAACAACTAAATCCTATGAAGAATTGTGTACGCTGGTCCGGGAGTACCTAAATCCTAAAGAAAGCGTTCTAATGGCGAGAAATCGGTTCTACACGTGCCAACGGTCGGAGGGCCAGGAAGTGGCAAACAATGTCGTCGAATTAAGGCGCCTCGCAGGACATTGCAAATTTGAGGGATTCCGAGAACAAATGCTGAAAGACTTTTTTGTGCTTGGCATTGGCCTTGAGGTAATCCTTCGCAAACTGTTGACTGTTGAAACTCAGAATGTGAGCAAAGTTATAACGATAGCCCAGGCAATTTCCACCAGTTTCTTTAAACCCAAAAACATAATTTATTTCGAATGGACTGGATGGAGGAACATGATTCATGTAAATTTTAAAAAATCATTTTACATGAACTGAATGTTCATAAAAGTATTGGAGGAGGAACTCACTGGACAACAGCACAGCTGGCGATGTTTGCAGAATATATTCGTGCAGCAAAAACGCACAATGACAACCTGGAACTGTGCGGCACCGAATCCTCGGGGAAAAAATATTGAAAGGTTTCGTCTCTGGGTGGGCTCGAACCACCAACATTTGGGTTAATAGCCAAAAGCACTAACCCATTGCCCCACAGAGACGTTTATTGCAATAGATCCCAAACCAGGGTGTCAGTCAGTTAAAGCTTCAGATTGCTCTGACCGGGATGGAACTTGTCCAATCTCAGTTGTACTTTTCCCAAATAAATGGAGGGACATTTATTGTGGATGTGTGGAAGCAGTCTGGTCCCGCACATTGCAGACACTTCCATGTCACCACCAACCAGCTCTCCCACAACCGGTGTGATCTACCTTCCAGCCTTCCGGTGCCTTGTCTGTGAAGAAGTATTCTGATTGTCCCTTAGCCGGCATTTGGTTTTAATTCCTTTTCAGCTCCTGATTGCGGATATTTCTGTGATTAAAACCGAACAAAGTGCTTACAGAGACAGTTGGATTCACCGTTCCTTTGCTTGGTGAACTTTCAAAGATTGAAAGTGATGCACATCAACCCCAAACCTCGTCACCTACTCACTCACCGCTACACGCTGCTCCCGTGAGATGGAAGTCCAGTTGCTGTTTCAAGCTTGAATGCAGGTACAAGCAGAACTCATTCAAAGAAAGTCCAAGTCCCTGAGGCACCTGATTATTTGCACCGAACTCCTTCACAAAGTGTTGAGGTTCGTGTGGGGTCATTTGGGCACATCTTTCCCCACACTACAACACTTCAAACATAACTCAGCGTCAGTAAAATGCTTTGGGGCATCATGAGTTCCTGAGTGCAGAAATGCAAGTCCTTCTTTGCAAAATTTCAATGCAATTTCAAAATTCACGGCAAAATAATGGGCTCGTCCAGGATTAGGACCCGGGACTTCTCGCTAACTTGAATTAACAAGCCCTCAGGAAGAATCATACCCCTAGACCCATGAGCCGACTGTTTGACAAATGTGGAGATGAGGTGTAACCATTATAAAAGCATTTTTTTGCTTGTGGCTATTCTTGATTAGAGGAGCACATGAGTCCGAATCAATGACTTTGCTTTTTCGACCTGTCTTCTGGAGTGCTGCACGGTCCCACTCCAACAGTCAGTGTGTCCAGGCTGTGGGTGGCCACCCCGAGCGCAGCAGAGGAGTTTCTGCATTAGTTCTGGGTGGGGACCGTATGAACAAAGGGATCTTGGAGATCCTTGAAAGTTGCAGGCCAGGTGGATAAGGTGGTTAAGAAGGCAAATGGAATGCTTGCCTTTATTGGCCGAGGCACAGAATAAAAGAACAGGGAGATTATGCCTTAATTGTACAATACTCTGGTTAGGCCACAGGTGGAGTACTGCCTGCAGTTCTGGTCGTCATATTATAGGAAGGACCTGATTACACTAGAGAGGGTGCAGAGGCGATTTACAAGTTTCTGCACTTGTTTACCTGAATATTCAGGTACATTCAGGAGATACAAACTGTAATCGAAGGAAGAAAGCTCTGTTTGAATCATACTATGGGAACTCTAAAGGCGATTCAAACACGAAACCCATTCCTAACCCCACCACAACATAAACACAGATATATACACATTATCACACACAGATTCACACGCACACTGACCCAGGTACGCCAACACGCACACACACACTTGTACACACGTATATGCACACATTTACACATACAAAGATACACGCACAACACATACACTCACATATATGCACACACATATATATACGTGTACAGGGACACAAACACAGATACACACAGTGACAGTGACACAAAGAAACACACTCAGACACACACACAAACACACACACACACGCACACACTCACATACATACATTCACACACACACACTTCCTTTTGACACATTTAGCGGTAGACATGTAAAGGATATAATAATATTTTTATCATCCTTTTATTATCGGATGTGTCTTTGCAATTGACTCTTCAATTCATCTTAATTAACCTCCTCTTTCCCAAATCAGCACTCTCCTGTCATCTCACATTGAATACAGACAGTTTAATTCTTCCCTGCGAGCCGCAAAGATGAGGGCAGATTCATTCAGGTTTCTGCCTTCCTCACGAAGTTTAACAACGAATTACTTTCTATTCACATCTAAGTAATAGCAACAAAGGAAACATAATTGAACATTGTGGCAAACCCTCACCAAGTGGGTGCACATTGAGGGCGGCGATTTCACTGCTACACGATCTGAACAGTTCAGGGAACTGATTCCAGTGAAGCACTTTGTGGACAGGAGACAAGAAGCAGCCTCCGCGCCTCAGACATCTTACCCTCTGAAAGGAAATTACAAATGTACCTTGTTTCCCTTTAAATCTACGCCCCACTGGTTGTTGACGCCCTTGTTAAGGGAAATAGGTTTGTTCTATCCACACTATGTAGGCCCCTCATAATTGTACACACCTCAATTAAATCTCCTCGCAGCCGACTCTGTTCCAAAGCAAACAACCCCAGCCCCTCCAATCGTTCCTCAAAGCTAATGGACTAGAAATCCCGGTCGTGGTCGTCCAGCGGGAAAACCACTGAAAAAGGGAAAAACGATGCGCACTGACCTGTTCCTGCTGCGCCTGCTCGAGATCCCGGTCCTGAGGCCTTCACTCGCTGCGCGTCGCAGCACGTGCATGTTGGCACGTCCGTAAGCTGGAGCTGGAGTCACATGGCTCTGGGCAGCCAATCAAGGTACAGTATTTTCTCATTCATAATAATGGGAATGCCGTAAGTAGGAGACCCCATTATTATCCCTGAGAAACAGCCTCCAAGTGAACGGCAGATATAAGAGTGTTATATCCTATATATATATATATAAATATAACCAATCTTTCACATGATCTCCCCTCCTGCAGTCCCTGCCTTCTGTCCCTCCATTCCCCGAGCGGAGGGAGTCTCAGCCCATGGCTGGCCCCTTGAACCGCCATTAAATTATACAGCAGGCCAGGAAGTTAACAAGGAACGCCGCTCAGAATTGCTATATTTCACAGCAAGGAACGAAATCACTCACTGTGTTATTTTAACTTTCCCCCAGTCCCAGCCTCTGATGCTGTATCCGAATACAACCTATTCCTGGCTCATCCTGTCTGAGGATCGCAACAGTATTAGAGAGAGAGTCGGGATAAATGGTTCATTCTCGGTTTGGCAATCAGTGTCATATGGATCTCATGGTCAATCTCATCAAACCAGTCCTGGTGTTTTCTGATTGAGTGACCAAGTGTCTCTGCGCAGGCACTGGTTATGGAGGCCTGGAGGGCAGACCAAACGCTGCGGGCATTCTGCATCTCGGGGTCATCAAGGCACGGCAGGACAGCTGTGAGGCGCTGACTGTACAGGGCTCCCTTAGCTGGGTCTTGAAGTGCCCCGGCATTGACTTTTCTGCAGCACTGTTTCTGCTGCCCGCTCCATTTTGGGGGTATGTTAATGGTGATGATGGATCGTATTAGGTGGTGGTCGTCCAGCAGTCGTCAGCTCCTGTTATGGCGCGTGTGATGCGCACATCCTTTCGATCCCTGGCTCGGACAATGACATAGTCGAGCAGGTGCCCGTGGTTGGAGCGACAGTGTTGCCACGATGCCTTGTATTTGTCCCTCAGGTGGAACAAGATGTTGGTGACGACAAGTTCATGTTCTAGACATTTTGTTAGGAGTAGGGTACCACTGGAGTTGGCTTTCCTGACCCCATCTCTGCCAATCACACCACCCCAGAGGTCTGTGTCCTTGCCAACCCTGGCGTTGAAGTCGGCGAGGAGGATCAGTTTGTCGTCGTGGGGACGCAGGTCAGGGATTTTTCAAGGTCGGGGTAAAAACCATCTTTGGCCTCATCTGTTGCGTCAAGTGTTGGGGCTTAAGCACTGATGGCTCTGGCACACTGGTTCCGGGATAGGGTGAGTCGAAGTGACATGAAGCATTCATTAGTCCTGCAGGGGGAGTCTTTGAGGCGGTCGACCAGCTCGTTTTTGATGGTGAAGCCGACTCCATGGAGGCCGCGTTCTTCCTCTGGTTTCCCTTTCCAGAAGAAGGTGTAACCTCCACCTTGTTCCTTGAGCTGGCCTTCCCTGCCCGCCAGGTCTCTCTTAGGGCTGCGATGTCGATATCAAAGCATCTAAGTTTCCGGGCAATTATGGCGGTGCAGCGTTCCGGTCTGTCGCTGTTGGGGTTGTCCATGAAGGTCCTGACATTCCAGGTCCAGAACTTCATGTTAGAGGAGTGGAAGATGCCTGTGCGTGAGTTATTTTAACGTGGGGTGATCGTTGAACACCGGCTATGACACGGGCTTAGCTTAGCGAGGTCTTGTTCCAGTGGCAAGGGGATCCAGGACGCCTGCAGACCAGGCACTGCTATATGGGCCTAATTGCCTCTGATGAGGTGTTGGCCGCAGGCTCGGCGCCGAGTAGCACCATTGATGGGAGGTGGTCCAAGGCTTGGTTGGGGGTAGGCATTGGGGGGGGGCCAGCGGTGCACTGGGGTTCAGAATGGGGGGCTAGGGGGGTCACAGCCATTGTACTCACCATGTGATGGAGGAGGAGAGAAGACCAGGCCATTAGTGGGGAAGGAGAGGTCCAGGGGGAGGAGGTGGAGGACCGATAGCCAGGTCCAGCCATCCAGTCACCACAGGAGGTCCAACCGTGAGGTCTCGGTCATGTCGAATCATCCAGTCGCCGCAGGAGGTCCAGGCAGGAGGCCCAAGCCGCATAGAGTCACCGCAGGAGGTCCATCCGGGAGGCCCAAGTCGCACCGAGTCACCGCAGGAGGTCCATCCGGGAGGCCCAAGCCACATAGAGTCACCGCAGGAGGTCCATCCGGGAGGCCCAAGCCACATAGAGTCACCGCAGGAGGTCCAGGCACGGAGCCCAAGTCACACCGAGTCGCCGCAGGAGGTCCATCCGGGAGCCCCAAGCCGCATAGAGTCGCCGCAGGAGGTCCAGCGGGAGTCGCCGATGTGCAGTGTGGCGGAAAGCTGAGGTAGGCCCGAACTTTGGGATTTGCGGGGTTGGGGTTAGGGTGGGGTTAAGCCTTTAAGACCCCCTATTGGGGTCTATTAGGACCAGGGCTGAGGCTTGGGAAGTTTAGACAGTGGGAGGGGGGAGGTTGAGGGCCGAGGAGCTGTTTAGCAGGGGAGCTCCCTTGGATCTTACACATCCATCTGGATCCCTGGCAGATAGGAGCCTCAGTTTAGCATCTCAGCCAAACGACGACTCTCCTGTAGAAGAAAGAGATGTGATGTTATCGACACATATAAGATATGTCTATGTTCAAAACAAGGTGGATGTTTAGAGGATATTTCCACTAACAGATGAAAATAAAACTAGGGGACATAGTCTCTAAATAAGGGGCCGCCCATTTAAAACTGAGATGAGGAGGAATTTCTTCTCTCAGAGGGTTGTAAATCTGTGGAATTCTCTGCCCCAGAGAGCTGTGGAAGCTGGGACATTGAATATATTTAAGACGGAGATAGACAGATATTTCAGCGATAAGGGAGAAAAGGGTTGTGTGGAGCGGATAGGGAAGTGGAGCTGAGTCCATGATCAGATCAGCCATGTGCTTATTGAATGATGGAACAGGCTCGAGGGGCCGAATGGCCCACTCATGCTCCTACTTCTTATGTTCTTATGTTATTATAGATCTCCAAGCGGTCCCGCTGGGCAACATTTCGATGTTGGTTAAACGACTGGCTGAGAAACTTCAAACAGTCAGGGTAACCACAACTGCCTTAACCTGTTCAGAGTTACTGCAGGTAGTTTGAGGAGGTCTCAAGCCCATAAGCTTTCTGTCTCAATGTTGGGGAGTGAAGGGTTGTGAAGTAGCTGCAACCATCTTTAGAGCTCTAAGTCACGGTGATTGTTACGTGTACACGGTTCTGGTCGGCAACACATCGGTGTCACCAAATTGCCTGGCCAAGTAACTGAATGTGTAAACGGTGGCGATAATGCTTCGTGAAGGAGGGGATAACAAATCTCAGAAAAATGGTTAATTTTGCATGTTGAAATTGTGATGGGGTCCAGACAAATGCCCTACGGTAGACTCGCTGCTATAAGAAGGACCAAACCAGACTCTGACAAACAAGATCGTTGCTCGGCGAGAATGAAGAAGATTTGAACGAAATCAAAATTGGTGAATCAACTCAGGTTACCCTGATAGGAAGTCACTGCCATTCCAATGGATCAGGGGTCACAAGAAGATTCTCCAAGTTGAGGATGTCAAACAGAACACTGATGAGGAGCACCTCTCTAAAGAGTCAAAGTGACTGCGCTGTCCAAAGTCTGTCCCAGTGTTCACTACCATAGACCCAGGATGTAGGTTTGGGACCAGGTCGGGTTCCCCAGAGGAGTGTGAGGGTAAATAGATTTTATTGTTGTACCTTGTTGGTTATTGTTTGTTATCACAGATGTATTGTTTGTTATAATAACACGTAACTGTTATAATAAAGCTTCGTATGCATGAGATGATGTTTAACGTGTGATTAACCTTAACCTCGCTTTCGCTTCTACCTTGGTGGTAACTTTTATGCTTGGTGAGACCTGTGCTGCTCATGAAAACCTACCCGGTCCTCCCTAACCCCCGAGTACCCACAACCCTCCTGACCGACAACCCTCCTGGGCCTGTGATGATTTGCTGGACTTTGCACCGTGGCCGAGCCATGTAATGAGTCAAAAAATGTCCTCTGTTAATGGGAATGGTCCTAGCGTGTCCCCAAATTGTCACTAATAAATCTATGAGGGAATTCAGGAGAAAAGTGCCTTGACCCAGAGAGTGCTGAGAATGTGGAACTCCCAATGACAAGCAGTAGTTGAGTCGAATAGCACAGGTATGTTTAAGGGAAGCAGGATAAACACATGAGGCCAGAAGCAGTAGAATGATATGTTGATGGAGTTAGGTGAAGCAGTGGGAAGAAAGCTCGGAGAGAGTGTGGTCCTGTTGGGCCTGTTTCTGAGCCAAGTAATAATGTGCACAATGTAAGTTTAAAGGGCCAAGGTGGTTAGATTGAGTTTAATACAGATCAGCCATGATGTCATTGAATGGTGGAACAGACGTGATGGGCGAACTGGACTCCACCTGTTCCCATGTTGCAGTGTGTGTGTGATGCTGAGTCGCACCAATGCTGACCGAGCTGACCGGGTCCTGAAGGAAATAGCTGAAAAAATGGCCTGCGGCATGTGGTGAGAGAACCAACTCAAACGGAAAACCTTCTTGACTTTGTTCTCACCAATCTAGCTGTTGCAGATGCATCTGTCCCTGACACCATTGCGAGCTGTGATCACCATATAGTTCTTGTGGAGACAAAGGACCGTCTTCACACAGAGGGCAACCTCCATCATGTTGTGTGGCACTACCACCGTGCTAAATGGGATAGATTCAGAACAGATCCAGCAGCTCAAAACTGGGCATCCATGAGACGGCTGTGGGCCATCAGCAGCAGAATTGTATTCCACCACAATCTGTAACCTCATGGCCCGGCATATCCCTTACTCTACCATTACCATCCAGCCAGGGGCCAACCCTGGTTCAATGAGGAGTGTAGAGGAGCATGCCAGAAACAGCACCAAGTGTACCTAAAGATAAGGTGCCAACCTGGGGAAGCTGCAACACAGGACTACATGCATGCTAAACAATGGAAGCAGCATGCGATAGACAGAGCTAAGCGATCTCACAATCAACGGATCAGATTCATGCTCTGCAACCCTGCCACATCCATTGTGAATGGTGGTGGACCATTAAGCAACTAACGGAAGGAGGAGGCTCCATGAATATTCCCACCCTCAATGATAGCGGACCCCAGCACGCAAGTGCAAAAGACAAGGCTGGAGCGTTTGCAACCATCTTCAGCCAGAAGTGCCGAAGTGGATGATGCACATTGACCTGCTCCTGAGGTCCCCACCATCACAGCTACAACATTGGCATCTGTCCGACAATGTGGAAAACTACCCAGGTATGTCCTGTACACAAAAAGCAGGACAAGTCCACTCCGGCCAATTACCGCCCCTTCAGTCTCCTCTCAATCATCAGCAAAGTACGAATAAAAACAGAAAATGCCGGAAATCTCAGCAGGTCAGGCAGCAGATGGGGAGAGGAAGCAGCGTTGATGTTTACGGTCAAAAACTGGAGAGTGTTTGAAAAGATCAGATTCTTAACAAGCATCGAAAGGGGGAGGGGAAGAAAGATGAAAAGGGAAGGTCTGTGATCGGGTGGAAGACAGGAGAGATTAGAGATACAAAAGGGACGATGGCCCAAATTCAAATGATAATACCATGAGTTAGAAAACCATTAGTCGAGTTAGGGTGTGAATGGTGGGATTATGTACGAATGCCATTAGAGTCACGGAGAAAAAAAATAAAGAAAGAACCAGATGCTGAGGGGGGCTCGGGGCTGGAATGGGAGTCAAAGATTGGCAGCGGTTACGCGCTGAAATTTTTGTACTTGATGCTGAGTCCAGAAGGTTGTAAAATGTTTAAACGAATGATGAGGTTCTGTTCCTAGAGCTTGCATTGAGCTTCATTGGAACAGTGTAGGAGACATTGAATACTACATTGAAAGAAGTACAAGGAAATCGCTGTTTCACCTGGAAGGATTATTTGGGGCCCTGGATAAAGGGAAGGCAGGAGGTAGAACGACAGGTGTTGCATCTCCTATACTTGGACGGGAAGATGCCGTGGGAAGGGAACGGGATGCTGGAGATTACTGCAGAATGACCAGGGTATCACGGAGGGAGTGGTCCCTTTGGAATGCTGAGAGGGGAGGGGAGATGTGATTGGTGGTGGGATTACGCTGGAGGTCGCAGAAACGGCGGAGGATGATCCTTTGAATGTGGAGGCTGGTGGGTTGAAAGATGAGGACAAGGGGAACGCTGTCATGCTTCTGAGATGGAGGGGAAGGGGTGAGAGTAGAGGTGCGGGCAATACAACAGACACGGTCGAGGGCCATGTTAACCATGCTGGAGGGGAAACCTCTGATGAAGAAAAAGGAAGACATGTCAGAGGCACTAATATAGAAACATCGAAAATAGGTGCAGGAGTAGGCCATTTGGCCCTTCGAGCCTGCACCACCATTCAATATGATCATGGCTGATCATGCAACTTCAGTAGCCCACTCCTGACTTCTCTCCATACCCCCTGATCCCTTTAGTCGGAAGGGACACATCTAACTCCCTTTTGAATATATCCAATGAACTGGACTCAACAACTTTCTGTGGTACAGATTTCCACAGGTTCACAATTCTCTGGGTGAAGAAGTTCCTCCACATCGCGGATCTAGATGGCTTACACCTTATCCTTCGACTGTGACCCCTGGTTCTGGACTTCCCCAACATCGGGAACATTCTTCCTGCATCTAACCTGTCCAATCCCATCAGAATTTTCGATGCTTTTATGGGATCCTCTCTCATTCTTCTAAATTCCAGTGAATATAAGCCTAGTCGATCCAGTATTTCTTCATATGTCAGTCCTGCCATCCCGGGAATCAGTCTGGTGAACCTTCACTGCACTCCCTCAATAGCAAGAATGTCCTTCCTCATGTGGAAGGTCGTGTCGTCAGAGCAGATGCAATGGAGACAGAGAAAGTGGGAGAAGGGAATGGAGTCCTTATGGGATGTGGAGTGCGAGGAAGTGTAGTCCAGACAACGAGGGGGAGTCAGTGGTCTTATAGCGGATACTGGTCGAAAGCCTATTCCCAGAGATGGAGGCGGAGAAGTCAAGGAAGGGAACGGAAGAGTCAGGAAGCCGAGCTTCCAGTCACCTGTCACTTTAATTCTCCACTCCACTCCCACTCTGACCTCTCCGTCCTCGGCCACCTCCACTGTTCCAACGAAGCTCAATGCAAGCTCGAGGAACAGAATCTCATCTTTCGTTCAGGCACTTTGCTGCCTTCTGGACTCAACATCGAGTTCAACAATTTCAGAAGGTAACCACTGCCAATCTTTAGCTCCCATCCCCCGCCGTCCCCCCAGCCCCGCGCCCCGCGTCCCAGCGTCCCCGCTCCGCCCCCCGAGCCAGTTTCTTTCTTTTTCTCTCCTTGTCTCTAATGGCAGTTGGTCATTATCCCACCATTCACACCCTATCTTGGCCTATGTTTTTCTCACTCCTGGCATTACCATTTGAAGTTGGACCCATCATCCCCTGTTGTCTCTCTAATCTCTCCTGCCTTCCACCTGATCACAGACCTTCGCTTTTGTTTTCTCATCCCATCCTCCTTTCAGTGCTGGCTAAGAATTTGTTCTTTTTGAACACTCTCCAGTCCTGACGAAGGGTCATCGACCCGAAACTTTAACTCTGCTTCCTCTCCACAGACGCTGCCTGACCTGCTGAGTTTCCAGCATTTTCTGATTTTATTCCAGATTCCAGCATCCACAGTACTTTGCTTTTGTATCAGCAAAGTGATGGATGGTGTCGTCGACAGTGCTATCGAGTGACACTTACTCACCAATAACCTGCTCGCCGATGCCCAGTTTGAATTCCACCAGGACCTCTCGGCTTCAGACCTCATTACATCCTTGGTCCAAACATGGACGAATGTGCTGAACTCCAGAGGTGAGGTGAGAGTGACTGCCCATGACAACAAGGCAGCATTTGACGAGTGTTGCATCAAGGAGCCCTCGTAAAACTGAAGTTAATGGAAATCAGGGGAAAAATCTCCACTGGCTGAAGTCATACCTAACACAAAGGAAGATGGTTGTGGTGGTTGTAGGTCAATCATCCCAGTCCCCGGACATCGCTGCAGGAGTTCCTTCGGGCAGTGTGCAAGGCCCAACCATCATCAGCTATTTCATCAATGACCTTTCCTCCATCATAAGGTCAGAAGTGGGGATGTTAGCTGATGACTGCATAGTGCTCAGTTCCATTCGCAACTCTTCAGATACTGAAGCAGTCCGTGCCCACATGAGCAAGACCTGGACCACATTCAGACTTGGGCTGATAAGTGGTGAGTAACATTCACGCCACACAATGGCAGGCATTTACTATCTTTATTTTTATGAATATCGCTGCAGCCACATCGTGCACACAGGCCCGGCGAGGCCTTGCAAAAGCGAAAACCAGCTTTTCCAATCTGTTATGATTTCTCTTCACAGATCCTCTGTATCCCCGGGAGAAGGACATTTGCAATGGAGGGATTGGGCTATTTGCCCAACTCTTGCCCAGCTAATGTCCTTCAAACTTTTACGCCTGGTGAAAGCAGGCACATGGCCTTCTCTTACCACTGTAAGAGTTTTAAAACTTATAAAAATTTCAATTAAATGCACATTTTTATTGCAAAATCTCTGCCCATTAATGCCAGTTTATATTTAACACTATTAAAACATTAAAAAATTATCAAAGCATATATATTTTTTCTAAAACATTCAGTTACATTTAATTTGAATTAATTAAAAATATGTGAGGTGTTTTATTTATTATGTTGTGTTTGGGTGATTTCGGTGTTTTCTCATTGAGAGTAATGGGAACTTGAACATACAGAGATCCCATTATTATCAAGGAGAATACTACATAATGATTGGTGGTCCAGACCCACGTGACTCCAGCTTGGATTTACCGACCTCAAAAACAGGTGGCCACGTAGAGCGCAGCGAATCGAGGCATCCGAGCGCGTTCCTACATTCCTCCGAGCCAACAGGTAGATTCGGAGATTTTTTTCAGGTCGGAGGCGATCGTACGAAGGAAGCTTTCAACCTGAATTATAGGACCAATGAATGACTTCAAGACGACTTGGATAGGCTGGTGGATATGGGCAGACACATGGCAGATGGAATTCATCATAGTATTGATGGGTTGCGGATCAACAATACAAGCTAAATTTGACCACTTTATCGGGGGTGCAAGAACAGAGTGACTTGGGCTGTTTGTGCGCTCGTCTTTGAAGATGGTGAGACAGGTTAAAATGCATTTGGGATTATCGAGGAATAGAGTACAAAAGAATGAAACTTATACTAAACATTTATAAAGCTATGGTTCGATCCCAACTGGAGAATTGTGTCCAATTATGAGCACTGCACTTTAGGAAGGGTGCAAAGGCTTAGGAGAGGGTACAGAAGAGATTAGACAGAATGGTGCCAGGAATGAGTCATTACAGTTACGGGATAAGGCTGGAGAAGCTGGGGTTCTGATCCTCGCTGCAAGAAGGCTACGAGAAGATTTGATAAAGGAGTATAAATTAAATTATGATGTGTTTATATTAGTAAATAAAGAGAAACAGTTTCCATTGGATTAAGTGTCGATAACTAGAGGGCACGGATTTAAGGCTTTTGGCAGAAGAACTAGAGGCGATATGAGCAAAACTATTTTCCGCATCACATTTTTATCATTTGGTATGCCTGACTGGGTGCTTAATACAGATTCAAGAGCAGCCTTCCAAAAGTTAGTAGAATATATACTTGAATGAGAAACAATGCCGGGATGGGGGAAAGAATGGGGTCTGAGGCTGAGCACATTGATCTTTGGAAGAGCCAGCGCTGACTTGATGGGACTCATGGCCTCCTTCCATTCTGTAATATTCTATCTCGCTATTTCCTGTGGTAAGATCCCACGAGATAGGCAAACGACAAATATTAGTGCAAGTAGAATCAGGGGACAACGATCTGAATGGATAGAAAATTCACGAAACATAATAACGCCGATAAAAGGGGATAATGGTATTTAATCAGTTTGGGGAAGCTTGAAAGCTGTGTTGTGCGAGGATCATTGCCGGGAATGTACAGTAATGATTTTAACTTCATAATATGTAACCCAATATCAGCATTTACAGTTGGTACACAGCCGGGGTTATAGGTAACACCGAGGGAGAATACACCACAATACAAGAACACATCAGGACACATGCCGAATGGGCAGGAAAGTGGCAAATGAACTTTAAGATAGGCAGGATAAATCTACATTTGGAAAGGCAAGGATTAATTACTGACAGTCAGCACGGATTTGTGAAGGGAAGATCGTGTTTGTCTAACCTGACTAAAGTTTTTGAGGAGGTAACCAAGAGGGTCGATGAGGGTAGTACATTTGATGTAGTATATATGGACTATAGCAAGGCTTTTGATAAGGTCCCACATGGTAGGCTATTCATGAAGGTTAAAGCCCATGGGATACAACGCAAAGAGGCCAGTTAGATCAAATTTGGCTTGGAGATAGGAAGCAAAGGGTAATAGTTGATGGATGTTTTTGTGACTGGAAGGATGTTTCCAGTGGGATTCCGTAGGGCTCAGTACTGGTCCCTTGCTTTTTGTGGAACATATCTATGATTTAGATTCGAATATAGGGATTATGATTAAGAAGTTTTCAGACGACACTAACCTTGGCTGTGTGGTTGATAATGAAGAGGAATGTCATAGGCTGCAGGAGAATATCAATCTACTGATCATGTGGGCAGAGCAGTGGTAAATGGAATTTAATTCAGAGAAGTTTGAGGTAATGCACTTTGTGAGGGCTAATAAGGAAAGGGTATACACATTAAGCGGTAGGGATCTTGGATCACTTGTCCACAGATCACTGAATGTAGCAGGCCAGGTGGATAAGTTGGTTTAGAAGACAAACGGAATGCTTGCCTTTATTGGCCGAGGCATAGAATACAAGAGCAGGGTGGTTATGCTTCAATTGTATAATAATCAGTTTTGGCCACAGCTGGAGAACTGCTTGCAGTTCTGGTCACGTTATTATAGGAAGGCCTGAATTGCACTAGAGAGGGTGCAGTGGAGATTTACTAAGATGCTGCCTGGAATGGAGAATCTTAGCTATGAGGACATATTGGATAGGCTGGGTTTGTTCTCATTGGAACAGATGAGCTTGAGAGGAGACCTCATTGAGGTGTAGAAAATATTGAGAGGCCTGGATAGCAAGGGTCTATTTCCATTGGTGGAGGGGTCTATTATGAGGGGGTATATTTTTAAGCTGTTTGGTGGAAGGTTCAGAGGGGATTTGAGGTGGGGAGGGGTGGGGCTTCTACATGCAGAGGGTTGTGGGAATCTGGAACTCACTGCCTGGAAGAGTGGTGGATGCAGAAAAACTCACCACATTTAAAAGGTGCTTGGATGGGCACTTAAAGTGCCGTGACCTGCAGGGTTACGGACCTAGAGCTGGTTATTGGGATTAGACTGGATGACCTTATGTTGGATGGCGCAGATATAATGGTAAATACTGCAGGGAATTGAATACGGCCAGGATGATCTGCTGGACTAGTTTCGATTGCCTGGATGGGTCAGAGAGGAATTTGGTCAGAATTTCTTTTCCCCAATTGTCCTGGGTTTTTATCTGGTTTTGCCTCTCCCAGGAAAACACATGGCTCCGGTTGGGGTGGTGTGTAGAGTGTTTCACTATAAGAGGTGTTGCAGTAGTGTGGGTGGACTGGTTGGGCTGGATGCTCTTTGCCTTTCCGTCATTGTTCACAGGTTTATATGTAATCTTCAGGGCTGCTGACCGAGGGCCGTGCGGCTCTTTTTCGGCCGGCGCGGACACGATGGGCCGAAATGGCTTCCTTCTGCGCTGTAAATTTTATGTTTCGATGTTTCTATAAATGTGAGGCGATGCAATTTGTCAGGACTAATAGAAACACCGCCCATTCTTTAGAAATGAAGAAAGTGAAGGTGCAGAGCAACGGAATCAAAGGCCACGATTTAACTAATCATTAAAAGCAGCCTCACAGGTTAGGAAATCAATTAAAATGTTCACAACGCCCTGGGATTTATTTCCGTGAGTATAGATTTAAAATTAGTGAAGCTATCTTCAAATTATATCCGACCTTGCACCGCCCACACTTAGAATACTCTGCATCGTTCTGATCCCCAAGCTATAAAAGACAGAAAAGCACTTGTAAAAGAACAAATAAGGATTGATCCCGAACTGAGAGATTGGAACATTCAGCAAAGATTCAACCCTGTCCCTTTTCCGTTAGAAATGAGGAGGCTTAGATGTGACCTGATAGAGGTCTCAAAAATTCTGAATGGATTCGACAGGGTGGATGCGGAGAGAAGATTTCCATGTGTGGGAGAATCCAATTCTGAGCACCATCAATACAAGATGGTCACTCATAAATCCAGTGGGGAAATGAGGAGAAATGTCTGTAATCAGTGACTGATTAGACATTGGTACTCGCGACCACAGGGATTAGGATGGATTCGTGTGGAAGTTTATAACATCAGCAGAGAATTCTGTGTGTTCGCTGTCATTTTTTGTAATAAACAGGAGAGTGATCGGAAAGAAACTTGTGATATTTGGGTCGCTGTTCCCAAGAAATCATCCTTCGTAGGAATTTTATCAAAACATATGAGAGATGGATGCAATTCGTTCATGCCTTACATTACAGTGAGCAATTTAAGCCATTTAATATGGCAAGGTATAAAAACGTAGACTTTATAATTGAGTCTGTACATCCGTGGTGTTTTGTTCTGAGGTAGAAAGTAACTGATCTGAAACATGGTATTCTTACACCACTACAAGTGAGCATGACATGATTTCCAGTTGTGTTCCTCATTCTTTTATTTTTGGAGAACCTTCTTCTCGGCCGGTTCCACCCGAGAGACAAGGTTCCCACCCCACCGTACACAATGGAAGGCACCGCACTGATGGATCCGAGTGAACTCGGCCCCACAGGTGAATTAGTGCTGGTTAGTGCAACGGAGATAGTACTCAACTCAATAAGTGATTCAGTGCCAGTCAGTAAGATGGAGGAGGTAGTGGGATTGATAAGGCTCAACAGGAGAATCTGTGCTCTTCAGCATGATGGTATGTGGTGGGGTAGTGGGATTGCTACGACTAGGCTCAGTAAGTGAATCAGGGCTCGTGAGTAAAATGGAAGGGCTTTGAGAGAGTAAGGCATAGGTGAACCAGTGCTGGTCAGTGCTAAGTGGGTGTACAGTGAAATGGGTGGTAATAGGGTCTAAAGTGGAATCAATTCAGGTTAATGAGATGGATGAGTCATAGAACGGGTAGTACTGCACTCAATAGTTGACTCAGTGCTGGTCAGTGTGATGGTGATAGTGAAATGGTTCGTACCAGATCAATCGCTGAGTCAGTGCTGGTCAGTGCGATGGTGATAGTGAAATGGATCGTACCAGATCAATAAGTCAGTCAGTGCTGGTCAGCGATATGGTGATAGTGAAATGTGTCGTACCAGATCAACAGGTGAGTCAGTGCTGGTCAGTGCGATGGTGATAGTGGTGAAATGGATCAATAGGTGAGTCAGTGCTTGTCGATATGATGGGGAGGGGGAGGAAAGGGGATGGGAGAGTACTCGGGTCGAAAGATGAATTAGTGCTGGTTACTGAGATGGAGGGCAAGTGGAAGGTGCAGTACTAGGCTCACTAGTTACGTCAGTGTCTGTCAGTAAGGTGGTGATTTAAGTAGAATGCATTTTACTCGAGTCCATCGGTGAACAATGCTGACTGGCAAAATGCAGGGGTAGATGGAACGGGTATTACTTGGCTCAATAGGTGATTTGCTGCCGCTCATTCAGACAAAGACAGGGTAAAGGAAATAGCGTTTATCGAGTCACTGCTCGTCAGCATAGTGAAGGTATATCTGAGTGATGTGCACTTTACCCACAAATAATTCACCCTACTCAGTGAAGGGGTCAAACTGTGGTCATATCTTTGGTTAAATTACTGATTTACCACAGGCCAAAGTAGATAAAAAACGAGCAGAGACGGAAAGGCGAAGGTAGGTCGTTCAGGACAAGGAGCAGGTAAAGCCGAGTGTAATCAGTCAGAGGACGGAGAGTGTGGCCATTCAGCATACGGAGCAGGTTAAGCAGGGTGTAATCAGTCAGAGGATGGAGAGTGTGGCCGTTCAGGATAAGGAGCAGGTAAAGCAGAGTGTAATCAGTCATAGGAGGGAGAGTGTGGCCATTCAGGATAAGGAGCAGGTAAAGCAGGGTGTAATCAGTTAGAGGACGGAGAGTGTGGCCGTTCAGGATAAGGAGCAGGTAAAGCAGAGTGCAATCAGTCAGAGGACGGAGAGTGTGGCCGTTCAGGATAAGGAACAGGTAAAGCCGGATGTAATCAGTCAGAGGACGGAGAGAGTGGCAGGGTTCTGAATCTGCAGCTGCAAAATATCCCCAGCCATCTGGTTTTTGCCTCTCCCAGCAGATCACATGGCTCTGGTTGGGGTGGAGTGTGGAATGTTTCAGTATAAGGGGTGTCGCAGTTGTGTGGGTCAGACTGGTTGGGCTGGGTACTCATCATCTTTCCACCATTGTTCATTGTTCATAGGTTTATATGTAACCTTTAGGGCTGCTGACCGAGGGCCGTGCAGCACTTTGTCGGCCGGCGCGGACACGGTGGACCGAAATAGCCTCCTTCTATGTTTCTATGTCAGTAATTCACCAATGGTGAGTCACGCTTATGGTGCTGATGTCCGTCCAAATTTATAAAACCCTAACATTTCGCGGAGCAATTGTGATGTAGAAGTAGTTGAGGTTCTGTTCTTAAATCTCTCTCCATGTTCATTGAAAAGTAATATTAACTTTTTGTTTTAAATTGTAGAGGGATCACCAACACACAATCTCCATGAGTCTGTACTTAATTGTGACCAGCAATTGTTACAATATTGTCTACACCACAACACTGACTCATTTATTTCATCAGTTACTTATTTATTTATTCAATTCTTTCATTTGTTTTTTCCTTCTTACTGCATAATATAAGCGGGGAGTGAAGGGTTATGGGGAGCGGGCAGGGAAATGGAGCTGAGCCCATGATCAGATCAGTCATGATCTTATTGAATGGCGGAGCAGGCTCGAGGGGCCACATAACCTATTCCTGCTCCGATTCTTATGTTCTTATTCTCTTGTACACATTCTGGCTGGTGTCATCAATCGGAATTGATGTTTCCGGTGGCCGATTTATTTTATTAAACAGGGAACACAGAGCAAATGATAAGCCTATGTTTTCTAAATTCTTAAAACAATCACAACATATGGCGGATGCTAGAAGTCTGAAATAAAGGAAACATAATGGTGGAACAGTCAGCAGGTCAGGGAGCATCTGTTGACCTTGCACAGCAGGATACAGGAAATACAATGTTATTTCAGTTCATAAGATTCCTTTGTTTCGTGGTATTCCTTACATTCTTTATCAGATGTGCCTCTCTAAAAGGGGGCACCTTATTAGAGTTGTTCTTTGATGGCACTGAGATAACCCAATCTCTCCTTGGAGCTTGATTAAGAAAATATGCCTATGAAAATTCTTGTTAGGGTGTGAGATTGGTCTTTAGGGCTTTGGCTGATT
This sequence comes from Pristiophorus japonicus, assembly GCF_044704955.1. Taxonomy (NCBI): domain Eukaryota; kingdom Metazoa; phylum Chordata; class Chondrichthyes; family Pristiophoridae; genus Pristiophorus; species Pristiophorus japonicus. The sequence goes on from NW_027254488.1 coordinate 3,429,510, forward strand.
GGAATTTCTGCATTTCTTGTTAAGAGTCTTATTGTCAAAGTTGTTGATGTCATCTGTTTGTTCACTGGTTGTAATTAAGCCCAGGCAGCAGGAGACACGGTTTACTGACCTAATGAATTTTCTCTGCTATAAATAAGTGAAAACCTCCGAATGTCTTAATCGTAGAACTGCTCCCAGCATCAACATCAACCTTCGAACAATCGATTCTTACCAAAAGGAAAATAATGTCTCTTGGTTACCTGATCAAACTCAAGATTCTCTGGGCGCTTAATGATGTACAAAAAATTTACTACCCCTTCGTGGCTGCTGTCGGTGTCCCACGTAAGTAACTACCTGGGGCTGGTATTTTAGGAACTGGGGTTGAACATTGTGATGTGAATTCCCATTCGCTGGTATCAGCTCAATGATTTGTGTGTCTTTAATGGTCATTAATAGCTCCATATCAGGTAATATTATTAAATTCCCAGTATTGATTCACAGCACAAAACAAGCCATGTTGTTCGATCATTCTCTTCATTAAAAGTGTGCATTTTGCTGTCAATGCTGAGTCTGAGTGTCAGATGAGAAAATATTTTGTGACCTCACAAGATCGTTAATTTCTGCAGAATATAGCAAATTATTTAATTGTATAAATCACTCTTAAAAAATAAATGAAAATGAGTAATGATCCAATCTAGTTCAGCTGACTCACGTTCTATTATTTTCGGTGGAACATTAATGTCACTGGTTCATAATCGGAGTGTTAGAATTCTTAGTTTGAGTTACTTTTTATTATTATTTCACTGAACTAATTGCTTTATGGCGAATAATTAATTTTAATGTGATGGTGAATATCCAATTGCCGAGCTGGGAGTGTAGCATGTCTGTAACTTGAGTTAACCAATTGTTGACCATTCGGAATCCAGATTGAATTTCTCTTATGGGAGGAAAAAGTGATTAAAGTATTTGATAGGTTAGGTAGAGAGTAACCATTTCCTCTGGTGGAAGAGTCCAGGAAAAAGTGGACACAGCATTACATTTTCAGCGAGACCGTTCGGGGATCATTTCAGTAAGTATTTTTAACACAACAGGTAGTGGAAGTAGAATGATAGACATATAGAATAGTAAAGTGCAGTAGGAGTCAATTCGGCCCATCCAGCCTGAGCCGGCCCTGATGAAGGTAGTTCTGCACCACCTCTCTTCGCCCATGTCCCTGTAACTTTTACTCCTTCAAGTATTGATCCAATTTCCTTTTACAAGCTACTATTGAATCTGTATCTTCCACCCTATTAGGCAGTGCATTCCAAATCCTAGCCACACGTTCCATAGACAAGGTTTTCATCATGTCGCCTCTGGCTTTTTCACCAATCAACTTTAATCTGTGCCCTTTGGTTATCAAACCACAAGCCATTGGAAACAGTTACGTTTAATTAATTTACCTAAACTCTTCATGATTTTAACCACCTCGATCAAAGCCTTCTCTGTTCTAAGGAGATCAACCCCAGCATCTCCAGTCTATCCATGGAACAGCTATCCTCCATGTCTGGAACCATTCAAATAACCCTCTTCTGTAGCCTATTCAAAGCCATCACATTTTTCCTCACAGAAGGTGTCCAGACATGGACACTATATACTAGCTGTGGCCGAACTATTCTTGTAAATATGTTTTGTATAAAGTTTTTGTCGTTGTATTATATGCTTCTATTGATAAAACCCAGAGTTACATATATTTTATTAACCTGTTTTGTTACTTTCTTTTGCCACTTTCAATGATTTCTGGAAGAACACCCCCCAGACTCTCTGTTCTTTCACCCCCTTTTCAATTGTACCATTTAGCTCGCATTGTCTCTTTTCATTCTACCAACCAAACTGTATCATTTCGCACGTTCCTGCACTGATTTCATCCGCCATATGTCTGCCGATCCCATCCATTTGTCTCTGTCCTATTGAAGTCGATTAATATCTTCCCAATTATTTACTACTCTTCGAAATTGCGTGTAATGTGCACATTTCGAAATGTTGCCTGCTGCCCACATGTCCAACTCATTAATGTATATCAAAAACACAGTGGTCCGAGAACTGAACCTTGGGAACCCCCGCGGTATACCACACTCCAGTTCGAGAAACAGCCATTCACCATAACACTCTGTTTTCTATCCCTTAACTAATTGTGTATCCATGCTAATACTGCCTCTTTTAGGCCATGGTTGTTAATTTTACTAACAAGTCATTTATGTGTTTTGAATGTCCACATCGACAACATCAACTGCACTGGCGTCAAAAAATCTGTTTTGTAATGTTATCTCAAAACTCAATCAGTACATTCAAACACCTGACGCTACTTTCTTTATTATCCATGGTTCTAAACGCTTCTCAAAACTTCCCTGCTACTGACGTTCAACTGACGAGCCTGTAATTGCCAGGCTTGTCCTGCTCCCCTTTTTCGAACAAGGATACAGCATTTTCAATCCAACAGTCCTCTGCCACCACCCCTGTAGCTAAGGAGAATTGGAGACTGTCGCCAGTACCTGTGTAATTTATACACTTACTTTCCTCAGCAAACGAGGCTTCATCCCATCTACACCGGGTGAATTTTCCACTTTATGTACATTCAGACTTTCTCGTACCTCCAATTGATCTATTTAAAAAAATCTCATACAGTGTGCCGATAACCTTCTTGTTTACCATAGTTTTGGCAAAGTCATCTAACTTGGTATAAACCGGTGGAAATCTGGAATTATCTCCCACAAAAAGCTTCATTAGCCGATTCATTACTGCTTACTCTAATTACAAAGTTATATCCAGGATGCCCTGTCACTGGTAAAATAATTAGAATCCATCACTGGATGCAAAGGCACGCTGCGCTACTCATTTCTTGGCGAATTTCAAATGATTGCGAAGGGACTTTAGACAGATCGTCTGCAAGCTACTCTATTACTTCATTGGAAACGCATCAAACTTCTGTTTTTACTCACTGTTTGTGAATAATGTCCCTATTTTCCTCTTGCTTACAGTTAATGTGGTGACGATTGTGATCCTGTCTCGGGGAAAGTGCGGTCTCTCCAAATGTGTCACTCACTACCTGGTGGCCATGGCAGCGGCGGATCTACTGGTCGTGATCATCGATCTGATACTGAGGCAGATTCCAATTGTTTATCGGGATCAATTTCTTTTTCTGTTGCATGTTAGAATATGTAATATTCATGCTATCCTGCTTTATGCAGCCACAGATTGTTCTGTCTGGTTCACCGTCACTTTCACCTTCGATCGATTTGTGGCCATTTGTTGCCAGAAGCTGAAATTGAAATATTGCACGGAGCAAACAGCGACTGTGGTTCTCGGAACAGTGACAGTGCTGAGCTGTCTGAGGAACTTTTTCTGGTATTTTCTGTATACAAGTGAATATTGGCTGTCCAACAGTCCATGGTTTTGCCGCGTGACAATTGGTGTATCTCGTTCACTAGTCTGGGCTATCGTTGAATTAATTCATTATATTTTAACACCTTTTATTCCATTTATTTTGATTCTACTGTTGAATGCTTTAACGGTCAGACACATTTTAGTGTCCAGCAGAGCCCGCAGTAGACTCCGGGTTCGGAGCAGTGGCGAGAGCCCCAGTGACCCAGAGATGGAGAACCGAAGGAAATCGATGATTGTACTGTTTGTTATCTCGGGGAATTTCATACTGTTATGGGTGTTGTTCATGGTCTGTTCTATATTGAGACGATTAGATTACTTGGGATACTCTGTTTCTCTGCCCACGTTTGTACCGGAAATTGGCTCCATGCTCCAGCTCCTGAGTTGCTGCACGAACACTTTTATTTACGCAGTGACCCAGAGGAAATTCAGAGAGGAGTTGAGGAATGGCGTGAAGTATCCCCTTGCAATGGTGGTAAAGTTAATTCGATGAGAACACCTCACGCTTTCTAGTACCATTATGTATATCAAAAGTGCAGAGGAGATCTAAAACAGGGAATCAAAGCAGCAAATCAAGTATATACGTTTAGATTAGCAGCTAACTGAAGAGGGAACCAAAAGTCTTATTTAAACATCGAAATAAGAAGCGTGCATTCAAATGGATGGTGTGAGCAATTATGCAGCAAAAGATAATCTCCTTGTGAAAGGAGAAGGCCAGGATGAGGTGCTAAATATGTACTTTGCATCAGTCATCACCAGAGAAGGGGCGGCTTCCAACGCAGCAGTAAAGGAGGAGGCTGAGCGATATTTACAAGGATAAACATAGATATAGAGGATGTACTTAAAATGTTCACCGTCCTCAATGTTGAACATTCACCGGTCCGAATGGAGAGCAATCTACGTACCTGAAGGATGTAAGGGTTGAAATGGGAGAGACTCATGCCGCAGTCCTCTAATCCCCTTTGGATATGGAGGGGTTGGCAGAGGACTGGAAAATTGGAAATGTTACCCACTTGTCCCGTGCACATGCGCTGCATCCGGAACGTGAGATCTGTCAAGGTACACCTTCATCGGAACCGCCGACAAACTTACAATTGCAGTGGAGAGTTGGCCATGAAACATTTATAGTTGCTGAAAGCAAGCACATGATGCTCATTTACTGTTAACATTGGCCCTGCAATTCCGTTCGGAGGCTTCCCACATGGAATTGCCTCCAACTGGAGAATTGTGATGAATCTACCTGGTGGTCTCGGAGGCGCCCTGGATTCCATTGGGGAGGCCATCTCTTCATACGCTGCGAAGTGTGCTCCTGTCCGGAGGGTTCCCACGCAGAAGGTGCAATCACGTGTGACTGTTCAGCCAATCAGGTCCGTATTCCACAGCTTTCCCATTCATAGCAATGGTGTGGGGATGGTGTGTGGGTCAGGTCCACCTCTGACCTTCTGAGCGGTTCGAATCACTCCCACTTCCTGGGTTCTAGACTCTGGATTTATTTGGGGGTGTGACAAAGTGAAAGAGACAACTGGTTTTGGTGTGAAGAACTTTGATTTTATTACAGACAAGGAAAGTACAATGTCAAGCTTGAAATGACTAGAATAAAGACACTTCACCACACATTCAAAAGGAGTTACAGAACATACTGCACCTCCCACCTCCCAATGCCTTACTCTGACTAGGTTAAACTCAAGGGCAAACAGGGGTCATGCTCACCAATCCTTTATTATCTGTCGGCGGTGGTTCACGATTTTGGGGTTATGGTATTGGACTTATGGTGTGAGTACACACTTTCTTCCATTAGAAATAGGTTTTAAAGTCTCTTTAGGTAATGTTTTACCTGTTGGTAGCTAGGAACAGATTGTAGAGTGGAAACTTTCAAATCTTCGGTTTCTTCTTGAGGAGTTTTGGTTTTGGATTTGATCGATCGCGGTGCTTTCGATGTTACCACGTTGGCTGTGGTCAGTTGTTGCTGCAATGGCGATGTCCGAAGTTACTGGGAGCTGCTTTCTGCCATGATGATGTTCTTCATTCTTCTTTCGGTAGCAGGGCAGTGTGGCCCAAGAGTGTGGTCGAGGTTGGAAATGTTGGTGCTCAGAAGAGCTGCATAAACTGTTGCGGTGGTCTTTCTTCATTCTTCCCCTCTTCAAATCGATGAATGCCTGCTTGCTCTCTTTCGTTAAAAACCGGGTCACGATTATACTTTGGGAGCCGTTCTAATCTATGCGCCAAATCAGCCCTGATTGTTTGTTTATTTTTTGGCGGGCTCGATAACTTTTTGTCATATATTGGCGGGCCCATTAATGTAAACCTGTCTCAAATGTGTCGATTTTTTGATTTTGTTTCTTGATCGGGAAAATTAGCTTTGGTATTTGCAATGTCTGCCCAGGCCTGGGTTTTCCATGTGGGCTGGGTCAGCCATTGTCATTATGTATACGCTGGATGGGTTTCCTGCTCAAAGTGATGGCTGGCTCTCTCTGCGTCAATTGTTGCTATGTTAATGTTTCCCGGGGAGAAGTATTTTCGAGTTTACACAATTCCCCAGACAATTTGTTTAGCTTCAATACACCAGATAGCTTCAATACCCAAACTGGTTCCTTTGAAGGATAGTTATCCTTTAGTTCTCAACCCTTTCCACACCGACCCAATCTGCCTTGTAAAATCCCAAATTATATAAAAACTCGTAGTTTCTTCCATGTGCACTTTAGGATCTCAAATTTTCTGGTTGATAATTCCAAATTAAATTCCCTTTCCAATGAGTCCAAAAACTGAGGGCGGGGGGCAGTGTTTCCCATGAATTTTGCAATCCTACAATGGGAACTCCGTATCTCCGAGTTCTCATTGCTACTAATGGGGAAAAAAACACACACTAATAAAAAATAAATAACCTCACGTAATTAAATTTAATTGAAATTAAAGTTAATAACTACCTTAGAAAAAGAAACTTACCTTAGTGGGCAGAGTTTTTAACAATAAAATGTGTTTATATAATGTAATGTTATTATGTTTATGTATGTTTTAAACACTTGCGCCTGTAAAAGGAGGCTATGTGCCTGCTTTTTCAGCCGCTGGAATATTGAGGACATTTGCATAAATCCTATAGTCTTGCCCAAGCAAATGTCCTCGCTCCTGATCTGCGGATCATCAGTCCAGCTTCAGCTTGACAGATCGGAAAAGCTGGATTTCAGTGCCTGCGCATTGTGTGCTGAAAATCGGATTTTCCGATGTCTTCCCGGGTCCGTAGAAGCATCAGGCCTATATGTTCATCGCTACCAGACAAGCTGTGTAAAGTGGCTGCTTGATAAGAAGTTATGAGTTGACTTGCTGGAAATGGTTCAAAGTGTGCTGGATCAGGCCAACATCCCCAGCATCGAAGCACTGACCACACTCGACCAGCTCCGTTGGGCGGGCCACGTTGATCGCATGTCTGACACAAGATTCCCAAAGCAAGCAATCCACTCGGAACTCCTACACGGCAAGCAAGCCCCAGTTGGGAAGCGGAAACGTTTCCATGACACCCTCAAAGCCTCCTCGACAAAATGCAAGATTCCCACAGAAACCTTGGTGTCCCTGGCCATGAACCACCTGAAGTGGAGGAAGAGCATCTGGGAGGGCGCTGACCACCTCGAGTCTCATCGCTGAGAGCATGCAGAAAGCAAGCGCAGGCAACGGAAGGAACGTGCGGCAAACCAGACTCCCCACCCACCCTTTCCTTCAATGACTGTCTGTCCCACCTGTGATAGAGACTGTAATTCCCATATTGGACTGTTCAAGCACCGAAGAACTCACTTTTAGAGTGGAAGCAAGCCATCCACGATTTCGAGGGATTGCCGATGATGATGATGATTTACAGTACACCGCATTTATTGCAGAAACATAGAAATATAGAAACATAGAAAATAGGTGCAGGAGTAGGCCATTCGGCCCTTCTAGCCTGCACCGCCATTCAATGAGTTCATGGCTGAACATTCAACTTCAGTACCCCATTCCTGCTTTCTCGCCATACCCCTTGATCCCCCTTGCAGTAAAGACCTCATCTAACTCCTTTTTGAATATATTTAGTGAATTGGCCTCAACAACTTTCTGTGGTAGAGAATTCCACAGGTTCACCACTCTCTGGGTGAAGAAGTTCCTCCGCATCTCGGTCCTAAATGGCTTACCCCTTATCCTTAGACTGTGACCCCTGGTTCTGGACTTCCCCAACATTGGGAACATTCTTCCTGCATCTAACCTGTCTAACCCCGTCAGAATTTTATATGAAAGATTAGATTTGTCTTTACTGAATATCAGAATGTGAATACCTCTAACACAGTTGTTATTCGTAAATGCATTCACACACAAACAATGATACCAGACCATGTTTATATATTTTCCTTTGTTATAGTTCGTTTTGTGAGGCTTTATTGTCCTGCTATGTAAATGACACATTATTCAGGAGTTGTTACCGACTGTAAGCTCAGCGTATTGGATGAATGTCAGGGTGTGGATTCGTTGTCGCGTAGCGAATCGTTCTTGAGCAATAGGCAGATGCCCGAGCAGAGATAGAGGGAGGAAGAGGGTGAGATGGGAGAGAGAGAGAGAGAGAGTGGAGAAAAAGTAAACCAAAGGTTGACGAGACAACATGAGAGTTACCATTTCGCTCAGTCGTAATAACACTATCAGTGAATGTTCAACTCTGTCTGTATTTTTCAAAGCTTGCTTAAATAAACCGGGAAGTGGACTGGGGCCCTACAGGCAAGAGAACACTATTACGCACGCATATTGTCCACTCACAAATCTCAGAAGAGCCATCATAATTAGCATGTGCCCAATATTCAAGCACTCAACCTTATCTTTAACCGTGGTATGCTGCTATATATTTTAATAGTAGTGTCAAATTAACAGTTATTACACTATGGGAACTATATGTATGTCAATAAACAGGACATTGTGTAAATAGGGACTAACAAATTGTGAGATTGGATAATCAAATAAAATAAAATGCTGATATATGAAATAAGTCCAAGAACCGGCTTAATTAAATGTTTTAGAGAGGGTTTAGAAGTTTTTTAGAAGTTTTTAACCTTTAATTTCAAAGAAAAATACAGATAAATTTTGTGGGCGTGGCTTAGTTTTGAAAGTTTTTGTGGGCGTGGCTTAGTTTTGAAAGTTTTTGTGGGCCTGGCTTCCCTTCAGCTGATTGGGCAGAGGTGTTCTGCAAAGCAGAAACCGTATCTGCCTTGGTCTCACCAATGTAGCCAAGTCCGAATCATATGCAGCAAATACCGTATACGGAATTGCAAGAAGTACAAGTACATTGCTGTTTCTCCTGGAAGGAGTGTTTTGGTTCATGCACGGTGTGAAGGGAGGTTGCAGAAAGGCAGGGGTCTCATCTCCTGTGCTTGCATGGTAAGGTTCTGTGGGATGGTGCTTGTGTGTTGGGGGTGAGTCAGGAGTGAACCAGGGTTCTGCGACGGGTTCAGCACCAGACTGGAGGTGGAGGACGATCTTTTGAATGCAGGGGCTGCTGGTTTGGAAGGTGGAGACAAGGGGAACCGTATCTTGGTTCTGGGAGGGAGGGGAAGGGTGAGAGCAGAAGTGCAGGAAATGTGATGGACACGATTGGTGGCCTTGTCAAAAACAATATATGGTAATCCTCAGGTGAGGAATAAGGAAGACATATCAGAAACATGGTTTTGGAATGTGTCACCATCAGAACAGTTGCAGCAGAGATGGATAAATCGGGAGAATGGTATAGAGTCCTTGCAGGAAGCGGGTGGAGGAATTGTAGTCCAGGTACATGTGGGAGTCATTGGACGGAAGGTGGATATTGGTCGGTGGCCTTTCCCCAGAAGTCGAGATAGAGAAGGCGAGGAAGAGAACTGATGATTCGGTGATGGACTATGTGAAGGCAAGGGCAGGCTGCGATTTGGAAGCAAAGGTGATGACAATTTGCAATTCGAGGCGAGAGCAGGAACCGGCCCCGATACAGTCATCGATGGAGCGGATAAAGAGTTGAGGGAGGGGACCTGAGCAGGACAGCAGCAAAGAATGTTCCATCTATCCCACGGAAGGAAAGAAAGACAGAATTGAAAGAAAAACGGATGCCTATGTGTTCCGAAAACAACACATTTTATTTGGAGGGAGTGAGCGGAGTCGAAGGAGATGTTACTGAATGGGAGAATAGGTTGAGCCAGGCAGAGGAGTGTGGTGGAGAATGGGAACAGTTAGGTTTCCGTTCAAAGCAGTAGCGAATGGCCCTCAGGGTGTGAAGTGGAGGGATGGAGGTTTCGAGGGATTGACCGCCTGTTGTGAAAAGGAAACAGTTAGTGCCAGCAAAATGTTAAAGGCAAAGCGTATTTGACTCACTGGATCGAGTTCTTTGATGAAGTAATGCTTCATGCTGCACGTATGGACTTTCAAAAGGCGCTTCACAAAGAATCACACAATAGACTTGTTAACAAAAGTGAGCAACATGAATCGCCATGGGATTAAAGGGCAGTGGCTGCATGGATACAGAATTGGTTGCGGGTTAGAAAGCAGAGAGTGGTGGTAAACGGGTGTTTGTCAGACGGGAGGGAAGCAGACACTGGTATTCCCCGGGGGTGGGTATTCTGACCAATGCGCTCTTTGATATCTATTAATAGTCTGGACTAGGATACACAGGGCATCATTTCAAAGTTTGCAGATGATACAAATGTTGGAAATGAGAAGGATAGTAAAAGACTTGAGGATGACAGAGACAGACTGGTAAAATGGACAGACACGCGGCGGATGAAATTTGGCACAGATTTGAGAAGTGATAAATTTTGGTATGAAGAATGTGGAGAGAGAATAGGAAGTAAATAGTACAATTTTAAATGTGAAACAAAACGGAGAGACCGATGCGCATATGTAGTCAATTCGTTGAATGTGGCAGGGCAAGATCAGAAGGGGGTTAATAAAACGTACGGGATCCATGACATTATTAATAGAGGCAGAGAATACAAACACAAGGAATTTTGGTAAATCTTTATAAAACACTGCTTCGGCCTCAGCCAGAATATTGTGTCCAATTCTGGGCAGCACACTTTAGGGAGGGTGTCAGTGCCTTGCAGTGGGTGCAGAGGAGGTTTACTGGAATGGTCCCAGGGATGAGGTACTTCAGATATGCCCAGAGACTGGAGACGTTTCATTCTTCTCCTTCCAGCAGAAAAGGTCCCGAGGAAATTTGATCGAGTTGTTCAAATCCAGGAATGGTTTAGATTACTAGCTGAGCCACCAGAAAATTTGCATAGCTAACTAAGATCAGAGCGACGAAGGCATGGCTCAGAGATTGGAGTGGGATAAATGAGTTTTGATTCATGGGGCACTGGGATCAGTACTGGGATAAGAGAAAGCAGAAGGCAACAGTGCATGGCAGCGATCGGAGTGATGATCACCCGAGTGTGAGCAGCAGGGACAGAGCGGATAAACATGAGTGTGGCAGAAAGTGGAGTCAGAGTAGGGAAAAATGGTTAAAGGATAAAATTAAAAGCTCTTTATACGAATGCACGCAGCATTCGTAACGAGATAGATGAGTTGAGGGCACGAATAGAAATAAATGGATATGATCTGACAGCCATTACAGAGACCCAGGGCTGGAATCTATCCATTCAGGGCATTTTCCATTACAGAAGGACACACAGAAAGGAAGAGTACGTGGGGTAGCTTTGTTAATCAAAGATGAGGTCAGTGTGTTAGTGAGACAGGATATTGGTTCAGAAGATCAAGATGTCGAATCAGTTTGGGTGGAGATAAGGAATAATAAGGGAAAGAAGTGATTGGTGGGAGTAGTCTATAGGCCCCCTAACAGTAGCTACACTGTAGGACCCAGTGAGGCGAACATGATAACCACTACACGAAAGAAAGACTGTGGTTAAAATTATGTTAGGAACATAACCAGATTTTTAAACTTGCTTTCGAGGAACTGCCAGGATCTTCTTGAATGGTGGACCAGGCTCAAGGGGCCGAATGGCTTACTCCTGCTCCTAATCTTTACATGCTTATGATCTTATGACCTTTCACAGGAGAACAATCTCGCCCCTGAGCATGTATGAGGAGAAAGCTCCAGAAAATATTCCCACCCGGTGAGCTTTCGCGTGTGAGGCGAACGTGTTAACCGCTACACTGCGGAAACATCTCCACTTTCAGCACCCGGTCAGACAGAAATGTTAAGCGAGCAGGTGAACTGCTGAATCCCACTTTTAAGGAGTTGGTCGTGGTGTCAAAGAATGAGTTTCACTTAATGATTAAAAATAAGTAATATCAGATTCAAACACAGACCTCGAGAGAAAACTGCGAGCTGAACACAGCACCTGAGACCGCTCGGCCATCCTGACGATTCAGTGCTGTATATGGCCACCTGCAGGTTGATTTTGAACTTTTGTATCCTGTTACATGAAATAAATGAGGGAAGCAGGCGTATCTCTGCCTGACACCGGGGAAACAGTGAGACAAACCTTGGAGCAAGGGTTTGGTGATTGTGAGACAACAAAGAAAATATTAATGTTGGAACAATAATGACCCCGACATGATTTGAGCACGCAACATTCTGATCTGGAGTCAGTCGTGCTAATGTTGCGCCACAAGGCCTGCACAGTTAGCCTGAGATGTTCGTCTATATGAAGGTTTCGCAACACAAGGGGCTTTAAAATCCCCACCAATTTCCACCGGGTATCAGAAGCAGCGTTCACCTGCCAGTCACCGTATGTTTTTTTCTTAAACTTTTTGTTGCTTTCATGACAGCATCATTAATTAACACCTCATCTTCTTTTGCACAATGAAAGAAATGCTAACTGAGGGACAGTCGATCCTTCACTCATTTGTGCTGTGCTTTGGGGAGCGGGCAGGGAAATGGACACGAGTCCATGATGGGATCGGCCATGATCGTATTAAATGGCGGAGCAGGCTCGAGGGGCCGTATGGCTGACTCCTGCACCTATTTCTTATGTTCTTATGTTCTGATGAATGTTAATACATTTTACACACTGTATTTTAGGTTTCTGGTTCAAAATCTTCATTGTCGATGACACCAGGAATCTGGGGCAACTTTTGTCAAATTTAACAGCACCAGTTATTCCCACCGTGCACAGAAAATAGAATCAGCAGTGAAGGTAAAATCCCATGGTGCTCATTTTCAGATTCAACGCAGTAGGATTTCAAATAAAGTGAAATAGTTTTACAGTGAAAAGATTTGGAAGTGTTACTTGTATTTGGGCCTTTAATTAAACTTTGTGGCGTCTTACTCCCGTTCATGCCTCTGCTGAATAAGAAAGGAGGGTTTGACGTTGACCAGACTGCACTGCCCCTGATATTTGTGAGCTCATCCTTTATATTCAGTGGTTTCTCGCCCTTTGATGGGCTGCAGTGTAGCGGATATCACGTTGGCCTCACGCGCGAAAGGTCCCCGGTGGATCCGTTTTCTCTCACTGAAAGTTATCTATTTATTGAAGTGAAATAAAGAGCAATTAAGGAATAAGGGAGCCCTTTTGTCAGGAGAATAAATAGCAAATAAAAACAGCAAATGCTGGAAATCTCAGCAGGTCAGGCAGAATTTGCCAGGAGACGAAACTCGCCTCTGATTGTTCATCCACAGCAAGTTGAAACATAATGTTCCTGCCCGGGATCGAACCAGGGACCTTTCGCGGATAAAGCAAATGTGATAACCGCAAAACGACAGAAACCTCTGTCACAGTTGGCATAACAGAGGGGAGCTGACCAGTGAGCTCCCTCTGTGCTGATCACCACTGATTTTTAATGTGGAAGCAAGTCATCCTCGACTCCGGGGATTACCTAAGAAGAGAGGAGGATCAGGAATGTGTTGGCTCACTTTAAACAACTTCTGTCCCACACTGAAAGTTCTCAATCCTTCTCTTCCGCTGCCCTTTACAGAAATGTCTTGGATCACCCAGTCACCGTGTTCACTTCCACATCCTCACAGTGGGGCCACAGAAGCTCCTACCATCTCCCCGCGATCAGCAAACTCACACAGTTTGTAAAATTAAACCATGAACAAGTGTCCCGCAAAGGACAGGAGAAACAAGAGAATCTGTAAGCTCGGTCCGTAACAGAAAGTAATGGGGTTATTCATGGTGATTACAGCAATTACTAATCGTCTCACAGACATCAATTATTTTTATTTGACGAATTGATCGAGAGTCGTTATCAGGTTAGTGCACCAGACGTAACCCTTCGACCATCAGGGAACAGTTATGATACATGTAGATATATTTATATACATTTATATATGAACCTGAATATCAACGGCTCGCTGCCGAGACCTCATGGCGCAACGGTAGTGCATCTGACTTTGAGTGAGAGAAATTGTTCCACAGTGATGCCCATTTCATCTTTTGTTCCCTTTTAAACACCAGAAACTGAGAGACCGGGAATAAATAGAGAAATAAAAGCACAACAGTATATGAGGAAGAGAGAAGCGGAAAGATACTGACCCCTCCCAGAACTAATGCAGAAACCCCTCTGCTGCGCTCGGGGTGGCCACCCACAACCTGGATACACTAACGTCCCAACAGCTCATTGACTGTCGGCGCTTCAGAAGACAGGTCGAAAAAGCAAAGTCACTGATTCGGTCTCATGTGCTTCTCTAATCAAGATTAGCTACATAAAAAAATGCTTTTATAATGTTTGCACCTTATGTCCATGTTTGTCAAGCAGTCAGCTCGTTGGTCCAGGGGTATGATTCATCCTTCGGGGTCGTTCATTGAAATTTGGGAGAGATTCCAGACAAGCCCATGATTTTGCCGTGAATTTTGAAATTGCATCGAACTTTTGCAAAGAAGGACTTGCATTTCTGCAACACCTTTCAGGAACTCATGTCGCCCCAAAGCACTTTACAGCCGTTGAGTTATGTTTGAAGTGTTATAGTATGGGGCAAGATGTGCCCAAATCACCCCACAAGAACCTCAACTCTTTGCGAAGGAGTTCGGTGCAAATAATCAGGTGCCTCAGGGACTTGGACTTTCTTTGAATGAGTTCTGCTAGCACCTGTATTCAAGCTTGAAACAGCAACTGGGCTTCCATCTCATGGGAGCAGCGTGTAGCGATTAGCGAGTAGGTGACGAGGTTTGGGGTTGATGTGCGTCGCTTTCAATCTTTGAAATTTCCCCAAGCAAAGAAACGGTGAATCCAACTGTCCCTGTAAGCATTTTATTTGTGTTTAATCACGGGAATATCCTCAGTCAGGAAGTGAAAAGGAATTAAAACCTAACACCGGCTTTGGGACAATCAGAATACTTCATCACAGACAAGGCTGAATGGTAGATCACACCGGTTGTGGGAGAGCTGGTTGGCGGTGACATGGAAGTGTCTGCAGTGTGCGGGACCAGACTGCTTCCACACATCCACAATGAATGTCCCACCCTTTATTTGAGAAAAGTACAACTGAGAGTGGACACATTCCATTCTGGTCAGAGCAATCTGAAGCTTAACAGACTGACACCCAGGTTTGGGATGTCTTACACTGTACATTTAAGTTAGTCTCTGTGGTGCAATGGTTTAGCGTGTTCGGCTATTAACCGAAAAATTGGTGGTTCGAGCCCACCCACGAACGAAGCCTTTTAATTTTTTTTCCCACGGATTCGGAGCCGCACAGTTCCAGGTTGTCATTGTGCGTTTTGGCTGCACGAATATCTTCCGCAAAAATTGCCAGCTGTGCTGTTATCCAATGTGATCCCACTCCAATAATTTTATGAACATTCAGTGAATGTAAAACAATAACAATTTTTTACATGGATCATGTTCCTCCATCCAGTCGACGAGAAATAAATTATGTTATTGCGTTTAAAGGAACTGGTGGAAATTGCCTGGGCTATCGTTATGGCTGTCTTGCCCTCTTTCTCGCCACTTCCTTACCCTCCGACCGTTGGCACGTGTAGAACCGATACCTCGACATCAGAACGCTTTCTTTAGGACTTAGATACCCCCGGACCAGCGTACACATTCCTCATACGATTTAGTTGTTGGTTTCACCAGAGCTAGAAGATTCTTCATGAGGCCATAGATTGTTGCCCCACAGACGGTAAGAAGCGTCGCCCTTCATTTGGCAGTGTTCTCGTCCCCTTCCAGCTCGTTGGCCACGAAGTATTGGTCGAGTATCTCCACGAAGGCTTCGCAATCATCCACTTCTGAGAACTTCTCCAGGATACCAACTGTTCCTTGCATTTTAGCGTGGTTGTTCATTGTCTAGTCGCCAATTGATACGCTCATAATAAAGGATGAAACTGAGTACTGTGAACAGTGAGTAAGTGTGAACTTAGCTCCTTTAATAAGACTCCAGAGTGCAGGTACCTCATGGAAGGCCTGTTTATATACCGTGCTCCCAAGGGATGCTGGGATCCCTGATGACTCCAACAGGTCGGCCCTCTGGTGGTGGTGTGATAAAGGTGGCCAAGGTTTAAATACATCACACAAGGTGTGTACAGAAATCAACCATCAAAAGCCCTTTCATTAACCACAGGGGTTTCCTGCAATTTTCTGATCGCAACGTTTTTTCAGTCTTTGTGCTTAAAATTGCATACGCGGAAATTGGGGAGTTTAATGATTTTGAAAGGAGAACATTGTTGTTTGGTGCAGTTCAGGTCAGAGAAATGTTTGTGAAAGGAACTTTTTGCAGAGAGAGGGACTGAGCATTTCAGCTTGTTGCTGAACACTTCTCTCTGGGCACTGAGCTAAGCAGCAGTTTCTGTCGTGTAGTGGTTATCACATTTCGCTCACACGTGAAAAGTTCCTGGTTCAAGCCTGGGCAGAGATATTATTTCTCAAGCAAAAACTTTTCTGCAATAAAATTGAATAAAAGCTGTTTTGAATACCTTGTTGCATGAGCAATGAACATTTAAAACCAGTCTCCTGAAATACAGATTGTGTAAAATCAGATCGGGGATAAAACTTCATCAAGGATGAAAGTTTCATGAATTATTAAATTGAAGTTTTGACTGTCCCTGTTAGATTTCATTCATTCTGTGAAACAACGCTGTCGGTTTATACCAGCAGATCTAAGCTGCATTTGAAACCACAAACAACTCATTAATTATTCGCTTTTCCCCAGTTCCAGAGTTCAGAGAGTTATTGTCCATCCCTGGGATGCAAGCTACCTCGGACCCGGGCCAAAGCTCCCCGTGCACCGAGCACAGGCTCAGGAAAACCCCGGGGAAAACAAGCGCCCGGTCTGAATCTTTCCAGAGTAATAACTTATAACTGGAGCATCTAACAGTAAGGACGGCCGAGCGGTCTGAGGCTCTGCTTTCATTATTTGATTAAATTCTCAACTCTCCCTCAGTTCACAATTTTATCATTGTGCAAAAGAAGATCATGGGTTCATTAATGATATTTACCCACGAAAGCAACATAAAAGTTTAAGGAAAAGTAATCGCCCAACGTGGGGCTTGAAATTACAACCTTGATTTTAAAAATCCCACGCTCTCCCGACAGAGCTAGCCAGGCTTTGTAATAACTGCCCTGTCAATCCCCTTCAGAATATGGTCCATTTCAATGAGATCTCATCTCTTTCTTCTGAACTGAAGAGAGTATCGGCCCATTCTACACAATCTCTCAACTTTAGACAGACTTGAATTATTTTTGTCAACTTGCTCTGTAACAAATCTTTCCCTGACCAGGAATCAAACCCAGACCACGGCAGTGAGAGCACCGAATCCTAACCACAAGACTACCAGGGAACACTGCTTGCAGCCTCTGCGATAGCTTTAAATATAGTCAGTTTACAATCACAGCTGAGAATTGTGCGGTGACACGGGGTGTAACTGGATTTGCTGGGAGCAGTGTGGAGGCCCCGACCTGCGTGAGAACACCAGCGGCAGGTCGGGGCCATAAAAGGAGCGGTGAGAGGCGGCCTGGGAGCAGCGTGGTGGTGTACCACGACAAGGTCCAGCGCGAGCTGGTGCAGGAGGGCGACGGCAGCGAAGTGCGATGTCATCAAAGTCCAGGTCGGTGATTGGAGCATGGGCAGGTACAGCAGGAGCAGCGAGAGACTGTGGAGGGATGTGATCGGGGCCCAGGGGCGGCGTGAGTTCAGGGCCAGGGGCCCAGGGTCAGCACGGGCCAGCCCACACTGCGATATGTGTGGGCACTGGGTCCATGCAGCAGGGCTGGTCTCCAGTAGTCTTGGATAACCCTTGCCACTGGACCAAGACCTCGCTCTGTCAAGCCCGTGTGATGGCTGGGGTGCAACGGCCACCACACGTTAAAAAATCCACACACAGGCATCTTCCACCCTTCAACATGCAGTTCGGGACCTGGAATATTAGGTCCATCATTGAAACACCTGCAAACTCATCCTTTTTTGGCGTGGAAGCAAGTCATCCTCGCTTCGAGGGACTGCCTATGATGATGATGAACTGGATTTGCTGCAGTCCGCGAGCAGCAGGTGATGAAAGCGGGCGTGAGAGGGTGAGTGACAGGTGGGCACTGCTTCTGCTGCTGTCTGACCCACGGTGGGAGTGGCCGGGGATTTTAAAGCCCTTTCATTGCACCAAAGCAGGGTAAATTAAACTGTGTTTCAGGAACCTTCATGTATACAAACATGGGCACTCTGCACTGTAGACCTCGTGCTGCAACGATAGTGTGTCTGACTCCAGATCAGAAGGCTGCGTGTTTATATCACGTTGGGTTCACTGTACCTTTCCATATTGTGCTTCCGGAATTGAGATTTTCTTTGCTGTATCACAATTTGCTTTCCCACCCATCTTTGTATCATCAGCAAACTTGGCTCCATTACACTCGGTCCCTATATCTCTGGGATAGGGGAGGGAAGACACACCGGAGAAGTGTGAGCTTGTGGACCTGAGAAGTTGCAGCTGCTGGAGCTGTGCGTTTTATCGGGGAGGGACTGGGGGAGAGCCCGCCGAGCGACCGGAGAAGATGAGAAGCTGCTGTGCTTTTCATCGGGTTTGACACTGTTTAAAAATGGCAGAGTGCCAAGTTTTCTCTCCCTACTGCCCATGCGCGAAGGTGCCGGCAGTGTTTTCGGCGCAGGCATTTGGCTCCGCCCCCCACTTCACCATCGACACCACGCCAGGACTCCGGGGACAGTACACGGCGGCCAGGATGGGGCGAGTTTTTCCCCGCGCCGTTTCCAGCGTGCAAAGTCGGTGCGCTTGAGGTCAGTGCGCCGACAAAACTGCTTGGGGAAAATCTAGCCCTTGAAGAGTAAAGAGTACACTGAAGGAAATACAAATATGTTTGCCGAGCAACTGTCAAATTTTAATAACTTTTTATACAACCATCGAATCAGCAAAAAAACAGAGCACTCGGCCCATAGTAACTAATATATAGCCCACAGTACAAGAGTAAGGAAGTCTTGCTACAATTGTACAGGGCCCTGGTGAGACCACACCTGGAGTACTGCACACAGTTTTGGTCTCCTTATTTGAGGAAAGGTATACTTGCCTGGGAGGTGGTACAACAGAGATTCACCAGATTGATTCCTGGGATGAGAGGACTGTCTTAAGTTGAGAGATTGTGTAGAATGGGCCGATACTCTCCGGAGTTTAGAAGAATGAGAGGTGATCTCATTGAAACACACAATATTCTGAAGGGGATTGACAGGGTAGATGCTGAGAGGTTGTTTCCCCCGGGCTGGAGTGTCTAGAACCAGGGGCACAGTCTCAGGTTAAGAGGTCGGCCATTTAAGTCAGAGATGAGGAGGAATTTCTTCACTCAGAGGGTTATGAATTTGTGGAATTTTCTGCCCCACAGGCCTGTGGATGCTGAGTCTCTGAATATATTCAAGGCTGCGTTAGATAGATTTTTGGAGTCTCGGGCAATCAAGGGATCGAGAGATCACTGGAGTTGAGAAGAATGAGATGGGATCTCATCGAAACATATAAAATTCTGACAGGACTGGACAGGTCCCAATGTTGGGGAAGTCCAGAACCAGGGGTCAGAATGTAAGGGATAACGGGAAAGCCATTTCGGACTAAGATGAGGAGAAACTTCTTCACTCAGAGAGTTGTTAACCTGTGGAATTCTCTGCCGCAGAGAGTTGTTGATGCCAGTTCGTTAGATATATTCAAGAGGGAGTTAGATGCGGCCCTTATGGCCCAAGGGATCAAGGGGTATGGAGAGAAAGCAGGAAAGGGGTACTGAACTGAATGATCAGCAATGATCTTATTGAATGGTGGTGAAGGCTCGAAGGGCAGAATGGTGTACTCCTGCACCTATTTTCTATTTTTCTATGTCCTGCTACTGCTTCTTTAATAATGGATTCCAACATTTTCCCAATCACAGATGTTAGACTAACTGGTCTATAGTTTCCTGCTTTTTGTCTGCCTCCTTTTTTAAATAGGGGCATTACATTTGCAGTTTTCTAATCTGCTGGGTCCTCCCCAGAATCCAGGGAGTGCATGTCCACAGATCCCTGAAAGTAGCAGGCCAGGTAGATAAGGTGGTTGAGAAGGAATATGGAATGCTTGCTTTTATTAGCCGAGGCACAGAATACAAGAGATGGGGTCGGTGGGGTAGGTTAGGCCACAGCTGGAGTACTGCATGCAGTTCTGGTCGCCATATTACAGGAAGGACATGATTGCACTGAAGATGGTACAGAGAAGATTTACGAGGATGTTGCCGGGAGTGGAGACTCTTAGCCATGAGGCAGATTGGATAGGCTGGATTTGGTTTCCATGGAACAGAGCCTGAGGGGAGACTTCATTGAGGTGTATAAAATTATGAGGGGCCGAGATATAGTGGATAGAAAGGACCTATTTCCCTCAGCAGAGGGGTCAACAATAAGGAGGCATAAATTTAAAGTAATTGGTAGAAAGTTGAGAGGGGAAGTTTCTTCACGCAGAGGGTTGTGGGGGTCTGGAACTCACTGCCTGAAAGGGTGGTGGAGGCAGAAACCCTCACCACATTTAAAAAGTGCTTGGATGTGCACCTGAAGTGCCGTAACCTGCAGGGTTATGGACCTCGAGCTGGAAAGTGGGATTAGGTTGGAGAGCCTCTTGTTGGCCGGCACGGACATGATGGACCGAAATGGCCTCCTTCCGAGCTGCAAACTTCTTTGATTCGATGAACTTCTTTGCAAAGAGTTGAGGTGCGTGTGAGGTCATTTGGGCACATCTTTCCTCACATGACAACACATCAAAGGTAACTCAACGGCTGTAAAGCGCTTTGGGGCGTCAGGAGTTCCTGACAGACGCTGCAGAAATGCAAGTCCTTCTTTGCAAAAGTTCGCTGCAAATTCAAGGCTTGTCTGGGATTTGAAACCAGAATCTCTCACAAATTTCAAGTAACAAACACCAAAGCAAGAATCATACCACTCGACCAATGAACCAACTGCTTAATATTGGTGGAGATAAGATTGAACCATTATTGAAGCATTTTTAGTGTGTGTTGCTATTCTTGATCAGAGGAGCACATGAGACAGAATCAGTGACTTTGCCTAGTCGACATGTCTTCTGAAGCGCCGCAAGGTCCCACTCCTGCAATCAATGAGCTGTCGGGACGTTAATGTATCCATCATCGTCATCATCATAGGCGGTCCCTCGAAACGAGGATGACTTGCTTCCACGCCGAAAAAGGATGAGTTCACAGGTGTTTCAATGAAGGACCCGAACTACATCCCGAAGGGTGGAAGATGCCTGTGCGTGGATTTTTTTAACGTGTGGTGGCCGTTGCACCCCAGCCATCACACGGGCTTGACAGAGCGAGGTCTTGGCAAGGGTTAACCAAGACGACAGGCGACCAGCTCTGCTGCACGGACCTAGTGCACACACATATCGCAGTGTCGGCTGGTCCGTGCTGCCCCCGGGCCCCTGGCCCTGAACTCATGCCTCCCCTGGGCCCCGATCACGTCCCTCTACAGTCTCTCGCCGCTCCTTCGCTCCGATCTCGCCGCTCCTGCTGTATCTGCCCACGCTCCAATCACTGACCTGGACCTTGATGACGTCACTCTTCGCTGCCGCCGCCCTCCTGCACCAGCTCGCGCTGCTCCCTGGAGTAGTCTCCCGGGACCTCCAAGCTGCTCCCAGGGCCGCTCGCCGTTCCTTTATAGCCCCGACCTGCCGCTGGTGTTCTCCCGTTAGTGTATCCAGGCTGTGGGTGGCCACCCCGAGCGCAGCAGAGGGGTTTCTGCATTAGTTCTGGGTGGGGACAGTATATTTTCCCTTCTCTCTTCCTCTTGTCTTTATCCCTGTGCTTTTATTTCTCTATTTATTCCCCCTGTCTCAGTTTCTAGCGTTTAAAAGGGAACAAAATATGAAATGGGTGTCTCTGTGGAACAATTTCTCTCACTCAAAGTTTGACGCACTACTGTTGCACCATGAGGTCTAGGTAGCTAGCCGTTGATATTCAGTTCATATATAAATATATATAAATATATCGACATGTATCATAACTGTTCCCTGATGGTCGAGGGGTTAAGATCCGGTGAACTAATCTGGTTTCATTACAATGCCTGGGTGGGTACTGTGGAGATCACTAATGAAAGTGTCCCTGCCCTTTTTTGGCACCACTACTTGATACAGTCTGCCTGTATGGACATTTTATCTTTGCGCCGCTGGTACGGCTTTATTTCTTCCTGCATCTCGAACGGAACACTAGACCAACTCCCGTGGAGCACGCAGTTTTTTACTAAGGACAATGAGGGATCTGGGCTCATCTAGGTTCTAATCTGTCGGGCGGTAACAGGTGATTGCTCACTCTCGAATGCTTCGATTACCATAACTAAATCTGGGGGCTGTGCCATCTCCACCCCTGTGGTGGGCAATGGCAGCCTACTGAGAGCATCGGCACAATTTTCTGTGCATGGTCTGTGGCGGATGGCGTAGTTGTATGCGGACAATGTGGGCGCCCATCTCTGGATGTGGGCCGATGCATCTGTATTTATCCCCTTACTTTCAGAAAAGAGGGAAATAACTGGCTTATGGTCAGTTTCCAATTCAAATTTGAGCCCAAACAGATATTGATGCATATTTTTATTCCATAAACACATGCTAACACTTCTTTTTCGATCATGCTGTAGGCCCTCTCAGCCTGAGACAGACTCCTGGATGTATAAGTAACCAGTTGCAATTTCCCAGATTCATGAGCTTGATGCAATACACACTCAACATCGTATGACGACGCATCACATGCTAGCACCAAACGCTTACATGCATCATACAGCACAAGCAATTTGGTTGAGTTTCACAGTTGTCTAGCTTTTACAATGACATTTTCTTGGCTTTTACCCCATACCCATTCGTTTTCTTTGTGCAGTAAAGCGTACAGTGGTTCTAACAGTGTTCTGAGACCCGGTAAGAAGTTACGAAAGTAGTTCAGGAGTTCTAGAAACGACCGCAGCTCCGTCACGTTCTGTGGCCTCGGTGCGTTGTCGATTGCCTCCATCTACGAATCAGTGGGCCTGATGCCGTTCGCCGCAATTCTTCTCCACAGGAACTCCACTTCTGGCGCCAGGACAATGCACTTCGAGCATTTTAACCTTTGCCCCACGCGATTAAGCCGACGAAGAACCTCCTCCAGTTTCTGCAGATGCTCATCTGTGTTCCGACCTGTAACCAAGATGTTGTCCTGGAAGACCACGGTGCGTGGGACCGAATTCAGTAAGCTTTCCATGTTTCTCTGGAATATCACCGCGGCTGATCGAATCCCAAATGGGCATCTGTTGTGAATGAAGCGACCTTTGTGCGTGTTGATGCAGGTGAGGCCCTTCGATGATTCCTCCAACTCCTGCGTCATGTAGGCCGAGGTCAAGTCCAGCTTCGTGAACGTCTTTCCTCCGCCAGCGTCGCAAAAAGGTTGTCTACCTTTGGTAGTGGGTATTGATCCTGAAGGGAGAAACATTTGATAGTTACTTTGTAATCACCACAGAATCTGACGGTGCCCTCTCCCTTGAGGACTGGAACAATCGGAGTGGTCCGCTCATTGAATTCGATCAGCAAAATGATGCCCTCTCATTGCAGCCTGTCCAGCTCGATCTCCACCCTCTCTCTCATCATGTACGATACTGCTCTCGCTTTGTGATGGATAGGTCGCGCCCCGGGGAATTAGGTGGATCTGCACTTTTGCTGCTTGGAACTTCACGATGCCTGGTTCGAACAACGAGGGGAATTTGTTTAAGACCTGGGCAGACGAAATGTTGTCGACGGGCGAGAGCACCCGGATGTCGTTCCAGTTCCAGCGTATATTCCCCAGCCAGCTCCTGCCGAGCAGCGTGGGGCCATCGCCCGGTACCACCCAGAGTGGTAACTTGTGTATCGCTCCATCGTAGGAGACCTTTGCAGTAGCACTGCCGATTATGGGAATCAGTTCATTTGTGTAAGTTCTCAGTTTAGTGCGAATGGGAGTCAGGATTGGCCTTGAGGCCTTGCTGCACCACGATTTATCAAAAGTCTTTCTGCTCATAATGGACTGGCTTGCATCCATGTCTCGCTCCATTGACACCGGGAGTCCATTTAATTCAACCTTCAGCATTATCGGGGACACTTTGTGGTACATTGTATGCACCCCATATACCTCTACCTCCTCGGTCTGATGCTCTGGTTCGCTGTGATCTGCCGTGGATCTGCCCTCCTCTGCAACATAGTGGTTTGCAGGATTAGCAGGGTTTGCAGCTAGCCTGCACATTCGTTGCAGGTGTCCCATTGTTCCACAGCCCTTGCAAACGTATCCTTTGAAGCGGCATGAATGGAAACGATGATCACCCCCGCAGTGCCAACAAGATGTTAATGGCGTAGCATTCATCACCCTTGATGGTGGACTCTGAGACATCTGCAGACGTACAGCTGCAGGCATGTGAGGCCTGCCCTGTACGTAACGATTTGAAAACAACATTACTTTGTTCACATTACTTGTACAGCACTCGTGTGCTGAGAGATTTGTTTGGTATTGTCACTGATGGCGATGAACGCTTGGGCTATCGCTATGGCTTTACTCAAGGTTGGGGTCTTGACTGTCAAAATTAGTTTAATAAGTATTACTTCATGGCCAATGCCAAGTACAAAGAA
The DNA here is from genome assembly GCF_044704955.1 of Pristiophorus japonicus. NCBI lineage: Eukaryota > Metazoa > Chordata > Chondrichthyes > Pristiophoridae > Pristiophorus > Pristiophorus japonicus. The sequence goes on from NW_027254488.1 coordinate 3,453,878, forward strand.
GTCCCTGAGCATGTGCTCCAAATGTCCTTCAAATTCCAAATGCCTGCAAGGTGTCTTTGCTCGACGACATAGCTCGCCACTTCCTGGCCTTCAGACCTTTTGCACATGTGGAACCGGAACCTCGCCATCAGAATGCTTTCCTTCAGGTTAAGATGCTCCCGGACCAGTGTGCACAAATCAACATACGATTTCTCTGTGCGTTTCGCTGGAGCAAGCAGCTTTTGTATGAGGCCATAAGATGGTGTCCCGCAAACAGTGAGGTGAATCGCCCTTCCTTTGGCAGCATTCGCTTCTCCTTCCAGCTCGCTGGCCACGAAGTATTGGTCAAGTCGCTCCACTAAGGTTTCCCAATCATCTCCCTCTGAAAATTTCTCCAGGATGCCCATTGGTCTCTGCATCATTGCGGTGGGGTTCGTCATCTGTATCTCATCGCCAGTTGTATTGCATGAATAAAGAGTCTGACCAGATACTGTGAGCTCAAAGTAATTTGTGACCTTAGTCTTTTATTGCAGGTATCCAGAGTGCTTCTCCAGCCTGTGAGGCCTCCTTAAGTACAAGTGCACCCAATGGATTGTGGGATCTCTTGGGCCTCCAGGGGATGAGCCCTCTGGTGGTTAAACAAGGTATTTACAGGTTTACATACATAACACTTGTTTGCATAAGTTCCATGCAAATTGAAAGGGCTCATTCGGTATTTAAACGTGGAATCTCTCGCAAATTGCAATTAACAACCCTGAAGTGAGAATCATACCCCTGGTCCAACGAAACGACTGCTTGACAAGAATGGCGATAATGTGTAACCATTATAAAAGCATGTTATTGTGTGTATCTATTCCTTGTAGCAGGGGCACGTGAGACCGAATCAGTGACTTTGCTTTTTCGACCTGTCTTCTGAAGCGCCGCACGGTCCCACTCCGACAGTCAATGAGCTGTTGGGACGTTAGTGTATCCAGGCTGTGGGTGGCCACCCCGAGCGCAGCAGTGGGGTTTCTGCATTAGTTCTGGTTGGGGACAGTATTTCCCCTTCTCTCTTCCTCTTGTCTATAACGTTGTGCTTTGATTTCTCTATTTATTCCTCGTCTTCGTTTCTAGTGTTTAAAAGGGAACAAACGATGAAATGGGTTTCACTGTCTCAAATAATTTCTCTCACTTAAATTTAGACGTGCTACCGTTGCACCATGAGGCCTAGGCAGCTCGCCGTTGATATTCAGGTTCATATATAAATATATATAAATATATCTACATGCATCGTAGCTGTTCCCTGGTGGTCGAGGGGTTAAGATCCGGCGCACTAACCTGGGAACGATACTCGAACAATTCGTCAAATAAAAATAATTGAGGTCTGTGAGACGATTAGTAATTGCTGTAATCACCATGAATAACCCCATTACTTTCTGTTACGGACCGAGCTTACAGATTCTCTTGTTTCTCCTGCCCGTTGCTGGTTTAATTTTGAGTTCGCTGATGTTGGGGAGACGGTAGGAGCCTCTCTGACCCCACTGTGAGGATGTGGAAGTCAAAACGGTGGCTGGGTGATCCGTGACATTTCTGTAAAGGGCAGCGGAGGATTGAGAGCTTTCAGTGTGGCACATAAGTTGTTTTCGGTGAGCCAGCACATTCCCGATCAGCACAGAGGGAGCTCACTGGTCAGCTCCCCTCTGTTGTGTCGACTGTGCCAGAGGTTTCCGTAGTGTAGTGGTTATCACGTTTGCTTTACACGTGAAAGATCCTTGGTTCAATCCCGGGCGGAAACATTATGTTTAAAGTTGCTGCAGTGGAACAATCTGAGGCGAGTTTAGTCTCCTGGCAAATGCTGCCTGACCTGCTGAGATTTCCAGCAATTGCTGTTTTTATTTGCTATTTGTTCTCCCGGCAAAAGGGCTCCCTTATTCCTTAATTGATCTTTATTCCACTTCAATAAATAGATAAATTTCAGTGAGAGAAAACGGATCCGCCGGGGGCCTTTCGCGTGTGAGGCCAACGTGATATCCGCTACACTGCAGCCCATCAAAGGGCAAGAAACCACTGAATATCAAGGATGAGCTCACAAATATCAGGGGCAGTGCAGTCTGGTCAATGTCAAACCCTCCTTTCTTATTCAGCAGAGGCATGAACGGGAGTCAGACGTCACAAAGTTTAATTAAAGACACAAATATAAGTAACACTTCCAAATCTTTTCACGATAAAATTCTTTCACTTTATTTGAAATCCTACGATGTTGAATCAGAAAATGAGCACCGTGGGATTTTATCTTCACGACTGATTCTATTTTCTGTGCACGGTCGGAATAACCGATGCTGTTAAATTTGACAAAAGTTGCCCCAGATTCCCGGTGTCATCAGCAATGAAGATTTTGAAACAATCCCCGACAAAAATTGTGTAAATTGGGATCTGGTTTAACAGTTAACATGCAAAACACAGAAGAAATGATTGAAGTGTCGACTGTCTCTCAGTCAGCATTTCTTTCATTGTGCAAAAGATGGCATTGGGTTAAGTAATGATGCTTTCCCGTGAAATAAAAACAAAAGTTCAACAAAAAAACGGACGGTGACTGGCAAGTGAGCGTTGCTTCTGACACCGAGTGGGAATGGGCGGGGATTTTAAAGCCCTGATTTTAAGAAGCGTTCATATAGATAAACATCTCAAATTCGTTGTGTAGAGCTAGTGGTGCAACGGTAACACATCTCACTCGAGATGAGGACACTGCTATCGAAATCATGTCAGGGTTCCTGACCTTTGGGATAATTCCGGAATCAATATTTTCTTTACTGTGTCTTAATAACCAGACCCTTGCTCCAAGGTCTGTCTCACTGTTTCTCCGGTGTCAGGCAGAGATACGCCTGCTGCCCTCATTTATTTCATGTGACAGGACACAAAAGTTCAAAATCAACCTGCAGGGAACCAAACCCAGCCGCACCTCGTCAGGATGGCAGAGCGGTCAAAAGTGCTGTGTTTGGATTACAATTGCATGTGGAGGAGTGGGTTCAAATCCAACGTCTGACACTTTCTGCTTTCAATCATAAAGTGAAACTCATTGTTTGACACCTCGACCAACTCTTTAAAAGTGGCATTCTGCAGTTCACCTGCTCGCTTAACATTTCCGTCTGACCTGGTGCTGAAAGTGGAGATGTTTCCGCAGTGTAATGGTTAACACGTTCGCCTCAGACGCGAAAGCTCACCGGGTGGGAATATTTTCTGTAGCTTTCTCCTCATGCATGCTCAGGGGCAAGTTTGTTCTCCTGTGAAAAGTCATAAGATGATAAGCATGTCAGGATTTGGAGCCGGAGTAGGCCATTCGGCCCCTCGAGCCTGGTCCACCATTCAAGAAGATCCTGGCAGTTCCTCCACAGCAAGTTTAAACATCTGGGGCGGTGCCAACAGGCGCCTGGCTGCAATCAGCGACAAAAACCCGCATTTGGCAGAAGCCCCGCTCGATCAATTGGGAGAGCATGAAACTCTTAATCTTAGGGTCACGGGTTCAAGCCCCACGTTGGGGCTTTTTGTTAATTGTTATCCTGCATTCACCGGAAAACATCATTAATTAACCGATGATTTTCATTTGCATAATTAAAGAAATGCTAACTGAAGGAGAGTCAATAATTTAATAATTTTGGACAAACAAGTGAGAGACACCTGGTGCTGGTGGGCAATTTTTTTGCCTTTGTCACTGATGCTTGATCTACAAGTCTAGTTATCAAATCGTGTGCTCAACCGTCAGTTACCTGTTACAAATCAGCGGAGGAGAAATCAGTTTGTTGCTGCATTTACCAGCACAATGTGTGCTGAGATTATCTGTGCAATATGCAATCAGCAGGATGAATAAAAGCAACGCTTTTTGAAATGCAGGCACTGCATGTTTTGCACTCAACAAAACGTTGCATTTTCTTTTCATGCCAAGTATTTTACATTAATGCATTGCAATGCCAACACACCTTTTACCTGGCAAGACTGAAGTACAAGCTGTGATGAACAGTGTGAAACAGAAACAGCTACTTGAGAACCCATAGCCTCGACGGCATCTATGTGAATTGCTCTGCATCAATAATTAGCAGAGCGTAAAGTGGGGAAACTGACGGTGTGGATGAGAAAAGGCCGAGCCAAAGTGCAATGTTGCAGATGATCTTGTTTTTGAGAAATGTTTCAAAGAATTTGGCATCGTTGGTTCCATGGTGTAATGGTGAGCACTCTGGACATGAATCCAGCGATCTGAGTTTAAATCTCGGTGGTAACTGAATGCTTGCTGTCGCAGCTGTTAAAAATTTGGGACAAGCAAGTGAGAGACACCTGGTGCTGGTGGGCAGTTTTGTTGCCTTTGTCATTGATGTTTGATCTACAAGTCTTGTTGTCAAACCCTGTGCTCTGTGTTAGCACAGTCCTGCATTGCTGAACTCTTTGCTTCAGCACGCAGTCTGAAGTTTGGATTAAATAACAGGAAGATTGAAGTTTGGATGGTAAAGAAACTGTTAGACAATGTTGTGCCTTCCAGCCAGTGAGATGTAAAACTGGTCATTGTCTGGATGTTAAATATTTGAGTACCTTGTTAAGGTGGGAGTAATGGAAACTCAGGAATAAACGATTTGATGATGTCTGTATGTTAACTATTTGAGCGTAACCTTGTTACTATTTAATGACATCTGCAGGTTAAACAAGCAATATTAAGTCTGTCTGTTAAAAGATTCAGAAAGCAGTTAGTCAGGATTGTCTAAATGCAAAGAATAAGAGTTCAAAGGCTTTTTCAGTATAAAAATGAGACTTTTATGGACTGCAGAGACACAGACACCAGAGACACTGGACATTCGGAAGATGTGTGTCTCAAGCAGCCACGGAAATCGAAGCAAGCTGCCTTTGTGAAGTGTTCTGAGTAACTTTCATACTTGGTTTGTTTAGCATGAATGTTTAAATAAAAGACCAGATCCTGCCTTTACTACAACGGAGTGCGTGTGGGTAATTCGATGTTCAACGCAACGAAGCGAAAAGAGCAAGACAGCCGTTTACAACATTTTGGTGACCCCGACATGATTTTCAAAAGTTCGTTGGCTTATTCGAAGTCCCCGACATGAAGCAGAAAGTTGGCTGAGTTATTGGAAGAAGTGTTTCCCACACATCAGTTCGAGGGGTGAGCATTCTCTTAGTTGTTGTGATTAAAGGGATCTTCAGTTAGTAATGGGAGGCTCAGGGGATATTTCAGTTGAGCTCCAGTCATTTCTTAATGAATGGATTGAGTCGAAAGGGGGAACTTATGGAATAAGACAGGAAACAATGACAGGAGGATGGAGAGAGACACGGCAGTCCTTAGTGGAGAGCGTCCAGTTAAAAAAGATTAAAGTGTTTGGGTTAAAAAGTGATAAAAAGAGAAAAGCGTTCGTGTTGCAGTGTCTCATGCTGGGGTTTCAAACGTTAGGAGAAGAGGCTGAGGCTCGAGATAGGGAAGTCTCAGAACTCAGAGAGCAGCTAACAGCAGTGAGTAAAGAAGTAGAGAATTGGTGATTTCAGGCACTCGGGGCAGCCAGGACTGTTCTGACGCTGAATCAGCATCTTGCTGATGAACAGAAGTGTAATCAAGATCTAGAGAAAGGAATATCTAAGCTGCAGCAGATGGTGGTATTAGGTTGCCCACGGAGATAGCAATTGATAAAGCCGGGTGGTATTCGGAGGATGCCCCGAGTCTGAGAGTTGAAAAGGGGATTAAAGGACAGGGAGAATGCCCACCGTTCCCATCCGCAGCTCCTTTGTCTTCTCCTACTTCGGAGCCTCGAACCCGTGTGGTTCACGTGGCAATGTTAGGATCGGAGGCGGAGCAGTTAGATGCCTCTTCGGTTACTCAGACGCTTAACACCCCAAAACATTACACACGACCTTCCGGTAATGTGGAGCGTGGGGGAAGCACGCTCGAGCGGACAAGGCGAGAGCAGGATCATGATACCTCTACTCCCTGTGGAGCTCGTGAAGGGAACACGACCTTAAGTGGTTTTGGGGATACCTGGTATGAGCGAGGAGGGGTCAAGTTACAGGACATGAGAGCTATCCTTAGTGAAGTGGGACCCGCACACCTTCAGGATCTTAATAAGTTTGCCCAGTGGTGGTGCAATATTCTGGGATGGTGGCAGGCAGGGAACATATCAGAGAAACCGAGGGTTCACATGGTTCTGTGAGCTTTCGGGAATCACCGGGGAATGGGAGTAGGTTTTGAAACAACTTCCAGGTCTCATGCTTGGTAGAATAATAGCTGCAATCTTTGTTACTCACTCAGGGCCACAGTTAATAAAGCGGCTTGCATTATTACCAGGGGAAGGACCCAGGGAAGCTGGGGAACATATATTCCAGTTGTGTAAAAGTTTGGGATGTAATTGGATTGATATCAGTCATTACGGGGATGGTACACATAGAGAGATGATTTTGACTCTCCTACCCCCGTCAGTAGTTCTGGAAGTAGATGCCTGGGGTGGGGACGAACGTTTTGATAAATGGTTGGCAAGGGTAGAAAGCTTGTATCATGGAGCTGCAGGAATTTCAGTCATGGATGTGAGACAGGGGTTACAGCGATGGAAGACAGAAGGGCCTGAGTGGATGAATCCCGCGAGGAGTCACTTAAAAGGAGCAGGACCAGGTGGTGGCCGTCAGTTGACAGAGGACAGAGATAGACTGACTAAAGAATTAGAAAAGTGAAAAGAAAAGTTGAAGAATCAGGAAAGAGAAGCTGGAGACACAGACAGGAATGATACCTCGGTTCAGTTGCTGAGGTTGGGGGTAGATTCCGCAGGTGAGGGAGGATCCCTATAGGGATGCCGTGCCTCAACCACACATGTCGTTCCTTTAGGACCCTTACTTCAGGATAGGGGTGGCCATACCCTTATCGAGGCTTGTGTGGAAGCGCAGCGGGAAATGGACACAGGGTCTGCCGGACAAATGAAGGTTCTCCTGGAGGAAGGGGATTCCCCTCTTCAGAGACAGTTCCCCAACACCCCAGATACACGAGGAGCAGTTACTGAACAGTCAGAGATGAAAGCAGTGGGAGAAGCTTGTTCAGAAACATTTAAAGTTTCTGCAGGAATGGGCTGTCTCAGAACTGATGAGATGTTCAATGAAAAGCTCAAATGTGGGAGTTACAAACATGATCTTAAAGGATGTGAAATAGAAGTTGGATTGTTGCAAATGTCAAGAGAGTACATGACAGCAGTTCCGAAGGGTGAACTGAGAGAACGACTGGGTCTCTCGACTGACTATTCATCATTTCCGTCATCCTTTACTCTATGTTGTTACACTTCTCCCACAAAGCAGAGGAAATTGTTAAAACCTGTGCAGAGGGTAACAGACTTAGTCGAAGACACCGATTGTGAGTTTATATTTCTGAATGTAAACAGCATGGAATTCAGTTCGAAACATCAAAAATTGAAAATTGACTTTTAAGTAAAAATGGATATGGTGATCACAGACCAACGGACTTTAAAATGGCATCCTGAGAATCTGAATCTACAAGAACCTTACTTTGACTCGAAGCGTGCTGCTATTTGGAAGAAGGAAATACGGAAATGGAATATAAAATTTCAACAGCTACAGAGTTTGAATCAAGCAATCGTTGTGGACATTAACCATCACACTGTGGAAATCGAGAAGGTTCACACAACTTTGGACCAGATTGGACATGTGAGCTGGTGGGAGTCATTATTGGGATGGAGCCCGACGGCAACAGGTGTGATGAACACAATGATACACCCTGTCCTTATGCTGGTGCTGGTTCAGCTGGTCGTGCTGGTCATTTTGATTTACTGTGGATATCGTGATGGAAAACAAGGACTAAAACTGGACAATGCTGTTGAACGAGCTCGAGCCACCATGCAAATGTATGTTACCCAGATAAGACCTGCAGAGAGGCGAGGAGAAGAAGTGGGGGAATGTGGGAGCACAGTCCCGCATTGCTGAACTCTTTGCTTCAGCACGCAGTCTGAAGTTTGAATTAAAAAACAGGAAGATTGAAGTTTGGATGGAAAGAGACTGTTCAACAATGTGGTGCCTTCAGCCATTGAAATGAGTAACTGGTCATTGTCTGTATGTTAAATATTTGATTGTACCTTTGTTACTATTTAATGAAATCTGTAGGTTAAACAAGCAATATTAAGTCTGTATGTTAAACAATTCACAAGGCAGTTTGCCGTGATTGTCTAAATGCAAAGAAATAAGAGTATAAAGATAAGACTCACACACGCAGACACCAGAGACACTGGACATTCGGAGTGTGTGTGTCTTGAGCAGCCACGGAAATCGAAGCAAGCTGCCTTTGTGAAGTGTTCTCAGTAACTTTTATACTTGGTTTGTTTGGTATGAATGTTTAAATAAAAGACCCGATCCTGCCTTTACTACAACGGAGTGTGTGCCGGTAATTCGAGGTTAAAAGCAACGAAGAAAAAAGAGCAAGACAGCCGTTTACAACATTTTCTAACAGGTAACTGATGGTTGAGCACACGATTTGATAACTAGACTTGTAGATCAAGCATCAATGACAACGGCAACAAAACTGCCCACCAGCACCAGGTGTCTTTCACTTGTTTGTCCCAAATTTTCAGCAGCTGGGACAACAAGGAATCAGGTTCCACCGAGATTTGAACTCAGATCCCAGAGTGCTCACCATTACACTATGGAACCAACCATGGTAAAATATTTGAAACAAACCTCAAAAACAACAACATCATCTCCAACAGTACACTTTGGCTCGGCCATTTCTCATCCACACCATCAGTTTCCTCTCTTTGCTCTCTGCTAATTATCGATGCAGAACAATTCACACAGATACCATCGAGGCTATGGTTTTACAAGTAGCTGTTTCTGTTTCACACTGTTCATCACAGCTTGTACTTCAGTCTTGCCAGGTAAAAAGTGCGTTGGCATTGCAATGTATTGATGTAAAATGCTTGGCATGGAAAGAAAATGCAAAGTTTTGTCGAGTTAGCGAGTAGGTGAGGAGGTTTGGGGTTGATGTGCGTCGCTTTCAATCTTTGAAATTTCACCAAGCAAAGAAACGGTGAATTGAACTGTCCCTGTTAGCATTATGTTCGCGTTTAATCACAGCAATATCCGCAGTCAGGAGCTGAAAAGGAATTAATACCTAATACCGGCTTCGGGACAATCAGAATACTTTGTCACAGACAAGGCACCGGAAGGCTGTAAGGGCGATCACACTGGTTGTGGGAGAGCTGGTTGGCGGTGACATGGAAGTCTCTGCAGTGTGCGGGACCAGACTGCTTCCACACATCCACAATGTCCCACCCTTTACTTGGGAAAAGTACAACTGAGAGTGGACAAGGTCCATCCCGGTCAGAGCCATCTGAAGCTTTAACTGACTGACACCCTGGTTTGGGATGTCTTGCAGTGTGCAATTGCGTCAGTCTCTGTGGCGCAATGGGTTAGCGCGTTCGGATGTTAACTGAAAGGTTGGTGGTTCGAGCCCACCCAGGGACGAAGCATTTAACTGTTTTTCCCCGAGGATTCGGTGCTGCACGATTCCAGGTTGTCATTGTGCGTTTTGGCTGCGCGAATATATTCCACAAACATTGCCAGCTGTGCTGTTATCCAGTGAGTTCCCACTCCAATACTTTTATGAGCATTCAGTTTGAGTGTATACAGAACTGAACAGAGATATCAGAACATTTAACAAGATTGTGGGACATTGTTTTTTGTTAATATTGAACCACGAATATGAATAAATCCCTTTCTTCAAATATTTAATTGAACATGTTCTCAAAATGTTTCCTCGCAGTTTTGAACCAGGGACATTTCCCGTGTGAGGTGAATCTAATAACCACTACATTACAGAAACACTACAGCAATGTTCGGAACATATCCAGAGCTTTAACCTGCACAGCTGGCCTATACTTCAGGACCTGGTTTTATGAGAATTGAGTGATGGTGCTATATTTAGGAAGTCTGTGAGTGTGGCAGGAATTGATCTAGTGTTTCCCAGACTTTACACATAGGAACAGGAGGTGGCCATTTAGCAGCGAGTGGTTAGGATCTGGAATGCACGGCTTGAAAGGATGGTGGAGGCAGACTCAATCTTATCTTTCAAACGGGAGCTGGGTCAGTGTCTGAAGGAAAAACAATTGCAGGGCTACAGGGAAAGGGCGGGGGAGTGGAACTCGCTGAGAGTCGGCACGGGCTCGACGGGCCGAATGGCCTTCCGTGCTGTAACCATTCCATGATTCTATAATTCAGTGGTATATTTCATAGTGTGGGTGGAAGCAGAACATTGCAAAGGGACATGGATTGAGTCGGCAAAACTAGAGGCATCTGATTCAGGAGATTCGGGGGGCGCGGAAATTCGGGAGTTTAATGACTTTGAAATGAACATTTTGTTTTGTGCAGTTACAGTCAGAGATATGTTTGTGAAAGGAATTTTTTGAACAGAGGAATACAGCATTTAATCTTCTGCCTTAACACTTCTTCCTGGGTGTCGGGGTCACATTTCTTTTCGAGGTTATTCTTCTCAAAAAGGAGTTAGATATAGTCCTTCATACGAGGGGGATCAAGGGCAATGGCGAGAAAGCAGGAGTGGGGTATTGAAGTTGCATGTTCAGCCATGAACGCATTGAATGGCGGTGCAGGCTCAAAGGGCCGAATGGCCTACCCCTGCACCTATTTTCTATGTTTGCTATGTTTCTTGAATTTATATTTCCTTTGGTGTTTCACAATAACCAGACCTTTGCTCTAAAGTCTTTCTCACTATTTCCCCAGTCTCCTGTTGATGTTACCAGCAATGAACATTTTGAACCAGACACCGAAAACACACTGTGCAAATTGGGACATTCATTAACAGTTAACGTGGGCTCGAACCCCCAAATTCGAGATTAAGATTCTCATGCTCGACCGATTGATCTCACGGGGCTTCTACCAAATAGACGTTTTTGTCGTTGATTGCAGCCAGGTGCCTGTTGGCTCCGCCCCAGATGTTTAAACTTGCTGTCAAGGAACTGCCAGGATCTTCTTGAATGGTGGACCAGGCTCGAGGGGCCGAATGGCCTACTCCGGCCCCTAATCCTTACATGTTTATGACCTTATGACCTTTCACAGGAGAACAAACTCGCCGCTGGACATGCATGAGGAGATAGCTCCAGAAAATATTCCCACCCGGTGAACTTTCGCGTGTGAGGCGAACGTGTTAGCCGCTACACTGCGGAAACATCTCCACTTTCAGCACCAGGTCAGACGGAAGTATGAAGCGAGCAGGTGAACTGCTGAATCCCACTTTGAAGGAGTTGATCGTGGTGTCAAACAATGAGTTTCACTTAATGATTAAAAATAAGAAATGTCAGATTTAAACACAGACCTCGAGAGAAGAATGCAACCTGAACACAGCACCTGAGACCGCTCGGCCATCCTGACTATTAAATGCTGTATGTGGCCATCTGCAGGTTGATTTTGAACTGTTGTGTCCTGTCACATGAAATAAATGAGGGCAGCAGGCGTATCTCTCTCTGACACCGTGGAAACAGTGAGACAAACCTTGGAGCAAGGGTCTGGTTATTGCCAAACAGCAAAGAATATATTAATTCTGGAAGAACAATATCTAAAAGTACAGTAACCCTGATGTGATTGAAACACGCTACCTTCGGAACTGAAATCAGTCACGCTACCATTGCGCCACGAGGTCTACATCATAAGACTCAGATGTTCGTCGATATGAAGGTGTCACAATACAAGGAGCTTTAAAATCTCCGCCCATTCCCACCTGGTGTCAGAAGCAGCGCTCACCTCCCAGTCACTGTATGTTTTTTTCTTAAACTTTTGTGTTGCTTTCACGGGAAAGCATCATTAATTAACCCCTCACCTTCTTTTGCACAATGAAAGAAATGCTAACTGAGGGACAGTCGATACTTCAATCATTTGTCCTGTGCTTTGGGGAGCGGGCAGGGAAGTGGACCTGAGTCTATGATCGCATCGACCATGATCGTATTAAATGGCGGAGCAGGCTCGAGGGGCGTATGGCCGAATCCTGCTCCTATTTCTTATGTTCTTATGTTCTTCTGCAAATTAAACCATTTTACACACTGTATTTTAGGATCTGGTTCAAAATCTTCATTGCCGATGACATCAGGAATCTGGGGCAACTTTTGTCAAATTTAACAGCACCAGTTATTCCAACCATGCACAGAAAATATAATCAGTAGTGAAGATAAAAGCCCATGGTGCTCATTTTCAGATTCAACGCAGTAGGATTTCAAATAAAGTTTAAGAATTTTACAATGAAAAGATTTGGAAGTGTTATTGTATTTGTGTCTGTAATTAAACTTTGTGGCGTCTGACTCCCGTTCATGCCTCTGCTGAATATGAAAGGAGAGTTTGACGTTGACCAGACTGCACTGCCCCTGATATTTGTGAGCTCATCCTTGAAATTCAGTGGTTCCTCACCTTTTGATGGGCTGCAGTGTAGCGGATATCACGTTGGCGTCACACACGAAACTTCCCCGGTGAATCCTTTTTCTCTACTGAAAGTTATCTATTTATTGAAGTGAAATAAAGAGCACTTGAGGAATAAGGGATCACTTTTGCCAGGAGAATAAATAGCAAATAAAAACAGCAAATGCTGGAAATCTCAGCAGGTCAGGCAGCATTTGCCAGGAGACGAAACGCGCCTCTGATTGTTCCTCGATAGCAAGTTTAAATATAATGCTCCTTCCCGGGATCGAACCTCATACCTTTCATGTGTAATGCAAACGTGATAAGCACACGTGATAACCACTACACGACAGAAACCTCTGGCACAGCTGGCACAATAGAGGGGAGTTGAACAGTGAGCTCCCTCTGTGCTGATCGGGAATGTGTGGGCTCACCTTAAACAACTTCTGTCCCACACTGAAAGTTCTCAATCCTTCTCCTACACTGCCCTTTACAGAAATGTCACGGAACACCCAGCCACCGTGTTCACTTCCACATCCTCACAGTGGGGCCACAGAGGCTCCTACCCTCTCCCCGCGATCAGCCCGGAACACGTGCCCGGCAATGGGCAGGAGAAGCCAGATCGTCTGGAAGATCGGTCTATCACAGAAAGCATTGGTATTCATGGTGATTACAGCAATTATTAATCGTCTCAGAGAAGTCAATTATTTTTACGCAATGAATTGATCGACAATTGAAACCCGGTTAGTGTACCGGATCTTAACTCCTCGACCACCAGGGAACAGTTATGATACATGTAGATATATTTATATACATTCTTATTTGAACCTGAATATCAACGGCGAGCCACCTAGACCTCATGGTGCAACGGTAATGCGTCTAACTTTGAGTGAGAGAAATTGTTCCACAGTGACACCCATTTCATCTTTTGTTCCCTTTTAAACGCTAGAAACTGAGACATGGGGAATAAATAGAGAAATAAAAGCACAGGGATATAGGCAAGAGGAAGAGAGAAGGGGAAAGATACTGCCCCCACACAGAACTAATGCAGAAACCCCTCTGCGCTCGGGGTGGCCACCCGCAGCCTGGATACACTAACGGGAGAACACCAGCGGCAGGTTGGGGCCATAAAAGGAACGGCGAGCGGCCCTGGGAGCCACTTGTAGGTCCCGCGAGACTACTCCAGGGAGCAGCGCGAGCTGGTGCAGGAGGGCAGCGGCAGCGAAGTGTGATGTCATCAAGGTCCAGGTCGGTGAGTGGAGCGTGGGCAGATACAGCAGGAGCGGTGAGATCGGGGCGAAGGAGCGGCGAGAGACTGTGGAGGGATGTGATCAGGGCCCAGGGAAGGCATGAGTTCGGAGACAGTGGCCCAGGGTTAGCACGGGCCAACCCACACTGCGATATATGTGTGCACAGGGTCCGTGCAGCAGAAATGGTCTCCAGTCGACCTGCTTAACTCTTGCCACTGGACCAAGACCTCGCTCTGTCAAGCCCGTGTGATGGCTGTGATGCAACGGCCACCACACGATAAAAAAATCCACGCACAGATATCTTCCACCCATCGGGATGTTGTTCGAGTCCTTCATTGAAACACCTGTGAACTCATCCTTTTTTGGCGTGGAAGCAAGTCATCCTCGTTTCGAGGGACCGCCTATGATGACCGTGATGATGGATACATTAACGTCCCAACAGCTCATTGAGTGCAGGAGTGGGACTGTGCGGCACTTCAGAAAACATGTCGAAAAGGCAAAGTCACTGATTCCGTCTCATGTGCTCCTCCGATCAAGAATAACAACACACACTAAAAATGCTTCAATAATGGTTACACTTTATCTCTGTGCAGCCTCGACAGTCTAAAGACACCACAACGGTAGTGTGAATACATTCTTCCCATCAAAGTTCTATTTGTGCTCTTTGTTGTGGCAACTCTTGATTGCAGTCACCAAGATATCCCTTGAGATTTCGGGTAAAACTCATTCTTTTCCTTTGGCAATGCTTTTAATAATCTGAGAAGATTTGACTGGAGGTTTATTAACAGATAGCACTTCGTAAGGCCTTTATCTCCATATTTTCTAAGCAGTTGGCTCGTTGGTCTAGTTGTATGATTCTCACTTTGGGGTTGTTACTTGAAATTTGCGAGAGATCCCAGGCGAGCCCTTTTTTTGCTGTGAATTTTGAATTTGCATCGAACTTTTGCAAAGAAGCACTTGCATTTCTGCAGCGTCTGTCAGGAACTCATAACGCCCCAACGCGCTTTACAGCCGTTGAGTTACCTTTGAAATGTTGTCGCTTGAGTAAAGATGTGCCCAAATCACCCCACACGCACCTCAACTCTTTGTGAAGGAGTTCATAGAATCACAGAAGTTTACAGCACGGAAGGAGGCCAATTCGGTCCATCGTGTCCACGCCGGCCAACAAGAGGCTATCCAGCCTAATCCCACTTTCCAGATCGAGGTCCATAACCCTGCAGGATACAGCACTTCAGGTCACATCCAAGCACTTGTTAAATGTGGTGAGTGTTTCTGCCTCTACCACCCTTTCAGGCAGTGAGTTCCAGACCCCCACAACCCTCTGCGTGCAGAAATAAATAGGTGCAGGCGAAGGCCATTCGGCCCTTCGAGCCGCACCACCAAGGAGAATGAAACAGTTAATTCAGAGACCATGGTCCAGAACTTAAAGAAGGGTAACTTTGAAGGTGTGAGGCATGAATTGGCTAGGATAGATTGGCGAATGATACTTAAGGGGTTGACAGTGGATGGGCAATGGCAGACATTTACAGACCGCATGGATGAACTGCAACAATTGTACATCCCTGTCTGGTGTAAAAATAAAAAAGGGAACGTTGCTCAACCGTGGCTATCAACGGAAATCAGGGATAGTATTAAAGCCAAGGAAGTGGCATACAAATTGGCCAGAAATAGCAGCGAACCCGGGGACTGGGAGACATTTGGAACTTAGCAAAGGAGGACAAAGGGTTTGATTAGGGAAAATAGATTACGAGAGGAAGCTTGCAGGGAACATTAAAATGGACTGCAATAGCTTCTATAGATATGTAAAGATAAAAAGGTTAGTAAAGAGAAACGTAGGTCCCCTGCAGTCAGAATCAGGGGAAGTCATAACTGGGAACAAAGAAATGGCAGACCAATTGAACAAGTACTTTGGTTCGGTATTCACTAAGGAGGACACAAACAATCTTCCAGATATAAAAGGGGTCAGAGGTTCTAGTAAGAAGGAGGAACTGAGGGAAATCCTTATTAGTCGGGAAATTGTGTTGGGGAAACTGATGGGATTGAAGGCCGATATATTCCCAGGCCTGATGGTCTGCATCCCAGAGTACTTAAGGAGGTGGCCTTGGAAATAGCGGATGCATTGACAGTCATTTTCCAACACTCCATAGATTCTGGATCAGTTCCTATGGAGTGGAGGATAGCCAATGTAACCCCACTTTTTAAAAAAGGAGGGAGAGAGAAAACAGGGAATTATAGACCGGTCAGCCTGACATCAGTGGTGGTGAAATTGATGGAATCAATTATTAAGGATGTCATAGCAGCGCATTTGGAAAGACGTGACATGATAGGTCGAAGTCAGCATGGATTTGTGAAAGGGAAATCATGCTTGACAAATCTTCTGAAATTTGTTGAGGATGTTTCCAGTAGAGTGGACAAGGGAGAACCAGTTGATGTTGTGTAATTGGACTTTCAGAAGGCTTTCGACAAGGTCTCACACAAGAGATTAGTGTGCAAAGTTAATGCACATGGGATTGGGGGTAGTGTGCTGACGTGGATTGAAAATTAGTTGGCAGACAGGCAGCAAAGAGTAGGAGTAAATGGGTACTTTTCAGAATGGCAGGCAGTGACTAGTGGGGTACCACAAGGGCCCTAGCTGTTTACATTGTACATTAATGATTGAGACGAGGGGACTAAATGTAGTGTCTCCAAATTTGCAGATGAAACTAAGTTGGGTGGCAGTGTGAGCTGCGAAGAGTGTGTTATGAGGCTGCAGAGTGACTTGGATAGGTTAGGTGAGTGGGCAAATGCATGGCAGATGAAGTATAATGTGGATAAATGTGAGCTTATCCACTTCGGTTGAAAAAACAGAGAGACAGACTATTATCTGAATGGTGACAGATTAGGAAAAGGGGAGGTTCAACAAGACCTGGGTGCCATGGTACATCAGTCAGTGAAGATTGGCATTCAGGTACAGCAGGCGGTTAAGAAAGCAAATGGCATGTTGGCCATCATAGCGAGGGGATTTGAGTATAGGGGCAGGGAGGTGTTGCTACTGTTTTACAGGGCCTTGGTGAGGCCCAACCTGGAGTATTGTGTACAGTTTTGGTCTCCTAACTTGAGGAAGGACGTTCTTGCTATTGAGGGAGTGCAGCGAAGGTTTACCAGACTGATTCCCAGGATGGCGGGACTGACATATCCAGAAAGACTGGGTTCACTGGAGTTCAGACAAATGAGAGGGGATCTCATAGAAACGTTTAAAATTCTGGCGGGTTTAGACAGGTTAGATGCAGGAAGAATGTTCCCAATGTTGGGGCAGTCCAGAACCAGGGCTCATAGTCTTAGGATAAGGGGTAAGCCATTTAGGACCGTGATGAGGAGAAACTTCTTCACCCAGAGAGTGGTGAACCTGTGGATTTCTCTACCACAGGAAGTTGTTGAGGCCAATTCACTAAATATATTCAAAAAGGAGTTAGACGTAACCCTTACTACTCGGGGGATCAAGGGGTATGGCGAGAAAGCAGGAATGGGGTACTGAAGTTGCATGTTCAACCATAAACTCATTGAATGGTGGTGCAGGCTCGAAGGGTCAAATGGCCTACTCCTGCACATATTTTCTATGTTTCTGCATTCCAATAAGATTATGGCTGATCATTCACCTCAGTACCCCTTTCCTACTTTCTCTTCATACCCCTTGAGCCCTTTTGCCATAAATGTCACAGCTAATTCCCTCTGGAATATATCAAATGAACTGGCATCAACAATTCTCTGCGGCAGAGAATTCCACAGGTTAACAACTCTCTGAGTGAAGAAGTTTCTCCTCATCTCGGTCCTAAATGGCTTACCCCTTATCCCTGAGACTCTGACCCCTGGTTCTGGACTTCCCCAACATCGGGCACATTCTTCATGCCTCTACCCTGTCCAGTCCCGTCAGAATTTTATATGTTTCTTTGAGATCCCCTCTCATTCTTCTAAACTCCGGTGAATACAGGCCCAGTCAATCCAGTCTCTCCTCATATGTCAGTCCTGCCATCCAGGGAATCAGTCTAGTGAACCTTCGCTGCACACTCTCAGTAGCAAGAACATCCTTCCTCAGATTAGGAGACCAAAACTGAACACAATATTCCAGGTGAGGCCTCACCAAGGTCCTGTACAACTGCAGTAAGACCTTCCTGCTCCAATACTCAAATCCCCCAGCTATGAAGGCCAACATGTCATTTGCCTTCTTCACCGCCTGCTGTACCTGCATGCCAAATTTCAATGACTGATGTACCATGACACCCAGGTCTCGTTGCACCTTCCTTTTTCCTAATATGCCGCCATTCAGATAATAATCTGCCTTCACTTTTTTGCCACCAAAGTGGATAACATCACATTTATCCACATTATAGTGCATCTGCCATGTATTTGCCCACTCACCTAACCTTTCCAAGTCACTCTTCAGCCTCTTAGCATCCTCCTCACAGCTCACACCGTCACGCAACTTAGAGTCACCTGCAAACTTGGAGATATAACACTCAATTTCTTCATCGAAATCATTGATGTATATTGCAAATAGCTGAGGTCCCAGCACTGAGCCCTGCAGCACCCCACTAGTCACTTCCTGTCATTCTGAGAAGGACCCATTTATCCCGACTCTCTGCTACCTGTCTGCCAACCAGTTCTCTATCCATGTCAATACATTACCCCCAATACCATGTGCTTTAATTTTGCACACTAATCTCTTGTGTGGGACCTTGTCAAAGGCCTTTTGAAAGTCCAAATACATTACATCCACTGGTTTTCCCTTGTCCACTCTCCTTGTTCCATCCTCAAACAATTCTAGAAGATTTGTCAAGCATGATTTCCCTTTCCTAAATCCATGCTCACTTGGACCGATTTTGTCACTGCTTTCCAAATGCTATGCTATTTCATCCATAATAATTGATTCCAGCATTTTCCCCACTACTGATGTCAGGCTAACCGGTCGATAATTACCCGTTTTCTCTCTTCCTTCTTTTTAAAAAAGTGGTGTTATATTAGCTACCCTCCAGTCCATAGGAACTGATCCAGAGTCGATCGACTGTTAGAAAATGATCAACAATGCATCCACTATTTCGAGGGTTACTTCCTTAACTACTCTGGGATGCAGACTATCTGGCCCTGGGATTTATCAGCCTTCAATCCCAACAATTTCCTGAACACAATTTCCTGACTAATAAAGATTTCCTTCAGTTCCTCCTTCTCGCTGGACCCTCGGTCCCTGAGTACATTAGGAATGTTATTTGTGTCTTCCTTCGTGAAATCAGAACCAAAGTATCTGTTTAACTGGTCCGCCATTTCTTTGTTATCCATTATAAATTCGCCTGATTCTGACTGCAAGTGACTGACGTTTGTCTTCACTAATCTTTTTCTCTTCACATATCTATAGAAGCTTTCGCAGTCAGTATTTATGTTCCCAGCATACTTCCTCTCATACTCTATTTTCCCACTCCTTATTAAACCCTTTGTCCTCCTCTACTGAATTCTAAATTTCTTCCAGTCCTCAGGTTTGCTGCTTTTTCTGGCAAATTTATATGCCTCTTCCATGCATTTAACACGATCCCTAATTTCCCTTCTTAGCCACGGTTGAGCCACCTTCCCCGTTTTATTTTTTCCCTAGACAGGGATGTACAATTGTTGAAGTTCATCCATGTGATCTTTAAATGTTTGCCATTGCCTATCCAGCGTCAACCTTTTAAGTCTCATTTGCCAGTCTATTCTAGCCAATTCACATCTCATGCAATCGAAGTTACCTTTCCTTAAATTCAGGTCCCTGGTCTCTGAATTAAATGTTTCAATCTCCATCTTAATAAAGATTTCTACCATATTATGGTCACTCTTCTCCAAGGGGCCTCGCACAACAAGATTGCTAATTAGTCCTTTTTCATTACACATCACCGAGTCTAGGATAGCCAGCCCTCAAGTTGGTTCCTCGACATATTGGTCTAGAAAACCATCCCTAATACACTCCAGGAAATCCTCCTCCACCGTATTTCTACCAGTTTGGTTACCCCAATCTATATGTAGATTAAAGTCGCCCATGATAACTGCTGAATCTTTATTGCACGCATCCATAATTTCTTGTTTGATACTGTCCCCAAACTCACTACTACTGTTTGGTGGTCTGTGCACAACTCCCACTCGTGTTTTCTGCCCCTTGGTATTCCGCAGCTCCATCCATACAGAGTCCACACCATCCAAGCTAATGTCCTTCCTTAATATTGCGTTAATTTCCTCTTTAACCAGCATCGTTCCCCGACCTCCTTTTCCTTTCTGTCTATCCTTCTTGAATGTTGAATACCTCAGGATGTTGAGTTCCCAGCCTTGGTCACCCTGGAGCCATGTCTCTGGAATCCCAATTATAACATATTCGTGAATTGCTGCCTCTGAGTGAATTCATCCACCTTATTACGAATAATCCTCGCATTGAGGCACAGAGACTTCAGGCTTGTCTTTTTAATACACATTGTCCCTTTAGAATTTGGCTGTAATATGGCCCTTTTTGATTTTTGCCTTGTGTTTCTCTGCCCTCCACTTTTACTTTTCTTCTTTCTATCTTTTGCTTCTGCCCCCATTTTACTTCTTTCTATCTCCCTGCCTAGGTTCCCATCCCCCTGCCATATTAGTTTAACCCCTCCCCAACAGCACTAGCAAACATTCCCCTCGACATTGGTTCCGGTCCTGACCAGGTGCAGACCGCCCGATTTGTACTGGTCCTATCTCCCCCAGAACCGGTTCCAATGTCCCAGGAATTTGAATCCCACCCTCCTGCACTACTCATCAAACCATATATTCATCTGAGCTACCCTGCATTTCCTATTCTGACTAGCTCTTGGCACTGGTAGCAATTCTGAGATTACTACCTTTTAATTTAATTCCTAGCTCCCTAAACTCAGCTTGTAGGACCTCATCCCGTTTTTCCCTATATCATTGGTGCCTATATACACCACGACAGCTGGCTATTCACCCTCCCCCTCCAGAATGTGCTGCAGCCACTCCGAGACATTCTTTACCTTTGCACCAGGGAGGCAACATACCATTCTGGAGTCTCGATTGCAGCCGCAGAAACATCTATCTATTCCCCTTACAATAGAATCCCCTATCACTATAGCTCTCCCACTCTTTTTACTGCCCTCCTGTGCAGCAGAGCCACCCCTGGTGCCACGGAATTGGCTGCTGCTGCCTTCCCCTGATAAGTCATCTCCTCCAACAGTACCCAAGGTGGTGTATCTGTTTTGCAGGGGGATGACCGCAGGGGACTCCTGCACTGTCTTCCTTCCACTGCTCTTCCTGATGTTTACCCATTCCCTCTCTGCCTGAGTAACCTTTACCTACGGTGTGTTCAATTCACGACATCCTCAGCATTGCGGATGAATCCGTGCGCAGCTCCAGTGCCGCAATGTGGCCTGTCAGGAGCTGCAGATGGATACACTTGCTGCACATGTAGTCATCAGGGACACTGGAAGCGTCCCTGACTTCCCACACAGCACAGGAGGAGCATGACATGTGTCCGAGCTCTCCTGCTATGATTTAACCATTAGATTAACTTAATTTGGCAACAATTCCAAAGTTTCCTTGCTGCTGAGAACAAGAAGAAATCAAAGAAACAGAAAACTACTCACCACTCAACCAGCCAATCACTTACCCTCTTGGCTGTGACGTCACCCTTTGATTACTTGTGACTTCTTTCTTACTTTTGACCTTGCACCAACTGTAGCTCGCTGCTCGCTGCTCCTCCAGCCGCTGCTCCTCCAACTGCCGCCAATCCCCGGACTCTCGCTGGGCCTTTATAGGCCGCTGCTCACACCTTCTCCAGTCACTGCTCCTCCGACTTTTGGAAAAAAATAATTCAGTCAGGCAGAGTCTGCATGGATTTATGAAAGGAAAGTCATGTTTGACAAATTTGCTGGAATTCTTTGAGGGTGTAATGAACAGGGTGGATAAAGGGGAACCAGTGGATGTGGTTTATTTGGACTTCCAGAAGGCATTTTGACAAGGTGCCACATAAAAGATTACTGCACAAGATAAAAGTTCCCGGGGTTGGGGGTAATATATTAGCATGGCGAGAGGATTGGCTAACGAACAGAAAACAGAGAGTCGGAATAAATGGCTCATTCTCTGGTTGGTAAACAGTAACTAGTTGGGTGCTGCAGGTATCAGTGCTGGAACCCCAATCTTTACAATCTATATTAACGACTTGGATGAAGGGACCGAGTGTAATGTAGCCAAGTTTGCTGATGATACAAAGATGGGAGGAAAAGCAATGTGTGAGGAGGACACAAAAAATCTGCAAAAAGACACAGCCAGGCTAAGTGAGTGGGAAAAAATTTGGCAGATGGTGTATCATGTTGGAAAGTGCAAGGTTATGCATTTTGGCAGAAAAAATCAAAGAACAAGTTATTATTTAAAAGGAGAAAAATTGCACAGTGCTGCAGTACAGCGGGAGCAGCGCGTACTTGTGCATGAAACACAAAAGGTTAGTATGCAGGTACAGCAAGTGATCAGGATGGCCTTTATTGCAAAGGGGATGGAGTATAAAACAAAGAAGTCTTGCTGCAGTTATACAGGGTATTGGTGAGGCCAGACCTGGAACACTGCGTGCAGTTTTGGTTTCCATATTTAAGAAAGGATATAGATGCTTTGGAGGCAGTTCAGAGAAGGTTCACTAGGTTGATTCCGGAGATGAGGGGGCTAACTTATGAGAATAGGTTGTGCCTCTACTCATTGGAATTCAGAAGATTGAGAGGTGATCTTATGGAAACATGTAAGATTATGAGGGGGCTTGACAAGGTGGATGCAGAGAGGATGTTTCTGCATACTAACCTTTTGTGTTTCATGTACAATGACCCCCAGGTCCCTCTGCACCGCAGCATTTTGTAATCTCTCCCTATTTAAATAATTATTTGCTTTTTTATTATTGCTACCACAGTGGATAACCTCATATTTCCCTCATTATACTCCATCTGACAAATTTCTGCCCACCCACTGAGCCTATCAATATCGCTTTGCAGATTGTTTGCGTCCTCCTCACAACTTGCTTTCCCACCTATCTTTGTATCATCAGCAAACTTGGCGACATTACAAACATGCAGAGCACAGACCACATTATTGACGTAGTGACTTTCCGTCAGTTAGAATTTCTTTCATTGTGCAAAAGAAGATTATCGAATCATTAATTATGTTATCCCATGAAAGCAAAATAAAAGTTTAACAAAAATAATTGCCACATTTGAAAGGAACATTTTTGTTTTGTGCGTTTCGGTCAGAGAAATGTTTGTGAAAGGAATTTTTTCAGAAAAAGGGATTCAGCATTTCAGCTTGTCGCTGAAACTTTTCTCTGGGCACTGCACTAGGCAGCAGTTTCCGTAGTGTAGCGGTTATCACGTTCGTTTCACACGCGAAAGGTCCCCGGTTCAAGCCCGGGCGGAAACGTTATTTTTTAACAAAAACTGGTTTTAAATGTTCATTGCTCATGTGACAATGGCCTCCTTCTGTGCTGTAAACTTCTCTGATTCCATGAAGAACATTTAAAACCAGTCTCCTAAAATACAGAGTGCGTAAAATCAGAGAGGGAATAAAACTTCCTCAATGATTAAAGTTTCACAAATTATTAAAATGAAGTTGTTGAAGTTTCGACTGACCCTCAGTGATCATGTTAGCATTTCTTTCATTCTGCTCAACAATGCTATCGGTTAATACCAGCAGATCTGAGCCGCATTTCAAACCCGGAAACAACTCATTCATTATTCACCCTTCCCAGTTCCAGTGCACAGAGGGTTATTTATACTCCATCCCAGAAACTCAAGTCCAACTTCTGACATTCCTTATTTCTAATTACTAACTCATTTGTTTTGACACCACTCTGAAGTGCTTTGGGTCATCTATGTAGTTTAGTTAAATTAGTTAACTTGAATTAAAAACGGTGGGAGCAAAATTACTTCCCTAACTGGGAATCGAACCAGGGAAGCTGAAGGGATCGGAATGGTTTTGTGAAGCATTTGAAGATGCTCTCGAAAACTCTCACACTGCTAATTTAAAAACACGGTTACGATTTGTTTCAGTGTGAAAGAAGGGGATTACAATTACAACAAAAACACCAGGCAGTGACTGCATTAAAACCAATTCAAACTTTTCACAAAGTTGGTATCACGAAGTAACAGCTGAGCGAACGTTGGCACTGACCAATGGGTAAAAACATCTCATTATAACCGATGAGCTCACAAATATCAGGAGCAGTGCAGTCTGGTCAATGTCAAACCCCTCCTTCCTTATTCAACAGAGACATGAATGGCAGACAGACGCCACAAAGTTTAATTAAAGAGCGAAGTACAAGTCACATTTAATTTCCAAATCCTTTCACCATAAAATTCCTTCACTTTATTTCAAATCTTACTGCGTTGATTCTGAAAATGAGCACCATGTGATTTTACCTTCAATACTGATTCTATTATCTGTGCACGGTAGGAATTTCCGCTCCAGTTTTGAGCTCAATTTGACAAAAGTTGCCCCAGATTCCTGGTGTCGTCAGCAATGAATATTTTGAACCAGACTCCTAAAATAATGTTTTTTTAAATGAGTTCACAGGGTCTGGGTGTCACTGGCAAGGCCAGAATTTATTGCCCAACCTTAATTGCCCTTGAGAAGCTGGTGGTTGTTGTATATCTGTAAAGCATGCACTCCCATGTTCCGCCAGCAGGGAGCTCATCCCTTGAAGTCTCAAGGGATCCCAGCATCCCTTTGGAGCACTGTATAAAAGCTGGCTTCCAAGGCCTGTTCCTCACTCTGGAGTGTCTTATTAAAGACTGAGGTCACTGTTACTTTAACCTCCCTGTGTGCAGCCTCATCTGTGTGAGGAACACAATAACTGGCGACGGGAATACGAATCTAACGCAAAGATGCAGCAAACTGTGGGCATCCTGGAGAAGTTCTTGGAGGGTGAGGACTGGGAAGCCTATGTCGAACGGCTAGACCAGTACTTTGTAGCCAATG
Organism: Pristiophorus japonicus; assembly: GCF_044704955.1. NCBI lineage: Eukaryota > Metazoa > Chordata > Chondrichthyes > Pristiophoridae > Pristiophorus > Pristiophorus japonicus. The sequence goes on from NW_027254488.1 coordinate 3,478,501, forward strand.
AGCTGGAAGGAGAAGGAAGCGCTGCAAAAAGGAGAGCGGCCCTCCTCACAGTCTGTGGGGCACCGACCGACAGCCTCATGAAGAATCTTCTGACTCCGGTGAATCCCACAGATAAATCATATAAGGAGCTGTGTACAGTGGTTCGGGAGCATCTTAACCCGAGGGAGAGCGTGCTGATGGAGAGGTATCGGTTCTACACGTGCCAGCGATCTGACGGTCAGGAAGTGGCAAGCTACGTCGCCGAGCTAATGCAACTTGCAGGACAATGTGAGTTTGATGGCTGCCCGAAGCAAATGCTCAGAGACTTTGTTGGACTGGGCATTGGCCAAGAGACCATCCTACGAAAAATTTTGACTGGAGAGACATCGACCCTCAATAAGGCCATTGCGACAGTACAGGCGTTTATGTCCACTAGTGATAACACCCAACAAATCTCTCAGCGCACAAGTGCTAGCAATGTTCATAAATTAACTGGAACTGTGTTTGCGAGCAGAAATGTACAGGGCAGAACCCACGAGTTTGTAACTGCCAGCAGGCCTCAGGTGATCCAGATGACTCAGAGTCCCCAACAAAGAATAAATGCAAGGCAATTCACAGCTTGTTGGCATTGTGGAGGTTTCCATTCAGCCTGTTCATGACGCTTCAAAGGGTATGTTTGCAAGTGCTGTGGAACAATGGAGCACCTCCAATGAGCTTGCAAACGAGCTGCAAGCTCTGCAAAACCTGCTAACCACCACGTGGCGGAGGAAGATCGGTCCATGGTGGATCAAAGCAATTTAGAGCCTTCGAGAGAGGAGGCAGATGCTGAAGTACACGGGGTGCACACATTTTCGACGAAATGTCCACCTATTATGCTGCACGTAAAATTGAATGGCTTCGCCGTAGCCATGGAACTGGACACTGGCGCCAGCCAATCCATCATGAGTAAAAAGATGTTTGAGAGACTGTGATGCAACAAGGCATTCAGTTCAGCCCTGAGCCCCATCCACACGAAACTGAGAACATACACCAAAGAGCTTATCACTGTCCTGGGCAGCGCCATGGTCAAGGTCACCTACGAGGGCATGGTGCATGTACTGCCATTCTGGATTGTCCCGGGCGATGACCCCACAGTGCTTGGAAGGAGCTGGCTGGGCAAAATCCGCTGGAACTGGGATGACATCCGAGCGCTATCACATGTCGATGAGGCCTCATGTATCCAGGTTCTGAAAAAATTTCCTTCCCTTTTTGAGCCAGGATTTGGAAACTTTTCCGGGGCGAAGTTGCGGATCCACTTGGTCCCAGAGGCACGACCCATTCACCACAAGGCGCGAGCAGTACCTCACATGATGAGGAAGAGAGTGGAAATCGAGCTGGACAGGCTGCAACTCGAGGGCATCATCTCCCCAGTGGAATTCAGCGAGTGGGCCAGCCGGATTGTTCCAGTACTCAAAAGTGATGGCACAGTCAGGATTTGCGGCGATTATAAAGTAACTATTAATCGTTTCTCGCTACAGGACCAATACCCGTTACCTAAGGCAGACGACCTAATTGCGACGCTGGCAGGAGGCAAGACGTTCACCAAGCTCGCCCTGACTTCGGTTTACATGACGCAGGAGCTGGAGGAGTCTTCGAAGTGCCTCACCTGCATCAACACGCACAAGGTACTGTTCATCTACAACAGTTGCCCGTTTGGAATTCGGTCGGCTGCAGCGATCTTCCAGAGTAACATGGAGAGCCGACTCAAGTCCGTACCACGCACAGTGGTCTTTCAGGACAACATATTGGTCATGGATCGGGACACCGCTGAGCACCTACAAAACCTGGAGGAGGTCCTCCAGCGACTGGATCGCGAAGGGCTGTGGCTGAAGAGGTTGAAATGTGCCTTCATGGCAACAGAAGTGGAGTATTTGGGGAGAAAGATCGCAACGGATGGCATTCGGCCCACAGATGCCAAGGAAGAGGCTATCAGGAACGCATCCAGGCCACAGAACATCATGGAGCTGTGGCCGTTTCTGGGCCTCCTCAACTATTTTGGTAACTTCCTACCAGGGTTAAGCACCCTTTTAGAGCCCCTACATGTGTTATTGCGCAAAGGTGAGAACTGGGTATGGGGAAAAAGACAAGTAATTGCTTTTGAGAAAGCCAGAAACATTTTATGCTCCAACAAGCTGCTTGTATTGTATAACCCATGTAAAAGACTTGTGCTAGCATGCGACGCGTCGTCGTACGGAGTCGGGTGTGTATTACAACATGCTAACGTTGCGGGGAAGTTGCAACCTGTCGTTTATTATTCCAGGAGCTTGTCTAAGGCCGAGAGGGCCGACAGCATGATTGAGAAAGAGGCATTATTGTGTGTGTTGCTGGAAAGGAAAATGCATCCGTATCTGGTTGGCCTCAAATTTGAGCTGGAAACCGATCACAAGCCCCTCACATCCCTGTTCACTGAAAACAAGGGGATAAATACGAATGCCTCAGCCCGCATACAAAGGTGGGCACTCGTGCTATCAGCCTATAACTATACCATCCGCCACAGGCCAGGCACCAAGAACTGTGCGAATGCTGTCAGTCAGCTACTATTGCCCACCACAGGGGTGGAAATGGTGCAGCCTGCAAACTTGTTGATGGTGATGTAGCCCGCAGACGTGTTGATGGTCATGGAAGCGTTTGGAAATAACAAATCACCTGTCACAGCCCACCAGATTAGGACTTGGACCAGCCAAGATTCTCTGCTATCCCTAATAAAAAAACTGTGTACCGCATGGGAGCTGGGCCAGCATCCCCGTTGAAATGCAAGAGCTAATCAAGCCGTTCCAGCGGCGAAAGGTCAAGCTGTCCATTCAGGCAGATTGCCTGTTGTTGGGTAACCGCGTAGTGCTACCAAAAAAGGGCAGGGAGACATTCATCTCGGATCTCCACAGCACACACCCGGGTATCGTAATGATGAAAACGATAGTCAGATCCCACGTGTGGTGGCCCGGTATCGACTCTGACTTCGAGTCCTGTGTATGGCAATGCAGCATATGTGCTCAGTTGAACAACGCTAACTTTGTGGTCCTGGCCCTCGAGACCATGGTCGAGGATCCATGTCAACTATGCGGGCCCGTTTCTCGACAAAATGTTCCTGGTGGTGGTGGATGCTTTTTCAAAATGGATTAAATGTGACATAATGTCGGGAACCATTGAAAGCCTGAGGGCCATGTTTGCCACCCACGGACTGCCTGACCTACTGGTCATTGACAACGGTCCATGTTTCACCAGTGTCGAATTTAAATAATTCATGACCCGCAACGGGATCAAACATGTCACCTCGGCCCCGTTTAAACCAGCCTCCAATGCGCAGGCAGAGCGGGCAGTATAAACCATCAAACAGAGCCTTAAACGAGTCACAGAAGGCTCACTCCAAACCCGCCTGTCGCGAGTACTGCTCAGCTACCGCACTAGACCCCACTCGTTCACAGGGGTGCCCCCGGCTGAGCTACTCATGAATAGGACACTTAAAACCAGACTCTCGCTGGTTCACCCCAACCTGCATGATCAGGTAGAGAGCAGGTGGCAGCAGCAAAATGTAAACCATGGTCGCGCCACTGTGTCACGGGAAATTGATCTGAATGACCCTGTGTATTTTCTAAACTATGGACATGGTCCCAAGTGGATCGCAGGCACGGTGATAGCGAAAGAAGGGAATAGGGTGTTTGTCGTCAAACTGGACAATGGACAAATTTGCAGAAAGCACCTGGACCAAACGAGGCTGCGGTTCACAGACTACCCTGAACAACCCACAGCAGACACCACCTTTTTCGAGCCCACAACACACACCCAAAGGATCAACGACACCATGCCGGACCAGTAAATAGAACCCATCACGCTCAACAGCCCAGCAAGGCCAGGCTCACCCAGCAGCCCTGCAGGGCTAACAACACGCCAGCCCAGCAAGGGCACAGCCAACACACCAGAACAGATATTTGTACCGAGGCGGTCCACCAGGGAAAGAAAGGCTCCCGACCGCCTCACCTTGGAAATAGTTTTCACTTTGACTTTGCGGGGAGTGATGTTGTGTATCTGTAAAGCATGCACTACCATGTTCCGCCACCAGGGAGCTCATCCCCTGAAGTCCCAAGGGATGCCAACATTCCTTGGGAGCACTATATATAAGCCAGTCCCTGAGGCCTGTTCCTCACTCTGGAATGTCTTATTAAAGACTGAGGTCACTGTTACTTTAATCTCTCTGTGTGCAGCCTCAACTGTGTGAGGAACACAATAGTGGCGAGCCATCATCTTGAACCGCTGCAGTCCGTGTGGTGAAGGTGCTCCCACAGAGCTGTTCGGGAGGGAGTTCTAGGCTTTTAACCCAGTGACGATGAAGGAACGACCGATATATTTCCAAGTCAGGATGGTGTGTGACTAAATCTAACAATGGCTGGTGTCACAGGCACCAAACATTTTAAAGCAATGTCCTAAAATGCGGTGTGTAAAATGAGAAGGGATAATAATTCATGACTTGCAAAGCCTGTTTAAAATGGGACTGTATAAAATTAATGTGAATATTTTTCTGCCTGACAGAGTTTTTGAAGCAGATTTAATATTAACTTTCCAAAGGGAAATATAGTTGAAACAGAAACATTTGCAGAGTGCTGGGGAATGGGACTAATTGGAAATTTATTTCACAGAGCCAGCACAGGTAACAACATAAGAAATCGGAGCAGTAGTAGGCCATACGGCCCCTCAAGCCTGCTCCACCATTCAATAAGATCATGACTGATCGTTGATTTCAACTCCACGTTCCCGCTCGATCTCCCGATCCCTTGATTCCCCGAGACTCCAAAAATCTATCTTACGCAGTCTTGAATATATTCAGAGACTCAGCATCCACAGGCCTGTGGGGCAGAGAATTCCACAGATTCATAACCCTCTGAGTGAAGAAATTCCTCCTCATCTCTGTCTTAAATGGCCGACCCCTTAACCTGAGACTGTGCCCCCTGGTTCGAGGCCGGGGGAAACAACCTCCCAACATCTACCCTGTCAATCCCCTTCAGAATATTGTGTGTTTCAATGAGATCAATTCTCATTCTTCTAAACTCCGGAGAGTATAGTCCCATTCTACACAATCTCTCAACTTAAGACAGTCCTCTCATCCCAGGAATCAATCTGGTGAATCTCTGTTGTTCCACCTCCCAGGCAAGTATATCCTTCCTCAGATAAGGAGACCAAAACTGTGTGCAGTACTCCAGGTGTGGTCTCACCATGGCCCTGTACAATTGTAGCAAGACTTCCTTACTCTTGTACTGTGGGCTATATATTAGGTACTATGGGCCGAGTGCCCTGTTTTTTTGCTGATTCGATGGTTGTATAAAAAGTTATTAAAATTTGACAGTTGCTCGGGAAACATATTTGTATTTCCTTCAGTGTACTCCTTACTCTTCAAGGGCTAGATTTTCCCCAAGCAGTTTTGTCGGCGCACTGACCTCAAGCGCACCGAGTTTGCGCGCTGGAAACGGCTCGGGGAAAAACTCGCCCCATCCTGGCCGCTGTGTACAGTCCCCAGAGTCCTGGCGTGGTGTCGATGGTAAAGTGGGGGCCGGAGCCAAATGCCTGCGCCGAAAACACTGCCGAAACCTTCGCGCATGGGCAGTAGGGAGAGAAAACTTGGCACTCTGCCATTTTTAAACAGTGTCAAACCCGATGAAAAGCACAGCAGCTTCTCAGCTTCTCCGGTCGCTCGGCGGGCTCTCCCCCCGTCCCTCCCCGATAAAACGTACAGCTCCAGCAGCTGCAACTTCTCCGGTCCACAAGCTCACACTTCTCCGGTGTGTCTTCCCTCGCATATCCCAGGGATATCGGGACCCAGTGTAATGGAGCCAAGTTTGCTGATGGTACAAAGATGGGTGGGAAAGTAAATTGTGATACAGCAAAGTAAATCTCAATTCCGGAAGAACAATATGGAAAAGTTCAGTGACCCCGACGTGATATAAACACGCAGCCTACTGATATGGAGTCAGACACACGACCGTTGCACCACGAGGTCTACAGTGCAGAGTGCCCATGTTTGTATACATGAAGGTTCCTGAAACACAGTTTCATTTACTCTGCATTGGTGCAATGAAAGGGCTTTAAAATCCCCGGCCACTCCCACCGTGGGTCAGACAGCATCAGAAGCAGTGCCCACCTGTCACTCACCCTCTCACGCCCGCTTTCATCACCTGCTGCCCGCGGACTGCAGCAAATCCAGTTCATCATCATCATCGGCAGTCCCTCGAAGTGAGGATGACTTGCATCCACGCCAAAAAAGGATGAGTTCACAGGTGTTCCAATGATGGACCTAATATTCCAGGTCCCGAACTGCATGTTGAAGGGTGGAAGATGCCTGTGCGTGGATTTTTTAAACGTGTGGTGGCCGTTGCACCCCAGCCATCACACGGGCTTGATAGAGCGAGGTCTTGGTCCAGTGGCAAGGGTTATCCAAGACCACTGGAGACCAGCTCTGCTGCACGGACCCAGTGCCCACACATATCGCAGTGTGGGCTGGCCCGTGCTGACACTGGGCCCCTGGCCCTGAACTCACACCACCCCTGGGCCCCGATCACATCCCTCCACAGTCTCTCACTGCTCCTGCCGTACCTGCCCACGCGCCAATCACCGACCTGGACTTTGATGACGTCACTCTTCGCTGCCGTCGCCCTCCTGCACCAGCTCGCGCTGTACCTTGCCGTGGTACACCACCACGTTGCTCCCAGGCCGCCGCTCACCGCTCCTTTTATGGCCCCGACCTGCCGCTGGTGTTCTCACGCAGGTTGGGGCCTCCACGCTGCTCCCAGCAAATCCAGTTACACCCCGTGTCACCGCACAATTCTCAGCTGTGATTGTAAGCTGACTATATTTAAAGCTATCGCAGAGGCTGCAAGCAGTGTTCCCTGGTAGTCTCGTGGTTAGGATTTGGTGTTCTCACTGCCGTGGTCTGGGTTTGATTCCTGGTCAGGGAAAGCATTTTTACAGAGCAAGTTGACAAAAATAATTCAAGTCTGTGCGATACTGAATAATTGTTTCAATCATCATTAATCCACCCACATGTGTTGCACACTGAAGGAAATACAAATATGTTTGCTGAGCGACGGCCGAATTTTAATAACTTTTTATACAACCGTAGAATCAGCAGAAAAACAGGATATTCGGCCCATAATACTTAATATATAGCCCACAATATAAGAGTAAGGAAGTCTTGCTACAATTGTACAGGGCCCTGGTGAGAACACACCTGGAGTACTGCACACAGTTTTGGTCTCCTTATCTGAGGAAGGATATATTTGCCATGGAGGTGGTACAACGAAGGTTCATCAGATTGATTCCTGGGATGAGAGGACTGTCCTATGGTGAGAGATTGTGTAGAATATGCTGATACTCTCTGGAGTTTAGAAGAATGAGAGGTGATCTCATTGAAACGGACAATATGCTGAAGGGGATTGACAGGGTAAATGTTGAGAAGCCCGGTGAGCTCAGTCGGTAGAACATGAGATTCATAATCTCAGGGTCGTGGGTTTGAGTTGGGCGAATTATTTTCCTTAAACTTTATGTTGCTTTCATGGGGAAACATCTTCACTGAACCCATGTTCTTCTTTGCACAATAAAAGGAATGCGAACTGAGGGAGAGTTGATAATTTAATGATTTGTTCTGTGATCTGCATAAGAACACAAGAACCAGGAGCAGGAGTCTGCCATTTGGCCCTTCGAGCCTGCCTTCTTTTGCACCGAAACAAATTATAACTGTGTTTTTAAATTAGCAGTGCGAGATATTTAGAGGGCACCTTTCAATGCTTCACAAAACTATTCCTTTCGCTTCAGCCACCTGAGATCGATTCCTGGTTTGGGAAGTAAATTTGATATCACCGTTTGTAATTGAAGTGGAGTAATTTTATTAAGTTAGATGGATGTCCCAAAGCACTTCAGAGTGGTGTCAAAACAAATGAGTTTGTAATTAAAAACAATGAAAGTTAAGAGTCGGATTCAAACCCATGCTTCCAGAGAAGACTGTGATCTAAACGCAGCGCCTTAGACTGCTCGGCCATCCTGACTGTTGGATGCTCTTGTTACAAGTTATTACTCTGGATAGTTTCAGGCCGGGCACTTGTTCAGTGTTGCTGGAAGTCCCGGTGACCGGGATATCCTCTTCCCTGGGGTTTTCCTCAGCCTGTGCTCGGTGTACAGGGAGCTTTGGCCCAGGCCTGAGGTAGTTTGCATCATGCATCAATGTACACTGGAATGCTTTTGTTCAATTTTATTGCAGACATGTTTTTGTTTCAACAACAATGTTTCTGTCCGTGATCGAACTGCGGACTTTTCGCATGTGAGGCGAACGTGATCACCACTACACTTCGCAAGCTGCTGCTTAGCTCAGTGCCCAGCGAGAAGTGTTCAGCAACAAGCTGAAATGCTCAATCCCTCTTTCTGCAAAAAGTTCCTTTCACAAACATTTCTCTGACCGGAACTGCACAAAACAACAATGTTCTCCTTTCAAAGTCATTAAACTCCCGAATTTCCACATCTGCAATTTTCTGGACAAGGACAAGGACTGAAAGCGCTTTGTGATCAGAAAATTGCCTTAACCCCTGTGGTTAATGACAGGGCATTTGATGGTTGATTTCCGTACACAACTTGGAATTCAGGAGAACCGATTTCGTGTTTGAAGTTCGAGGTAAACCCACGGGGCGGAGCCAACAGTCACCTGGCAGCAATCAGCGACAGGAACATGCAGCTTAAGCAGGCCCGGCTATCAACGGCATTCCCATCGCCGAATCCCCCACCATCAACATCCTGGGGATCACCAGTGACCAGAAACTTAACTGGACCAGCCACATAAATACTGTGGCAACAAGAGAAGGTCAAAGGCTGGGTATTCTGCGGCGAGTGTCTCATCTCCTGACTCCCCAAAGCCTTTCCACCATCTACAAGGCACAAGTCAGGAGTCTGATTGAATACTCTCCACTTGCCTGGATGAGTGCGGTTCCAACACTCGAGAAGCTCAACACCATCCAGGACAAAGCAGCCCGCTTAATGGGCACGCCATCCACCACCTTCAACATTCACTCCCTCCACCACCGGCGCACCGTGGCTGCAGTATGTACAATCTACAAGATGCACTGCAGCAACTCACCAAGGCTTCTTCGGCAACTACTCCCAAATCCGTGACCTCTACCGCCGAGAAGGACAAGGGCAGCAGGCGCATGGGAACACCATCACCTCCATTCTGCGGGGAGTGGGTGAACAGCCAGAGGTCATGGTCCATATCAGGACCAATGACATGGGTAGCAAGAGAGATGAGGTCCTGCAGGCAGAGTTTAGGGAGCTAGGAGAGAGATTAAAAAGCAGGACCTCAAAGGTAGTAATCTCCGGATTACATCCGGTGCCACGAGCTAGTGAGTACAGAAATAGAAGGATAGAGCAGGTAAATACGTGGCTGGAGAGATGGTGCAGGCAGGAGGGCTTTAGTTTCCTGAGGCATCGGGACCATTTCTGGGCGAGGTGGGACCTTTACAAGCCGGACAGTTTGCACCGAAACAGAGCCGGGACCAATATCCTCGCGGGGGGGTTTGCTAGTGCTGTTGGGGAGGGTTTAAACTAGCTTGGCAGCGGGATGGAAACCTGAGAATAGATTCAGTAGGGAGAGAAGTAATGCTGGAATTAGAAAGCAAAAATAAAGAAAGTGAGTTTGAAAGAGAGAGGAAACAAGCAGGTAAAAAGGGTAAATAAACAAATTGAAAGACACTGTTGTAGGAAGGCAAAGGCACCTGCTGAATATATAAATGTATGTATGTTTAAAATGTTAGCCAAATATAAAATGGCTGCCAGGGGGCTTAGTAAAGCATGATGGGGGCTCGGTAAGCCAAGTTAGCTGAAACTGCTGACTGAGCGCTGACCGTGCAGAGCCTGGTACCAGGAATGTCTTGAATCAACAACTTGAGGCAAGATAGTATACAGAACACTGCGGTACCTAGTACGGAATGTCGTCAAGTCAGTGACCCCCAGATGGGGCAGATGGGGTGCCTAGCAACCACGGAGATAAGGAGCTAGGCACCGGCGGAACCCATGATTAACGAAAATAAGGGGGGATCTGGAAAACATCACACGGATATGAATCAGCCCCCAACTGTCATGAACTGATCATGCAGCCCCCTGATGTACCGGGGTTAATTCTATCGGCCCATTTAAACCTATATGTAATCTATAATCATTATGATTGGATTGTGTCCAGCCGAAGTGGGCTGAGTAACCTGTAATGAACTATTGTAAAACATATAAATATCGATGAATTTCTTTGTTCGGCGGAGTCGAGTGCCTGGAGTTGGACCAGAGGCTCTCTCCCCGCTGGCGTAATAAAGGCCGTTTTGGCATTGGAACCGACCCCGAGTGTCGAGTGATTCTTCCACGAAAGCATTTGCGCTGACAGTGGTGTCAAAAACAGGATTTCCCGGAGTCGCTGGACGTCCTTGGAAAAACCCGGGTGAGTATAAAAACATTTTAATTATAAAGGGTGCGGAAGGTGGAGGCCGGTTGATCGACACGACGAGGCGATCTAACATCTCAAACGCTTAGCCTGAGCCTGAATTAAGAGGACGTTTGTCCCACGTGACGGCCAAGAATTAAGTAGGCGTAGGGCACACACTTAGACCGTGGGATCGTGATACCGAGCGACATCTCCCGGACCCAGTCATGTGATTTGAAAATATACCCCAGAGACCAGGCGGTGCACAGCGACCAAAGGAAACCAAACCTGTGAAGAGGGTCGGACAGACAGACAAAACGGTGGTAGGTAGTCGTTGAGGAGGCGTGGGGCACTGCGGGAATTGCTTAAACGCATTTTAAGAATTGTATAACTTTGTGTAATAACAGAACTTGTGACCTGACAGTAGCCAGGAGACGGTCTGCTACAAGTTACGCTAGGAAGAAAGTGAACCTCAGAGAGTCGATTCCTAACGGTTCTAGTCCTACCCAGGAATGGCCAATAAAGCAAGTAATCTCGAGTGGGGACTAGAAGGGGCCCTTACCTGCCACCTGGCGGAAAAACAAAAGAAACTAATTGAGAAGATGATCAAGTCAGGATGGAACCCCCAGGACCCGCCATCAAATGGTGGGAGAAGGAAAGGAAAGATAAAGATGAGAAAGACGTGGTCTTGATTCTTCAAACCCACAAAAAATTAACAGAGGAAGTTAATCAACATGTAAGAAATAAAAAAAAACCTGATAGTGATTATCTTAAGTGAAGTATGGATCCAAGAATAGAGCCAGCCAAACAATAAACTTTGTTGAATGAAAAGAGACTTTTGTGAATATCTGTCTAGGAATGAGATAAAGAATGGAGAAGGGAAGCTGTAATGCCTTTTAAAAAAGCCTGTGTCTCTGGAGGCTGCATGCTGGGGAAGTACGCTCCCATTTTTCCTTTGTGTAAAACCTTGACGCGAAAGCTTTTAGCTCAGGAAAGAGACTTTTAAATTACAGATTGGCAGTACAATATTTGAATTGGGATTTTGAGATATTTCACGTAAGTCTCATTGATAAACATTTTGGTTGTATCGGAAAATCTTGGGTTTGGAAGCCTTTTTAATAAAAGTACACATTCTGCGTCAGGAACTGAAGCTTAAAAAAGATGTAATTTATGAGATATAGTACCACAAAATTGAAGTTACAGAGCAAAAGATTAGAGTTTTTGATCAGCTTCTAAAACGGAAGTTAGGCAAAAAAATCGAGTAATACCATATTAGACATTTTGTAATTCAACAATAAATACAAATTCTACAAAAGGGGAGCAGAAGTTAGGATGGGAACAGTGAAGAGTTAATTTTGTTGTGAGGGTTTCAAGTACCACTGCTTAAGAGAAGGCGCAACAAAATGTGATACATTTAAAACAAAAAGTTAAATCTGATCTCTTTTAAAAAATAAAACTAAAAGGTTTGGAAAAAAAGACGTAACGTACTAAATAAGTGCTGAAAAAAAAGTGTTTGCGATGGAAAAAGACATAACTTACTAAATATTAGCTGATATTGGCTGTGAAAAAGATATTGGTTTAATTGGGAAAAGGAAAAATAAATTGGAGGATGTGAAAGACACTCTCCATTGATAATGATTTTAAATAACGAGAAAGTTTCACTGCAGTTTGAAAAGATTTCCAGAATAGACTTTGTTAATCAAGAAAAGTCCCGAACAGTCTCAACAAGCAGTAGGTTTTTGAAAATAATGAGGAGAAAAGATCTAAGCTATGCGAACTCAGCAGAGAGAGAAATAAAACACAAGATTTGCCCAATGAACGGGACCGTTAAAAAAAACCGAAATGTTGGCATGTATACAGCTTATGTGAAAATTGGATTTCAGTAAACAAAATAGCTATTAAAAATGTGTGCTCTCATTTCAAAAAAAATCTTTGGCAAGTAATTGAATTAGATGTTAAGGAAAAAATTGGAGTTTAATCTAAAATACTGTCTTTCCCGATGAGAAGATTTTTATTTTGACCACTTTACTAATGATTTTTGCTGTTTTAACGGATTCCTAATTTCTAAGCAAGGATTGAAGGCAAAAAGATTTGGATGACTACGCGAAGTCACGTAATGACATCAGGCCTTCTTACCAACCTGTAAAGGAGTTAACCCTTTCCATTGACAGCTGTTTTACACTGGACCTTGCTAATTTGAATTTCTTACTAAAATAAAGAAGACTCACCTGACAGACTGTGGAAATGGTGGGATAGTCAGAATAAAAATAAAACAGAACTAGCTGGTCAAGAGTTAAAAACTAAGATAAATAAGCTGGAAGAGATTTTAAAAAACAGGACCAGACAGATAGTGCAGTGTGCAGCCAAAGCACCATCACCTATGGCAAACGAGCCAATGTATCCCACGGTGGGTAGGTGTAGTCCACAAACCCAACCTAACAGTAAAGCAGACTGCGATGTTTGGAGGAATAGTGGTGGCATTGGTGTTGATTAGAGTTTGGATAATATTTAGATGGGTCATCGTGCAGGCTCGAGCACAGCAGGCTCAAATACAAAGCCGTCGGCAGCCCAGACAGGGACATGAAGTGATCGAGATGGTACGACTATAAAGAATATGGATAACCTAACCCTTACCTCCGATTCCACAGAGTGACCGCGACATTGTAGACCAGAACCTAACACCTGGTGACGACCAGGCTATCTGTTTAAAATTTGCAGATAAAACCATCACCGAGATGGGACCGCAATGGTGACTTCGACTCTGGGGACTCATGATACTGGGAACCTTGAGGCTCACACAAGCACTGGATAATACAGACAGACTACGAGAGATACAGTACACGCAAGAAAGACACAACTCTATCAACTATGGGGTTTTGTTTACTTTGACTGACGAAATATGCATTCCAGCAGCCAAGGACTGGAGCAAGGACAGAACTTATTTTAACACGTGGCTGCAAATGAATCCGGATAAGAATAGAGTATGTGTGCAATGCTCCACGGGTACAAGAAGCAGTTGCATTAGACGAAGGGAGGCCGGGGGGGCCCGATGAATGTACCTTTGGAATAATTTGCGCGCCTCCTGCCCAGCCACAACCGTTAGTCACTCATAAAGATTGGGTGGGGCTGTGTGGATACTATGAGGAGGTAGAGGCTGCCGCAATATCATTGTATGTATGCTTCTCACCCCCTCCGACACCACGCCCCATAAGAACCACCACACTCCCCATGGAATTGTCATGTCCAACAATTCCAAGGGGACCGGAAAAAGGGATCGTGCTGTCCAACGAGGGTGAACTATTGTATGATAACGTTAAGCATGAAATTGTGCCTGTCCTGATCAATATCTCAGGTATACAGATGCCGGAATATTGTACAGAACAGGCACGAAATATGTATAATGTATTAAGTAAAGTTGTAATGCAGCAGGCTGCCGAAACCATGGGCGCCAGTAGATTCCGAGGACAGGAGCCAGTTAATTGGACTAAGAGGGAAATAGTTAATGATGTTGCGACCGATTTTAATGCCGGAACCTCCATAGTAAACTCACTGGACATACAAAGGCTAAATGAAAGGGTGGAGCAGCTTAAAGGGGTGATGAAGGGATTATTAGAACGGGCAGAGCGGACTCAGGAAGGTCAATCCGAACTCGGAAGAGAGGGTGCCGAAATCCAATTGGATGGCCTCTCGGTCCTGGAATCTCAGGCAAAAACAATCAATCAGCTTATCGACAGAGAGAGAGAAGATACCGCAAAACTTAGACAGGGACAACTCTGTCACGCTTATGGCCCATGGATGGTGGGACAGATACGCCACAACCTCGATCATATCCAAAGCGGGGAGTTGCCAGACTGGATAGACAGCCCACATCTGGCTCAGTTGGCCAAACTGAAGGGGACACTGGGTAATTGCACTCTGAAGGGACTAACCAGAGTATGCCCAGTGATCCCAAACTGCCGAATGGGCAAAGCTGCCGGAGTGGGAATAGCCCTGATGATACCTATAGTCACACAAGACTCAGGACCGTTTCCCCTTTATCAACTGTAGAATATCGGGATCATACGGGAAATCACCTCCCTCCATTACTATCTGACCGCAGCCCCTGCAGTCCGCAGAGATAACACACTCTATGGGATCTCCCTGACGGGATGCAAGCAGACGGGTGACATTACGGTGTGCCCTCACCCGGTGGGGCAGGGAGAACTAGTCGAATGTGGATTTAATCCAACCGATGAATGTGTATTGGAAATAGTACCTGCCCCCACACATTTTGCCAGAACAGGTTACGGGGGCAAAGGGAAATACTGTGTCTCTACCACGGCACATTCATATCGGTACAATGGCTTACAATGCCAGATCTCGCAACCAAACTTTTGCTTCACAGCCCTATGACCTCACAATAGGACAAGCCCGCATTATTCAGGTTAGACACCGAGGCCCAAAATCATTAACGCCATCGATCAGCTCCACGATCACCTGCAGGATTATGACGAGCCAGAGCAGGCCCCTATCCCACATTTAGTTGCAGTATTAAGGGAACTAAGACTCAGAATAAACCAGTGTGTCAGACTCTACCACCAACTACAGACAAAGATTGAAATACTGGAGAAGGATACTGACCAAGAGTTACAAAACCAGAGTTGGTGGAGGAGGGTCTGGGACTGGGGCATGAACGTAAACATCCACCCCTGGATTGGAATAATATCACACATACTGGTAGGGATACAGCTGGTCTTAGCTCTAACATGGAGAGTCATGGCCTGTCGATCCTGCAGGCATTATGCACGACAAAGGAGTATCAGAACAAGGGCTCAAGTAAATAAAGTGACTTGTCCTGCAGAGGGACAGGGGAATCTGAACTATATCAATTTGATCTTAGCAACTGGGACATCTGACACCACGTGACTGGCCAGCACGTTGTGACAAGAAGTACCGGGTGGTACATAAAAATATAAGTCGAGTAACAAATTATGTTGTCGGTTAAAGGAGTCTAGGATTAGTCCATTACCGAAAAGAGGGATTGTTGTAGGGCAAAGGCAAAGGCACCTGCTGAATATATGTATGCACATATGTATGTGTAAAATGGTAGCCAGATATAAAATGGCTGCCAGGGATTCTGAAAAGCACTAGGGGAATTCAGCTAACAGTTAGCTTGAATACATTTTTGGATAGTTGATGACACTGCAGTTCCGTATACAGGAACACTGGAAAGAGCGAGCTCAGCAGAACATCCTTAATCATCAAACCACAGACAAGATGTCCGAGCAGAATACTGAACAAAGAAATTCCTGTGATGTGTAAGGATAAGGAGGTTAGGTGCAGACAGAACCCAAGGACAGTGGAGATAAGGGGATCTAGAGAATATCACGAGGCCATGAATAAGCCCCAGCTAAAACATGAGGTGATCACACAGTCATTGGCCCAGTGGAATTGATTTGTAATTTATAGTCATGATGATTGGATTGTGTCCAGCCGACATGGGCTAAGTAATTGCAATGAACTGTTGTAAAACATATGAATATCGATGAATTTCTTTGTTCGGTGGAGTGGAGTGCCTGGAGTTGGACCAGAGGCTCTCTCCCCGCCGGTGTAATAAAGGACATTTTGGCGTTGGAACCGACCCCGAGTGTCGAGTGATTCTTCCAGGAAAAGATTTGGGCTAACATAACCCATGCTGTACCAGCCCTGGGAGAGATTGATGGGACAGTGTAGAGGGAGCTTCACTCTGCAGCTAATCCTGTGCTGTACCTGCCCTGGGAGAGATTGATGGGACAGTGTAGAGGGAGCTTTACTCGGTATCTAACCCCATGCTGGACCTGTCCTGGGAGAGATTGATGGGACAGTGTAGAGGGAGCTTTACTCTGTATCTAACCCCGTCCTGCACCTGCCCTGGGAGAGATTGATGGGACAGTGTAGAGGGAGCTTTACTCTGTATCTAACACCGTGCTGGATCTGTCCTGGGAGGATTTGATGGAACAGTGTAGAGGGAGATTTATTCTGTACCTAACCCATGCTGCATCTGTCCTGGAAGGATTTGATGGTACAGTGTAGAGGGAGCTTTACTCTGTATCTACCCCATGCTGTACTTGCCCTGGGAGGGTTTGATGGGACAGGTTAGAGGAAGCTTTGCTGTATATCTTAGATGGGCTGTATCTGCTCTGTGAGTCTTTGATGGGACAATATAGGGGGAGCTTTAATCTGTATATAACACATACTGTACCTGCCCTGGGAGGGTTTGATGTGACAGTGTCGAGGAAGCTTTAGTCTGTACCTGCCCTCTGTATCTTTGATGAGACAATGTAGAGGGGGCTTTGAT
This sequence comes from Pristiophorus japonicus, assembly GCF_044704955.1. Classification (NCBI taxonomy): domain Eukaryota; kingdom Metazoa; phylum Chordata; class Chondrichthyes; family Pristiophoridae; genus Pristiophorus; species Pristiophorus japonicus. The sequence goes on from NW_027254488.1 coordinate 3,495,270, forward strand.
CTGTATCTAATCCGTACTTTACCTGCCCTGACGAGTTTGATGGGACAGTATAGTGGGAGCTTTACTCTGTATCTATCCTGTGCTGTGCCTGCCCTGGGAGGGTTTGCTGGGACAGTGTAGAGGGAGATTTAAACACGTGCTGCACTGTAATGTATATATGCCCGGGTTTACCTGCCACCAGGGGGACCGACCGTCGAAGGTCATTGGGCCACAGACACACACATGCAACTTTTGTATATAAAGAAAGCCTCCATGTTTAATCCTTTGTTTCTAGAGCTGGAAAAGTACGTCAGGATGCACCTGATTGAGTTCACGGTCGTAAACCTGCTGAGTTATTGCATATGCAACATGCACCTGCCCCTGGAAGAGTTTGATGGGACTGTGTCGCGGGAGATTTATGTTGTAACTAATTTGTGCTGTACATGCCCTGAGAGTTTGATGGGACAATGTAGAGGGAGCTTTCCTCTCTATCTAACCCTGTGGTGCATCTGCCCTAGGAGCATTTGATGCGACAGTTTAGAAGAATCTTTACTCTGCATTTAACGCATGCTGTACCTGCCCTTGGAGAGTTTCATGGGACAGTTTTGAGGGAGCTTTACTCTGTATCTAACCCGTTCTGTACCAACCCTGGGAGTGTTGATGGGTCAGTGCAGAGGGAGCATCACTCTGTATCTAACGCGTACTGTACCTGCCCTGGGTGAGCTTGATGGGACAGTGCAGAGGGAGTTTTACTGTGTATCTAACACGGGCTGTATCTATCCTGAGAGGGTTTGATGGGATAGTGTCGAGGGAGCATTACTCTGTATCGAACACGTGCTGTACCTGTCCTGGGAGAGTTTGATGGGACAATGTAGAGGAAGCTTTACTCTGTGTCTAACGAGTACTGTACCTGCCCTGGGAGGCTTTGATGTGACTGTGTAGTTGTTGCCTGACTCTGTATTTAACATTATTGTCCTTTTCAATCCACTTGCTTCACACCGAAACAAATGGTAACCGTGATGTGAATTTAACGCCACGTGATTCTTTGCAATCATCTTTAAATGATTGGGTAAAACCACTCCTTATGCCACCGAAAAACAGCTTTGATTCCAGGTCTCGGCGATAACTTTTGTAACACCATTTTTAAATTCAAAACCTTATAAAATTGACGGCATGCAAAAGTAAGAATTCTTTTAATCACCGTTACTTAGCCGATAATCTTCTTCAGAATAAAATAAATAATAATATAATTACTGAGGAACAGTGGTATCATCAATCATTCATTTTCTCTTTACATGTGATGAAGTTTTATCCCTATCTCATTTACACGGTGCATGAGAATGGTTTAAAATAGTAAGTGTTTACGACTCAGTTGTAAAACCATTGATTGTGTGTGTGTCTATTCTTGATAGGTGAAGCACTTGAGATCGAAGTTCCAGTTCTATATATGTATCAATAGAATCAATTTCCACCAGTTTCTTTAAACCCAATAACATAATTTATTTCTAATGGGTTGGATGAAGGAACATGATCCATGTAAAAAATTGTTATCGTTTCACTTGAACTGAATGCTCATAATATATTGGAGTGGGAACTAACTGAATAATAGCACAGCTGGCAACATTTGCAGAATAGATTCATGCAGCCAAAACGCACAATGACAACCTGGGACTGTGCGTTACCGAATCCTCGGCGAAAAAGAGTTAGAGGCTTCGTCCCTGGGTGGGCTCAAACCACCAAGCTTTGGGTTAACAGCCTAACGCGCTAACCCATTGCGCCACAGAGACCGACGGAAAAATAATGTGCAAGACATCCAAAACCAGGGTGTCAGTCAGTTAAAGCTTCAGATTGCTCCGACCGGGATGGAACTTGTCCACTCTCAGTTGTACTTTTCCCAAATAAATGGAGGGACATTCATTGTGGATCCGTGGAAGCAGTCTGGTCCCGCACACTGCAGACACTTCCATGTCACCGCCAACCAGCTCTCCCGCAACCGGTGTGATCTACCTTCCAGCCTTCCGGTGCCTTGTCTGTGACGAAGTATTCTGATTGTCCCGAAGCCGGAATTAGGTTTGAATTCCTTTTCAGCTCCTGACTGCGGATATTCCTGTGATTAAACGGGAACGAAATGCTTACAGGGACAGTTGGATTCACCGTTTCTTTGCTTGGTGAAATTTCAAAGTTTGAAAGCGACGCACATCAACCCCAAACCTCCCGTGAGATGGAAGTCCAGTTGCTGTTTCAAGCTTGAATGCGGGAACAAGCAGAAATTATTCAAAGAAAGTCCAAGTCCCTGAGACGCCTGATTATTTGCACCGAACTCCTTTGCAAAGAGTTGAGGTTCATGTTTGGTGATCTGGGCACATCTTTCCCCAAACTACAACACTTCAAACATAACTCAATGGCTGTAAAGCGCTTTGGGGCGTCATGAGTTCCTGAAAGGCGCTGCAGATATGCAAGTCCTTCTTTGCAAAAGTTCGATGCAGTTTCAAAATTTGCGAGCAATATCAGGGCTCCTCTGGGACCCCTCGTAAATTTCAATGAACAACTCCGAAGGGAGAATCACAGCCCGAGACCAACGAGCCAACTGTTTGACAAACGTGAAGATAAGGTGTAACCATGATCAAAGCATTTTTTTGTGTGTCGCTATTCAGAACATAAGAACTTAAGAACTAGGAGCAGGAGTAGGCCATATGGCACCCTGAGCCTGCTCAGCCATTTAATATGATCATGGCTGATCCGATCATGGACTCAAGTCCACATCCCTGCCCGTTCCCCATAAGCCTTATTCCCTTATCAATTAAGAAGCTATCTCTGTCTTAAATTTATTTAATGTCGTGGCTTTCTCAGCTCTCTGAGGCAGTGAGTTCGACAGATTTACAACCCTCTGAGAGAAGAAATTCCTCCTCATCACAGATTTAAATGGGCGGCTCCTTATTCTGAGATTATGCCCCCTAGTTCTAGTCTCCCCTATCAGTGGAACCATCCTCTCTGCATCCACCTTATCAAGCTCCCTCATTACCTTATACGTTTCGATAAGATCACCTCTCATTCTTCTGAATTCCAATGAGTAGAGGCCCCACCTACTCAACCTTTTCTCATAAGTCAACCCCCTCATCTCCGGAGTCAACCCAGTGAACCTTCTCCGAACTGCCTCCAAAGCAAGTATATCCTTTCGTAAATATTGTAAGTGTTTGTGATCCTCGCTCAATTGCCAGACGGACGGTTTGAATCGCCCCCACCTTACGAAAGTTCTAGATCTGGGAATTATTATTCAGAGTGTAAATTAAATGAGTCACGGAAAGGGATGCTTCGTTGATAAATCGTAGTATATTTATTTGGTCAAACATACATTGGCTAAAACATGCACTGCGAAACGAAATCACAGAATAAAATCCCGGTTACAAACAACATACATACAGTACAGAAATGAACCTAGTAACACGCAGTAATTCCCTGGTGGATTCTACCCCACCCCTACCAATGAATTACACTCCCCAGAATATCCCTGAAAAGCTTCACTTCTGAGAAAACCCTGAGCCCTTACCCAGTTGGCCTGGGATATCTGGTTACTGGCTTGGGACATTCGCGACCATGTTCACCACCACACGCAGCCAGTTTCCTTGCTCAGCGCAGCTGTGGGAAGTCACTGCCTGGTCTTCAGTCTCGGTGGCTTCTTTTGCAGTACTGCGGCCCCTTCCTCTGGTACATCGATCGGTGGAGCGAGAGCGAGAGGGAGTGGGGGCTCTCTCTAGACGCAAGCTGCAAGCTGCAAGCTCCAAGCTTCACACCAAGCTCCAAGCTAAAAATAAAGTGGAAAGGACCCTGTCTTTCTGGGAGTCTTGCTACCCCTATCTTTCCCGCCAATCTTTAAAACCCCTTTGTTTCTAAGCAAGGGTACTTAGTCAGTGATGGGCCATCCCACCCATGCATTGGGCTGATGGCTCTTCGTCTGGGCATCTCTCTGAGCCTTTGTGTTGGGAAAGACCCGGCTCCTCCTTGGCTGGCCAGGCTGCTGGGTTCATTGTTCTGTGTCTCCTTCTGAGATGCAGGTGAGAAGTGCTTTTACAAATTAGAGTGGCTTTGTCAGTGGCACCCCTTCCTGGCCGACAGCTCTTTTGTCAATGGATGACTGACAGCTCTTTTGTCCCAGCTAACATCCATGCGGTCTCTGGAGTTTTAACAAAACCAGCTTTTTCACATATCTGCGCAGGTTGATCCCAGCACAGGCAAAATAGCCTCAGAAAAATAAAATCCACAAAATATTCTCGACTGAGCCCATTCTTTAAACATAAACTTTGCGATCTCTTCATTCTGCTCTGCTAATTATCGATCTTGCCACGTAAAAAGTGCGTTGGCATTGCAATGCATTAATGTAAAATGAATGAAAAGAAAATGCAACATTTTGTCAATTGCAAAACATGCAGTGCCTGCATTTCAAAAAGCGTTGCTTTTATTCATCCTGCTGAATGCATATTGCACAGATAATCTCAGCACACATTGTGCAGGCAAAGGCAACATTAGACAACGAAGTGATTTGTCCTCCGCTGATTTGTAACAGGTAACTGACGGTTGAGCACACGATTTGACAACTAGACTTGTAGATCAAGCATCAGTGACAAAGGCAACAAAATTGCCCACTAGCACCAGGTGTCTGTCACTTGTTTGTCCAAAATTATTAAATTATTGACTCTCCTTCCGTTAGCATTTCTTTAATTATGCAAATGAAGATCATCGGTTAATTAATGATATTTTCCGGTGAATGCAGGATAACATTTAACAAACAGCTCCAACGCGGGGCTCGAACCCGCGACCCTAAGATTAATAGTTTCATGCTCTCCCAATTGATCGAGTGGGGCTTCTGCCAAATGCGGGTTTTTATCGCTGATTACAGCCAGGCGCCTGTTGGCTCCGCCCCAGATGTTTAAACTTGCTGTCGAGGAACTGCCAGGATCTTCTTGAATGGTGGACCAGGCTCGAGGGGCCGAATGGCCTACTCCGGCCCCTAATCCTGACATGTTTGTCATCTCATGACTTATCACAGGAGAACAAACTCGCCCCTGAGCATGCATGAGGAGAAAGCTCCAGAAAATATTCCCGCCCGGTGAGCTTTCGCGTGTGAGGCGAACGTGTTAACCGCTGCACTGCAGAAACATCTCCACTTTCAGCACCAGGTCAGACGGAAATGTTAAGCGAGCAGGTGAACTGCAGAATGCCACTTTTGAAGAGTTGGTCGAGGTGTCAAACAATGAGTTTCGCTTAATGATTAAAAGCAGAAAGTGTCAGACATTGGATTTGAACCCACTCCTCCACATGCAATTGCAATCCAAACACAACACCTTTGACCGCTCAGCCATCCTGACTCGGTGCTGCTGTGTCTGGTCCCCTGCAGGTTGATTTTGAACTTTTGTGTCCTGTCACATGAAATAAATGAGGGCAGCAGGCATATCTCTGCCCGACACTGGGGAAACAGTGAGACAGACCTTGGAGCAAGGGTCTGGTTATTAAGACACAGTAAAGAAAATATTGATTCCGGAATTATCCCAATGGTCAGGAACCCTGACATGATTTCGATAGCAGTGTCCTCATCTCGAGTGAGATGTGTTACCGTTGCACCACGAGCTCTACACAACGAATATGAGATGTTTATCTATATGAACGTTCCTCAAGATAAGGGCTTTAAAACCCCGCCCATTCCCACTCGGAGTCAGAAGCAGCGCTCACTTGCCAGTCACCGTCCGTTTTTTTGTTGAACTTTTGTTTTTATTTCATGGGAAAGCATCATTACTTAACCCAATGTCATCTTTTGCACAATGAAAGAAATGCTGACTGAGAGACAGTCGATACTTCAATCATTTCTTCTGTGTTCTGCATGTTAACTGTTAAACCAGATCCCATTTTACACAATTTTTGTCGGGGATTGTTTCAAAATCTTCATTGCTGATGACACCGGGAATCTGGGGCAACTTTTGTCAAATTTAACAGCATCGATTATTCATTCCGTGCGCAGAAAATAGAATCAGTCGTGAAGATAAAATCCCACGGTGCTCATTTTCAGATTCAACATCGTAGGATTTCAAATAAAGTGAAAGAATTTTACAGTGAAAAGATTTGGAAGTATTATTTGAATTTTTGTCTTTAATGCCGACTTTGTGGCGTCTGACTCCCGTTCATGCCACGGCTGAATAAGAAAGGAGGGTTTGACGTTGACCAGACTGCACTGCCCCTGATATTTGTGAGCTCATCCTTTATATTCAGTGGTTTCTCGCCCTTTGATGGGCTGCAGTGTGGCGGATATCACGTTGGCCTCACACGCGAAAGGTCCCCAGTGGATCCGTTTTCTCTCACTCAAAGTTATCTATTTATTGAAGTGGAATAAAGAGCAATTAAGGAATAAGGGAGCCCTTTTGCCGGGAGAATAAATAGCAAATAAAAACAGCAATTGCTGGAAATCTCAGCAGGTCAGACAGCATTTGCCAGGAGACGAAACTCGCTTCGGATTGTTCCACGAAAGCAACTTTAAACATAATGTTGCCGCCCGGGATTGAACCAGGAACCTTTCGCGTGTAAAGCAAACGTGATAACCGCTACACTACAGAAACCTCTGGCACAGTACCCCCAACAGAGGGGAGCTGACCAGTGAGCTCCCTCTGTGCTGATCAGGAATGTGTTGGCTCACCTAAAACAACTTCTGTCCCACACTGAAAGTTCTCAATCCTTCTCCTCCGCTGCCCTTTACAGAAATGTCACGGATCACCCAGCCACCGTGTTCACTTCCACATCCTCACAGTGGGGCCACAGAGGCTCCTACCGTCTCCCCGCGATCAGTGAACTCAAAATTAAACCCGGAACACGTGTCCAGCAACGGGCAGGAGAAACAAGAGAATCTGTAAGCTCGGTCCGTAACAGAAAGTAATGGGGTTATTCATGGTGATTACAGCAATTACTAATCGTCTCACAGACCTCAATTATTTTTATTTGACGAATTGATCGAGTATCGTTACCAGGTTAGTGCGCCGGATCTTAACCCCTCGACCACCAGGGAACAGTTACGATACATGTAGATATATTTATATATAATTATATGTGAACCTGAATATCAACGGCTAGCTGCCTAGGCCTCATGGTGCAACGGTGGTGCATCTAACTTTGAGCGAGAGAAATTCTTTACTACAATGAAACCCATTTCATCTTTTGTTCCCTTTTAAACACTAGAAACTGAGACGAGGAATAAACAGAGAAATAACAGCACAGGGATATAGACAAGAGGATGAGAGAAGGGGAAAGATACTGTCCCCACCCAGAACTAATGCAGAAACCCCTCTGCTGCGCTCGGGGTGGCCACCCACAGCCTGGATACACTAACGTCCCAACAGCTCATTGACTGTCGGAGTGGGACCGTGCGGCGCTTCAGAAGACAGGTCAAAAATGCAAAGTCACTGATTCGGTCTCGTGTGCTCCTGCTACAAAGAAGAGATACACACAATAACATGATTTTATAATGGTTAAACTTTATCGTCATTCTTGTCAAGCAGTTGTTTCGTTGGTCCAGGGATATGATTCTCACTTCAGGGTTGTTAATAGCAATTTGCGAGAGATTCCACGTTTAAATACCGAATGAGCCCTTTCAATTTGCATAGAACTTATGCAAACAAATGTTATGTATGTAAACCTGTAAATACAATGTTTAACCACCAGAGGGCTCATCCCCTGGAGTCCCAAGGGATCCCACAATCCCTTGGGAGCACTTGTACTTAAGGAGGCCTCACAGGCTGGAGAAGCACTCTGGAGATCTGCAATGAAAGTCTAAGGTCACAAATTACTTTGAGCTCACAGTATCTGGTCAGACTCTTTATTCATGCACTACAACTGGCAATGAGATACAGATGACGAACCCGACCGCAACGATGTAGAGACCAATGGGCATACTGGAGAAATTTTCGGAGGGAGATGATTGGGAAACCTTAGTGGAGCGACTTGACCAATACTTCGTGGCCAGCGAGCTGGAAGGAGAAGCGAATGCTGCCAAAGGAAGGGCGATTCACCTCACTGTTTCTGGGGCACCATCTTATGGCCTCATACAAAAGCTGCTTGCTCCAGCGAAACGCACAGAGAAATCGTATGTTGATTTGTGCACACTGGTCCGGGAGCATCTTAACCTGAAGGAAAGCGTTCTGATGGTGAGCTACCGGTTCTACATGTGCAAAAGGTCTGAAGGCCAGGAAGTGGTGAGCTATGTCGTCGAGCAAAGACACCTTGCAGGCATTTGGAATTTGAAGGACATTTGGAGCACATGCTCAGGGACTTCTCTGTACTTGGCATTGGCCATGAAGTAATACTTCGTAAACTAATTTTGACAGTCGAGACCCCAACCTTGAGTAAAGCCATAGCGATAGCCCAAGCGTTTATCGCAACCAGTGACAAGACCAAACAAATCTCTCAGCACACGAGTGCTGTACAAGTACTGTGAATAAATTAATGTTGTTTTCAAATCGTTACGTACAGGACAGGCCTCACATGCCTGCAGCTGTACGTCTGCAGATGTCTCAGAGCCCACCATCAAGGGTGATGAATGCAAGGCCATTAACACCTTGTTGGCGCTGCGGGGGTGATCATCGTTTCCATTCATGCCGCTTCAAAGGATACGTTTGCAAGGGCTGTGGAACAATGGGACACCTGCAACGAATGTGCAGGCAAGCTGAAAACCCTGCTAATCCTGCAAACCACTATGTTGCAGAGGAGGGCAGATCCACAACGAACCAGAGCATCAGACCGAGGAGGTAGAGGTATATGGGGTGCATACATTTACCACAAAGTGCCCCCGATAATGCTGAAGGTTGAATTAAATGGACTCCCAGTGTCAATGGAGCAAGACATGGGCGCGAGCAAGTCCATTATGAGCAGAAAGACTTTCGATAAATTGTGGTGCAGCAAGGCCTCAAGGCCAGTCCTGACTCCCATTCGCACCAAACTGAGAACTTACACAAATGAACTGATTCCCGTAATCGGCAGTGCTACTGTAAAGCTCTCCTATGATGGAGCGATACACAAGTTACCACTCTGGGTGGTACCGGGCGATGGCCCCACGCTGCTCGACAGGAGCTGGCTGGGGAATATACGCTGGAACTGGAACGATATCCGGGTGCTCTCGCCCGTCGACAACATTTCGTCTGCCCAGGTCTTAAACAAATTCCCCTCGTTGTTCGAACCAGGCATCGTGAAGTTCCAAGCAGCAAAAGTGCAGATCCACCGAATTCCCGGGGCGCGACCTATCCACAACAAAGCGAGAGCAGTGCCGTACATGATGAGAGAGAGTGTGGAGATCGAGCTGGACAGGCTGCAACGAGAGGGCATCATTTTGCCGATCGAATTCAACGAGCGGACCAGTCCGATTGTTCCAGTCCTCAAGGGAGAGGGCACCGGCAGATTCTGTGGTGATTACAAAGTAACTATCAAATGTTTCTCCCTTCAGGATCAATACCCACTACCAAAGGCAGACAACCTTTTTGCGACGCTGGCGGAGGAAAGACGTTCACGAAGCTGGACTTGGCCTCAGCCTACATGACGCAGGAGCTGGAGGAATCATCGAAGGGCCTCACCTGCATGAACACGCACAAAGATCTCTTCATTCACAACAGATGCCCATTTGGGATTCGATCAGCTGCGGCAATATTAAAGATAAACATGGAAAGCTTACTGAATTTGGTCCCACGCACCGTGGTCTTCCAGGACAACATCTTGGTTACAGGTCGGGACACAGATGAGCATCTGTAGAAACTGGAGGAGGTTCTTAGTCGGCTTAATCGCGTGGGGCAAAGGTTAAAATGCTCGAAGTGCATTGTCCTGGCGCCTGAAGTGGAGTTCGTGGGGAGAAGAATTGCGGCGGACAGCATCAAGCCCACCGATTCGTAGATGGAGGCAATCGACAACGCACCGAGGCCACAGAACGTGACGGAGCTGCGGTCGTTTCCAGGACACCTGAAGTACTTTCGTATCTTCTTACCGGGTCTCAGAACACTGTTCGAACCACTGCACGCTTTACTGCATATAGAAAATGAATGGGTATGGGGTAAAAGCCAAGAAAATGCCGTTGTAAAAGCTAGAAAACTGTTATACTCAACCAAATTGCTTGTGCTGTATGATGCATGTAAGCGTTTGGTGCTAGCATGTGATGCGTCGTCATACGATGTTGAGTGTGTATTGCATCAAGCTCATGAATCTGGGAAATTGCAATTGGTTACTTATACATCCAGGAGTCTGTCTAAGGCTGAGAGGACCTACAGCATGATCAAAAAAGAAGTGTGAACATGTGTTTATGGAGTAAAAAAAATGCACCAATATCTGTTTGGGCTCAAATTTGAATTGGAAACTGACCATAAGCCACTTTTATCCCTCTTTTCTGAAAGTAAGGGGATAAATACAGATGCATCGGCCCGCATCCAGAGATGGGCGCCCACATTGTCCGCATACAACTACGCCATCCGCCACAGACCAGGCACAGAAAACTGTGCCGATGCTCTCAGTAGGCTGCCATTGCCCACCACAGGGGTGGAGATGGCACAGCCCCCAGATTTAGTTATGGTAATAGAAGCATTCAAGAGTGAGCAATCACCTGTTACCGCCCGACAGATTAGAACCTAGATGAGCCCAGATCCCTCATTGTCCTTAGTAAAAAACTGTGTGCTCCACGGGAGTTGGTCTAGTGTTCCGTTAGAGATGCAGGAAGAAATAAAGCCGTACAAGCGGCGCAGAGATAAAATGTCCATACAGGCAGACTGTATCAAGTAGTGGTGCCAAAAAAGGGCAGGGAAACTTTCATTAGTGATCTCCACAGTACCCACCCAGGCATTGTAATGAAGAAAGCGATAGCCAGATCCCACGTGTGGTGGCCCGGTATCGATGCGGACTTAGAGTCCTGCGTTCACAGATGTAATACATGCTCGCACTTAAGCAATGTACCCAGGGAGGCGCTGCTAAGTTTTTGGTCTTGGCCCTCCAAACCGTGGTCTAGGGCACACGTCGACTATGCAGGCCCGTTCTTGGGTAAAATGTTCCTTGTGGTTGTAGATGCGTACTCCAAGTGGATTGAATGTGAGATGATGTCCGCTGCCACCATTGAAAGCTTGTGGATCATGTTTGCCATGCACGGCCTGCCTAACGTTCTTGTCAGTGACAATGGGCTGTGCTTCACGAGTGCTGAGTTCAAAGAGTTCATGACATGCAATGGGATCAAACATGTCACATCTGCCCCGTTTAAACCAACATCCAATGGTCAGACAGAGAGAACAGTGCAGCAATCAAGCAGAGCTTGAAGAGGGTAACTGAGGGCTCACTGCAGTGTCACCTATCCCGAGTCCTGCTTAGTTACCGCACAAGACCCCACTCGCTCACCGGGGTTCCCTCCGCGGAACTGCTCATGAAAAGGGCACTTAAGGCAAGGCTCTCGTTAGACCACCCTGATCTACACAAGCAGGTAGAGAGCAGGCGGCTTCAAGAGAATACATATCATGATCAAGCAAATGTGTCACGCGAAATCGAGATTAATTATCCTGTATTTATGTTGAACTATGGACAAGGTCCCAAGTTGCTTCCCAGCACTGTCGTGGCCAAAGAGGGGAGTAGGGTGTTCCTGGTCAAACTTTCATATGGACTCACCTGCAGGAAACACTGGGACCAAACCAAACTCAGATTCACGGACTATCCAGAACAACCCACAATAGACTCTACCTTTTTCGCTCCTCCAACACACACACAAGTGGCACTCAACCCAGCGGTTGACCACGAAGCAGAACCCATCACCCGCAGCAGCCCAACAGGACTCACCACGCCCAGCAGGCCAGTGAGGGCCCAACAAATGACTCACCAAAACCAGCATTTGCACCGAGAAGTTCAACCAGGGAAAGGAAGGCCACAGATTGACTCAAATTGTAAATAGTTACAATACTGACTTTGGGGAGGCTGGGGGGAGCGGTGCGGGGGGAGTGTTGTTACATATGTAAACCTGTAAATACCTTGTTTAACCATCAGAGGGCTCATCCACTGGAGTCCCAAGGGATCCCACAATCCCTTGGGAGCACCTGTACATCAGGAGGCATCACAGTTGGAGAGGCACACTGGAGACTTGTAATAAAGGACGACGGTCACACCTTACTTTCAGTTTGCAGTATCTGGTCAGATTCTTTATTCAAGACATAACACTCTGTATTTAGGAGACTGGTTTAAAATGTTTATTGCTCATGTGACAAGGAATCTGGGGCGACTTTTGTTCAATTTATTTCACAGCAAAAATAGTCTCAAAAATCACGTTCCGCCCGGGATCCTTTCGCGTGTGAAGCGAACGTGATAACAATGACGCTACGGAAATACTGCGGTTAAAATGATGTTAGGAACATAACCAGATGTTTAAACTTGCTGTTGAGGAACTGCGAGGATCTTCTTGAATAGTGGACCAGGCGTGAGGGGCCGAATGGCCTACTCCGGCCCCTAATCCTTCCATGCTTATGATCTTATGACTTTTCACAGGAGAACAAACTCTCCCCTGAGCATGCATGAGGAGAAAGCTACAGAAAACATTCCCGCCCAGTGAGCTTTCACTTGTGAGGCAAATATGTGAACCGCGACACTGCGGAAACATCTCCACTTTCAGCACCAGGTCAGACGGAAATGTGAAGCGAGCAGGTGAACTGCTGAATCCCAGTTTTTAGGAGTGAGTTGTGGTGTCAAACAATGAGTTTCACTTAATGATAAAAAGTAAGAAATGTCAGATTCAAATCCACACCTCCAGAGGAGACTGCGAACAGAACACAGCACCTTAGACTGCTCGGACATCCTGACGATTCAGTGCTGGGTGTGGCCACCTGCAGGTTGATTTTTAACTGTTGTGTCCTGTCACATGAAATAAGTGAGGGCAGCAGGCGTATCTCTGCCTGACACCGGGGAAACAGTGAGACAGACTTTGGAGCAAGGGTCTGGTTATTGCCAAACAGCAAAGAAAATTTTAATTCTGGAAGAACAATTTCCAAAAATACAGTGACCCCGACATGATTTGAACACGCAACCTGCTGATCTGGAGTCAGACGCGCTACCATTGCGCCACGAGGTCAACACAGAAAGTGTGGGATGTTCGTCTATATGAAGGTTTCACAATACAAGTGGCTTTAAAATCCCTGCCCATTCCCACCAGGTGTCAGAAGCAACACTCACCTGCCAGTCACTGTATGTTTTTTTCTGAAACATTTGTGTTGCTTTCACGGGAAAGCATCATTAATTAACCCCTCACCTTCTTTTGCACAATGAAAGCAATGCTAACTGAGGGACAGTCGATACTTCAATCATTTGTCCTGTGCTTTGGGGAGCGGGCAGGGAAGTGGACCTGAGTCCATGATCGGTTCGGCCATGATCGTATTAAATGTCGGAGCAGACTCGAGGGGCGTATGGCCGACTCCTGCTCCTATTTCATATGTTCTTATGCATATTAACCCATTTTACACACTGTATTTTAGGATTCTGGTTTAAAACCTTCATTGCCGATAACACCAGGAATCTGGGGCAACTTTTGTCAAATTTAACAGCACCGGTTAATCCTACCGTGCACAGAAAATAGAATCAGCAGTGAGGTTAAAATCCCACGGTGCTCATTTTCAGATTCAATTCAGTAGGATTTCAAATAAAGTGAAAGAATTTTACAGTGAAAATATTTGGAAGTGTTACTTGTATTTATGTCTTTAATTAAACTTTATGGCATCTGACTCCCGTTCATGCCACTGCTGAATAAGAAAGGAGGGTCTGACGTTGACCAGACTGCACTGCCCCTGATATTTGTGAGTTCATCCTTTAGATTCAGTCGTTTCTCGCCCTTTGATGGGCTGCAGTGTAGCGGATATCACGTTGGCCTCACACACGAAAGGTCCCCGGTGGATCCGTTTTCTCTCACTGAAAGTTATCTATTTATTGAAGTGAAATAAAGAGCAATGAAGGAATAAGGGAGCCTTTTTGCCAGGAGAATAAATAACAAATAAAAACAGCAAATGCTGGAAATCTCAGCAGATCAGGCAGCATTTGCCAGGAGAATAAACTCGCCTCTGATTGTTCCTCTATAGCAAGTTTAAACATAAAGTTCGTGGCCAGGATTGAACCAGGGCCCTGTCTCATGTAAAGAAAACGTGATAACCGCTGTACTGCAGAAACCTCTGGCACAGCAACCCCAACAAAGGGGAGCTGACCAGTGAGCTCCCTCTGTGCTGATCAGGAATGTGTTGGCTCACCTGAAACAACTTCTGTCCCACACTGAAAGTTCTCAATCCTTCTCCTCCGCTGCCCTTTACAGAAATGTCATGGATCACCCAGCCACCGTGTTCACTTCCACATCGTCACAGTAGGGCCACAGAGGCTCCTATCGTCTCCCTGCGATCAGCGAACTCACACAGTTTGTAAAATTAAACCCGGAACACGTGCCCGGCAAAGGGCAGGAGAAGCCAGATAGTCTGTAAGCTCGATCTATCACAGAAAGTATAGTTTTTCATGGTGATTACAGCAATTATTAATTCTTTGAGGATGTAATGAACAGGGTGGATAAAGGGGAACCCGTGGATGTGATGTATTTTGACTTCGAGAAGGCATTTTGACAAGGTGCCACATAAAAGGTTACTGCACAAGATAAAAGTTCACGGGGTTGGCGGTAATATATTAGCATGGATGGAGGATTGGCTAACCAACAGAATACAGAGAGTCGGGATAAATGGTCTATTCTCGGTTTGACAATCAGTAATTAGTTGGATGCCGCAGGGATCGATGCTGGGGCCCCAACTATTTACAATCTATATTAATGACTTGGGAAAAGGGATCGAGTGTAACATTGCCAACTATGCTGATGATACAAAGATGGGAGGAAAAGCAATGTGTGAAGAGGATACAAAAAATCTTCAAAAGGACATAAACAGGCTAAGTGAGTGAGCAAAAATTTGGCAGATGGAGTACAATGTTGGAAAGTGTGAGGTTATGAACATTGGCAGAAAAAATCGAAGAGCAAGTTATTATTTAAGTGGAGAAAGATTGCAAAGTGCTGCAGTACAGCGGGACCTGGGGTAATTTTGCATGAAACACAAAAGGTTACTATGCAGGTGATAAGAACCTAACATAAGTAATAGGAGCAGGAGTAGGCTATACGGCCCCTCGAGCCTGCTCCTCCATTTAATACGATCATGGCTGATCCGAACATGGACTCAGGTCCACTTCTCTGCCCGCTCCCCATAACCGCTTATTACCTTATCAGTTAAGAAACTGTCTATCTCTGTCTTAAATTAAATTTATGATCAGGAAAGGCAATGGAATCTTGGCCTTTATTGCAAAGGGGATGGAGTATAAAAGCTGGGAAGTCTTGCTGCAGTTATACAGGGTATTGGTGAGGCCACACCTGGAATACTGCGTGCAGTTTTGGTTTCCATATTTACGAAAGGATATAATTGCTTTGGAGGCAGTTCAGAGAAGGTTCACTAGGTTGATTCCGGAGATGAGGGGGTTGACTTATGAGGAAAGGTTGAGTAGGTTGGGCCTCTACTCATTGGAATTCAGAAGAATGAGAGGTGACCTTATCGAAACGTATAAGATTATGAGGGTGCTTGACAAGATGGATGCAGAGAGGATGTTTCCACTGATCGGGGAGATTAGAACTAGGAGGCATAATCTTAGAATAAGGGGCCGCCCATTGAAAACTGAGATGAGGAGAAATTTCTTCTCTCAGAGGGTTGTAAATCTGTGGAATTCGCTGCCCCACAGAGCTGTGGAAGCTGGGCCGTTGAATAAATTTAAGACAGATATAGACAATTTCTTAAACGATAAGGGAATAAGGGGTTATGTGGAGCGGGCAGGTAAGTGGACCCAGTCCATGATCGGAGCAGCCATGATCGTATTAAATGGCGGAGCAGGCTCGAGGGGCCGTATGGCCAACTCCTGCTCATATTTCTTATGTTCTTATGTTCTTATGTCCCTTTGTTCCTCTACACTTCTCAGTGTCCTACCATTTAATGTGTATTCCCTTTCCTTGTTAGCCCTCCCAAAATGCATGACCTCACACTTCTCCAGATTAAACTCCATTTGCCACTGTTCTGCCCACCTGACCAGTTGATTGATTTCCTCCTGCATTCCGCAGCTTTCTTCTTCATTATCAACCACACCACAGATTTTAGTATCATCTGCAAACTTCTCAATCATAACCCCGACATTCAATTGTAGATCATTGATGTAAATCACAAAAAGCAAGCGCCCTAGTACTGAACCCTGTGGAACCCCACTGGAAACATCTTTCCAGTCTCAAAAACACCCACCAACCATTACCCTTTGCTTCCTGCCTCTGAGCCAGTTTTGGATCCAAATTGTCACTTTGCCCTGGATTCCATGGGCTTTTACTTTTGTGACCAGTCTGCCATGTGGGACCTTATCAAAAGCTTTACTACAATCCATACACACTACATCATATGCTTTGCCTTCATCGACCCTCCTGGTTACCTCCCCAAAAAATTCAATCAAGTTAGTCAGACACGACCTTCCCTTAACAAATCCGTACTGACTGTCGTTGATTAATCCGTGTCTTTCGAAGTGAAGATTTATGCTGTCCTTTAGGTTTTTTCCAATAATTTACCCACCACCGAGGTTAGGCTGACTGGCCTGTAATTACTCAGTCTCTCCCTTTCTTCCTTCTTAAAGAAAGGTACAATGTTAGCAGCCCTCCAATCCTCTGGCACCACACCTGAAGCCAGAGAGGATTGGAAAATGATGGTCAAAGCCTCTGCTATTTCCTATTTTGCTTCACTTAACAGCCTGGGATGCATTTCATCCGGGCCTGGGGATATCCACTTTCACAGCTGCTAAACCTCTTAATACCTCATCTCTCACTATGTTTATTTCATCTAATATTTCACACTTCTTCTCCTTGATAGTAGTGTCTGCATCGCCCCTCTCTTTTGTGAAAACAGACGCAAAGTATTCATTCAGAACCATCTCCACATCTTCCGCCTCCACACACCGATTACCCTCATGGTATCTAATAGACCCACCCTTTCTTTAGTTATCCTCTTGCTCTTAATATATTTCTAAAACATCGTGCATATGCTGGAGAAATAAAGAGCTGATGTTGAATTGAGACCTACTCGACTCGATTCTTTAGAAGAACCAGAGGTGCTCTCGGCCGAAAAGCAACTGAGACAGTGCGGGCACATTTCACCTGGACAAGGTCCGGTCTTTGAAGTGCTACATCAACAGCCCCTCTCTTTTGTGAAAAAGAGGCAAAGTATCGATTAAGAATCATAGCCACGTCTTCTGCCTTCACACACAGATTTCCTTTGTGGTCTCTAATAGGCTCCACTCTTTCTCCAGTTATCCTCTTGCACTTAATGTCTTTGTGTTTGTGTTTTTCCTGATTTTACTTGTCAACATTTTTTCATGCTCTCTCTTTGCCTTCCTGATATATTTTTTAATTACACCCCTGCACTTCTTATATTCCTTTAGAGTTTCTGCACTTGGTGGTCTCACAATTGTACAGTTGTAGCAGGATTTCTCTGCTTTTATACTCCATCCCCCTTGTAATAAAGGCTAACATTCCATTTGCCTTCCTAATTACTTGCTGTACCTGCATACTAACCTTTTGTGTTTCATGTACAAGGGCCCCCAGGTCCCTCTGCACCGCAGCATTTCGTAACCTCTCCACATTTAAATAATTATTTGCTTTTTTATTATTGCTACCAAAGTGGATAACCTCATATTTCCCACATTATACTCCATCTGACAAATTTCTGCCCACCCACTGACCCTATCGATATCGCTTTGCAGATTGTTTGCGTCCTCCTCACAACTTGCTTTCCCACCTATCTTTGTATCATCAGCAAACTTGGCGACATTACAAACATGCAGAGCGCAGAACAAGTTATTGACGAATTGACTTTCCGTCAGTTAGCATTTCTTTCATTGTGTAAAAGAAGCTTATCGAACCATTAATTATTTTATCCCATGAAAGCAACATAAAAGCAAAACGAAAATAATTGGCACATTTGAAAGGAACATTTTTGTTTTGTGCCGTTTCGGTCAGAGAAATGTTTGCGAAAGGAATTTTTTGCAGAAACGGATTCAGCATTTCTGCTTGTCGCTGAACACTTCTCTCTGGGTACTGCACTAAGCAGCAGTTTCTTTAGTGAAGCAGTTATCATGTTCGCCTCACCCGCGAAAAATCGCTGGTTCGAGCCCAAATGAAAATGTTATTTTTGTAACAAAAACTGATTTTAATTGTTCATTCCCTCCTTCCGTCCTGTAAACTTCTCTGATCCCATGATGAGCAATGAACATTTAAAAGTCTCCTAAAATACAGACTGTGTAAAATCAGAAAGGGAATAAAACTTCCTCAATGATTAAAGTTTCACAAATTATTAAAATGAAGTTGTTGAAGTTTCGACTGACCCTCAGTGATCATGTTAGCATTACTTTCATTCTGCTCAACAATGCTATCGGTTAATACCAGCAGATCTAAGCCGCATTTCAAACCCGGAAACAATTCATTCATTATTCACCCTTCCCAGTTCCAGTGCACAGAGGGTTATTTATACTCCATCCCAGAAACTCAAGTCCAACTTCTGACATTCCTTATTTCTAATTATCAACGCATTTGTTTTGACACCAGCCTGAAGTGCTTTGGGTCATCTGTGTAATTTAATTAAATTATTTCACTTCGTGGTAGCAAAATTACTTCCCTAACTGGGAATCGAACCCTGATAACTGAAGTGATTGGAAAGGTTTTGTGAAGCATTTAAATATGCCCTGCAAAAATCTCGCACTGCTCATTTAAAAACACGGTTACACTTTGTTTCAGTGCGAAAGAAGGGGATTGAAAATGACAACAAAAACACCAGGCAGCAAGTGCATTAAGACAAATTCAAACGTTTCACAAAGTTGGTACGACGAAGCAACGGCTGAGCTAAAGTGGGCACTGACCAATAGTTAAGAAACATCTCATTATAAACGATGAGCCCACAAATATCAGGAACAGTGCAGTCTGGTCAATGTCAAACCCCTCCTTCCTTATTCAACAGAGACATGAATGGCAGACGGACGCCACAAAGTTTAATTAAAGAGGGAAATACAAGTCACATTTAATTTCCAAATCCTTTCCCTGTGAAATTCTTTCACTTTATTTCAAATCTTACTGCGTTGATTCTGAAAATGAGCACCATGTGATTTTATCTTTAATATTGATTCTATTTTCTGTGTACGGTAGGAATTACCGCTCCAGTTTTGAGCTCAATTTGACAAAAGTTGCCCCAGATTCCTGGTGTCGTCAGCAAAGAATATTTAGAGCCAGATTCCTAAAATAGTGTTTAATTATATTAGTTCACAGGATCTGGGTGTCACTGGCAGGCCAGAATTTATTGCCCAACCCTAATTGCCCTTGAGAAGGTGGTGGTGAGCCACCATCTTGAACCGCTGCAGTCCGTGTGGAGAAGGTGCTCCCACAGAGCTGTTAGGGAGGGAGTTCGAGACTTTTAACCCATTGACGATGAAGGAACGACCGATATATTTCCAAGTCAGGATGGTGTGTGACTAAATCTAACAATGGCTGGTGTCACAGGCACCAAACATTTTAAAGCAATGTCCTAAAATGTAGTGTGTAAAATGAGACAAGATAATAATTCACAGAAAAATAGAAACATAGAAAATAGGTGCAGGAGTAGGCCATTCGGCCCTTTGAGCCTGCACCGCCATTCAATGAGTTCATGACTGAACATGCAACTTCAGTACCCCATTTCTGCTTTCTCGCTATACCCCTTGATCCCCCAAGTAGTATGGACTACATCTAACTCGTTTTTGAATATATTTACTGAATTGGCCTCAACAACTTTCTGTGGTAGAGAATTTCACAGGTTCACCACTGTCTGGGTGAAGAAGTTTCTCCTCATCTCGGTCCGAAATGGCTTACCCCTTATCCTTAGACAGTGACTCTTGGTTCTGGACTTCCTCAACATTGGAAACATTCTTCCTGCATCTAACCTTTCGAACCTCGTCAGAATTTTAAATGTTTCTGAGATCCCGTCTCATTCTTCTGAACTCCAGTGAATACAACCCAGTTGATCCAGTCTTTCTTGATATAGAAACATAGAAACATAGAAAATAGGTGCAGGAGCAGGCCATTCGGCCCTTCTAGCCTGCACCGCCATTCAATGAGTTCATGGCTGAACATGCAACTTCAGTACCCCATTCCAGCTTTCTCACCATACCCCTTGATTCCCCTAGTAGTAAGGACTTCATCTAACTCCTTTTTGAATATATTTAGTGAATTGGCCTCAACAACTTTCTGTGGTAGAGAATTCCACAGGTTCAACACTCTCTGGGTGAAGAAATTCCTCCTCATCTCAGTCCTAAATGGCTTCCCCCTTATCCTTAGACTGTGTCCCCTGGTTCTGGACTTCCCCAACATTGGGAACATTCTTCCTGCATCTAACCTGTCTAACCCCGTCAGAATTTTAAACGTTTCTATGAGGTCCCCTCTCATTCTTCTGAACTCCAGTGAATACAAGCCCAGTTGATCCAGTCTTTCTTGATAGGTCAGTCCCGCCATCCCGGGAATCAGTCTGGTGAACCTTCGCTGCACTCCCTCAATAGCAAGAATGTCCTTCCTCAGGTTAGGAGAACAAAACTGTACACAATACTCCAGGTGTGGCCTCACCAAGGCCCTGTACAATTGTAGCAACACCTCCCTGCCCTTGTACTCAAATCCCCTCGCTATGAAGGCCAACATGCCATTTGCTTTCTTAACCGCCTGCTGTACCTGCATGCCAACCTTCAATGACTGATGTACCATGACACCCAGGTCTCGTTGCACCTCTCCTTTTCCTAATCTGTCACCATTCAGATAATAGTCTGTCTCTCTGTTTTTACCACCAAAGTGGATAACCTCACATTTATCCACATTATACTTCATCTGCCATGCATTTGCCCACTCACCTAACCTATCCAAGTCGCTCTGCAGCCTCATAGAATCCTCCTTGCAGCTCACACTGCCACCCAACTTAGTGTCATCCGCAAATTTGGAGATACTAATTTAATCCCCTCGTCTAAATCATTAATGTACAGTGTAAACAGCTGGGGCCCCAGCACAGAACCTTGCGGTACCCCACTAGTTACTGCCTGCCATTCTGAAAAGTCCCCATTTACTCCTACTCATTGCTTCCTGTCTGACAACCAGTTCTCAATCCATGTCAGCACACTACCCCCAATCCCATGTGCTTTAACTTTGCACATTAATCTCTTGTGTGGGACCTTGTCGAAAGCCTTCTGAAAGTCCAAATATACCACATCGACTGGTTCTCCCTTGTCCACTCTGCTGGAAACATCCTCAAAAAATTCCAGAAGATTTGTCAAGCATGATTTCCCTTTCACAAATCCATGCTGACTTGGACCTATCATATTACCTCTTTCCAAATGCACTGCGATGACATCCTTAATAATTGATTCCATCATTTTACCCACGACCGATGTCAGGCTGACCGGTCTGTAATTCCCTGTTTTCTCTCTCCCTCCTTTTTAAAAAAGTGGGGTTACATTGGCTACCCTCCACTTCATAGGAACTGATCCAGAGTCAATGGAATGTTGGAACATGACTGTCAATGCATCCACTATTTCCAAGGCCACCTCCTGAAGTACTCTGGGATGCAGTCCATCAGGCCCTGGGGATTTATCGGCCTTCAATCCCATCAATTTCCCCAACACAATTTCCCGACTAATAAGGATTTCCCTCAGTTCCTCCTCCTTACTAGACCCTCCGACCCCTTTTATATCCGGAAGGTTGTTTGTGTCCTCCTCAGTGAATACCGAACCAAAGTACTTGTTCAATTGGTCCGCCATTTCTTTGTTCCCCGTTATGACTTCCCCTGATTCTGACTGTAGGGGACCTACGTTTGTCTTTACTAACCTTTTTCTCTTTACATATCTATAGAAACTTTTGCAATCCGTCTTAATGTTCCCTGCAAGCTTCCTCTCGTACTCCATTTTCCCTGCCCTAATCAAATCCTTTGTCCTCCTCTGCTGAGTTCTAAATTTCTCCCAGTCCCTGGGTTCTCTGCTATTTCTGGCCAATTTGTATGCCACTTCCTTGGCTTTAATGCTATCCATGATTTCCCTTGATAGCCACGGTTGAGCCACCTTCCCTTTTTTATTTTTACGACAGACAGGAATGTACAATTGTTGTAGTTCATCCATGCGGTCTCTAAATGTCTGCCATTGCCCATCCACAGTCAACCCCTTCAGTATCATTCGCCAATCTATCCGAGCCTATTCACGCCTCATACCTTCAAAGTTACCCTTCTTTAAGTTCTGGTCCATGGACTCTGAATTAACTGTTTCATTCTCCATCCTAATGCAGAATTCCACCATATTATGGTCACTCTTCCTCAAGGGGCCTCGCACAACGAGATTGCTAATTAATCCTCTCTCCTTACACAACACCCAGTCTAAGATGGCCTCCCCCCTAGTTGGTTCCTCGACATATTGGTCTAAAAAACCATCCCTTATGCACTCCAGGAAATCCTCCTCTACCGTATTGCTTCCAGTTTGGTTAACCCAATCTATGTGCATATTAAAGTCACCCATTATAACTGCTGCACCTTTATTGCACGCACCCCTAATTTCATGTTTGATGCCCTCCCCAACATCACTACTACTGTTTGGAGGTCTGTACACAACTCCCACTAACGTTTTTTGTCCTTTGGTATTCTGCAGCTCTACCCAAATAGATTCCACATCATCCAAGCTAATGTCCTTCCGAACTATTGCCTTAATTTGCTCCTTAACCAGCAATGCTACCCCACCTCCTTTTCCTTTTATTCTATCTTTCCTGAATGTTGAATACCCCTGGATGTTGACTTCCCAGCCCTGATCATCCTGTAGCCACGTCTCCATAATCCCATTCACATCATATTTGTTACCATCTATTTGCACAGTTAATTCATCCACTTTATTGCGGATACTCATTGCATTAAGACACAAAGCCTTCAGGCTTGTTCTTTTAACACCCTTTGTTCTTTTAGAATTTTGCTGTACAGTGGCCCTTTTTGTTCTTTGCCTTGGGTTTCTCTGCCCTCCACTTTTCCTCATCTCCTTTCTGTCTTTTGCTTTTGCCTCCTTTTTGTTTCCCTCTGTCTCCCTGCATTGGTTCCCATCCCCCTGCCATATCAGTTTAAATCCTCCCCAACAGCACTAGCAAACAGTCGCCCGAGGATATTGGTTCCGGTCCTGCCCAGGTGCAGACCGTCCGGTTTGTACTGGTCCCACCTCCCCCAGAACCGGTTCCAATGCCCCAGGAATTTGAATCCCTCCCTGTTGCACCACTGCTCAAGCCAGGTATTCATCTGCGCTATCCTGCGATTCCTACTCTGACTATCACGTGGCACTGGTAGCAATCCCGAGATTACTACTTTTGAGGTCCTACTTTTTAATTTAGCTCCTAGCTCCTTAAATTCGTTTCGTAGGACCTCATCCCTCTTTTTACCTATGTCGCTGGTACCAATGTGCACCACGACAACTGGCTGTTCTCCCTCCCTTTTTAGAATGTCCTGCACCCGCTCCGAGACATCCTTGACCCTTGCACCAGGGAGGCAACATACCATCCTGGAGTCTCGGTTGCGGCCGCAGAAACGCCTATCTATTCCCCTCACCATTGAATCCCCAATCACTATTGCTCTCCCACTCTTTTTCCTGCCCTCCTGTGCAGCAGAGCCAGCCACGGTGCCATGAACTTGGCTGCTGCTGCCCTCCCCTGATGAGTCATCCCCCTCAACAGTACCCAAAGCAGTGTATCTGTTTTGCAGGGGGATGACCGCCATCCCGGGAATCAGTCTGGTGAACCTTCACTGTACTCCCTCAATAGCAAGAATGTCCTTCCTGAATTTATGAGACTAAAACTGTACACAATACTCCAGGTTCGGTCTCACCAAGGCCCTGTACATCTGTAGTAACACCTCCCTGCCCCTATACATAAATCCCCTCGGTATGAAGGCCAACATGCCATTTGCTTTCTTAACCACCTGCTGTACCTGCATGCCAACCTTCAATGACTGATGTACCATGACACCCAGGTCTCATTGCACCTCCCCTTTTCCTAATCTGTCACCATTCAGATAATAGTCTGTCTCTCTGTTTTTACCACCAAAGTGGATAACCTCACATTTATCCACATCATACTTCATCTGCCATGCATTTGCCCACGCATGACATGCAAAGCAGGGAAAGTAATGTCGAAAATGGGGCTGTATAAAATTAATGTGAATATTTTTCTGCCTGACACGGTTTTGGAAGCAGATTTAAAATTAACTTTCCAAAGGGAAATATAGTTGAATAAGAAACATTTGCAGGGTGCTGGGGAATGGGACTAATTGGAAATTTCTTTCACAGAGCCAGCACAGGTAACAACATAAGAAATCGGAGCAGTAGTAGGCCATACGGCTCCTCAAGCCTGCTACACCATTCAATAAGATCATGACTCATCGTCGATCTCAACTCCACTTTCCCGCTCGATCTCCCGATCCCTTGATTCCCCGAGACTCCAAAAATCTATCTAACGCAGCCTTGAATATATTCAGAGACTCAGCATCCGCAGGCCTGTGGAGCAGAGAATTCCACAGATTCATAACCCTCTGAGTGAAGAAATTCCTCCTCATCTCTGTCTTAAATGGCCGACCCCTTAACCTGAGACTGTGCCCCCTGGTTCTAGATACTCCAACCCGGGGGAAACAACCTCTCAGCATCTACCCTGTCAATCCCCTTCAGAATATTGTGTGTTTCAATGAGATCACCTCTCATTCTTCTAAACTACCGGAGAGTATAGTCCCATTCTACACAATCTCTCAACTTAAGACAGTCCTCTCATCCCAGGAATCAATCTGGTGAATCTCTGTTGTACCGCCTCCCCGGCAAGTACATCCTTCCTCAGATAAGGAGACCAAAACTGTGTGCAGTACTCCAGGTGTGGTCTCACCAGGGCCCTGTACAATTGTAGCAAGACTTCCTTACTCTTGTACTGTGGGCTATATATTCGGTACTATGGGGCAACTGCAAACAGTGCTCCCTGGCAGTCTAGTGGTTAGGGTTTGGTGCTCTCATTGCTGTGGTCAGTGTTTGATTTTCGGTCAGGGAAAGCGTTGTTACAGAGCAAGTTGATTAAAAATAATTCAAGTCGGTGAAATATTGAATAATAATTTCAATCAGCATTAATGCACCCACATGTATTGCACACTGAAGGAAATACAAATATGTTTGCCCAGCGACTGTTGAATTTTAATAACTTTTTATACAACCTTAGAATCAGCAGAAAAACAGGATATTCGGCCATAGTACTTATCTAAGGAAGGATATACTTGCCTTGGAGATGGTGCAACAGAGGTTCAACAGAATTATTCCTGGGATGAGAGGGCTGTCCTATGATAAGAGATTGTGTAGAATATGCCGATACTCTCTGGAGTTTCGAAGAATGGGAGGTGATCACGTTGAAACGGACAATATTCTGAAGGGGATTGACAGGATAGATGTTGACAAGCCCGGCTAGCTCAGTCGGTAGAGCATGAGACTCTTAATCCCAGGGCCGTGGGTTTGAGCCCCATGTTAGTCAATTACTGTTCCTAAATATTTATGTTGCTTTCACGGAAAAACATCATTAATGAACCCATAATCTTCTATTATTTAGAGATATTTAGAGGGCACCTTTCAATGCTTCACAAAACCATTCCTTTCGCTGCAGCCACCCGGGATCGTTTCCCGGTTTGGGAAGTAAATTTGATATCACCGTTTGGAATTGAAGTGGAGTAATTTTATGAAGTTCGATGGATGTCCCAAAGCACTTCAGAGTGGTGTCAAAACAAATGAGTTTGTAATTAAAAACACTGAATGTCAGTAGTGGGATTCAAATCTACACCGCCAGAGGAGACTTCTGCCTGAATGTAGCTCTTTAGACCGCTCAGCCATCCTGACTGTTGCATGGTTCAGTTACAAGTTATTACTCAGGAAAGTTTCAGAACGGGCGCTTGTTCAGTGTTTCTGGAAGGCCCAGTGATCGGGATATCCTCTCCCCCGGGGTTTTCTTGAGCCTGTGCTCGGTGCACGAGGAGCTTTGGCCCGGGTCCGAGGTAGTTTGCATCCCAGGGATGGACAATAACCCTCTGAGCTCTGGAACTGGGGAAGAGCGAATAATTAATGAGTTGTTTGTGGGTATCAAATGCAACTTAGATCTGATGGTATAAACCGATAGTGTTGATTCGCAGAATGAAAGAAATGCGAACAGAGACAATCGAAATTTCAAAAACTGAACTTTAATAATTAGTGAAACTTTAACCCTTGATGAAGTTTTATCCCCGATCTGATTTTACACACTCTCGATTTGAGTAGATTAGTTTTAAAATGTTCATTGCTCATGCGACAATGTATCCCGGACAGCTTTTGTTCAATTTTATTGCAGACAAGTTTTTGCTTCACAAATAATGTTTCCTCACAGGCTCGAAACAGAGACCTTTCGCGTGTGAGGCAAACATGATAACCGCTACACTACGGAAACTGCTGTTTAGCACAGTGCCCAGAGAGAAGTGTTCAGCAACAAGCTGAAATGCTCAATCCCTCTCTCCGCAAAACGTTCCTTTCACAAACATTTCTCTGAACGGAACTGCACCAAACAACAATGTTCTCCTTTCAAAGTCATTAAACTCCCCAATTTCCACATCTGCAATTTTAAGGACAAGGACTGAAAGCGCTTTGCGATCAGAAAATTGCAGGAAACCCCTGTGGTTAATGAAAGGGCTTTTGATGGTTGATTTCCGTACACACCTTGTGTTATGTATTTAACCCTTGGCGATCTGTATCACACCACCACCAGAGGGCCTACCTGTTGGAGTCCCAAGGGATTCCAGCATCCATTGGGAGCACGGTATAGAAGCACTGTGGAGTTTTATTAAAGGAGCTAATGTCATACTTACTCATTGTTCACAGTACTCAGTTTGATTCTTTATTATGAGCGTATCAATTGGCGACGAGACAACGAACAACCACGCGAAAATTCAAGTAACAGTTGGTATAACTTGATAACAGCACAGCTGGCAATGGTTGCGGAATATATTCGTGCAGCCAAAACGCACAATGACAACCTGGAACTGCACGGCACCGAATCCTCAGGGAAAAACAATTAAAGGCTTTGTCCCTGAATGGGCTACGATCCACCAACCTTGCAGTTAATAGCTGAACGCACTAATCCATTGCACCACAGAGACTGATAGATGCACATATTGCAAGACATCCCTGTGACATCGTCACAGAACACAGCACACACAGCTTCCTAACATGCAGGCTGCTCTCTCGGAACTCTCCGGAAAGAGCCTGTTCTGTTTCCTGATTAACTATACAGTTGCAGAACACAATACGTCCACATCCACAGTGTGGAGCTACAAGCATTACATGCTTCCAAACATTACAATCCAAAACTAGTGTGTCAGTCAGTTAAAGCTTCAGATTGCTCTGACCGGGATGGAACTTGTCCACTCTCAGTTGTACTTTTCCCAAATAAAGGGTGGGACATTCATTGTGGATGTGTGGAAGCAGTCTGGTCCCGCACACTGCAGACACTTCCATGTCACCACCAACCAGCTCTCCCACAACCGGTGTGATCTACCTTCCAGCCTTCCGGTGCCTTGTCTGTGACGAAGTATTCTGATTGTCCCGAAGCCGGTATCCTTTGTCATCAATAGGGTTTTAAGTTGTTTCGGTAATTTTTACCAGCTGGACAGTCGAGGCACAAATTGTAGAGTGGAAAACTTGCGTGGACCCCGGTTTTCTAGTGGTTGATTTTCCTGATTGGTTTTTTGAAGTTCTTTTCTCCGATGTCGTGATGTCTCTTCCTGTGTTATCTCGCCGTTTGCTCTCGATCTTGATCTTGTTGTTCCAAAGTAATGGTCAGAAAAATAGGTTACTCTTGGTACGATAGGCTCCCAGTTATTCTCTGAGAGGCTGCTTAATCTTCGTGCCAAATCTAACGTTTCTTTTGTTTAAGTTTTGCTGCCCATTGATTTAAGTGGTCTTCTTTGTATAAGTTTTGGCGGACTAGCTAACTGAGACTTGATTAAATGTTTTAATCTGGTGTTGATAGACTTTGGGATGGTGATACTCCTTATTTATGAACTGATGAACTCTTGTCCATTGTAATAGCACTGCTTTGGCTTCGGGAAGTCAGAGCTGAGCCAGATATATCTATACATGTTGAAAATGTGTTGGAATATGGATGTGATATTTGGATCCTGTGGGTGGGGTGGATAATGTTTCTTCCGTGGTCGATTGTTTAAATGCTAATGTTTTCTGAGGGCCTGACTATGGTTAAAGAGCTCCCCCAGACAAACTGATGAGCTACAATATCCAAACTCTAAATCCCACCCCTCTGTCACTGCAGCTTTTCCCCACAGGCCCAAACATGCCTTTTAAAATCCCAAACTTGGTTAAGAATTGTAGATTCCTTCCATATGCTTTTTAGAATCCCAAACTTTATGTTTAATAGGCCTAAATCGAATTTCCTTTTCAGTGAGTCCAAACACTGGTGGATCCATGAATTTTGGAATCTACATTGGCAGTCCCTCGGAATCGAGGAAGACATGCTTCCACTCGTAAAGTGAGTTCTTTGGTGGCTGAACAGTTCAATACTAGAGCCACAGACCCTATCACAGGTGGGACAGATAGTCGTTGAGGGAAGGGATGCGTGGGACAGGTTCTGCTGTCTACACTTGATTTCTGCATGCACTCGGCGTTGAGACTCGAGGTGCTCAGCGCCCTCTCGGATGCACTTCCTCCACTTAGGGTGGTCTTGGGTCAGGGACTCATGGGTGTCAGTGGGGATGTTGCACTTTATCAGGGAGGCTTTGAGTGTGTCCTTGTAGATTTCTGCTGCCCACTTTGGCTCGTTTGCCATGAAGGAGTTCCGAGTAGAGCACTTGCTTTGGGAGTCTCGTGTCTGGCATGCGGACTATGTGGCCTGCCCAGCGGAGCTGATCGAGTGTGGTCAGTGCTTCAAAGCTGGGGATGTTAGCCTGAATAAGGCCGTTGATGTTGGTGCGTCTGTCCTCCCAGGGGATTTGTAGGATCTTGCGGAGACATCGTTGGTGATATTTCTACAGCAACTTGAGGTGTCGACTGTACATGGTCCATGTCTCTGAGCCTTACAGGAGGGCAGGTATTACTACAGCCCTGTAGACCATGAGCCTGGTAGCAGTTTTGAGGGCCTGGTCTTCAAACACACTTTTCCTCAAGCGGCCGAAGGCTGCACTTGCGCATGGAGGCCGTGTTGAATCTCGTCGTCGATGCCTGCTCTTGTTGATAGGAGGCTCCCGAGATATGGGAAGTGGTCCATGGTGTCCAGGGCCGCGCCGTCGATCTTGATGACTGGGGGACAGTGCTGTGCGGTGAGGACAGGGTGGTGGAGGACCTTTGTCTTATGGATGTTTAGCGTAAGGCCCATGCTTTCATACGCCTCAGTAAATACGTCGACTATGTCCTGGAATTCAGCCTCTGTATGTGCGCGGACGCAGGCCTTGGTGAGGCCTCACCTGGAATATTGTGTACAGTTTTGGTTTCCTAATCTGAGGAAGGACATTCTTGCTATTGAGGGAGTGCAGCGAAGGTTCACCAGACTGATTCCCGGGAGGGCAGGACTGACATGTAAAGAAAGACTGGATCAACTAGACTTTTCTTCACTGGAATTTAGAAGAATGAGAAGGGATCGCATAGAACATATACAGGTCTGATGGGATTGGACAGGTTAGAGGCAGGAAGTATGTTCCCGATGTTGGGGAAGTCCAGAACCAGGGGTCACAGTCTAAGGACAAGGGGTAAGCCATTTAGGACCGAGATGAGGGAAAACTTCTTCACTCAGAGAATTCTGAACCTGTGGAATTCTCTACCACAGAAAGTTGTTGAGGCCAGTTCGTTAGATATATTCAAAAGGGAGTTAAATGTGGCCATTACGGCTAAAGGTATCAAAGGTATGGAGAGAAAGCAGGAAAGGGGTACTGAGGTGAATGATCAGCCATGATCATATTGAATGGTGGTGCAGGCTCGAAGGGCCGAATGGCCTAATCCTGCACCTGTTTTCTATGTTTTTATGTTTCTATGTTTCTATGCAAAGCACAGAAAAAAATGGTTGAAGTATCGAGCCTGCCTCAGGTAGCATTTCTTTCATTGTGCAAAAGAAGTTGACGGGTTAATTAATGATGCAATCCCGTGAAAGCAACACAAAAGTTGAACAAAAAAACACACGGTGACTGGCAGGTGAGCGCTGCTTCTGACACCCGGTGGGAATGGGCGGGGATTTTAAAGCCCCTTGTGTTGTGAAACCTTCATATAGTCAAACATTTCCGATGTGCTGTATCGACCTCGTGGCGCAACGGTAGCGCGTCTGACCCCAGATCACGTTGAGGTCACTGTTCTTCAGGGTAATTCGGGAATTTATATTTTCTTTGCTGTTTGGCAATAACCAGACCCTTGCTCCAAGGTCTGTCTCACTGTTTCCCCGGTGTCAGACAGAGACACGCCTGCTGCCCTCATTTATTTCATGTGACAGGACACAAAAGTTCAAAATAAACCTGCAGTTGGCCTCATACAGCATTAAATAGTCAGGATGGCCGACCGGTCTCAGGTTCTGTGTTTAGGTCGCAGTATCGTCTGGAGGTGTGGGTTCACATCACACTTCTGACACTTCCTGTTTTTAATCATGAAGTGAAACTCATTGTTTGACACCACGACCAACGCCTTAAAAGTGGGATTTTGCAGTCCACCTGCTCGCTTAACATTTCCGTCTGACTTGGTGCTGAAAGTGGAGATGTTTCCGCAGTGTAGCGGTTAATACGTTCGCCTCACACGCGAAAGCTCACCAGGCGGGATTATTTTCTGGAGCTTTCTCCTCATGCATGCTCAGGGGCGAGTTTGTTCTCCTGTGAAATGTCGTAAGATCATAAGCATGTAAGAATTAGGGGCCGGAGCAGGCCATTCGGCCCCTCGAGCCTGGTCCACCATTCAATAAGATCCTGGCAGTTCCTCGACAGCAAGTTTAAACATCTGGGGCGGAGCTGTAATCAACGACAAAAAGGTACATTTTGCAGAAGCCCAGCTAACTCAGTCAGTCGATCATGAGATACTAAATCTCAGGGTCAGAGGTGCAAGCCCACGTTTGGTTATTATTTTTCATCGAATTATATAATCAGAAGTTTACAGCACGGAAGGAGGCCATTTCGGGCCATCGTGACCGTGCCGGCCAATAACAGGCTCTCCAGACGAATCCCACTTTCCAGCTCTCGGTCCATAACCCTGCAGGTTACTACACTTCAGGTGCACATCCAAGCACTTTTTAAATGTGGTGAGAGTTTCTGCCTCTCCCACCCTTTCAGGCAGTGAGTTCCAGACCCACACAAACCTCTGCGTGAAGAAATTTCCCCTCAAATCCCCTCTACACCTTCTACCAATGACTTAAAATTTATGCCCCATTGTTGTTGACCCCTCTGCTAAGGGAAATGGGCCCATTCTATCCACTATGTCAAGGCCCCTCATAATTGTATACACTTCAATGATGCCTCCCCTCAGCCCACTTTGTTCCAAGAAAAAAAAAACAGCCTATCCAATCTGTCCTCATAGCTAAGATTCTCCACTCCCGATAACATCCTCGAAATCTCCTCTGTAAGTCTCCAGTGCAATCACAGTCTTCTTCCTGTAAAGTGGTGACGAGAACTGCACGCAGTACTCCAGCTGTGGCCTAACCAGTGTTTTATATTCAAGCATAATCCACCTGCTCTCTTATTCTGTGCCTCGGCTAAAAAAGGCCAGCATTCTGTATGTCTTCTTAACCAGCTTATCCACCTTGCCTGCTAGCTTAAGGGATCTGTGGACATGCACTCCCAGGTCGCTTTGTTCCTCTACAATTCTCAATGTCCTACCATTTAATGTTTAAGCTCTTTCTATTGTGTCTGTAAGCACTCAAGTAATGACTCCATGAGGCAAGGTAGTGTACTTGAACTGTGGTGACCTTAGTCCATTTATTGCAGCTCCTGAGTGAGGGTACAGTATGGTGAGCTCCGTTTTATACCTGGTTACCTGTCGTGTACAGGTGACCCCGAGATCTCCACCAGTTGCACCCTCTGTTGGTACAGGCATAGTGTATACAGTGTGAAGGTACATCCAGTAGTCTTCTGTAACTGTACATTGAGTGTACAGGGAGTATACTTATATTAAACAGACACAACATCACTCTCCCCTAAGTCTTGTGCCACTTGCCTTTGCATTGTGTGCTCTGGCCCGAGACATGAGTGCCCAAAGCCCTTGCACCTTGTCTATGCTTTGGCTTGGTTCTCTCCCTGTGGACCCCCAAGTCCCTATTACCACGACATTGGGAAATGTTCAGCAGTGGATGGTTGGAGGTTGCAGTGGGTGTTGAGTGGGTTCTGGGTGTGATCCATGTGTGTCCATGGCTGCATACATCCATTCCCCCCCACCCCACCCCCCCATACATAGACCCTGTGTGTGGCTCAACACCTGCATGTGCAGGCCTGTACAGACAGAAAGAACAAAAAAACATCGGATTAGTTACATCACTGTTTGGGTTCTGCAGTAGTGGAACAAGTACATTTTACAGGTAAGGTACATACGTGGTATCACAGTCTTGCCCCTGGGTTGTGTAGGTGCAGGTGGGTGAGGACACTAGTTCCAGAGTAACCAGACTGTGTCCAGGTTGTCTGATGGCGGCGCTGTGTCCCCTGCCAGCTGGGTGGGCGCAGATCGCTCACCTGGCTGAGTCTCAGAGCCTTTGCCGTTGCCTAGTGGTAGGCAGAGCCACAGGAGTGTGTGGCCTCCCGGTCCTCCTTTGAAGGCTGCGGTGTTTCCCTGCTGCTCTTCAGCGATCGTGGGAGCCTGCTCATCCCAGGTCCCGTTGGGAGGGCAGGAGGGTGATATCCGCTCGCTCCCAGTACTGGCCCTGCTGGCCAGAGAGTTGGAGCCGAACGGGGGCAGGGTACCGGTAGTGGTGCCTTTGCCATCCGCTGATCACTGGCCCTGCAGCTGGTATGCTCCCTCTGTGTGTGGCCACACTCCCTGGGGTATCACATTGGTCCCGGAGGGGCAGGCTACATGGTCGCTGGACCTGGGTGCTGACGGGAGGTTGCCCTTGGTTTTGTCGGCATGCTTGTAAATCCTAGCATCGCACGTCATCACTTCGTTTACTCTCACAATAGATTGGTTCTGATCGCAATCGCCCGGCTTATCATGATTAGTTACATTTACAAACTTGAAATTGTCAGTTATCTTTTACATATGTATCACCATCATCGCTGTATAAAAAGTGGAACTGTCCCTTTAATTGTGATGGGTTGCCGGTCTCCTTTTAGAGGGTCTTGCAATCTTTACCCCAATCCGGTTCGCCGTTCGGCATCACGTGTTGCTCCCTTGTGGTCTGGCTGCCACCATCTTGACTTCAGGCCGTTCACCTCGTGGATTGGACGCCATCTTCTTTCTCTCCATGAGGTAGGCTGCAGTGATCCTTTTCTCCCCAGGTTCTGCCATGGAAGGCGGGAAGTTACCTTCTGCGTGAATTTTCTTCCTCTGGAGTCCTGCCATTGGAGCCTGGCAGGTGAGGTCTGGTCGTTTGGGCTGGATCATCTCGCCGTTGGGTTGAGCGGTCTGTGTCGTTACCTCACAGTCGAGTTGGGTGGTTGTTTTTTCAGGTGTTGTGCTGGATCCAACTTCGGGGTCATGGGGGATGTCGATCGCTGGAGGTTGGAGTTATTCCCAGCTCCAAGTGACCTTTTTCATCCACCTTCTTCCTAATAGCTTTGGACCATCACCAGCAATGATCCACAAAGGTAACCTGTGCATCCCGCCGCCATGGGACACCTGGACATCCACGCTGCCAACGACTGGGATGTATCGTTTGTGTAGGTGAGCAGTTTCACTTCGATCGGGATCATTTTAGGTCGTTCGATTGGATTGTCCCAGAGTTTCTCAAAGGCTGCCTGATTCATCAGTGACTGGCTCGCCCCTGTGTCCACCTCCATCGTGACTGGAACATAGTTGATTTCAACTTCCATTTTCAACGGGGAACTCTCGGTGGTGCAGGTAAACACTCCGTACACCTCATTGTCGCTGGACTCCGGATGATCGGCCAACTCTTCATCGACTCGGTGAGTACGATTTCTCTTGCATATTCGCTGGAGGTGGCCCTTCATGTTACAGCCTTTGCAAGTATAGTCTTTATAGCGGCACTGGTGGGCCCTGTGATTTCCTCCACAACGCCAGCATGGGGTTGGCCGGTTGGCCCCATGTGGCGGACTCAGGATTGTGGGACTCGGTGTTCTGTTCTCTCTTCCCTGAGAGAGACTGCTAGCAGCAGCCCTGCCTCTAAAAGGCAACTTTCGGTTCACAGTACTTGCTGGGTTAGAGTCCTAGAGCTGACACATACACTTGGAATCACAGGCCGAGATCATGAACGCCTGGCTCACGTTAATTGCCTTCTGCAGGGTGACCGTGGTGTCCGCAGAGAGCAGCCTGTAGAGAAGGCCCTCGTGACCGATTCCAATAACAAAGATGTCCCTTCGTGCTTCGGTGAGTTGTTCATTGAAATTTACGAGGGGTCCCAGAGGAGCCCTGATATTGCTCGCATATTTTGAAATTGCATCGAACTTTTGCAAAGAAGGACTTGCATATCTGCAGCGCCGTTCAGGAACTCATGACGCCCCAAAGCGCTTTACAGCCATTGAGTTATGTTTGAAGTGTTGCAGTTTGGGGAAAGATGTGCCCAGATCACCAAACATGAACCTCAACTCTTTGCGAATGAGTTCGGTGCAAATAATCAGGTGTCTCAGGGACTTGGACTTTCTTTGAATGAGTTCTGCTTGTACCTGTATTCAAGCTTGAAACAACAACTGGGCTTCCATCTCACGGGAGCAGCGTGTCGTGGTTAGCGAGTAGGTGACGTGGTTTGGGGTTGATGTACGTCACTTTCAATCTTTGAAATTTCACCAAGCGAAGATATGATGAATCCAACTGTCCCTGTCAGCATTTTGTTCGGGTTTAATCACAGGAATATCCGCAGTCAGGGGCTGAAAAGGAATTCAAACCTAATACCGGCTTCGGGACAATCAGAATACATCGTCATCGACAAGGCACCGGAAGGCTGGAAGGTAGATCACACCGGTTGTGGGAGAGCTGGTTGGCGGTGACATGGAAGTGTCTGCAGTGTGCGGGACCAGACTGCTTCCACACATCCACAATGAATGTCCCACCCTTTATTTGGGAAAAGTACAACTGAGAGTGGACAAGTTCCATCCCGGTCGGAGCAATCTGAAGCTTTAACTGACTGACACTCTGGTTTTGGATGTCTTGCACCTTATACTTCCATCAGTCTCTGTGGCGCAATGGGTTAGCGCGTTCGGCTGTTAACCGAAAGGTTGGTGGTTCAAGCCCACCCAGGGACGAAGTGTTTAACTGTTTTTCCCCGAGTATTCGGTGCCGCACAATCCCAGGTTGTCATTGTGTGTTTTGGCTGCATGAATCGATTCCGCAAATGTTGCCAGCAGTGCTGTTATCCAATTAGTTCCCACTCCAATATTTTATGAGCATTCAGTTCAAGTAAAACGATAACAATTTTTTACATGGATCATGTTCCTCCATCCAGCCCATTAGAAATAAATAATGTTATTGGGTTTAAAGAAACTGGTGGAAATTGAATCTATTGATACATATGTAGAACTGGAACTTCGGTCTCAAGTGCTCCTCCTGTCAAGAATAGACAGACACACAATCAATGGTTTTACAACTGAGTCATAAACACTTACAATTTTAAACCATTCTCATACAGCATGTAAATGAGATAGGGATAAAACTTCATCACATGTAAAGAGAAAATGAATGATTGAGGATACCACTGTTCCTCAGTAATTATATTAATATTTATTTCATTCTGAAGAAGGTTATCGGCTAATTAACGGTGATTAAAAGAATCCTTACTTTTGCACGTTGGCTGCATGTCGTCAATTTTATCAGGTTTTGAATTTAAAAATGGGTTACAATGCTGGTTGAATACATGACCCCAAAGTCTTTTTGGGATCACAGGTTGAGTCTCTCTGGTGGTTTACGCTCTCTTGTAGAGCACCTGAGTTGGGGCTCCGGTTGTTGGGCGCTGGCCTGTGTGTCTTCTGTTTGCGGTGCCTCAGGCCTATCCGGACTGCCCACAGTGACTGGGCTCTCCTCCCTTTGGTTCCGGTGTTCGGTCACCTGTGCTGGAGTGAACTCTATATCATGTTCTTCCTCTGCTTCTTCTATGGGGTTGCTGAACCGCCTTTTTGTTTGATCCACATGTTTGCGGCAGATTTGTCCATTGGTAAGTTTAACTACCAGAATCCTATTGCCCTCTTTGGCAATCACAGTGCCTGCGAGCCATTTAGGCACTGCAGTGTAGTTGTGGACAACAACAGGGTCGTTTGCACCAGTATATCGTATCCTCGCATTCCTGTCATGGTCGTTATATTGTGATTGGCGCCTGCTCTCAACAATTTCTTTCATGGTGGGGTGTATAAGGGATAACGGGTTTTGAGCGTCCTTATCATTAGCAGCCCTGCGGGTGGAACCCCTGTGAGCGAGTGTGGTCGGGATCTATTGGCCAACAGGAGGCGTGATAAGTGGCTTTGTAGGGAACCCCCTTGGATTCTGAGCATCCCCTGTGTGATTATCTGCACTTTTCGTTCTGCCTGGCCTTTGAGGCTGGCTTGAACGGTGCCTTTCTGACATGGTTAATTCCATTGCCTGCCATGAAGTCCTGGAATTCAGTGCTTGTGAAGCACGGGCCATTGTCGCTGACCAAGATGACCGGTAGACCGTGGGCGGCGAACATTGCCCGTAGACTTTCTACCGTGGCAGAGGATGTGGTTGAATTTAAAATGTCATCCTCGATCCATTTGGAGTGGGCGTCTACTTCAACCAAAAACATTTTTCCGATGAAAAGACCTGCGTAGTCATCATGGATGCGTGACCAAGTCTTGGCGGGCCATGGCCAGGGGCTAAGGGGGGCTTCCCTGGGCTCATTGCCCAGCTGGGCACACGTGTTGCACCTGCGAACACAAACTTCCAGATCTGCGTCTATCCCTGGCCACCAAACGTGTAACCTGGCAATTGCCTTCATCATGACAATGCCCGAATACTCATTGTGGAGTTCTCTGATGAACACCTCTCTGCCCATCTGGGGCATGACTACGCGGTTTCCCCACAGTGGGCAATCGGCCTGAATCGAGAGTTCAACCCTGCCCCTGTGAAATGGTTTAAATTCCTCAGGGCATGCCCTGTACGTGGCTGCCCAGTCCCCATTCAGGACACATTTCTTGACTAGCGACAATAGCGGGTCTCTATTTGTCCAGACTTTAATCTGAAGGGCTGTCACGGGTGAGCCTTCACTTGCGAAAGCTTCAACAGCCATGACCATCTCAGCGGCATGCTCGGTAGCCCCCTCAGTGGCGGCTAGTGGGAGCCTGCTGAGTGCATCGGCGCAGTTTTCATTGCCCGGTCTGTGCCGAATTGTGTCTTCATAGGTGGCTGACGTGTGTGCCCACCTCTGTATGCGGACCGATGCGTTTGCATTTATGGCCTTGTTGTCGGCCAAAAGGGACGTTAGGGGTTTGTGATCTGTCTCTAGCTCAAATTTCCTGCCAAACAGGTACTGGTGCATTTTCTTTACCGCATATACACGTGCTAGCGCCTCCTTTTCTATCATCCCGTAGCCCCTTTCTGCCTGGGACAGACCTCTGGAGGCATAAGCTACTGGCTGTAACTGACCCTTGGCATTGACATGCTGCAACACACACCCGACACCATAGGACGACGCATCGCACGTTAACACAAGTTTCTTACATGGGTCATATCGCGTTAACAGATTTTTGGAACATAACAAATTGTGTGCTCTATTAAAAGCCCTTTCCTGGCTGTCCCCCCAGACCCATTCGAGACCTTTGCTTAGGAGAACGTGTAGCGGCTCTAGTAGCGTGCTCAATTTGGGAAGAAAGTTACCAAATAGTTCGGGAGCCCCAGGAACAAACGCAGCTCCGTCGTGTTACGGGGTCTGGGTGCTCTCTGGATCGCTTCCGTCTTGGACGCAGTAGGGCTCATCCCGTCTACT
This sequence comes from Pristiophorus japonicus, assembly GCF_044704955.1. Taxonomy (NCBI): domain Eukaryota; kingdom Metazoa; phylum Chordata; class Chondrichthyes; family Pristiophoridae; genus Pristiophorus; species Pristiophorus japonicus. The sequence goes on from NW_027254488.1 coordinate 3,533,446, forward strand.
CCTACCCTCATCCTCAGGAATTCTAACTCTGGAGCTAGGAAGACGCACTTCGCCTTTTTCAGTCGCAGCCCTACCCGGTCCAGTCTGCGAAGCACCTCCTCCAGGTTGTGGAGGTGTTCTTCAGTATCGTAACCCGTGATGAGGTTGTCGTCCTGAAAAACCATCGTCCCTGGAATCGACTTGAGGAGGCTTTCCATATTTCGTTGGACGATCGCGGCGGCCGAGCGAATCCCGAACGGACATCTGTTGTACTCAAACAAGCCCTTGTGTGTCGTGATGGTGGTCAGCTTCTTCAACTCTCTCGCCAGCTCCTGGGTCATGTAAGCTGAGGTCACGTCCAATTTTGACAAAAGTTTGCCACCGGATAGCATCGCAAAGAGGTCCTCCGCTCTCGGTAGCGGGTACTGGTCTTGGAGTGACACCCGATTGATGGTGGCCTTGTAATCACCATATATCCTGACGGACCCATCCGCCTTGAACACCGGTACAATCAGGCTCGCCCAGTCACTGAATTCGACTGGCAAAATGATACCTTCCCTCAGCAGGCAGTTAAATTCACCTTCTATCTTTTCCCGCATCACGTACGGCACCGCTCTAGCCTTGTGGTGTCCTGGCCTGGCTTCCGGGTTTATGTGAATCACTTCCTTGGCCCCCATGAAAGTGCCAATGCCGGGTTGAAATAATGAGTCAAATTTGTGCAGGATCTGTGAGTATGAAACTCGCTCCACAGAGGAAATAGCATTAAACATTGCCCCATTTCCAGTTCATGACAGCAAGCCAACTCCTCCCCAGTAGTGCGGGACCGTCCCCCGGGACAAACCAGAGTGGCAGCCTGTTCTCCGAATCTTTGTGGGTCATGATTATCGTGGCGCTGCCAAGCACCGGAATGATCTCCTTGGTGAATGTCCGTAGCTGTGCGTCAATCGGTGATAATTTTGGCCCGACTGGCATTGGACGCCCACAACTTTTCAAACTATTTGATACCCATCAGGGACTGGCTAGCCCCCGTGTCTAGCTCCATTGATACTGGGATGCCACTGAGGAGCACTTTCATCATTATCGGTGGCGTCCTGGTGTATGAACTGTATACGTGCTCCACATGAACTCACTGAACTTCAGCTTCCAGCGATTTCCCCCAGCGTTCATTTCTGCAATTTCTGTAGGTATTTTGTTCATCTCTGCAAACTCCGGCTGAGTTTGTGCCTCCATGCCTCCAACATGAGCTTTTGTTGGAAACAAAAGATCCCTTGCTCATCAATCGTCCTTGACTACCCCTGTGACTGTCCTTGAGTGTGCTATTAACAGGTGTTGATGGCCCCATTACTGGCCACATTGTCCCTTGCAATGGTGTGAATCGCCGTTCTGCTTGCCATTATCTCTGTCGAACTCCCCCTCTGGGTTCGACTACATGTTGGGGCATGCCCGATTGCCCTTGTCTGCCTGTAGAACTGTGTGCTGCTTCAAAAATGTTGATTCTCTGTCCCAACCATTCCTTAACACAGTATCTCTCGTCTATTCTGCTAGCGGCCATGCTCACGTGGTTTAAATCCCAGTTTCTCGTCGCCATTGATACATCCTTACTATACAGTAGAAATGCACACGAGGCCCATGCTTGAGAGAAGGTCAGTCTGTGGCCTGTCCTTTATTCCTTAGCACTCAAGTGATGAAAATGGGTGGAGCTTCCGCTTTTATACCTGAAGGTCCAGGTTAGAAGTGTCTCCCACAAGTTCACCACCTAGTGGTCATTGTTCTCACAGTGTACAACTGAGGTCAGATTATACATGGGTTACAATGTTGGTTGAATACATGACAATAAGCACTTAAAATTTTAAACCATTCTCCTAAAATACAGTGTGTAAACGAGATAGGGATAAAAGTTCATCACATGTAAAGATAAAATTAATGATTGAAGCTAGTAAAAGATCCTCTCGGAATAAGTGATCACAGTATGGTTGAATTTGTAATACAGATTGAGGGTGAGGAAGTAGTGTCTCAAACGAGCGTACTATGCTTAAACAAAGGGGACTACAGTGGGATGAGGGCAGAGTTGGCTAAAGCAGACTGGAAACACAGAGTAAACGGTGGCACAATTGAGGAACAGTGGAGGACTTTTAAGGGGCTCTTTCAAAGTGCTCAACAAAAATATATTCCAGTGAAAAAGAAGGGCAGTAAGAGAAGGGATAACCAGCCGTGGATAACCAAGGAAATAAAGGAGAGTATCAAATTAAAAACCAATGCGCATAAGGTGGCCAAGGTTAGTGGGAAAATAGAAGATTGGGAAAATTTTAAACGACAGCAAAGAATGACTAAGAAAGCAATAAAGAAAGGAAAGATAGATTACGAAGGTAAACTTGTGCAAAGCATAAAAATGGATAGTTAAAGCTTTTACCGATATATAAAACGGAAAAGAGTGACTAAAGTAAATGTTGGTCCCTTAGAAGATGAGAAGGGAGATTTAAAAATGGGAACTGTGGAAATGGCTGAGACCTTAAACAATTATTTTGCTTCGGTCTTCACAATGGAAGACACAGAAACCATGCCAGAAATTGCTGGTCACAGGAATGTGGGAAGAGAGGACCTTGAAACAATCACTATCACCAGAGGGGTAGTGCTGGACAGGCTAATGCGACTCAAGGTAGACAAGTCCCCTGGTCCTGATGAAATGCCAGGGTATTAAAAGAGATGGCGGAAGTAATAGCAGATGCATTCGTTATAATCTACCAAAATTCTCTGGACTCTGGGGAGGTACCAGCGGATTGGAAAGCAGCTAATGTAATGCCTCTGTTTAAAAAAGTGGGCAGACAAAAGGCAGGTAAATATAGGCTGGTTAGTTTAACATCTGTAGTAGGGAAAATGCTTGAAACTATCATGAAGGAAGAAATAGCGGGACATCAACATAGGAATAGTGCAATCAAGCAGACGCAGCATGGATTCATGAAGGGGAAATCATGTTTAACTAATTTACTGGAATTCTTTGAGTATATAACGAGCATGTTGGATAGAGGTGTACCGATGGATGTGGTGTATTTAGATTTCCAAAAGGCATTCGATAAGGTACCACACAAAAGGTTACTGCAGAAGATAAAGGTACGCGGATTCAGTGGAAATGTATTAGCATGGATAGAGAATTGGCTGGCTAACAGAAAGCAGAGGGTTGGGATAAATGGGCCCTTTTCGAGTTGGAAATCGGTGGTTAGTGGTGTGCCACAGGGCTCGGTGCTGGGACCACAACTGTTTACAATATACATAGATGAGCTGGAAGAGGAGACAGAGTGTAGTGCAACAAAATTTGCAGATGACACAAAGATTAGTGGGAAAGCGGGTTGTGTAGATGACACAGAGAGGCTGCAAAGAGATTTAGATCGGTTAAATGAATGGGCTAAGGTTTGGCAGATGGAATACAATGTCGGAAAGTGTGAGGTCATCAAAATTATCGTAATTTTCCCTTGGTGGTCGAGTGGTTAAGATCCTGAGCACTAACCTTCTTTCTATTCTCAATCAGTTTATCGCATGAAAATAATTGAGGTCTGTGAGAGGATGAATAATTGCATACCTCGGGAGCCTATTATCAGCGAGGGCAGGCATCGGTGACGAGGTTCAACACTGCCTCCAGTGCGCCAGTGCAGCCTTCGGCCGCCTGAGGAAGAGAGTGTTCGAATATCAGGCCCTCAAATCTGCCACTAAGCTCATGGTCTAACGGGCTGTAGTGATACCTGTCCTCCTGTATGACTCAGAGACATGGACCTTATACAGTGGACACCTCAAGTCGCTGGAGAAATACCACCAATGCTGTTTCTGCAAAATCCTGCAAATCCCCTTGGAGGACAGACGCACCAACGTTAGCGTCCTCAATCAGGCTAACATCCCCAGCATCGAAGCACTGACCACACTCGACCAGCTCCGTTGGACGGGCCACATTGTTCGCATGCCTGACACAAGACTCCAAAAGCAAGCGCTCTACTCGGAACTCCGACACGGCAAGCGAGCCCCAGGTGAACAGGGGAAACGTTTCAAGGACACTCAAAGCCACTTCATAAAATGCAACGTCCCCACCAACACCTGGGAGTCCCTGGATAAAGACCACCCTCAGTGGAGGAAGAGCATCTGGAGGGCGCTGAGCACCTCGAGTCTCATCGTCGAGAGCTTGCAGAACACATGCACAGACAGCGGAAGGAGCGTGTGGCAAACCAGTCCCACCCTTTCCTTCAACCACTGTCTGTCCCACCTGTGACAGAGACTGTAATTCCCATATTGGACGGTTCAGTCACCTGAGAACTCACTTTTAGAGTGGAAGCAAGTCTTCCTCGATTTCGAGGGACTGCCTATGATGATGATGAATTACTGTAATCACCGTTAATAACCCCGTTACTTTCTGTTACACACTGAGTTTACAGACTCTCTGGCTTCTCCTGCCCTTTGCGGGACACTTGTTCCGGGTGTAACTTTACAAACTGGGTGAGTTCGCGGCCCCTTATTCTAAGATTATGCCCCTTAGTTCCAGTCTCCCCAACCAGTGGAAACATCCTCTCTGCATCCTTCTTGTCAAGCCCCCTCATAATCTTATGCATTTTGATCAGATCACCACCTATTCTTCTGAATTCCAATGAGTAGAGGCCCAATGTACACAACCTTTCCTCATAAGTCAACCCCCTCATCTCCAGAATCAACCGAGTGAACCTTCTCTCAACTGCCTCCAGAGCAAGTATATCCTTTCGTAAATATGGAAAAAAAAACTGCACGCAGTATTCCAGGTGTGACCTCACCAATACCCTGTATAACTGTAGCAAGATTTCCCTGCTTTTATACTCCATCCCTTTTGCAATAAAGGCCAAGATTACATTGGCCTTCCTGATCACTTGCTGGTGATCTAGTTTGCTAGATATGGAGGCCAGCTTAACATTAGTCTTATTTGATTATTTTCTGTACCTGACCATGACATTTACATAAAAACATGTTGACTCTGTCGAATCATGTTATAATTTTCAAAGTGCCCTGACACCACTTCCTTAACAATGGATTACAGCATTTTCCCGATGACTGATGTCAGACTAACTGTCCTGTAGTTCCCGGTTTTCTCTCTCCCTCCTTTCTTGAATAGCGATGTTACATTTTCTACCTTCCGATCCGCTGGGACTCTTGTAGAATCTGGACATCGTGGTGCAAAGGTTACGGGTCTAACTCCCGATCAGGAGGCTGCGTGTTCAAATCAGTTAATTTAGCTGTTGTTCTTCCGGAATTGATATTGTGTTTGCTGTTTCACAATAACCAGACCCTTGCTCTAAAACCTGTCTCACTGTTTACCCATGGGCACGTTCATGTTACAATAAACATTCTGAATCAGATGCCTGAAGTACAGTGTGTAAAATGGGATATGGTTTAACAGTTAACATGCAAAGCACAGAACCAATTATTCAATTATCGACTTTCCCTCAGTTAACATTACTTTCACTGTGCAAAACAAGCTGATTGGTTAATTAATAAAGTTTTCCCGAGAAAGCGACATCAAATTTAACGATAATGATTCGCCCAACATGGGGCTCAAACCCACAATAGTGAGATTAAGAGTCTCATGCTGTATCTACTGAGCTAGCCAGGATTATGTAAATCCCATGTCCCTGTCGGTGATTGCAGCCAGGCGCCAGTTGGTTTCGCCCCATTTCCCGGTGTATCCCGATCCTGTCTGTCTCTCTGGCTCTGTTCAATCTGTGTGTGGCCACCTCCAGTTTGATTTTGAACAAATACCCGTGTTTGTGTATTCAGTAAAAACAGAAAATGCTGGAAACACTCAGCAGGTCGGGCAGTATCTGTGGAGGTGGGGAAGTGGGAATAATCGATGGGTTTGTTTGCGGCTTTGATCTGTTGCTGGGAAGTGAGGCAGCGCTGCAGGATGCTTTTTTTCGAGGTGTAAGCAGAGGTTTCCGTCGTGTAACGGTTATCACCTTCGCTGCACATGTGAAATATCCTCGGTTTGAGCACGGACAGAAACATTATTTTGGAGAATATTTTTCTGTGGAATACATTTTTTTAAAGTAGCCCGAGGTTCCTTTTATCATGAGCGATGAACATCTTAACTCACTCTCCTAAAATACAGTGTGTGTAAAATCAGACAGGGGATAAAACTTCATCAGTGATTAAAGTTCCTTAACTCAGTAAAGTTCAGTTATTGAAGTTTGCATCAATTCATTGCATAAACATAATTGAGGTGTGTGAGAGGATTAATAATGGACTTTAATCGTTAATGAGCCCATTACTTTATGTTATTGACCCAGGTTACACACTCTCTTGCTTCTGAAAGAGTTGAGATGCGTGTGGGGTGATTGAGGCAGATCTTTCCCCACATTACAAGGCTCCATCGTTACTTCATTGACTTTAAATCACTTGAGGATATCCTGAGTTGTTGAAAGGCCACGTAAAAATGCAAGTCATTCTTTGCAAAAGTTCTAACCGCAAGTTCAAACTTCGCCGGCAAATGGAGGCTCACCAAGAATTTGTTCTGACACACGACAAATCCTTAAAACTGGGATTCAGCAGTTCAGCTGCTCGCTTAATATTTCCGTCTGACCTGGTGCTACAAGTAGAGATGTGTCCGCAGTGTAGCGTTTTACACGTTCGCCTCACACACGGGAAAGCTCACCGGGTGGAAATATAATGTTGGAACCTTCTCCTCAAGCTTTTTCAGGGGAGAGATTGTTCTCCAGTGAAAGGACATAAGTTCATAAGAACGTAAGAATTAGGAAAAGGAGTCGGCCATTCGGCCCATGTTAATGTTTTCAAAGTGATTTCACCCGGGGACCTTTGGTGTGTTTGGGGAAGATGATAACCACTACACTACAGACACACGGTGGTAGATGTTGTCTTAGGAACATAACCAGAGCTCTAAGCAACACAGCTGGCCGATACTTCAGGAGCTGGTTTTACGAGAATAGAATGACGGTGCTATATTTAGGAAGGCTGTGAGAGTGGCCGGAATTGATCTCCTATTTCACAGACTTTATACACAGGAACATAGGAACAGGAGGAGGCCATTTGGCAGCGAGTGGTTGGGATCCAGAATGCGCTGCCTGAAAGGGTGGCGGAGGCAGAATTAATCTTATCTTTCAAAATGGATTTGGATAAGTATCTGAAGGTACAATATCTCAGAGGTGCGGGTAAAGGCCGGAGGAGTGGGACTAGCTGAGAGTCGGCACGGGCTCGACAGGCCGAACGGACTACTTCCGTGCTGTAACCATTCCATGATTTTATATTATGTTTAAACTTGCTGTGGATGAACAATCGGAGGCGAGCTTAGTCTCCTGGTAAAAACGCTGATGCTGTCTGGCCAGCTGAAATTTCCAGCATTTTCTGTTTTTATTTGCTATTTATTCTCCTGGCAAAAGGGTTCCCTTATTCCTTAAATGCTCTTTATTTCACTTCAATAAATAGATAACTTTCAGGGAGAGAAAACGGATCCACCGGGGACCTTTCGCGTGTGAGGCCAACGTGATATACGCCACACTGCAGCCCATCAAAGGGCGAGAAACCACTGAATATAAAGGATGAGCTCACAAATATCAGGGGCAGTGCAGTCTGGTCAACGTCAAACCCTCCTGTCTTATTCAGCAGAGGCATGAACGGGAGTCAGATGCCACAAAGTTTAATTAAAGACACAAATACAAGTAACACTTCCAAATCTTTTCACTGTAAAATTCTTTCACTTTATTTCAAATCATACTGTTGTAAGGGATGGTTTGCAGGGGGTCAGCTTTCCCTTCTGACCTTATATGTGCGGTTCCGAATTGCTCCCACACCCTTGGTTCTAGACCCTGGAATTATGAAGGGACTTTGACAGACTAAGACAGACAATCGGTTTCAAGGTAGGAAGCAGGTATGGCTTTATTGTGTTTAAAAAGAAGTAAAAGGCACACCTTTAATAACACACACAGACCAGTACACACTGAGGGGTACAACACATTGAATAAATTGTCAAATTACAGCCTGTGGGGAAAAGAATACAGCTTAAACTCTAAATGGGGCAAAAAGGAGAATGCAGATACATTTACACAAGTTATCCCAGCCTCCCTCCTCCCAATTCCCCCAACTAACGAAGTTATAGCTCTGGGGGGTTCAGGGGCTATGCTCACCAATCCCCTTTTTGACAGTTCCAACTCCAGGGTTCGCCTTCGTTGTCCCTGGGGTTCGCCTTAGTTGTCCACGTTCTGTAGTCTGTACCCCTTGGTAGCGTAGGACCAGCTTGTAGAGTGGAAAAATCTTCGGTTTTGTCGGGTTGGTTCCGGTTGACTGTTGGGTTGGTCGCAATGGCCCGCAACTTTCCAATAGTTGTTTTGACAGCCTGTTTGCTGTTGTGCTGCTGTCCTTCTGGGTTTTAGAGATTCCTTTCGCCCATGTTTCGGGATCCCACTGTATGAGGCTGGTGTAGAACATATGCAACGAGACTGCTGACTTAATAGTGTCTCTTGAAGCACACCTAACTGCCAGAACAGACTTCAATTATACTAAAAAAGGCTTCTTTATTTTCCATCAAATCTAGCTCAGTTCTTTGTTTCGATTTTTCAGCAAGCTAACTGAAACTTGATTAAGTGGTTTTAATCTGGCGTTAATAGGCTTTTCGAAGTTGGTGAGCTCTCCATTGTGCTAGTCTGGCCTGAGCCAGATATTTCTATGCCTGTTGAAAAGTTGTTGGAATATGTATGTGACATTTGGGTCCTCCGGGTGCAGTGATAAATGTTTGTTCCATCGTTGATTGTTTAAATGCTAACGTTTTCAAGGGGCAAGTTTCGAAGGTATACAGTTCCCAGACAATTTGATTAGTTCCAATGTCCAAACTGGCCCTTTCGATATTGACCCCACCCCTTTTCTTGCAGACCTTTTAATAATCCCAAATTCCAAATTCGATTAAAATTCGTAGTTTCTTCCATGTGCACTTTAGGATTTCAACCTTTCTGGTAGATAGTTCCAAATTAAATTCCCTTTCCTATGAGTCCACTGGGGTGTGGGGGGGGGTCTACATGAATGCACCCCCTTTTATCCCCTGCAGGCCTCCTCTGCCCCTTTAAAATTAATTTGTGTCCCAAAGTTTTCCTTCCATTTTAAAAGTCCAGAAAGGGATTCTTCTCCTCTGCAGTGGAAAGGTACCTGGAATCTTTGTGAGATATTGGTAAATTCTACACTGTGTTGAATCTGAAAATGAGCAACGTGGGATTTTATCTTCACCACTGATTTCCTGCATTGTTTCACATTGCAACATTAAGTTGTGAAAATACTGGCAAAACTGAACCCCTGATTATTTCACGTCGGTGTCACATTGCTTTTGGATAATTACAAAATTAATATTTTCTTTGCTGTTTAGCAATAACCAGACCCTTGCTCCAAGGTCTGTCTCACTGTTTCCCCGGTGTCAGGCAGAGATACGCCTGCTGCCCTCATTTATTTCATGTGACAGGACACAAAAGTTCAAAATCAACCTGCAGATGGCCACATACAGCATTAAATAGTCAGGATGGCCGAGCGGTCTCAGGTGCTGTGTTCAGTTTGCAGTTTTTCTGGAAGCGTGGGTTCAAATCCCACTTCTTCATTATAGTCATTGAGCAAAACCCATTTGCTTGGCACCACGACCAGCTCCTAAAAAGTAGGATTCAGCAGTTCACCTGCTCGTTTCATATTTCCGTCTGACTGGGTGCTGAAAGTGGAGATGTTTCCGCAGTGCAGCGTTTAACACGTTCGCCTCACACGCGAAAGCTCACCGGGTGGGAAATTTTCTGGAGCTTTCTCCTCATACATGCTCAGGGGCGAGTTTGTTCTCCTGTGGAAGGTCATAAGATCATCAACATGTAAGGATTAGGAGCAGGTAAAAATACATCTCCTCACCCCACATCCCCCGCCCCGGATTTTTCCTTTTACCAATTATCTTATGTCTGTATCCTCTGGTTACCGACACTCCTGCCCATGGAAACAGTTTCCCCATAATTCTGAAAACCTCTATTAAATCCCCCCTTGACTGTGATTACTGGGGTTCAATGTGGGGAAGAGTCAGTTCATCCACTTTGCACCGAAGAATAATCGACCAATGCATGATCTAAAAACATTATGTTAGAGAAGATTTTTTTCTGTGAAATAGCCGGTCCTGTTAATTTTAACAAAAGTTGCACTGGATCCCTGGAGTCATAAGTGATACGTCCTTACTGTACAGTATAAATGCACACGAGGCCCATGCTTGAGAGAAGGTCAGTCTGTGGCCTGTCCTTTATTCCTTAGCACTCAAGTGATGGAAGTAGGTGGAGCTTCCCCTTTTATATCTTAAGGTCCAGGTTAGGAGTGTCTCCCACAAGTTCACCACCTAGTGGTCATTGTTCTCACAGTATACAACTTGTCAGAATTTTCATGGGTTGCACCTTTTAAAAATTCTAAATCCGATTAAAGTTCGTAGTTTCTTCCATGTGCACTTTAGGATTTCAAACTTTCTGGTAGATCGTTCCAAATTAAATTCCCTTTCATATGAGTCCAAACACTGAGGGTAGGGGGGAGGGGGGTCTCCATGAATGCACCTCCTTTTATCCCCTGCAGGCCTCGTCTGCCCCTTTAAAATTCATTTGTGTCCCAAAGTTTTCCTTCCATTTTAACAGTCCAGAAAGGGATTCTTCTCCTCTGCAGGGGAAAGGTACCTGGAATCTTTGCGAGATATTGGTAAATTCTACATTCCCCGCTGTGATACCATATCACTTGTGGTATCATTCTTCGAGCTGAGCAAAGTTCCTGACTCCCAAGAGATAATCTACCCCGTAAATTAGCTAAACTAATACCCAAAATGCATTACACGTATGCAACATCACCATAGATGCACATTTTTCCCTTTACAGGTACAAACTTTTTACATTTATACCCTCCAAGCTTGGAGGGGGTTCAATCACTTCAATTGCATTTCAGCACAGTTACATTTCATTGCAGTTACTTTATATTCACCAGCATATAGGCAACGTACAACCACATTACAGAAGGGAACAAAGCAGAGATTAAAACTAAACAACATCAATTGGTCTCCTGAGGTTTGTCCATCAACCGGTAATGTCTAGATCCTGCCCTTGAGAACTGCTCTCAGGCTGGCTGACACACAAGACAAACTAAACCTTAAAATGTAAAATGGTGCAGTCAGCTGCCTTAAACTAAAATTAGAGCTATGTACAACCGGCACCCGTCTCCGGGTGGCCTGGTTAGTCCCTGTCAGGCCCATGCCTTGTGCGGCCTGATAGCCGCCTGGATGCGAGGGTTTCCCCGCAGCCGGTGAGCTGGAGACCCTTGTATCTGGGACAGCTCGATGCTACTGCTCCTGTGAGTCCCTCACCGCTGGAGGCGGCTGGCTGGTGGTCCATACTCTGAGCGGCCTCTGTACTTCTGACCTTCAACGTTTCCTGTCGGGCTGCCCTTCTCCTATGGTAGAATTGCTGAGGTTCAGCTGCCGGTGACCACGGTATTTTAGGCCGTGGTGTACGGAGGGTCCTTCTCAGGGCTTGGGTTACTGGGGGTGCGTCCGAATCCCAAACGATGGGTGAGATAGCCCCCCCCAGTACTGCAATTCACCGTCTCCATAGGCACGGTTTCTGAGCCTGCCACATTCCCTGTGGGACCTCCACCGTCGGGGGCGGCCAACGGAGGATCCCTGTCCTGAGGACGGTTCACCTCTCCCGGCTGCCCTCTGTGGTTGGCTGACCCTGGGTTGTACAGCTTGCACTGGATGCTGTGGAACCACTTAGTACGGCGGGACAGCTTTATGGCATAGACAATCGGGCTTGCCTTGTCCACAATGCTGTCTGGCCCCATATATAATGCTTCAAAAACCCCGACCGGAGCATAGTTCCTCACCATGACCTGGTCCCCTATCGTGGTGTTTGCTGGGTTCTAGCTGCAATCGGTGATTCTGATGCTGTCTGCCCATGTTACTAGCAGCCTGCCAGTGAATCTGTTTGAGGTGTTCAAACAGGTTCCTGACAAACCAGTCCCAGTTCGCCTCTCTGAGCTCACCTTCTGTGAGCACCGGGGCTAGGACATGGGTGGGGGTCCGCATGATCCGGCCAGTCATGAGCTCTAATGGGGAATACCCGGTGCTCTTTGACTGGCTAGCTCAGATCCCCATTCGGACCAATGGTAAGACCTCCACCCACTTTTGGGGTGAGTCTCCCGTTTCCTTCCGCAGCCTTTCTTTAATGCTGCGGTTTAAACGCTCCACATTACCCGATGACTGTGGATTGTGGGCAACGTGTCATTTCCCCTCAATGCCGAGCACCTTAAGGGTTGCCTGCATTACCTGCCCGGTGAAATGGCTCCCCTGGTCCGACTCCACATACTGTGGGAGTCCCCACCGGGAGAATACTTCCCTTCACTAGAATCTTAGCTGTCCCTAGTGCGCTGGCTGTTCGGCAGGGGAAGGCGTCAACCCATTTTGAGAACACGCACACCAAGACAAGGCAGTATTTGTAGCCTCCCTGGGTGGTGGGTAGGGGCCCGATGTAGTCAATTTGGATTGACTGCCATCGTCCCTCTACCCTCCTGACGTGTCCTAGGGACACCTTCCTTTTCTGGGGGTCAGGGTTGTTCGCAGCACACACCAGGCAGTTCGCACAGAACTCGCGGACGTCCTCCCTGAGTCTCGGCCACCTTCCTGCCTGTTCCACAGTTGCCAGGTGGTCTCAGGTCCGGGGTCTCCCGCTCCTGGACCCTCATGGGCCAGTTTTAGGAATTCCCTCTGGTGCTGCTGTGGCACGACCCATTGTCCCTCTTCAAACAGCAGACCTTCCTTAATCGTAATGGCTGCTGTGCCGTACGGACCTTCTACTCTCTCTCCTCTAGATAGCTCGTTCAGGACAGCTTTCAGGACTGGGTCCTGTGCCTGAACTGTTTTTAAGTCCGGGGCCAAAGCTATCCCTGTACTCTCTGCTGCCCTGTTCTTAATCTTGACCGCTGCTTTGCGGCCGGTGTCATAGGGGTCCCAGAACTTTCCCGTGCGGGCACCTTCTTTGGCCAGTTTGTCAGCCTGTTGGTTTCCCTCTGCACGGGGTTCAGTTTTTGAATGGTCCTTCACCTTATGTATGTAGACTTTTCCTTCTTCCCCCACCGCTGTCAATATTTTCTCCAGCAGGGGCTCGATTGCCAGGGGTCTCCCGTCAGTGGACGTGTATCCGCGACGTGACCAGATAGCCAGGTACTCCGTACATGAATTGCAGGTGAACATACTGTCCGAGCAAATCGTGTACGGGGTAGGGAATTCCTCGGGGTGGGTCACCACGTACATTACGGCGGACAGTTCAGCATGCTGGGCGCTCATGGTGCTGGGGAGCTTGATTGCCAGGGCAATACCTGCCCTTGGGTCATAGACTCCGCACCCAGTGAGTTGCTCGCCAGCAGATACCGTGCTGGACCTGTCCACGTAGATGTCCCGGCCTGCAGGGTGAAACCCAGCCCGAAGGCCAATGTTTACCTCCAATACCCCTTCTATGGAGCGCCTGTGGGCTTTCCCTGGATAGATTAGGTTGGCTGCGAGCCTTGGCTCGCGGGGGCCTTCTAATCTGAGGTACATCTGGGAGAGGAGCAGGGTCCAGCGAGCAATGAGGGCACTGCTCAGCATCCCGTCCTTAATCCTCCCATCTAGGATCATCTGAGTCGGTGTGTGGTGGGTTAGGAGTGTTAGAGGAGACCCTCCCGTGAAGATCAAGGATATTTTCATTGCCCAATGTGTGGCTTGGAGGTGTCTCTCACAGTTGGAGTACCCCTTATCCACATCTGTGAGGATCCTGGAGGAGTAAATCACCGGTCTCAGCTGGCCGTGCCGCTCTTGAAGCAGCACTGAGCTCAAACTGTCCCCGCTGGCTGCCACCTCCAGGAAAAACTCCTTTCCTACATCTCTCGCTCCTAAGGCTGGCGCGGTCTGCAAGTCCTTCTTGAGCTGATTAAATGCTGCCTCGCAACCCTCATCCCAGTCCCACTCTACCCCCTTGTGTAGGAGCCTGAGCAGAGGGGCTGCGGTGGCTGCATAATCCTCAATGAAGTATCTGCAGTACCCGGTGAGCCCTAGAACGGATCTTACCCCTGTCACTGTGTTGGGGGCTGGTAACTCCTGTAGTGTCTCCCTTCTAGCCTTGTCTATGGCCCTTTCCCCAGCGCGCACAGTCAGCCCCAGGAATTTGACTTCCTTCTGGCCGATCTGTGCCTTATTCGGGTTTACTTTAAACTCTTCTTCTTTTAGCAGCTCCAGCAGCTCAGCTAGCAGTGGGCCATGCTCCTCCCCCTGATCGGTGAACAGGAGCAGGTCATCCACAGACTGCACCAACTGCTGGGGTCTGCTAAAGCCCTTTAAACAGTTCGCCATGCGTTGGTGAAAAATTCTGGGACTGTTGTGGAAGCCTTGGGGAAGACAGTTCCACGTGTATTGTTGGCCCTTAAAGGTAAAGGCGAACTTGTACTGGTCCTCCCGTTTTAAAGGAATGGACCAGAACCCATTTGAAATGTCCAGCACCGTGAAAGTGGTCGCGGATGCTGGAATACTCCCTCTGAGGTCCGCTACGGCTGCTACAGTGGGTGCACAGGCAGGGATATTCTTATTTAGTATTCGATATTTCACGGTGGCCCTCCATGAGTTGTCCGGTTTCTTAACCGGCCACAGTGAAGAGTTCACATGGGTAGCTATCGGTCTTAACACCCCTTGCTCTATCAGTGATCCCAGCGCCGTTGTCATGTCTGCCTCTGCCTTCCTGGGGAAGTTATATTGCTTTTGTGATCGGGTCATGCGGTCCCTACTATACTAACTTCCACCCCCGTTACCCTGCCACAGTCATGTTTGTGGGTGGCAAATGCTGCAAGAGGTGCCCGTACATATGCCTGGTACTCCACTGGGGTGTTACTGACCAGTAATTCCAAGTCGTAACCCTCCTTTGGCTTCACGGTACACAATGTTACCCTGGCCCCTTTTTCTGGGATCACCACCACCTCACCTTCCCTGTCAGTCACTATGGCTCCCCATAGACAGTGGTTCCTGAGATCCACTAGGATCTGGTGGCCAATGATAAAATCAGACCCCGGGATCCCTTTTCCCTTCTGCTCCCATTTCATCAGGACACACTTCCATTTGGTTTTGAGTGTCCCCAACTGAATGGTGAGCGGGATGGAAAACGAACCAGTTTGCTCATTGCCTGTGAACCCCACTAGACTGTACGGGACCCCGTTCGATAGAGGTGAGGTAGCTGGGTTATCTGCATATACAAGAGTGCTGGAAACACCAGTATCTAGCAGGTAGGTCCCTTTCACTTTCTCCACCTCCTCGTAACGCACGGTCTCTTCCAGGCCTCGTACTTGAGGGAACACAGGTACACAGGCTGCGCTGGCTCTAGTCATGCATCTGGGTGGGTTGGAGCAGAGGGTTTTACCGAACCGGCTACTGCACCGGTTGTGATAGTTACTGCTCCCTCTCCGTTTATGAGTGTCTGTCGAGCGGCTACGAGTGTCTCATATGAGTCGGGTGTTCCTGCCCCAGCCTTACGGGCTGGGGCTGGAGTGGTCCTTCCCTTAGTCTCTTTCCATGGGTTCCTACAGTCCTTCCTCCAGTGCCCACTTTTCCCACACCCAAAACACTCGCCCCCTTTGTGGGGAGGATAACCACCTTCCTGATGCCACTCTCTCTTGCTTTGGCTGCGTTTAATCTCATGGACCCTCCCTTTCGAGGAGGGTTCCTCTGTCCCTCTACTGTTCTGGTAAGCCAGTTTCAACTGTCTGACCACTGTCTCCTCGGTGGTTCTGGGATCTCTTGGATCGAACCAGACCTGGGCTTTTGCCTTTGTTCCAGGTAAGCTGTTTGCCACCAGGCTGCGGAGCCAGTGAGCCAGCTCGTTCGGGGTCAGGTGGGCCCGGTCAAGAACACCACCACAGGCCCATTCGTAGACCGGCCACAACCTGTCGGCGAAAGGCTGTGGAGTCTCCCCATAGAGCTGCACTGTTTTCTCCACTCGGGAGAAAGGACTCCCGTCATTCATACCCATGGCCTCTAGAACCTCCTCCTTAACCGTAGCGTACGTGTTTCGCCCCTTTCTGCTGTCTGCAGAGAGGGAATGGCACAGCTTGGTGTCTAGTGAGAAGCTTAGCCTGCTCTGAATCATCGCACCCGTTAATATCCCTTGTGTGTTCCACTTCCAGGAAGTGTACCGAGGGATCCCCCTGTTGGGTGAGCTTACTTAGGTGGCCTATCATAGCCCTCAGTTTTGGGGTGTCGTGGGGTACTACGAAGTTGCTTTCTCGGGGTCCTGCTGCCACATTAGCATCAGGCGGGCCAAACTTCTGCTGCCGGACCGGGTGCATTGGCCCTGGTATTTCACAATCCTTGCCTGCTCCGCACTCTGGCTGACACCCCCGCTGCCCCGGGCCATTCCTGGGAGGTGCAGGCAGTGACTGAGGGGTTTCTCCTTGCTCAACCAGGTGTTCCTCGGCTAAACCCGGGTTTATCAGGCACACCTTGCCTTTAGCCTGGGATAGAGCAAGGTTCAAGGTTTGGATCTGCTGCTGGCAGGGGCCATGGTCTCCTGCCTCAAATTCCCTGGTACTGGCTACCTTATAGGCTACCTGAATGTCTCTCACCTTCTCCCCGTACTCTTTAACTTGCTTGGCGAGGCAGGAATTCTCTTCCCGCAACGCCGGTTCGCTATACTTGGCTTCAATAATCTGACACTGTAAAAGGTCCGGTTGGATTTTGTGCCTTTCTTTAGTGAGCTCTCTACTTTCCTTTAACTGTCCCACCTCAGTCCACAGCCTTTCCCCGACTGTGGCCCTTGCGCTGAACCTCTCTTCTGCCTGTCTCAATATTCTCTTTAATTTCTCATTCTCCTCATTTAGAAGCCGGATCTGTTGCTGAAGGCAAATTAGCCAAATGGCCTTCTCTATCGACTTTTTATGGTCCTTGCTCTCGGTCCATTGAGCTGCAGCATCTTCTGGACGCTCAGCATACAATAGATCGAGTCCCCACTCCTTAGCCACATTTACCCTCTTAAACACAGATGAGGAAATCCCCTCTTCCTTTTTTGCTGCGTTTCCTGAAACCAGTCTCTCTCTTATCACGTCCCTTGTACCAGTGTCCCATCTGGGTCACCATTATGTAAGGGGTGGTTTGCAGGGGGTCAGCTTTCCTTTCTGACCTTATATGAGCGGTTCCGAATCGCTCCCACATCCTTGGTTCCAGACACTGGAATTATGAAGGGACTGTGACAGACTTGGACAGACAATCGGTTTAAAGGTAGGAAGCAGGTATGGCTTTATTGTGTTTAAAAAGAAGTAAAAGGCACACCTTTAATAACACACACAGACCAATACACACTGAAGGGTACAACACATTGAATAAAGTGTCAAATTACAGCCTGTGGGGAAAAGAATACAGCTTAGACTCTAAATGGGGTAAAGAGGAGAATGCAGATACATTTACACAAGTTATCCCAGTCTCCCCCCTCCCAATTCCACTCACTAACTAAGTTATAGCTCTGAGGGTTCAGGGGCTATGCTCACCAATCCCTTTAGACAGTTGCCGGTGAATCGCGGTTTCAGGGTTCGCTGCACTTGGCCTTCTAGGCGAGCCGTACCCTGGACAGAGGAGAGGAATTCGGACTGTGTAGTCTTCGGTTGATGTAGGCGTCCGTTGATGTGGTAAGTTGCATTTTGGATGTATGGGGTAAATACCCACTTTCTTTGGTTCGGAATAGTTTTAGTTGGACCCTTTTGGTAATTTCTCCCCCCGTTGGGTCGTTCAGATGTAGATTGTAGGTTGGTTGTCAATTTTGTTGCTGACAACCTTCCGTTTCGTGGGCCTCGTGCTCGGTCAGTTCTTGATGAGTTCTGGTAGGTTCCTTCACGACTCCATTTCTTCACTCTGGCTGCTTGTGTCTGTGTCTTTGTTCCAGTCTGTGCTCTGCTTCTCTCCTGTCTTCTGCTAGTTTCTGTGTTCTGCTAGCCTGCGTGCTGCTCCTTGCTGGTCTTACCTTGTAAAACTGGGGGATAGATATATCCCAAAAAAAGGCTCCATTATCTCCCATCAAATCTCTTGGGCTTTGTTTACACTGTTCTGTCCATTGATTTTCAAATGTCTCCTTTGTCAGCAGTAACTCGATTAGGATGTGAGAATGTGCTACCACTGGTTTTGCATTGTTTTGGGATTGTCCAGTTTCTTGACCATGATTTCCTTTGTGCTTGATTGGGTTATTCGATTATCTCTTCGAGGGTGCATAGCCTGGGGTCCTTAATGCATGAATTTGGCCCCACCTCCTGTATTTGGTAACTCTTTTTTGCAGCCAAAATGTTATAGAATCTTAAAATTGATATGCTCCTGATAGAGAATTCAAACAGGCTGCATTTAGACAAGTTGAGAAAACACAGACTCCAATGACTACGTGCAGTTCAGCATGTTGCATTAAGTCATCCATCAACTTGACATTTTAGGACCTTGGGTAGCGAGCCAATTAAAAGGTTAAAAGACTATTAATTGAGCCAATAATGTCAAAGAAGGCGAGTTCTTTTCTGTAAATTGATACAGGTATAAGTACAGCCATTTTGACCATGTGGTCCCAGAAGAACAAAGACCTGTCTCAAAGCCAAGAACTTGTTACTGCTGTCTGCCAAAAATAAAGAAGTTAAAACTACAATCGGAATTCGTATTTCATTGGAAATTAAGAGATCTAACAATTTTGGCCTCACGAACATGATCGCTGAGGAAAGAAATTTAATTTTGGACATTGGACTTACATATTGAGGTAAGGACACCTCTTTTTAAAAGTCCTCGGTCAAAAGTCTAAATTCGCCTCTCCTTCTACGCGATTCCGAAAGCCTCCGGTTTGCGAACCCTCCGGTTGATAGTCGGTTCGAGGTCCCATAGATGTCTAAACTTCGGCGGTGTGTCAGTTAATTAATCACCGAACTATTGATCGGCTGGAAAGCCTACGACTCGAGACCCCAGTAAAGAAATGATGGCAACAGGAGATAAGAGCAAAGAATTGCCTGCAACTGTTAAATGTGGGCAGGCACCACCTGAGGTTTCGATTGATGAAATCCTCGAACAATTGAAAGAATACATAGAGCAACAATTCAACTTATCTAAAACCTGTATTAAGATCGCACAAAAGTACGGAACCTCCAAAGGACAATGGTCCTTGGACGAGATTAAAAGCGTCTGGGGAAAAACGACCCGTATGAAAAATAAAGAGCGAACTAGATGGTCCCTAGCGGTTATGGGCCAGATTCGAAAGCAGAACGAAATTATAATGCGTTCCCAACATGATCGAGAACTGACCAGTACAAAGGATCAATTGCAAGCAGTTTGTGCACAGCTGCGACAGAAAAAGCTTGAACTTGAAAAGCTGGAAGTGGAAGTTAAAGATCTTAAAGGTGAAATTAAACAATGGAAAAAATCATTCGGTCAAGAGACAGTAATAGGAAAAGGAAAATGTATTGATCAATTCCCAGGGTACCCATGTTTGGATAAATTAAAAGCGCAAACCCGAAGACACGGCCGAGGAATAGATACGAATTCTGAATCCTTCGACGATACAGGGTCGGAGGATGAAGAATTAGGGGTGCGCTTTGCCCCATTTAAAAAAAGACGAGTTGTAGTCAAATCAGAAAAGACTGCGGATGAGAGCGGAACCAAAAAAACAAAGAAAAGGGTGTACGAAAAATACTTCGTTCATGATCCGGCAGACCCAGAGAAAATTGATAAATGGTCCAAGGAATTGCCCAATCCAAAGAAAGGGGGAGTAAAAACGTGGGACCAATTGGACCGCTTAAGAAATATATATCAACTTCATCCCTGGGACGGAGTGCAAATTTTGACCATAATGGTGCCAAAAACACAGGGAAGAAAATTGCACGACAAGGGAGAAGAAGTTTTGGGGCAGAATGAGCAAGAATTAGACGCAGGATGGGAGGCGATTAAACACTGGCTGCAAGCCTTCAGTCCAGCTAAGACAGACTGGGGAAAAATTGCAGCCTGCCAACAGAAAGGAACAGAGGATGTCCTGGAGTATGACGAGCGGTTTAGATGCACGTGGCTAGAACATTCGGGTATGAATAATACGGATGTGGAAATGGATAAACCTTTTTTGACCCCTGAAAGCAGCTTTCGTGGCAGGTCTAAAGCCAGAACTGTCAAAAATGCTTAAGGTGGTGTTACCAGACTGGGAAGGTAGAGGAACTACCTTTGAAGCATTGGTGGATCGATGTAACCAAATAGATGGGGATATGGGAGCTAAAGTCCGAGCTGTACAGGCTATGGGATGGATATCCCAGGATTCCGATAAACAGTCATTAGGAAAATTACCCGGAAAATGTCATTATTGTGGGAAAGAAGGTCACTGGGTCAAGACGTGCAGGGCCAAACAGCAAGGTCGTGGCTGGGGAAGAGGACGCAGCCAGGGATACAATTCAGCCAACAAGCCAGGTTTGTCACAAGATAACGACCTCATAGAAGCATTTAAGCGACTGACAATACAACAACAGAAGGAGTTACTTGGGATAGCAAAAAACGATTAGAGCCCACCCTGGCCCCGCTCCTCGCACTAATACAACAAAGGGGAGATGGGCTATATATAACTGTGAGGGTGGGCGATAAGGATGTGTACTGTCTTTTAGACACAGGGGCGGAATTAACATGCTTATCCCTACAATATGGAGACTTTTTGCCATTGGATGGTAGGGCACGTACAGCCTATGGAGTTGGGGGCCATAAAATGGAAATTAAAAGGACAACACCGGTACTTATCGGGCTGGGCCCACATGAACTAACCACGCCGATCTGGATAGGCCCAGTAGATCAACCCCTTTTGGGAATGGACGTTCTAATCCAAGTAGATTCATCGTTGCATTTCGAGGATGGTCGGGTGACATGGTCAATTAGAACTTTGAAGAAAGAAGAATTGAAAGAACACCCGATATGGGCTAAAGATAAGAACAATTGTGGCCTACTCCAGACGGAGCCTGCGTCATTTACAGGGACCAAGGCTCCATGCACTAAACAGTATCCCATCAGTCCAACTGCCATCGCGGGAATCCTACCGGTTATTCAGCAATTGGAGAAACAAGGGGTTCTTATTAAAATGCATAGCTCCTCCAATAGCCCCGTGTGGCCGGTACAGAAATCTAATGAGACTTGGCGTTTGACTGTCGATTATAGGAAAGCTAACCAGTGTATTGATCAAAAAGCTCCTTTGGTCGCAGATCCCTCCACCATTTTTAATGCCCTCAAACCGGAACATAAATGTTTCTCGGTTATAGATATGGCCAACCGATTTTGGTCGGCGCCTCTGGCACCGGAGGTTCAACAGTGGTTTGCTTTCACGGTCCAAGGATAACAGTATACTTGGACCCGGTTACCGCAGGGTTTCCACAACAGCCCTACGGTATTCCACATGGCTTTACAAAGCCATTTGCGAGAATTATCTCCCCTGTCATCCACAGTCATCCAATATGTAGACGATATCCTGCTAGCTTCAAACACGGAAGAACAGCATGAACAAGATTTACGAGCTTTGCTGGATCACCTTCGGCTGAAAGGACATAAAGCCAGCATCAACAAAGCACAAATATCCCCAGAAGAGGTTGTGTACCTGGGACAAAAGATTTCACAAGGAAAGAGAGAACTTACCCAGGATAGAACTGCAGCCATTCGGACTGCTAAAAAACCCACCACTATTCAGGAACGAAGGTCTTTTTTGGGATTGTGTAACTTTAACACAAATTGGATTGACTCCTTCACACAGCTTGCTCAGCCACTGAATGATCTTTTAAAGGGGAAACGTGCCTCGAAAGAAGCCATCACCCTCACAAAAGAACAGCAAGAGGCCTTCCTGAGTTTGAAAAAGGCTTTGTGTTCGGTACCGGCTCTGGGAATCCCCAACTGTGGTAAGCCATTTACCCTGTTTGTCCATGAGAAAGAAGGATATATGACAGCTATACTGACACAAGAACATGGGGATCAGCAAAGACCTATTGGCTATTATTCGGCAAAACTGGATGCGGTAGCCCTCGGATGGGGAAGTTGCCTAAGGGCCATGGAAGCTACATGTCGAGCGGTATTGACCACTGCGGGTCTAGTCCTCGATCAAAAGCTGATTGTCAAATGTCCCCACACCGTACACGATTTGCTGTCAATGAATAGAATGTCTCAGGTGACAGCAGCAAGATGGACCCGCTGGACAGCAGTTTTGGAAGCTCCTAATCTCCATATCGTCCGGGCCAGCCCGGTTAATCCCGCAACTATGCTCCCGATGTCAGAATCGAGGGAGCAAGAGGGGGGAGAATGTGAAGAGCATGACTGCGTGGAGATTTTAAAAGAAACAGAAGAAGCAGCCTTAGCAGCAGAGGAGCCTCTGCACAACCCAGACCTCATCCTGTTTACAGATGGTTCCTCCTTTGTTGACAATGGTACCAGAAAAGCAGGATGGGCAGTTACAACCTTATATGAGTTAGTGGCAAAAGGATGTTTACCCTCTGGAACGTCAGCAAAACAGGCCGAGTTACGGGCCCTGTCAGAGGCATGTCGAATAGCAGAAGGACAGACAGCTAATGTCGACACAGATTCGCATTATGCTTTTGGAGTCGCTCACGACTTTGGTATGTTATGGTGGAAAAGAGGATTCATCACTGCTGCTGGTACACCTATCCGAAATGGAAAAGAAGTCCGAGACTTACTGGAGGCCATACAATTACCTCAGGAAGTGTCCATCCTGAAGTGTAAGGCCCATACCAAGGAAAATACCACAGAAGCACAGGGAAATGCCCTAGCCGACCAGGCAGCTAAAGATGCCGCCTCACAGGGCGTTCCTCCAGAAGAACCAACACAGATGTGCAGATTGAAAGCACTCAGGACTCTGACACGAGACCTTCAAACAATGCAAGGCAAGTGCTCCCGAGAGGAAAAATGGACATGGATTCAGGCAGGAATTAAGCAATGCGAAGATGGTGTCTGGAGACAAAGAGTTACCGACAAGCCAGTCGCGCTATTAGCGCTTATGCCTTTTTTAGCCCAATAGTTCCACTCGTGGGGACACTTGGCCTCACATCAGATGACGACACAGTTCCAGAAAAGCTGGTGGGGTCGGGGATTTAAAAAATATGCCCAGCTGGTAACAGACCGCTGTTTGGTCTGCCAGAAAAATAATTCTGGACCCATCACGGTACTGCCCCAACTGAGGCCCCCTGCCCCTGTCAGACCATTTCAGCATCTGCAGGTTGATTATATATCTCTTCCTTCATGCCAAGGATACACAGATTCTCTAGATGGGTAGAAGCTGTCCCAACTAAAAGAGCCACAAAGATCTTGTGTAAGGATTACATTCCCCGATGGGGAGTCCCGAGTAGCATTGACTCAGATCAGGGAGCACACTTCAAAGGTGCTGTCTGCCAAGAAGTCTGTAGGTTAGTGAACATTACGTGGGATTTACACTGTCCTTATTATTCACAATCATCAGGACAAGTAGAACGAATGAATCGAACTCTGAAACAACAGCTTGCCAAATATCACCAAGAAGGAACACCATGGCCCCAGGCACTATCAATAGTGCTATGTAGCATTAGGGCAACCCCGAACAGAACTACAGGTCAGCCCATTTGAAATTATAACAGGAAGACCCATGTTGCTACCAGGAACTATCGATTTATGGAAAGCTGATGTTCACTTAATGAGTGACACTTTGTTATCATACTGTCAAAACTTAACCAATGCTATTAGTTCTGTTTCCCGACAGGTATCGGCAGCTTGGGGTAATCCACCCGAAGGAGGACACGACATCATCCCGGGAGTCTGGTTGTATGTGAAAAAGTTGCATAAAGAACCTTTGGGTGCCAAGTGGGAGGGACCTTATCAAGTGTTATTGACCACCCAGGCAGCTGTTAAAGTCCAAGGAAAGAAAGCATGGATCCATGCTTCACACGTTAAACGAGCACCCGTAACTGAAGCTGAAATCTAATAAGGACAATTACTTTTTGCGAATATGTATAAATTTACTGTATTATTGATTGTCGGTATTCTAGGCATAGGCCTACTTCTTACAAGCCGACCTTTTGCACCAAATGGAAATAGTAGGGTCGCAAGGGAATTACATGTAAATACCTTTTTATATATGTCATACATTTATGCCAAACAAGGTAACATTTCTAGTTGTTGTGTGTGTGCGCATATTCCTATTCACTCAAAGGGAGGGATTACCTTGAGGCCAGTTCCATTGAATATCTCGGAAATGGCTGAGTGGATAATTAATCAAAATAAAACAGGCAATGCGTTTCAGGATACGGAAAACTGGGCAAGTAAATGGAAGTCAGCAGGTTACAATCTGACTACCTTTGAAGGGGGATACCAACCGTGCTACAATAATTCCAAACGGCCCCCATTTTTTGTTATCACTAATACAACGGGAATAGGAAGACCGGGGGAATCGGTCTGTCTGATTAGAAACATCAAAGGAGGCCAAAATATGGGGTATAGTAACTGCTCCCGGAATTCTAACATAATCAAGCCACGGAACCGTCCAAACTGGGCTGATGTGGGAATTTTTAACATAACGGGGATTCTGAATAAAACAGATGAAAAAGCCTGGACAGGCCCCGGAGTGTTGCTGACAAAGAAACAGCTAACATTCATTGCATATAATGGCACCGATTGGGTGTGTGGCCATAAGGCCTACACTTGGCTGCCCCAGAATTTGATGGGATCCTGCTATTTAGCCTACATTGTGCCTTATATGTATCATATAAAGTCACTGTCGGAACATTTACACCATCCTAAGAGAGCGATCACAGAAACAGAGAGGTTCTTTGCCATTCTGATCCCTGGGTATGGGACCGCCAAACTGGCAAGGGAATCCATTAACATGGCATCCATTGTGGAACGAGTAGCCAATGATACCTCAGAGGCCCTAGTTAAAATCAATGCAGAAATGGTAGCAATCCGCAGATTGGCCTACAGAATAGACTGGCCCTTGATGACATCCTGGCTGAAAAGGGAGATACTTGCACCCTACTCGGGTGTTGCACATATATCCCGGATAGCTCCGAAGAAATTACCCACTTAGTGGAGCATATCCAAAAGGAGGTAGAAAAACTTAAGCAACCCCTGTCATTCACTTTCTGGAGTGGAGCCACTGAATGGCTAGGTTCAATAGGAACTTCATTGGTGGAAGGTTTAATTCTATTTGTTGTAATTGTTTTACTTTTATATTGTTTGTTTATGATGATTAAATGTTGTTGCGGCCAGGCGGCTGTAGCTGCTGTCCCGCAGGTGAGACAATTTGCAGGTCCCAGCAGACCGTCTGTACGTGGCACAGGAGTATGTTATGCTTAAGGGAAGGTTGTTTACTGGTTGAACTAAGATATTGATTTGGATTAAATTGGAATAAGGTTAATTAACCTACTAAAATCAGACTTCCATTGTGGCCACGATGGAACTCGGGTTGGTGTAAACTTGTGTGGAAGCTACTAGTCCGGACATGTGGCGAAACACATCAACAAATTTTAGAAGGAAACTCTATTAGCATGTATGAAATTATTTTGTAGAAATTTTAACCAGAGATACCTGATGTTTTATGATTCAGTTTGTGAAAGAATCAAAGGGGGGGATTGATAGAGAATTCAAACAGACTGCATTTAGAGAAGTGGAGAAAACACAGACTCTAGTGATAACGTGCAGTTCAGCATGTTGCATTAAGTCATCCATCAACTTGACATTTTAGGACCTTGGGTAGCGAGCCAATTAAAAGTTTAAAAGACTATTAATTGAGTCATTAAGGTCAAAGAAGGTGAGTTCTTTTCTGTAAATTGATCCAGGTATAAGTACAGCCATTTTGACCATGTGGTCCCAGAAGAACAAAGACCTGGCTTAAAGCCAAGAACTTGTTACTGCTGTCTGCCAAAAATAAAGAAGTTAAAACTACAATCGGAGTTCGTATTTCATTGGAAATTAAGAGATCTAACACTCCTTCCCATAGATGTTTATGGGATCTCAAGCTTCTGTAATTTAGGTCCATTTTGAATTCCCTTTCCTATGAGTCCAAACACTGGGGGGGGGGGGGGGGTCTCCATGAATGCAGCCCCTTTTATCCCCCGCAGGCTTCGTCTGCCCCTTTAAACTCATTTTAAAAGCCCAAAAAGGGATTTTTCTTCTCTGGAGGGGAAACGTACCTGGAATCTTTGCGAGATATTGGTAAATTCAACCAGTGCGCCGGACTTAACCACTCGACCACCAGGGAACAGCTTCCATACTTGTCGATATATTTAGATATATTTATAGATGAACCTGAATATCAACGGCTAGCGACCGAGACCTCATGGCGCAACGGTAGCACTTTGAGTGAGAGAAATTGTTCCACAGTGATGCCCATTTCATCTTTTGTTCCCTTTTAAACACTAGAAACTGAGAGAGCGGGAATAAATAGAGAAATAAAAGCACAGGGATCTCGGCAAGAGCTAGAGAGAACGGGAATGATACTGTTCCCACCCAGATCTAATGCAGAAACCCCTCTGCTGCGCTCGGGGTGACCACCCACAGCCTGGATACACTAACGTCCCAACAGCTCATTGACTGTCGGAATGGGACCGTGCGGCGCTTCAGAAGACAGGTTGAAAAGTCAAAGTCACTGATTCCATCTCAACTGCTCCTCCAACCAAGAAGAGCAACATACACAAAATATGCTTTCATAATAGTTACACCTTATCGCCTTGCTAATCAAAAAGTTGGCTCGTTGGTCTAGGGGTATGATTCTCGCTTCGGGGTTGATATTGTAAATTTGCGAGAGGTCCCGGGTTCAAATCCAGGAAGAGCCCATTCTTTTGCAAAGAAGGACTTGCATATCTGCAGCGCCTTTCAGGAACTCATGACGCCCCAAAGCGCTTTGCAGCCGTTGAGTTATGTTTGAAGTGTTGTAGTGTGGGGAAAGATGTTCGCAAATCACCCCACACGAACCTCAACTCTTTGCGAAGGAGTTCGGTGCAAATAATCAGATGCCTCAGGGACTTGGACTTTCTTTGAATAAGTTCTGCTTGTACCTGCATTCAAGCTTGAAACAGCAACTGGGCTTCCATCTCACGGGAGCAGCGTGTAGCGTTTAGCGAGTAGGTGACGAGGTTCGGGGTTGATGTGCGTCGCTTTCAATCTTTGAAATTTCACCAAGCAAAGAAACGGTGAATCCAACTGTCCCTGTAAGCATTTTGTTTGCATTTAATCACAGGAACATCCGCAGTCAGGAGCTGAAAAGAAATTAAAACCTACTACCGGCTTCGGGACAATCAGAATACTTCGTCACAGACAAGGCACCGGAAGGCTGGAAGGTAGATCACACCGGTTGTGGGAGAGCTGGTTGGCGGTGACATGGAAGTGTCTGCAGTGTAAGGGACCAGACTGCTTCCACACATCCACAATGAATCTCCCACCCTTTATTTGGGAAAAGTACAACTGAGAGTAGACAAGTTCCATCCCGGTCGGAGCAATCCAAAGCTTTAACTGATTGATACCCTGGTTTTGCATGTCTTGCAACATGTTCTTCCATCAGTCTCTGTGATGTAATGGGTTAGTGCATTCGGTTTTTATCCGAAAGGTTGGTGGTTTGAGCCCACCCAGGGGTGAAGCCTTTGACTGTTTTTTCCCCGAGGATTCGGTGCCGCACAGATCCAGGTTGTCATTGTGCATTTTGGCTGCACGAATATATTCTGCAAACATTGACAGCTGTGCTGTTATCCAGTGAGTTCCCACTCCATTACTTTACTGAGCATTCAGCTCAAGTAAAACAATTACATTTTTGGATCATGTTCTGCCATCCAGCCGACTAGAAATAAATTCAATTATGATGTTTAAAGAAAAGGACAATAATGACATCAAGCATTACGATGCAGCGATGCAGCGATGCAGCAATGCAGCGCTCCCTGGTGGTCCAGTGTTTGGGATTCGGCGCTCTCACCACCGCGGCCCTGGGTCAATTTCCGGCCAGGGAAATTGCACTTCCATCAAAATTAAAACCTTATAAGAAAGTTATGTGCATCGCATATGGAAAAAAAGATTCATTGATTTAAACATCATTCATTAATCCATTGTAGAACTTCAATCATTTATTTTAGCCTGAGTATTTGAGGAACTTTTATCCTGACCTCATTGTATTTTAGGAGCATGGTCCAGGACCGGTATCTCCACCTGTGAAAGTAGGAAACTGCTGGAAATACACAACAGGATGGGTAGCCTTTGACAAACAATTAAACCCAGGTTACAGACTCTCTTCCTTCCCCTTCCCTTTACGGGACACTTGTTCCCCTTTAATTTTACAGACTGACTGAGTTCACTAACCGCGGGGAGAGAGTAGGTGCCTCCGCGGCCCCACTGTGCTAACATGGAAGATAACACGATGGGAATGTGGGGTGGTGGGTGGGGATCAGTGACATGTTTGTGTAAAGGGCAGCGGAGGAGAAGGATTGACAGCTGTCAGTGAGGGACAGAAGTTGTTTAAAGTGAGCCAACACATTCCCGATCGGCACAGAAGGTATTCACTGGTCAGCTGCCCTCTGCTGTACTTCTGGTCAGAGCGGTTTCCGCAGTGGAGCCGTTATCACGTTTGCTTTCTACGTGAAAGGATCCCGGGCAGGAAGATTATGTTTAAACTTGCTGTGGATGAACAGTCATGGGCGAGTTAATTCTCCTGTCAAAAGGGCGACAGTGGCTTCTCCCTCATTCTTTTATTGCTCTTTATTTCACTTCACGAAATTGGTCCAGAGTGTCGTCACTTCATCTTTTGTTCCACTTTAAACACATAAAATAAGGCCGGGGAATAACTGCAGAAAACAAAGCACAGGGATGCAGACAAGAGGAAGAGAGAAGGGGAAATACTGTCCCAACCCAGAACTAATGCAGAAACCCCTCTGCTGCGCTCGGGGTGGCCACCCACAGCCTGGATACACTAACGTCCCAACAGCTCATTGACTGTCGGAGTGGAACCGTGCGGCGTTTCAGAAGACAGGTCGAAAAAGCAAAGTCACTGATTCGGTCCCATATGTTTCTCTGCCTGACACCGGGAAACTTTGAGACGGGTTTTGAAGCATAGATCTGGTTATTGTGAAACAGCAAATAAAATATTACGTCCAGAATTAAACTCTATAACGTGTGTCCTGCTCGTTTAGTGGTTAGGCGCTCACAGAGGGAGCTCGAGTTCGGAATGTGACTGAAGTACCGTCGAAACTACAATAACTGAACTTTAATAATTGCAGGATGAAATGTTATTCCCGATCTGAATTTACACACTCGATATTTTCGGAGATTTAAAATGTTCATTGCTCATAAGACAGGGAACCTGGGGCTACTTCTGTTCAATTTATTTTACAGCAAATATATTCTAAAATAAAGCACGCGCCGGGGACATTTCATGTGTGAGGCAAACGTGATTACCGCTACACTACAGAAACCTTTGCCTCACCCAGTGCCCTGGTTCATCATTTGCACCAAATTAACCCCAATGAGATAGGGATAAAAACATGCTCAGCGCATAATAAATGGTTGAAGTTTTACAAAATAATTTCATAGATTATAATAATTTCATAGAACGTAATAATGTTTAAATCAATAATTCTTTTTGTTATACATGATTTGCATATAGATTTGTGAAATAGATGAATTCTTATTTTTGTATCAAAAGTACAACTTCCCAGGGTGGGAATCAAACCCAGGACAGAGCAGTGAGATCTCCAAGCCCTTACCACTAGTCCACCAGCAAATTATAAATTGTTTTATTGCTGCATCGTTATAGTTGGTGACATTATTGTCATTTTCAATCCACTTGATTCACACCAAAACAAATTGTAACCGTGATCATAAATTCACGCAACTTTGATATCATATTCAAATGATTTGCTGAATCCACCATTGCAACACAGGTTCGATTCTTTATCAGGGAGATAATATTTACAACACGATTATCAAACTAAAACCCGTATATAATTGATGACATGCACCTAATGTGAAAAATAAGAATTCATTTAATCACCATCAATTGACTGATAACTTTCTTTTGCAGAATGAAAGAAATAATAATGTGGTTACTGAGGGACAGTGGTGGCTTCAATCATTTATTTTCTCTTTTCATGTGATGAACTTTTATCCCTATCTCATTTGCACACTGTATTTTAGGAGAATGGTTTAAATGTTAAGTGCTTATGACTCCAGGAATCCAGTGCAACTTTTGTTAAAATTAACAGGACCGACTGCATCACAGAAAAAATATTCTCGAACATAATGTTTTTAGATCATGCACTGGTCGATCATTCTTCGGTGCAAAGTGGATGAACTGACCCTTCCCCACATTGAACCCCAGTAATCACAGTTAAGGGGAGATTTAATAGAGGTTTTCAGAATTATGGGGAAACTGTTTCCACGGGCAGGAGTGTCGGTAACCAGAAGACACAGACATAAGATAATTGGTAAAAGGAAAAATCCGGGGCAGAGGATGTGGGGAGAGGAGATATATTTTACTCAGCGAGGTGTTACGATCTGGAATGCACTGTTTGAAACGTTTTGTCCTCAAGGAAGAAGGCAGTGTTCAGGAATAAAGTGAAATGTTGAATCTTCTGCATTGACTTTCTTCAACAAACATTTCACCGTTCCAAATGGCAGAAGTCACACGGAGATAAATATCCACGACAGAGTCTGTAAACTCCCGCTGGAGGTCCCGAGTTCAATTCCAGAACTTGGAAATGTTCGAGTTGCAACATGTTTTAAGGAAGTGCAGAGGCAGGGAAATGGGGGAGGGCAGGGTGGCAGGCAGGAGAGATCAAATGACAAAATGGTGATGGTGCATTTCTCTTCAACAAATATTCATTATTAGGTGCAGGTACAATAACATTCAAATTATCCAGCGTGTTCTGAATTGTTTCCCCTAATAACATCTGTGCAATAGCCAGAAATTAAATATCGTGTCACATGGTGCGATGGCATGTTCCAGTTCTATATATGTATCCATAGAATCAATTTCCAACAGTATCTTCAAACCCAATGATGACATTTATTTCCAATGCGTTTGCTGCAGGAACATGATCAGTCTATTTTTTTAATCGTTTTACTTGAACTGAATGCTCCCAAATGTATTGTAGTGGAAACTCACTGGATAACAGCCGCAGCTGGCAATGTTTGCGGAATATATTCGCGCAGCCAAAATGCACATTGACAATCTGGAACTGTGGGGCATTGAATCCTCAGAGGGAAAATTAACAGTTAAAGGCTTTGTCCCAGGGTGGTCTCTAACCACCAACCTTTCGGTTAATAGCAGAACGCACTAACCCATTGTGCCACAGAGACTGACGCAGGCACATGGTCCAAGACATCTTTAACCAGGATATCAATGAATTAAAGCTTCAGATTGCTCTGACCAGGTTGGAACTTATCCACTCTCAGTTTTCTTTTCCAAAATAAAGAGTGCTTCATTGTGGATGCCTGGAAGCAGTCTGGTCCCAAAGTTGCCCCAGGCTAAGTGAGTGGGCAAAAATTTGGCAGATGGAGGAAAATGTTGGAAAGTGTGAGGTCATGCACTTTGGCTGAAAAATCAAAGAGCAAGTTATTATTTAAATGGAGAAAGGTTGCAAAATGTTGCAATGCAGCGGGACCTGGGGGTACTTGTGCATGAAACACAAAAGAATAGTATGCAAATACAGCAAGTGATCAGGAAGACCAATGGAATCTTGGCCATTATTACAAAGGGAATGGAGCATAAAAGCAGGGAAGTCTTGCGACAATTATACAGGGTATTGTTGAGGCCACACCTGGAATACTGCATGCAGTTTTGGTTTCCATATTTATGAAAGGATATCCTTGCTTTGGAGGCAGTTCAGAGAAGGTTCACTAGGTTGATGGGACTGGACAGTTTAAATGCAGGAAGAATGTTCCCAATGTTTGGAAAGTCCAGAACCAGGGGACATAGTCTAAGGATAAGGGGTAAGCCATTTAGGACAGAGATGAAGAGAAATTTCCTCATTCAGAGAGTGGTGAACCTGTGGAATTCCCTACTGCAGATAGTTGTTGATGACAGTTCATTCGATATATTCAAGTGGGAGTTAAATATGGCCCTCACGGCTAAAGGGATCAAGGGGTATGGAGAGAAAGCAGGAAAGGGGTACTGAGGTGAATGATCAGCCATGATCATATTGAATGGTGTTGCAAGTTCGAAGGGCCGAATGGCCTACAACTGCATCTATTTTCTCTGTTTCTCTGTTTCTATGTTGACTTATGAGGAAAGGTTGAGTTGGTTGGGCCTTTACTCATTGGAGTTCAGGAGAATGAGAGGTGGTCTTATTGAAATGTATAAGATTATGAGGGGACTTGACAAGGTGGATGCAGAGAGGATGTTTCCACTGATGGCGGAGACTAGAACTAGAGGGCATGATCTTAGAATAAGGGGCCGCCCATCGAAAACAGAGCTGAGGAAAAATTTATTCTCTCAGAGGGTTGTAAATCTGTGGAATTCGCTGACTCAGAGAGCAGTGGAAGCTGGGGCGTTGAATAAATTTAAGACAGAAATAGTTTCTTAAACAATAAGGGGATAAGGGGTTATGGGGAGCGGGCTGGGAAGTGGAGCTGAGTCCATGATCGGATCAGCCATGATCTTATTGAATGGCGGAGCAGGCTCGAGGGCTGTATGGCCTACTCCTGCTCCTATTTCTTATGTTCTTATGTTCTATAATCTGGAAACACTATTCCACTGTTTATACAAACATTAAGAGAGTAAGAGGAGATAATAAATGATGTTTGTACAGGAGGAGTTTTTGGGGAAGGGGAATTCTTGTCGACAGGAAGTACTTGAGGCAGACACCACTGCAACTTCTGAGGCAAAAGTGAGCAATATTTGACTCAGATGAAGACACAAGACTATGGAGGGAGAGAGCAGAGCAGAAGGAGTCGTGTTCGATTACTCCAACAAACCGCTGGCAGATATGTGCTGGACAGAATGGCCTCCTACTGTGTTACAAACACCGATTATTCAATTGTTGATGGCTGTGTATTTCTAGCATTGTCCCCGCTGAGGAAGTGCAGTCTGAAGTGTGAAAAGGAAATAGTGCATTTGGTCTGCACGTTTTTCGGTTTTGGAAACAGCTCTTTGCTTTGAGGAATGTTACATTTGCAATTACAGAGACTCACGTTGGATCTTGACTGGGCAATATGAGCGGAAATATGAGCGGTTTGCGTCCAGACTGCGAGCTGTGAACTCCATAAGTAATCCCACTGAGGATCTGAAGATATAACCGCTCTCACACGCACAATCTTGCGCTACAAGCAGTGAGTGATGTTCGGCTGAAATTATCGGGCTCCTGTTGAGTTCTGAGAGCATTTGGTCACATGACCATTTTATGCACTACGAACCGATGCAGTAACACCTGGAATGGTGATGGAACAGAGAGAAACCAACAAAGGTTCAAGGAGAGCAAAGGGAAAGGGAAAGGGTGGGATTGAACACCTCAATGAAAAAATGAAAAGGCAGGAAGACGTGAAGTTCAGATCGAGTAAAGAACAGCATTTGACAAAGTGGAATATAAGTACCAAGAGCAAACTCATCCCCAGCTGAGGATTTGAAAGACATGCCTGTGTCAACGAGAGTTTCAGTAGTTTTCTCCTTTATTATTTGCACTTTTCATCATTCGGTCTGTGACCAATGGTCCATGCTGCCCTGATGTGAACTGGCCACCCTATATTAAGTATAGAAACATAGAAACATAGAAAACAGGTGCAGGAGTAGGCCATTCGGCCCTTTGAGCCTGCACCACCATTCAATAAGATCATGGCTGATCATTCACCTCAGTACCCCTTTCCAGCTTTCGCTCCATACCCCTTGATCCTTTTAGCCGTAAGTGCCACATCTCACTCCCTCTTGAATACAACCAATGAACTGGCATCAACAACTCTCTGCGGCAGGGAATTCCACAGGTTAACAATTCTCTGAGTGAAGAGGTTTCTCCTCATCTCAGTCCTAAATGACTTACCCCTTATCCTTAGACTATGTTCCCTGATGCTGGACTGCCCCAACATCGGGAACATTCTTCCTGCATTTAACCTGTCAGAATTTTATATGTTTCGATGAGATCCCCTCTCATCCTTCCAAACTCCATTGAATACAGGTCCAGTCTCTTCTCATATGTCAGTCCTGCCATCCTGGAAATTAGTCTGGTGAACCTTCGCTGCACTCCCTCAATCGCAAGAACATCCTTCCTCAGATTAGGAGACCAAAACTTAACACAATACTCCAGGTGAGGCCTCACTCAGGCCCTGCACGACTGCAGTAAGACCACCCTGCTCCTATACTCAAATCCCCTAGCTATGAAGGCCAACACAGCATTTGCCTTCATCTCCACCTGCTGTACCTGCATGCCAAATTGCAATGACTGATGTACCATGACACCCAGGTCTCGTTGCACTTCCCCTTTTCCTCATCTTCCGCCATTCAGATAATATTCTGCCTTCGGGTTTTTGCCACCCAAGTGGATAACCTCACATTTATCCACATTATACTGCATCTGCCATGCGTTTGCTCACTCACCTAACCTGTCCAAGTCACCCTGCAGCCTCCAATCATCCTCCTTACAGCTCACATCGCCACCCAGTTGAGAGTGATCTGCAAACTTGTAGATATTACAGTCAATTCCTTCAGCGAAATCGTTAATGTATATTGTAAAGAGCTGGGGTCCCAGCACTGAGCCCTGCGGCACCCCACTAGTCACTGCCTACCATTCTGAAAAGGACCCCTTTATCCCGATTCTCTGCTTCCTATCTGCCAACCAGTTCTCTATCCATATCAGTACATTACCCCCAATACCATGTGCTTTAATTTTGCACATCAATCTCTTGTGTGGGACCTTTCCAAAAGCATTTTGAAAGTCCAAATACACCACATCCACTGGTTCTCCCTTATCCACTCTACTAGTTACATCCTCAAAAATCATCCTCACTATTTCTAGGGCCACTTCCTTAAGTACTCTGGGATGCAAACTCTCTGGCCCCGGTGATTTATCGGCCTTCAATCCCATCAATTTCCCTAACACAATTTCCCGCTTAATAAGAATTTCCTTCAGTTCTTCCTTCTCACTAGATCCTCGGTCCCCTAGTATTTCCGGAAGGTTATTTGTGTCTTCCTTCATGAAGATAGAACCAAAGTATTTGTTCAACTGGTCCGCCAATTCTTTTATCTCCATTATAAATTCACCTGAATCTGACTGCAAAGGACCTACATTTGTCATCACTAATCTTTTTCTCTTCAAGTATCTATCGAAGCTTTTGCAGTCAGTTTTTATGTACTCAGCAAGCTTCCTTTTATACTCTATTTTCCCCCTCCTAATTAAACCTTTGTCCTCCTCTGCTGAATTCTAAATTTATCCCAGTCCTCA
Source organism: Pristiophorus japonicus (assembly GCF_044704955.1). NCBI lineage: Eukaryota > Metazoa > Chordata > Chondrichthyes > Pristiophoridae > Pristiophorus > Pristiophorus japonicus. Next base: position 3,568,840 of record NW_027254488.1, read on the forward strand.
GGTTTGCTGCTTTTTCTGACGAATTTATATGCCTCTTCCTTGAATTTAACACTATCTTTAATTTCCTTTGTTGGCCACGGTTAAGCCACCTTCCCCGTTTTATTTTTACTCCAGACAGGGACGTACAATTGTTGAAGTTCATCCATGTGATCTTTAAATGTTTGCCATTGCTGATTCACCATCAACCCTTTAAGTATCACTCACCTGTCTATTCTAGCCAATTCATGTCTCATACCTTCGAAGTTACCTTTCCTTAAGTTCAGGATCCTAGTCTCTGAATTAACTGTGACACTCTCCATCTTAATAAAGAATTCTATCATATTATGGTCACGCTTTCCCAAGGGGCCTCGCACATCAAGATTGCTAATTAGTCCTCTCTCATTACACATCGCCCAGTCTAGAGTGGCCAGCACTCTCGTTGGTTCCTCAAGACATTGGTCTAGAAGACCATCCCTAATACACTCCAGGAAATCCTCCTCCACCTCATTGCTACCAGTTTGGCTAGCCCAATCAATATGTAGATTAAAGTCGCCCATGATAACTGCAGTATCTTTATTGCAGGGCCATACTGCCCCTCGAACCTGCTCCACCATTGAATAGGATCATGGCTGATCCGATCATGGACTCAGTTATACTTCCCTGCACACTCCCCATAACCCATTATTTCCTTATCATTTAACAAACTATCTATTTCTGGCTTAAATTTATTCAATGTCCCAGCTTCCACAGCTCTCTGAGGCAGCGAATTCCAAGATTTACAACCAACTGAGAGAAGAAATTTCTCATCATCTCAGTTTTAAATGGGGGGCCCCTTATTCTAATATTATGCCCCCTAGTTCTCGTCTCCCACATCAGTGGAAACATCCTTTCTGCATTCACCTTGTCAAGCCCCAACATGATCTTATACGTTTCGATAAGATCACCTCTCATTTTTCTGAATTGCAATGAGTAGAGGCCCAATCTACTCAACCTTTCCTCATAAGTCAACCCCCTCATTGCCATAATCAACCTAGTGAACATTAACTGAACTGCTTACAAAGCAGGTATATCCTTTTCCAAATATGGAAACCAAAACTGCACGCAGTATTCCAGGTGTGGCCTCACTAATATCCTGTATAACTGCAGCAAGATTTCCCTGCTTTTACACTCCATCCCCTTTGCAATAAAGGCCAAGATTCCATTGGCCTTCCTGATCACTTGCTGTACCTGCATACTAACCTTTTGTGTTTCATGCACAAGTACCCCCAGGTCCCGCTGTACTGCAGCACTTTGCAATCTTTCTCCATTTAAATAATAACTTGCTCTTTAATTTTTTCTGCCAAAGTGCATGACCTCACACTTTCCAACATTATACTCCATCTGCCAAATGTTTGCCCACTCACTTAGCCTGTCTATGTCCTTTTGCAGATTTTTTGCTAGCTCACACGTTGCTTTTCCTCCCATCTTTGTGTCGTCAGCCAATGTGGCTATGTTACACTCGGTCCCTTCTTCCAAGTCGTTAATATAGATTGGAAATAGTTGGGGTCCCAGCACTGATCCCTGGGGCACCCCACCAGTTACTGAGATGAGAAAACATTTCTTCACTCAGAGAATTGTGAATCTTTGCGATTATATTCCACAAATGGCAGTGGCAGCTCAGTCGTTGTGCATATTCAAGACAGAGATCGACAGATTTTTGGATCTTAAGGGAATCGTGGGATATAGGGATAGTGTGGGAAAGTGGAGTTGAGGTAGAAGATCAGCCATGTTCTCATTGTACGACGGAGCAAGCTCGAAGGAATGAATGGCCGACTCCTGCTCTTAATTCTCGCGTTCTTATGCACTTATTCAGTATTTTGCCTCATAAGCAGTGAAGCTGTAACCGAGAGAATATACGGAACGCGTGCTCAATAACAGATCCAACTTGATGTGTGGTGAGTCAGCTTTACTTCACCTTTCTAGTCACAAGAACATAAGAAATAGGAGCATGAGGCAGCCATTCAGCCCCTCGAAACTGCTCCACCATTCAATAAGATCATGGCTGATCTGATCATGGACTCAGCTCCACTTTCGTTTCCTTCCCTCCCTTATTACTCAAAACTCTGTCTATCTCCGCCTTAAATATATTCAATGACTCAGCTTCCACAGCTCTCTGGGGCAGAGAATTCCACAGATTTACAACCCTCTGAGAGAAAAAATTTCTCCTCATCTCAGTTTTAAATGGGCAGCCCCTTATTCTATCTATGTCACCTAATGTTAGTTTCCCCTATTAGTGGAAACATCCTCTCTGCATCCACCTTGTCGAGCCCCCTCATTACCTTATCTGTTTCAATAAGGTCACCTCTCATTCTTCTGAATGGTAACATGTTGAGTCATTAATTTTCTTCTTTAGCAACACGTTATGTTTTAATTCAGTGCAGGAGCTTCATACACAAGTCACACCAGCTCTCCTATTCACAGTGTTTGCCAAAGAAACTCCAATTTTACAGAACCTACACGGAACCAAAGGGTAGTCCACTGGGTTACTGGGGCAGGGATAGAGAGAACAATGTTGATTTCAACCCTGGGAGGGAAGCCAGCGCACAAGCTGATCTCCAGTCCTTTGTGCTGAGATTATTATTTACAGGAAGGTGATCTGAAATCTTTGCAATCTGTGAGTGATGTACAAATGCCAATGATGCACGTCCTAAATGTGTGTACTGAAGAATGCATTGTGGGGTTGTAGCCATCACAACAGACACATGGAGGGTTAGTTATCTTACCCACCGTCCTTTGCTCCACATGGCCGATATTCATCTCGAGAAGAACAGAATATTTCCCCAGTACATTTTCCTGTTAAGGTTTGAGTGGTAAAACACACCGTTAAATGACAACAACTCTGGGTTGTCACTATCAGGGAGGAAGATCGCTGATTGCTGCTGAAGCTTTGCCATGTGTATGATCAAAGTTTGGGGAATGTTGCCTGTTCCAGAATTAGAAGATCGCTGCTAGCTGCAGTTAAAGGGAGTTTATGGTTATATGGAGAAGGGAGTTCTGGTCATCCAATGAGAAGAGTCTTTGTATTATCAGCGGTGCATGTTCATTATTGCATGAATTACAATGTCAATTCTCCACCCCACAGAGATATCTTCATTTCAGTGAAGCAATGTCCTGAAATTGCGGTCGAAGGCGAACCTCTGGAGTACACCTCAGACACACAATATATTCCCAAGCAGACCTCCAGGTTCCCAGGCCGCACAGAGTTCTGGTCTGGGGCCTGCAGCTGTCGCCTGTGTAAAGACCCACGGATCCCGGGGATGCAGACAGTTTGGGAGCGGCCCTGAGATCACGTGGGAATGGTCCTCCTATCAAAATGGAGAATTCCATTACAGCCGTTTCCGAATCGAATCCCCCAAATAATTAAACTACAAATGTTACTGAGCATAAATGTTCTGATTTCAAATTTAATTAAAAAACACTTTCTGAACACAAATACAATAAAAGTTAATATTTTGAAAAATTATATGAAACATTTTAAGCCGTGCCAATATTTTATTAAACAAATATTAAATATTTGCACGTCATTTTGTTTTTAAATTCTGATCTATAATAACCAAGGCATACCTTGACAGATCACAAGCTCCGGGTTTTCCTGCACACGGAAGTTGCGGGGCCCTTTAGAAGGATTAACACAGGGGACGCGGCGCTTACAACGCCACATTTCTGCCCAAATAGCCAATATCACACCAGACGGCAAGTCGGTGTACACATGGTGACATTCGCACACACAGTTCACTAATCCACATGCTCCCGTTTTGCAACCAACAACACAGCAGGAAGGTTTAGAAGCTATAAGCTAAATCAAATGACCTGTTCGACTATGACACCAGGCAGCATTTTCCACGTCTTCAACCCCACACTTCAGATCAATGATTATCTTCTTCACCAAAACCAGAACGGTGTGTTTGATCCTTCAGAGTAAAGTTATTGCTATGTCCTTACTCTACATTAAAAATGCAAACGAGGCCCATGCTTGAGAGAAGGTCAGTCTGTGACCTGTCCTTTATTCCATAGCACTCAAGTGATGAAGGTGGGTGGAGCTTCCCCTTTTATACCTGAAGGTCCAGGTTAGGAGTGCCTCCCACAAGTTCACCACCTAGTGGTCATTGTTCTCACAGTGTACAACTTGTCAGTTTATACATGGGTTACAATGCTGGTTGAATACATGACATCACCTCCCCCGCCGAAAGTCTTATTGAGATCACAGGTTTTGTCTCTCTGGTGGTTTACACTCTCTTGTAGAGCGCCTGAGTTGGGGCTCCGGTTGTTGGGCGCTGGCCTGTGTGTCTGCTGTTTGCAGTGCCTGTGCCCTGTCCCGACTGCCCACAGTGACTGGGCTCTCCTCCCTTTGGTTCTGGTGTTCGGTCACCTGTGGTGGAGTGAACTCTATATCGTGTTCTTCCTCTGCTTCTTCTACGGGGTTGCTGAACCTCATTTTTGTTTGATCCACGTGTTTGCGGCAGATTTGTCCATTAGTAAGATTAACTACCAGAATCCTATTCTCCCCATTTTACAATCACAGTGCCTGCGATCCATTTGGGCCCTGCAGGGTAGTTGAGGACAAAGACAGGGTCAATTACATCAATACATCGCACCCTCGCATTCCTGTCATGGTAGTCGCATTGTGACTGGCGCCTGCTCTCGACAATTTCTTTCATGGTCGGGTGTATAAGGGATAACCTGGTTTTGAGCGTACATTTTTATTAGCAGCTCTGTGGCTGGAACCCCTGTGAGCGAGTGTGTTCGGGATCTGTAGGTCAACAGGAAGCGTGATAAGCGGCTTTATCGGGAACCCTCTTGGATTCCGAGTATCCCCTGTTTGATTATCTGCACTGCTCGTTCTGCCTGGCCGTTTGAGGCCGGCTTGAATGGTGCCATTCTGACATGGTTAATTCCATTGCCTGCCATGAAATTCTGGAATTCAGTGCTTGTGAAGCACGAGCCATTGTTGCTGACCAAGACATCCAGTAGACCATGGGCGGCGAACATTGCCCATAGACTTTCTAGTGTGGCAGATGATGTGCTTGAATTTAAAATGTAACACTTGATCCATTTGGAGTAGGCGTCTACTGCAACCAAAAACATTTTTCCCATGAAAGGACCTGCGTAGTCCACATGGATGCGTGACCAAGGCTTGACGGGCCAGCAGCAGGGGCTAAGGGAGGCTTCCCTGGGCGCATTGCCCAGCTGGGCACACGTGTTGCACCTGCGAACACAAAGTTCCAGATCTGCGTCTATCCCTGGCCACCAAACATGTGAACCTTGCAATTGCCTTCATATTGACAATGCCCGGGTGCTTATTGTGGAGTTCCCTGATGAACACCTCTCTGCCCATCTAGAGCATGACTACGCGGTTTCCCCACGGTAGGCAATCGGCCTGAATCGAGGGTTCATTCCTGCACCTGTGAAATAGTTTAAATTCCTCAGGGCATGCCCTGTACGTGGCTGCCCAGTCCCCATTCAGGACACATTTCTTGAATAAAGGTAATAGCGGATTTAATCTGACGGGCTGTCACAGGTGAGCCTTCGCATCCGAAAGCTTCAACAGCCATGACCATCTCAGCACCATGCTCGGTAGCCCCCTCAGTGGTGGCTAGTGGGAGCCTGCTGAGTGCATCGGCGCAGTTTTCAGTGCCCGGTCTGTGCCGAATTGTATAGTCACAGGCGGCTAACGTGAGTGTCCACCTCTGTATGCGGGCCGATGCGTTTACATTTATGGCCTTGTTGTCGGCCAAAAGGGACGTTCGGGGTTTGTGATCTGTCTCCAGCTCAAATTTCCTGCCAAACAGGTACTGGTGCATTTTCTTTACCACATATACACATGCAAGCGCCTCCTTTTCTGCCATCCCGTAGCCCCTTTCTGCCTGGGACAGACTTCTGGCGGCATAAGCTACCGGCTGTAACTGAACCTTGGCATTGACATGCTGCAACACACACCCGACACCATAGGACGACGCATCACACGTTAACACAAGTTTCTTACATGGGTCATATAGTGTTAACAGATTGTTGGAACATAACAAATTGTGTGCTCTATTAAAAGCCCTTTCCTGGCTGTCCCCCCAGACCAATTCGCAACCTTTGCTTAGGAGCACGTGTAGCGGCTCTAGCAGCGTGCTCAATTTGGGAAGAAAGTTACCAAATATTTCGGGAGCCCCAGGAACAAACGCAGCTCCGTCGTGTTACGGGGTCTGGGTGCTCTCTGGATCGCTTCCGTCTTGGACGCAGTAAGGCTGATCCCGTCTACTCCTAGCCTCATCACCAGGAATTCAGCCTCTGGAGCTAGGAAGATGCACTTCGCCTTTCCTTGTCGCAGCCCTACCCGGTCCAGTCTGCGTAGCACCTCCTCCAGGTTGTGGAGGTGTTCTTCAGTATCGTAACCCGTGATGAGAATGTCGTCCTGAAAAACCACCGTCCCTGGAATCGACTTGAGGAGGCTTTCCATATTTCGTTGGAAGATCGCGGCGGTGGAGCGAATCCCGAACGGACATCTGTTGTACTCAAACAACCCCTTGTGTGTCGTGATGGTGGTCAGCTTCTTCGACTCACTCGCCAGCTCCTGGGTCATGTAAGCTGAGATCAGGTCCAATTTTGAAAAAGGTTTGCCACCGGATAGCGTCGCAAAGAGGTCCTCCTCTCTCGGTAGTGGGTACTGGTTTTGGAGTGATACCCGATTGATGATGGCCTTGTAATCACCACATAGCGTGTCCGACCCATCCGCCTTGAGCACCGGCACAATCGGGCTCACCCAGTCAATGAATTCGATGGGCGAGATGATGTCTTCCCTCAGCAGGCGGCCCTATTCACCTTCTATCTTTTCCTGCATCACGTATGGCACCGCTCGGGACTTGTGGTGTACTGGCCTGGCGTCCGGGTTTATGTGAATCACTACCGTGGCCCCCATGGAAGTGCCAATGCTGGGTTGAAACAGTGAGTCAAATTTGTCCAGGATCTGTGAGCATGAAACGCGATCCACAAAGGAAATTGCAGAGACATCGTCCCATTTCCAGTTCGTGACAACAAGCCAACTCCTCCCCAGTAGTGCGGGACTGTCCCCCAGGACAATCCAGAGTGGCAACCTGTTCTCCGAACCTTTGTGGGTCATGACTACCGTGGCACTGCCTAGCACCTGAATGATCTCCTTTGTGTAAGTCCGTAGCTATGCGTCAATCGGCGATAATTTTGGCCTCCTGGCCTTGGATGCCCACAATTTTTCGAACTGTTTGATACTCATCAGGGACTGGCTGGCCCCTGTGTCTAGCTCCATTGATACTGGGATGCAAATGGAGGAGCACTTTTATCATTATCGGTGGCGTCCTGCTGTATGAACTGTATATGTGCTCCACATGAACTTTCTGAACTTCAGCTTCCAGCAATTTCCCCCAGCATTCATTTCTGCAGGTATTTTGCTCATCTCTGCAAACTCCGGCTGAGTGTGTGCCTCCACACCTCCAACATGAGCTGTTGTTGGAAACAAAAGGCCCCTTGCCAGTCGATCGTCTCTGACTGCCTCTGTGACTGTCCTTAAGTGCGCCATTAACAGGTGTTGATGGCTCCATTACTAGCCGCATTGTCCCTTGCAAGGGCGTGAATCGCCATTCGGTGAGCCATTGTCTCTGTCAAACTCTCCCTCTGGGCTCGACTACATGTTGGGGCATGCCCAATTGCCCTTGTCTGCCTGAAGAACTGCGTGCTGCTTTGACAATGTTGATTCTCTGTCCCAACCATTCCATAACACTCTCGTTCTGCTCGTGGCCATGCTCACGTGGTTTAAATCCAAGTTTCTCGTCGCCATTGATACATCCTTACTATACAGTATAGTATCGAGAGAAGATCAGTCTGTGACCTGTCCTTTATTCCACAGCACTCAAGTGAAGGAGGTGGGTGGAGCTTCCCCTTTTTTACCTGAATGTCCAGGTTATGAGTGTCTCCCATAAGTTCATCACCTAGTGGTCATTGTTATCAGTGTACAACTTGTCAGTTTCTACATGGGTTACAATGCTGGTTGAATACATGACAGTTATCTTTCCGGTCCTTTCACCCAGTCAACACTCACATTCTCGGCCACATGCCTCCGATGAACACGTACGACTAAAGCTTTGCCTTAAAACTCCCATCTGCTGCTGTAAGACGGTGGGTTGGAGGTATCTAATGCCAAAAGGTAACAGAGATAAGTGGATGCATTCTGCAGCGTAATAATTGGACCTGAAACTTCAGTCCAAACCATCAGAAGTATAAGGATGAATTTCTCTAAGTCAGGGTCGAATCTCACCGCCCGGCATTTCCCGAGGCTGTGCTGCCATATATGTCCCACGCACTGCCCACTTGCACCGTTAAAGCCGCACAGGGCAAACTCTGGTGGGAATAATCTTCAGGTGAGAGGTTCATGCCGCAGTAATGGGTCTTGTCCCACGATTAAACTAATATCTGCACTTTCAGTTTCACTTCTTTCACATCCTCTGCCTCATCTTCTGGAGCCCTGGACTGCACCAACTCTGGCAGTAATATCCATGGACTGTACCAACTCTGGCGGTAATATCCATGGACTGTACCAACTTTGGCAGCAATATCCATGGACTGCACCAACTCTGGCAGCAATATCCATGGACAGTACCAACTCTGACAGTAAGATCCATGGACGGCACCAACTCTGACAGTAATATCCATGGACTGCACCAACTTTGGCAGCAATATCCATGGACTGTACCAACTCTGGCAGCAATATCCATGAACTGTACCAACTCTGGCAGCAATATCCATGGACTGTACCAACTCTGACAGTAATATCCATGGACTGTACTAACTCTGACAGTAATATCCACGGACTGTACCAACTCTGACAGTAATATCCAAGGGCTGCACCAACACTGGCAGTAATATCCATGGACTGTACCAACTCTGACAGTAATATCCATGGACTGTACCAACTCTGGCAGTAATATCCATGGACTGTACCAACTCTGGCAGTAATATCCACGGACTGCACAAATTCTGGCAGTAATATCCATGGACTGCACCAACTCTGGCAGCAATATCCACGGACTGCACAAACTCTGGCAGTAATACCCACGGACTGCACCAACTCTGGCAGTAATATCCACGGACTGCACCAACTCTGGCAGTAATATCCATGGACTGTACCAACTCTGGCAGTAATATCCATGGACTGCACCAACTCTGGCAGCAATATCCATGGACTGCACCAACTCTGGCAGCAATATCCTGGCAATGGCTGCTTTAAATTTCATCCTCTGCCCAAACACAGGAACCACACGTGGGGATAAGAGGAATCATCCGCCTTTGGATTGTTGGTCGATAGCGAAGGGACAGAAATGGAACAGATTTTCCCCCGGTCTCTCTCTCTCTCTCTCTCTCTCACTTTCTTTCTCTCTGTTGCGGACGCAGCGAGAACCAATGGAGGGGCCGATTACTGACAAAACCAGCAACTGTACAGAAACTTGAATAGAGGATTCTTCATCCCGACGGATTAATGCGCTGTGCCTAATTGGTCATGGTCTTTGAATGACGAATCCAATACAATAATCACTACATTAGTCGCCAGCACTTGGATGTTTCCTGGAAGAACAGGATGAATGAAAGTGGATGATTACGGTTGTAAACCCGTGATCAATGTTTGGGGAATTATGAGGTGATCCTCTAATCTGTTTGATTTACTTTCCACAACTCACTGCTGTTTAATGGCACGGACCCATTTAACAATCCGGGTATTGCCCCATTTAAAGGCTGGATATTCGCTCATTGAACACTCCGGTTATTCACCAATTTAACACAAGCTTTGAAAGGCATGTGGTTTTAAATAACCGGCCGAGTATCATGTGTTACTGGACTATTGACAACAGCAGCAATGGTTCAGTTTTTGCACCAATAACAACATCAATGGTAGAATGCTTGTCTCCCAGGTTGGGTTAAATTGATGAGAACTTAAAATGACCATAATCGTGGTTTATCATTAGTTTGGTCGATATGCCACGATGGGTTTATATAAAGTATAACCCTTATCAAACAGAGTAAAATATGAACAATTAGAAACTGCTGAGCATGTCTACTCCGGTTCAGTTCAAGCAAACACTCCCATAAGGGTCTGGTCCCCGCTTTCTTCCAGATGTGGATTCCCAGCGGTTTTCTTATTATCCGTACTGTACGTGGATCTGGGATTCTGCTGGACCGGGACTCGGGAATGTCCTGTAACTGGAGCCAGGATTGTGCTGTACCAGGATCAGTGAGTGTGCTTTCATGGTTCACTGGAGTGTGATGTAGCAGGCCCAGTGAGTGAGCTTTCACGGTACATGGGAGTGTGATGTACCAGGACCAGTGAGTGTTCTTTCATGGTACACGGGAGTGTGATGTACCAAGACCAGTGTGTGTGCTTTCATGGTACACGGGAGTGTGATGTAACTGGACCAGTGAGTGTGCTTTCATGGTACACAGGAGTGTGATGTAACTGAACCAGTGAGTGAGCTTTCACGGTACATGGGAGTGTGATGTACCAAGACCAGTGTGTGTGCTTTCATGGTACACGGGAGTGTGATGTAACTGGACCAGTGAGTGTGCTTTCATGGTACACGGGAGTGTGATGTAACTGGACCAGTGAGTGTGCTTTCATGGTACACAGGAGTGTGATGTAACTGAACCAGTGAGTGTGCTTTCATGGTACACGGGAGTGTGATGTACCAGGATGAGTGAGTGTGCTTTCATGGTACACGGGAGTGTGATGTAACTGGACCATTGAGTGTGCTTTCATGGTACATGGGAGTGTCCTGTACCAGGACCAATGAGTGTGCTTTCATGGTGCACAGGAGTGCACTGTACCAGGACCAGTGAGTGAGGTTTCATGGTACACGGGAGTGTGATGTAACAGGACCAGTGAGTGTGCTTTCATGGTACACGGGAGTGCGCTGTACCAGGACCAGTGAGTGTGCTTTCATGGTACACGGGAGTGTGATGTACCAGGACCAGTGAGTATGCTTTCATGGTACACGGGAGTGCGCTGTACCAGGACCAGTGAGTGTGCTTTCATGGTACACGGGAGTGTGATGTACCAGGACGAGTGAGTGAGGTTTCATGGTAGACGGCAGAGAAACAGAGTATCCAATCGTCTCAATATAGAACAGACCATGAACACCACCCATAACAAAATGAAATTCCCCGATATAACAAACTAGTGAGTGAGGTTTCATGGTACATGTGCTGATTTCTGGATTATTTTACCTCAATCTGGTTCAGCACAATTACTGAAACGAATACCGTTTGTGCTTTAAACAAAGCAAGCTTTTATTTAAAAAGCAAATCCCGATCGGGGACTTTATCAGACAGAAGGAATGCAAGTCTGTTCGAACGCACCCACTTCCTTCGGACAAAGTGACGTTATATTGTAAAGGGACGATGGTTATACATTTTCGGCAAAAGATAATAAGATAGGGCTAGTGTGACATCCTAGTTCAGCCTATCTCTTTTGATCCCTCTTTCCTTTTGTCCACTCATTAGCCGACCGAAGTATGGTCTGATTTTAAACAAAGACCTTCTGTTAATGTTTCAGGTTAATAACATGATTTAATAAGACCTTGAGGTTTTTCTGCAAGCTGTGGGTTTTGTTTCAATGCATGTTAGTGTTGTAACATATCGCAGTCTCGAGTCTGAGATGTCATGGCTATTCCTCCATGAATTCTTTGTTAGCTTATACTGTCCCTATACAATTCCCACGTTCTCAACTTCAATGTCTCTATACATTTTTAAACATTCACACATGGGATTGTGCTGTATCGGGACACGGGAGTGTGATGTACTGGGACAGGGGAGAGTGATGTGCCAGGATCAGTGAGTGAGTTGTACCAGTATCAGTGAGTGAGCTGTATCGGGATCAGTGAGTGAGCTGTACCAGGATCAGTGAGTGAGCTGTATCGGGATCAGTGAGTGAGCTGTATCGGGATCAGTGAGTGAGCTGTACCGGGATCAGTGAGTGAGTTGTACCGGGATCAGTGAGTGAGCTGTATCGGGATCAGTGAGTGAGCTGTATCGGGATCAGTGAGTGAGCTGTATCGGGATCAGTGAGTGAGCTGTACCGGGATCAGTGAGTGAGTTGTACCGGGATCAGTGAGTGAGCTGTATCGGGATCAGTGAGTGAGCTGTACCGGGATAAGTGAGTGAGCTGTACCGGGATCAGTGAGTGAGCTGTACCAGGATCAGTGAGTGAGTTGTACCGGGATCAGTGAGTGAGCTGTACCGGGAACAGTGAGTGAGCTGTATCGGGATCATTGAGTGAGCTGTACCAGGATCAGTGAGTGAGTTGTACCGGGATCAGTGAGTGAGCTGTACCGGGATCAGTGAGTGAGCTGTATCGGGATCAGTGAGTGAGCTGTACCAGGATCAGTGAGTGAGTTGTACCGGGATCAGTGAGTGAGCTGTACCGGGATCAGTGAGTGAGCTGTACCGGGATCAGTGAGTGTGCTGTACCGGGATCAGTGAGTGAGCTGTACCGGGATCAGTGAGTGAGCTGTATCGGGATCAGTGAGTGAGCTGTATCGGGATCAGTGAGTGAGTTGTACCGGGATCAGTGAGTGAGCTGTACCGGGATCAGTGAGTGAGCTGTATCGGGATCAGTGAGTGTGCTGTACCAGGATCAGTGAGTGAGCTGTACCGGGATCAGTGAGTGTGCTGTAAGTGAGCTGTATCGGGATCAGTGAGTGTGCTGTACCAGGATCAGTGAGTGAGCTGTACCGGGATCAGTGAGTGTGCTGTACCAGGATCAGTGAGTGAGCTGTACCAGGATCAGTGAGTGAGCTGTACGAGTATCAGTGATTGAGCTGTCCCAGGATCAGTGAGTGTGCTGTACCAGGATCAGTGAGTGAGCTGTACCAGGATCAGTGAGTGAGCTGTACCAGGATCAGTGAGTGAGCTGTACCGGGATCAGTGAGTGTGCTGTGCCAGGATCAGTGAGTGAGCTGTACCGGGATCAGTGAGTGAGCTGTACCGGGATCAGTGAGTGAGCTGTACCAGGATCAGTGAGTGAGCTGTACCAGGATCAGTGAGTGAGCTGTACCAGGATCAGTGAGTGAGCTGTACCGGGATCAGTGAGTGAGCTGTACCAGGATCAGTGAGTTAGCTGCACCAGGATCAGTGAGTGAGTTGTACCAGGATCAGTGAGTGAGCTGTACCAGGATCAGTAAGTGAGCTGCATCGGGATCAGTGAGTGAGCTGTACCGTGATCAGTGAGTGAGCTGTACCGGGATCAGTGAGTGAGCTGTACCAGGATCAGTGAGTGAGCTGTACCAGGATCAGTGAGTGAGCTGTACCAGGATCAGTGAGTAAGCTGTATCGGGATCAGTGAGTGAGCTGTACCAGGATCAGTGAGTGAGCTGTACCGGGATCAGTGAGTGAGCTGTACCGGGATCAGTGAGTGTGCTGTACCGGGATCAGTGAGTGAGCTGTACCGGGATCAGTGAGTGAGCTGTACCGGGATCAGTGAGTGTGCTGTACTGGGATCAGTGAGTGAGCTGTACTGGGATCAGTGAGTGAGCTGTACTGGGATCAGTGAGTGAGCTGTACTGGGATCAGTGAGTGAGCTGTACCAGGATCAGTGAGTGAGCTGTACCAGGATCAGTGAGTGAGCTGTACCGGGAGACGGGAGAGTGCTGTACCGGGAGCAGGATTGCAGCAATGACATTACCTTCTGATCGGGCCGAGAAGCCTTAGGGACTATCCAACGCTGGACGAATGTATCACTGTGCAAAGTGTTTTTTTTTTCGATGTACAATCTGCTTTATTGCACAATAGGTAAAACATACAGAACACTGAGAGCGATAGAGTCCAGTGTAAGCAGTTCAACATCAGTTTGGAAACTGTCACTAAAATAAAGATCTAACAAAAACTTTTGATTAAAAGTTGAAGTACAAACATTGATTCTGTTTCTGTATCTATCCCAGTGAGGATGCAGAGATTAATCACCTGCACAGTCTTCTTCCACCTTGATTTTTTTCTGGTGTATGACCTGATTTTCAAAAAAGTCTTTCTTCAAAGATCAGCAGAGATCCGAGAAAGTTTTCAACACTGAGAAACTGTATTCCCCCTGACTGAGGGGAAATGGTGAACTAATGGTCTAATGTGTAAAATAATGGCACAAGGCTCCCATTGCCAATATACCCCTGGATACCGAGCACAGCCCCTGACTGTCTGAGGCATCAATCCGCTCTTGGTTAACGTGCTGCCCTGGGGGAACACATGTCTGCAAGGACCCTACTATGATATCAACTTACTGTTAAGATTCAAACAGCTTGAGATATGTTTCATAAAATATAAATTACATAAAGCCGACAGTGAAATTAACAGAATATGACATAACAATATATGATATGAAAAAATATGAAACCTTCTCATCGAATTAACTTGAGCATCATTGTGAAAGGATATGTGACTACATTCCTCAAATCCTCTCTGAATTTCTTCTGGGTCACTGCGTAAATAAAAGTGTTCGTGCAGCAACTCAGGAGCTGGAGCATGAAGCTGATTTCCGATACAAACATGGGCAGAGAAACAGTGTATCCCAAGTCATCCAATCGTCTCAATATAGAACAGACCATGAACACCACCCATAACAGTATGAAATTCCCCGATATAACAAACAGTACAATCATCGATTTCCTCCAGTCTCCATCTCTGGGTCACTAGGGCTCTCGCCACTGCTCCGACCCCGGAGTCTACTGCGGGCTCTGCTGGACACTAAAATGTGTCTGACTGTTAAAGCATTGAACAGTCGAATCAAAATAAATAGAATAAAAGGTGTTAAAATGTAATGCATTAATTCAATGATAGTCCAGACCAGCGAACGAGATACACCAATTGGCACACTGCAAAACCATGGACTGTTGGACAGCCAATATTCACTTGTATACAGAAAATACCAAAAAATGTTCCTCAGACAGCTCAGCACTGTCTCTGTTCCTAGAACCACAGTCGCTGTTTGCTCCGTGCAATATTTCGATTTCAGCTTCTGGCAACAAATGGCCACAAACCGATCGAAGGTGAAAGTGACCGTGAACCAGACAGAACAATCTGTGTCTACATAAAGCAGGATAGCGTGGATATCACACATTCTAACGTGCAACAGAAAAAGAAATTGATCCCGATAAACAATAGGAATCTGCCTCAGTATCAGATCGATGATCACGACCAGTAGATCCACCGCTGCCATGGCCACCAGGTAGTGAGTGACACATTTGGAGAGACCACACTTTCCCCGAGACAGGATCACAATCGTCACCACATTAACTGTGAGCAAGAGGAAAATAGGAACATTATTCACAAACAGCGGATACATACAGTAGTTTGCTGTGTTTTCAAAGACATGACAGAGTCGGATCTATAACAAGGATAATATCGTTCTTCACAATAACATGAGATGCACCAAGAATTTTGCTGCTTGGCACTTCATCAAGTGATGGAACCATTTCATATTATCGGTGATGGAGATACGTGGAGATTTGTAATCAGAGGAATCGGTAAATTATCGCAAAATATGAGACACAATGGGACCAAATGAAACACGGTTCAAACCAGAAACTGATTTTAGAACAAACACTAAAATAATGAATGGAGAAGTGTGAGCTTCACCTATACGTGAGCCAGCGGGAGAATGAAATGGGAGGGTATTTGCAGGATTGAATTGCAGAGTGTACGAGTTAGTTGTTGGAGTGATACAGCTGAACTTACTGTCCCGAGGTGGGGATGGAATAGAAGAGGCCTGGCAGTAAGAGGAATGGGACAATCGATGGTGCCCTTAAGATGGGATTTTAAGCTGACAACACCCACTCTCTGTGCTCATAGATCGACAATGGTCATTGGTTCAAGGCATTGAACGCACCTGTACAATGTCACAACCCAAACCTGGCTATCAAATGTTTGTAATCTACGCAATAGTATCATAGGAGTTACTGGATGAATAAAAATACTACAGTTCATCAAATTTACCTTGTAGCTTCCGGGTTGTCGCACGATGTAATGATGATTGCGTCGTTGTCTAATCAGAGCAATCAATCGCTGCCAACAGTGTACAATCGAGCCAGGCATGAGTGGAAGAGAAGCCCCCTGGTGGCGAGCATTGGGAAGTACAGATCCAACGGCATGTGTCCCCTCTCAGCAGCTACTTTTACCACATGACATGTCTCCAATTACAACTGCAGCAACAAGGTATTTATGTCTCGTCTTTAACACAGTGAAGTTTTCCAAGGTGCTCCGCAGGTGTATTATAATATAAAAATTAATGCCCAGACACATAAGGATAAAATGCGGCAGACGACCAAATCTTAGTCAAAAAGGTCGGTTTGAAGGAGCGTCTTAAAGGTGGAAATCGAGGGAGAGAGACAGAGAGGGTTCGGCAGTGAATTCCAGAGCTTAGGGCCCAGGTAACAGAAGGCACGGCCACCAATGTTTGAGCGATTAAAATCAGGGATGCTCAAGAGTGCAGAATTAGAAGAGTGCAGATATCTTGGGGGGGTTGTCGGGCTGGGGAAGTTTACAGAGAAAGGGAGGGGTTTAACAACAATATTTTGAAATAGAGGCGTTACTTAATGGGGAGACAATGTAGGTCAGCAAGTACAGGGGATGGGTGAACTTGGTGCGAGTTCTGACAGGGCAGCCGAGTTTTGGATCAGCCAAAATTTACGTAGGGTAGAATGTGGCTGGGCAGGGGTGCATTGGAACAGTCAATTCTACAGGTAACAAAGGAATGAGTGAGGGTTTCAGCAGCAGTTGAGCTGAGGCAGGAGTGGAGACGGGCGATGTTATGGAGGTGGAAAAAAGCAGTATTAGTTATGGAACGGTATATGTTCAGAAGCTCATCTCAGGGTCACATATACCAGCAAGGTTGCAAACATTGTGATTGAGCCTCAGACAGAAGGTGGGGAGAGTGATGGTGCAAGTGGCTGGAGAACGCAGATTGTGGCAGGGACCAAAGGCAACAGCTTCCCAATATTTTATGGGAGAAATTGTCTGCTCATCCAGAACTGGATGTCGGACCACAGTCTGAAAATTTAGAGTCTTTGGAGGGGTCAAGGGAAGTGGTGGTGACTTCGAGCTGAGTGTCATCAGCGTACATGGGGAAACTGACGCTGTGTTTTCGGATGATATCGCCAAGGGGTAGCATGCAGATGAGAAATAGGAGGGGGCCAAGGATAAATCCATGGAGGACACCAGATGTAACAATGCGGGAGTGGGAAGAGAAGTCTTTGCAGGAGATTCTCTGGCTAAGATTAGAAAGATAAGAATGAACAAGCTGAGTGCAGTCCCACCCAGCTGGATGACTTTGGAGTGTCGTTGAAGGAGAATGGAGTGGTCAGCAGTGTGAAAGAATGCAGATATGTCAAGAAGGATGAGGAGGGATAGCTTATCTTTGTCACAGTCATGTAGGATGACATTTCTGACCATGATGAGCTGTTTCGGTAATGTGGCATGGGCAGAAACCTGAGTGGACAGAATCGAACATGGAAGTGGGAAAGATGCACACGGATTTGTGAGGCGACAACGCATTCAAGGACATTGGCGAGGAAAGGGCGGATGGACACGGGGCGGCAGTTTCCAAGGACAGAGTGGTCAAGCGGTTTGCTTTTTTGAGGCGAGGGTTGATCACAGCAGGTTTGAAGGAGAGAGGGATAGAGCGCGAGGAGAGAGAACCATTAACTGTGTCCATTAACATGGGAGGCAGGAAGGAATGTTGGGTGGTGAGCAGTTTGGTGGTAATAGGGTCGAGGGAGCAGGAAGTGATACATGAACAATTTCAGCACAGATAAGTCATGAGGGGAGATTGGAGAGAAAGTGGAAACATATGCAAGTCCCGGGCTAGGGCAGGGCGATCCTTAGAGGAAGTTTGTCACGGTGGCCTCGGGGAAGGAAGCAAAGTGGCAGAGGCAGCTGATTGGATGGTCTCAATCTTAGAGACAAAGAAGTGCATGAGCTCCTAATATTGTTGTGGGAGGTGAGGATGAAGGCGACTGGGGAGAGGGTTTAAGAAGATGGTTAGCACTCGACAATGGAAGCCGGGTTGATCTTTGCATTCCAGAATGATTCTGGAGTAGGGAGCAATTTTGTCAGACAGGAGCAGGACACAATAATACATTATTATTGGCGGTGAATGGCTAAACCAGTTGTCCGCCATATCCGTTTAAGTCTGTGTCTCTTGGACTTCAGGGAGTGAAGTTGGGTACTGCACCAGGGGGAACAGCCAGTGTGAGAGAGAGACTGATTGTTTTAATCGGGACTGGGCCAACAAATGTGGTGGTGAGGGTGTGGTTGAGCAGATCGGTAGCTGCAGAAATATCGTGGTGAATGGAGGGCCGAAGGCTGGACAGTTGGGATCTCGTAAGTGCAGTTGTAAGAGAGTCGGGAGAGAGAGTTTTCCAGGGCGGTCACAGAAGGACGTAGGTTTGGTGTGGGGCGAGGGGAAAGACACATACACTCTATCCTGGAAAGGTAATTTTTGAAGCATATTTATCGAACTTGCCTCTGAATGAGTCAACTCTCACTGCTTCCACCATCTCCCTCGCGAGCCTGTCGCATATACATTTAAAATTACAACTACTTTACATTATCTCATGTAGAAATATTGTTCCACATTTGTGCTCCTAATACAAAATGTTAAATTCTGAATTAAAGTTTGTTTTGGATATTAGATGTGATTCCAATTTTGATGCTTTGCCCTTGGATTCCCGATGGATTAACATTCCAGGAGCCGAGTAACTGACATCCTATGCTCTTCTGAAGGAAACAACATCTCGGACTCAGGGGAAAGGGTGGGGAGTGGGAATAGCTGAAGTGCCCTTGCAGAGATCTGGCACAGGCTAGACTGGCAGCATGTCCTTCTGTGCTGTAACCATTCTCTGATTCTACACTCGGCAATTGGAAATTCATGTTCACGTGTCATGTGCTGCACCAAGAATACAACGGCGGAAAATGTCCCCTTAATATCATTCATTTTACCGCACAATTTCTCAATTACCTTACAGGTTACAGTTGGAACAATGCTGCTCTTACTGTAAATAGTGGAATAATATGATTCAAACTATAATCGCCCAGAATTTGCGGTCAGTGGAAACGTGATGGTGCTCACCGCTGACCTCGAACAATGCTGCCCACAAAGATCCAGTGATTCCTGTGGCATCAATATCACCCTGCTGATAGTAACTTACATTTGAGGGCAAGTATAGGGGATCTCCAGACTCCAACAACAGTGATGTCATGAAGCTGGCTCAGCAGCCAAACACATTGAACAATTCACAGATTGCAAATTGGGAAGTAAAATACACTGATTATCCTTCACGTTTTAATTATTTTACAGAGAGCGAAATATAGATTGGGACAGGAATAATGTAGAAACTGAAATAATATAAGGAAACATGTTTTTTCAGTTATAAATAACCATGGAATTTTTATCATTGTGGAAGATTTTGACATAACATCGGTATAAAATTAGATTTTTAGTGCCAGAACGATGGTTCAGCAGTAATTAGAACGTAATACACCATCAAAAACACAATTACGTCTCTTTCAACAAGGCTTGACTATTTCCGGGGCTTTTAAGAGAGATATAACAGCATAAAGTTTAATTTATGTCAGCAAGTTGAATTGATTGCCGGCTGTGGGGAGTTTAACAGCGAGTCCAAGGGAGGAACAAGGAATGACTGGCAGCAACTCCTGGATTTCCACCTGTAACTGCGCATGTGCTTACTCCGGACATTGCTCTCAGATTCACAGTTGTAATGATGGCAAATGCTGAGAGCAAATCCCAGGCCATTACTCCAAAACTGGGTTTCAGAAGCGAGAATCGTAAAATCGTAGAATAGTAGAGCACAGGAGGAGGCCAATCGGTGCATCGGATCTGTGCAGGCAAATATTTCCATTCTATTCAAACACTGTGACTCTTGCTCTTTTCCTCAAGTGGTGTGAGTGCACTCGGCTTTTAATTCATATAATGAATAAATCACAATCCAACAACGAATAGTGTCACTAACAAAACACTACGCTGCAATGACGATACACTCGATCAGCGATATGATGAACTGTATCAGATCGGCACGGGATTCAATTGATAATGCAGATTCAGTCTCAGTAATCAAACCATTAAATGTGCTGCATAATAATAAACCGGGATCAAAATTAGAACTGTAATTTAACTATTCAGAAACAGTGACATAACTTAAAACGGGAAATGATTTAAAGTGCGGCAGCTGAATCAGATTGTATTATCAATGATTCTGTCAGCTAACTGTTCTGACTCATTTGTACAATTAAATAATCAACTGTCTAATGCAGAAATTGCCTAATTTGTGTGAGATCATGGAACAGTTTCTCAGCCGAAACTCGGACTCAGAATTTACAGCAAAGTATCCCCTTTAAAGTGAGAGAATAAGTAGTATGGCTGGTCCCATCGCCTGACAGAAGAGTCAGATCTAAATACGACTGCTGAAATGGAACTAATAATGACAAATGAAAGACACAGCATCCATTGAACTGCTAGCAATGAATGGGAGTTCACATCAGTGCAGCATGGACCAGAATCAAACACACACAGGAGCGATTCACAAAACAACAGAGAGGCAGGAGAAAGGAAGGAAGAAAGAGTACTGAAGGAAGTGGTCCTAGAAATAGTGGATGCATTGGTGGTCATTTTCCAACAGTCTATCGACTCTGGATCAGTTCCTATGGACTGGAGGGGAGCTAATGTAACACCACTTTTTGAAAAAGGAGGGAGAGAGAAAACGGGTAATTATAGACCGGTTAGCCTGACATCAGTCGTGGGGAAAATGTTGGAATCAATCATTAAGGACGAAATAGCAACGCATCTGGAAAGCAGTGACAGGATGGGTCCAAGTCAGCATGGATTAATGAAAGGGAAATCAGGCTTGACGAATCTTCTGGAATTTTTTGAGGAAGTAACTAGCAGAGTGGACAAGGGAGAACCAGTGGATGTGGTGTATTTGGACTTTCAAAAGGCTTTTCACAAGGTCTCACCCAAACGATTGGTGTGCAAAATCAAAGATCATGGTATTGGGGGTAATGTACTGATGTGGATAGAGAACTGGTTGGCAGACAGGAAGCAGAGAGCAGGGATAAACGGGTCCTTTTCAAAATGGCAGGCAGTGACTAGTGGAGTGCCGCAGGGCTCAGTGCTGGGACCCCAGCTCATTACAATATACATCAACGATTTAGATGAAGGAATTGAGTGTAATATCTCCAAGTTTGCAGATGACACTAAACTGGGTGGCAGTGTGAGCTGTGAGGGGGATGTTAACAGGCTGCAGGGTGACTTGGACAGGTTAGGTGAGTGGGCAAATGCATGGCAGATGCAGAATAATGTGGATAAATGTGAGGTTATCCACTTTGGGGGTAAAAACGTGAAAGCAGAATATTATCTGAATGGCAGCAGATGAGGAAACGGGGAAGTGTAACGAGACCTGTGTGTCATGGTTCATCAGTCATTGAAAGTTGGCCTCCAGGTACAGCAGGCGGTGAAGAAGACAAATGGTATGTTGGCCCTCATAGCTAGGGGATTTGAGTACAGCAGCAGGAAGGTCTTACTGCAGTTGCACAGGGTCTTGGTGAAGCCTCAACTGAAATATTGTGTTCAATTTTATCTTCTAACCTAAGGAAGGACGTTCTTGCAATTGAGGGAATGCAGCGAAGATTCTACAACTGATTCCCGGGATGGCTGGACTGACATATGAGGATAGACAGGATCAACTGGGCCTTTATTCGCTGGAGTTTAGAAGGATGAGAGGGGATCTCATAGAAACATGCAAGATTCTGATGGGACTGGGCACGTTAGATGCGGGAAGAATCGTCCCGATGTTGGGGAAGTCCAGAACCATGGGACACAATCTTAGGATAAGAGGTAGGACATTTAGCACTGAGATGAGGAGAAACTTGTTCACTCAGAGAGTTGTTAACCTGTGGAATTCTGTATCGCAGAGAGTTGTTGAGGCCAGTTCATTGGATATATTCAAGAGGGAGTTAGATATGGCCCTTCCGGCTAAAGGGATCAAGGGGTATGGAGAGAAAGCAGGAAAGGGGTACTGAGGGAAAATGATCAGCCATGATCTCATTGAATGGTGGTGCAGGCTCGAAGGGCCGAATGGCCTACTCCTGCACCTATTTTCTATGTTTCTATGTTTCTATCAATGAATGAATGAATGAATTGCCGGAGTGCAGCACCTTTCATGACCACAGGATGCCCCAAAGTGTTTTCAGACATCGATGTATTTTAAAGTTTATTCGTTGCTATATTGCAAGGAAAGTAATTGAATAAAAAGCTGGACACATGGACTAAGAAGCCATTTACTGTTAATCTCGGGTTATTGAAATACCGGCTGAAAGGAGGAACATACCAGGGACACCCACTGCAGCAAGCAGAGGATAATACATCTTTTGGACATCAACAATTGCCCATAGAATCTGGAGCTTGATGAGAAAACCAAGAGACATTTTCCCTTGCGATTAGAATCGATGAATCGATGGTTGGTATTAATGCTGGGAGCAATTCACCAATTGAGACAATGCGAAGATTCCCCTTATTTATAGGTGAGAGAATCCATCCAGTTATAACATTTCCCCTGCTGACTGGGTTTAGTTACAGTTACTGAACAAACAGATGATATCAACAACTTTCACAGCAAGACTTTTAATAACATGAGCACAATTCCCAATCAGATAAAGCCCAGAAGACCCAGAGACAAAAGTCTCACATTCCTAAAAGAATAACATAATTGCCTTTTCTTAAAAAAACTTATAAGGAAATACTGGAAATGGTAGAATCATAGAAAGTTACAGCACAGAGAGCAGCCATTGGGCCACCGTGTCTATGTGGGCTGAAAAGGAGCTCTGCAGCCTAATCCCACTTTCCAGCTCTTGGTCCGTAGCCCTGTCGGTTACAGCACTTCAAGTGCATAACCAAACCCTTTGTAAATACGATGCGGTTTTCTGCATTTACTTCCATTCAGGCAGTGACCTCCAAACCCACACTAGTGTTTGGGTTCAGAAGTGTTCTTCACTAATCCCCTCTAATCCTTCAAATCTTTATTTAATTCTCTCCCGCTTGGTAATTTCCATCTCTGCTGAGGGAATTAGCTCCATCCTAACCCACTCTATCTGGGCCCCACATCATTTCATGCACCGCAATCAAATCTCCCC
This sequence comes from Pristiophorus japonicus, assembly GCF_044704955.1. Taxonomy (NCBI): domain Eukaryota; kingdom Metazoa; phylum Chordata; class Chondrichthyes; family Pristiophoridae; genus Pristiophorus; species Pristiophorus japonicus. The sequence continues at coordinate 3,592,048 of NW_027254488.1, forward strand.
TCCACATTCTCTGTTCCACAGTAAACAACCGCAGGCTATCCAATCTTGTCTCATGGCTAAAATTGTCCAGTCCTGGCAAAATCCTTGTGAATCTCCGTTGTACCCTTTGCAGTCCAATTAACATTTCCTGTGATTTGGTGAACAGAACAATGCTCAGTACTCTCGCTTTGGCCTAACTACAGTTTTAAACAGTTCAAGCATAATAGAAACATAGAAAATAAGTACAGGTGAAGGCCTTCGGGCCTTCACCACCATCCAATATGATCATGGCTGATCATGCAACTTCACTTCCCCATTACTGCTTTCTCTCCACGCCACTTGATCCCTTTAGCCGTAAGGGCCACATCTAACTCCCTTTTGAACACATCTAACGAACTGGCCTCAACAACTTTCTGTGGTGGAGAATTCCATAGGTTCACAATTCTCTAAGTGAAGAAGTCTCTCCTCATCTCAGTCCTAACTGGCTTACCCCTTATCCTTGGACTGTGACTCCAGGTTCTGGACTTCCCCAACATTGGGAACATTCTTCCTGCATCTAACCTGTCCAATCCCATCAGAATTTTATATGTTTCTTTGAGATCCCCTCTCATTCTTCTAAATTCCTGTGAATATAAGCCAAGTTGATCCAGTCTTTCTTCATATGTCAGTCCTGCCATCTCGGGAATCAGTCTGGTGGATCTTCGCTGCACTCTCTCAACAGCCCTTCCGCAGGTTAAGAGATCAAAGGTGTATTAGAAGATCAAATGTGTATCCTCACAAAGGCCCTGTACAACTGCAGTAAGACCTCCCTGCTCCAATACTCAAATCCTCTCGCTCTGAAGGCCAACATGCCATTTAACTTCTTCACTGCCTGCTATACCTGCAGGCCAACTTTCAATGACTGATGTACAATGACACCCAGGTCTCATTGCACCTCCCCTTTTCCTAATCTCTCACAATCCAGGTAATATTCTGCCTTCCTGTTTTTGCCACCAAAGTGGGTAACCTCACATTTATCCACATTATACTGCATCTGCCATGCATTTGCCGACTCACCGAACCTGTCCAGTTCACCCTGAAGCCTCTTAGTTTCCTCCTCACAGCTCACACTGCCACCCAGCTTAGTGTCATCTGCAAACTTGGAGATATTACGTTCAATTCCTTCGTCTAAATTCTTAATGTACATTTTAAAGAGCTGGGGTCCCAGCACTAACCCTTGCGATACCCCACGAGTCACTGCCTGCCATTTTGAAAATAACCTGTTTATTCCTGCTCTTTGCTTCCTGTCTGCCAACCAGTTGTCTATCGACATCAATACATTACCCCAATACCATTTGCTTTAATTTTGCACGTTAATCTCTTGTGTGGGACCTTGTCAAAAGCTTTTTGAAAGTCCACATCCAAATTCACTGGTTCTCCCTTGTCTACTGGTTACATCCTCAAAAAATTCTCGAAGATTTGTCAAGCATGATTTCCAGTTCATAAATCCATGCTGACTTGGATGGATCCTGTCACTGCCTTCCCGATGCGTTGCGATTACATCTTAAATAATTGATTCCAGCATTTTCCCCACTACCGATGTCAGGCTAACCAGTCTATAATTCACTTTTTTCTCTCTCCCTCCTTTCTTAAAAAGTGGGGTTATATAAGCTACCCTCTAATCCATAGGAACTGATCCAGAGTCTATAGAATGTTGGAAAATGATCATCAATGCATCCACTATTTCTCGGGCTACTTCCTTAAGTACTCTGGGTGCAGACTATCAGGCCCTGGGGATTTATTGGCCTTCAATCGCATCTATTTCGCTAACACAATTTCCTGACTAATAAGGATTTCCTTCAGTTCCTCCTTCTCGCCAGACACTCGGTCGTCTAGTATTTCCGGAAGGTTATATGTGTCTTCCTTCGTGAAGACGGAACCAAAGTATTTGTTCAATTGATCTGCCATTTCCTTGTTCTCCATTATAAATTCACATGATTCCGATTGCAAGGGACATAGAAACATAGAATCACAGAAACATTGAAAATAGGTGCAGGATTAGGCCATCCAGCCCTTCGAGCCTGCACCACCATTCAGTAAGATCATGGCTGATCATGGCTTCAGTACCCCGTTCCTGCTTTTTCTCAATACCCCTTGATCCATTTAGCCGCAAGGGCCATATCTAACTCCGTCTTGACTTCACTAATCTTTTTCGCTTCACATATCTATAGAAGCTTTTGCAGTCAGTTTTTATGTTCCCATACTCTTATTTTCCCCTTCCTAATTAAATCCTTATCCTCCTCTGCGGAATTCTAAATTTCTCCCAGTCCTCAGGTTTGCTGCTTTTTCTGGCCAACTTAAATGCCTCTTCCGTGGATTTAACACTATTCCTAATTTCCCTTGTTAGTCACGTTTGAACCACCTTCTCCATTTTATTTTTACTCCAGACAGGGATGTACAATTGTTGAAGTTCATCCATGTGATCTTTAAATGTTTGCCATTGTCTATCCACTGTCAACTCTTTAAGTTTCATTTGCCAGTCTATTCTAGCCAATTCATGTCTCATACCATCGAAGTTACCTTTCCTTAAGTTCAGGACCTGAGTCTCTGAATTAACTGTGCCACTCTCCATCTTAATAAACAATTCTACCATATTATGATCACTCTTCCCCAAGGGGCCTCGCACAACAATATTGCTAATTAGTCCTTTCTCATAACACATCACCCAGTTGAGGATGGCCAGCCCTCGAGTTGGTTCCTCGACATATTAATCTAGAAAACCATCTCTAATACACTCCACGAAATGCTCCTCCACCGTATTTCTACCAGTTTGGTTTGCCCAATCTATATGCAGATTAAAGTCGCCCATGATTGCACGCATCCCTAATTTCTTGTTTGATGCTTTCCCCAACCTCACTACTGCTGTTTGCTTGTCTGTACACAACTCCCACTCGCGTTTTCTGCCCTTTGGTATTCCGCAGCTCTACCCATACAGATTCCACATCATCCAAGCTAATGTCCTTCCTTACGACTGCATTAATTTTCTCTTTAACCAGCAACGCTACCCCACCTCCTTTTCCTTTCTGCCTATCCTTCCTGAATGTTGAATACCTCTGGATGTTGAGTTCCCAACCTTGATCCACCTGGAGTCATGTCTCCATAATCTCAATTATATCATATTCATTAATAGCTGCCTGCGCAGTTAATTCGCCCACCTTATTACGAATAATCCTCGCATTGATGCACAGAGCTTTCAGGTTGTCGTTTTAATACACTTTGTCTCTTTAGACTTTTACTGTAATGTAGCCATTTTTGATTTTTGTCTTGGGTTTCTCTGTCCTCCACTTTTACGTTTCTTCTTTCTATTTTTGCTTCTGCCCCATTTTACTTCCCTCTGTCTCCCTCCATAGCTTCCCATCCCCCTGCCATATTAGTTTAAACTCTTCCCAACAGCACTAGCAAAAACTGCCCCTAGGACATTGGTTCCGATCCTGTCTGGTTTGTACTGGTCCTACCTCCCCCAGAACAAGCTCCAATGTCCCAGGAATTTGAATCCCTCTCTTCTGCACCACTCCTCAAGCCACGTATTCATCTGAGCTATCCTGCAATTCCTACTCTGACTAGCACGTGGCACTGGTAGCAATCGTGAGATTACTTCCTTTGATGTCCGACTTTTTAATTTAACTCCTAGATCCCTAAACTGAGCTTGTAGGACCTCATCACGTTTTTATCTATATCGTGGGTATCTATATGCACCACTACAGCTGGCTGTTCACCCTGCCCCTCCAGAATGCGCTTCAGCCGCTCCGAGACATACTTGACCTTTGCACCAGGGAGGCAACATACCATCCTGGAGTCTCGTTTTCACCCGCAGAAATACCTAACTATTCCCCTTTAAATAGAATCCCCTATCACTTTTGCTCTCCCACTCTTTGTCCTGCCCTCCTGTGCAGCAGAGCCAACCCTGGTGCCATGGACGGCTGCTGCTGCCTTCCCCTGATGAGTGATCTCCCCCAACAGTACCCAAGGTGGTGTATCTGTTTTGGAGAGAGATGGCTACAGGGGACACCTGCAGTACCTTCCTTCCACTGCTCTTTTTTTTGGTCACCCATTCCTTATCTGCCTGAGTAACCTTTAGCTGTGGTATGACCAACTCACTAAACATACTATTCACGACTTCCTCAGCATCGCGGATGCTCCAGAGTGAAACCATGTGCAGCTCCAGTGCCACAATGTGGTCTGCCATAGCTGCAGCTGGATACACTTCCTGCACATGCAGTCGTCAGGGATGCTGGAAACGTCGCTGTCTTCCCACATAGCTCGGGTGGAGCATGACACAGGTCTGGGCTCTCCTGCCATGACTTAACCCTTAAATTAGTTAATTTTTCAACAATGACAAGGTTTCTTACTGCTAAGAACAAGAAGAAAGAAAAATGAAAGGAAAACTACGCACTACTCAACCAGCCAATCACTAACCCTCTTGGTTGTGACGTTACCCTTCGATTACTTTAAACTTATTTCTTACTTTTGATCCTGCACCAGCTGTAGCTCGCTGCTCGCTGCTCCTCCTCCAGCTACACCTCCGACTGCCGCCGATCCCCGGGCTCCTGCTGGGCCTTTATAGGGCCCTGCTCGCTCCACCTTCCTGCCGCTCGAACGCCTGGATGACTGGAGACCAGCTCTGCTGCACGGATCTGGTGTACACACATATCGCAGTGTGGGCTGGCCCGTGCTGTCTCTGGGCCCCTTGCCCTGAACTCACGTCGCCCCTGGGCCCCGATCACATCCCTCTCCAGTCTCTCGCTGCTCCTGCTGTACCTGCCCACGCTCCAATCACCGACCTGGACTTTGATGACATCACTCTTCGCTGCCGTCGCCCTCCTGCACCAGCTCGCACTGTACCTTGCCGTGGTACACCACCACGCTGCTCCCAGGCCGCCGCTCACCGCTCCTTTTATGGCCCCGACCTGCCGCTGGTGTTCTCACGCAGGTCGGGGCCTCCACGCTTTCCCAGCAAATCCAGTTACACGCCGTGTCACCGCACAATTCTCAGCTGTGATTGTAAGCTGGCTATATTTAAAGCTATCGCAGAGGCTGCAAGCAGTGTTCCCTGGTAGTCTAGTGGTTAGTATTCGGTGCTCTCACTGCCGTGGTCTGGGTTTGATTCTTGGTCACAGAAAGCATTTTTTAAGAGCAAGTTGACAAAAATAATTGAAGTCTGTGAGATACTGAATAATTCTTTCAATCATCATTAATCCATCCACATGTGTTGCACACTGAAGGAAATATAAATAAGTTTGCCGAGTGACTGTTAAAGTTTAACACATTTTTATACAACCGTAGAATCAGCAGAAAAACAGGATTTTCAGCCCATAGTACCTAATAAATAGCCCATAGTACAAGAGTAAGGAAGTCTTGCTACAATTGTACAGGGCTCTGGTGAGACCTCACCTGGAGTACTGCACACAGTTTTGGTCTCCTTATCTGAGAAAGGATATACTTGCCTTGGAGGTGGTACAACGGAGGTTCACCAGATTGATTCCTGGGATGAGACGACTGTCCAATGATGAGAGATTGTGTAGAACATGCCAATACTCTCTGGAGTTCAGAAGAAAGAGAGGTGATCTCATTGAAATGGACAATATTCTGAAGGGGATTGACAGGATAGCTGTTGAGAAACCCGGCTAGCTCAGTCGGTAGAACATGAGACTCTTAATCTCAGGTTCGTGGGTTGGGCGATTAATTTTCCTTAAATCTTATGTTGTTTTCACTGGGAAACATTATTAATTAACCCATAATCTTCTTTTGCACAATGAAAGAAATGCGAACTGAGGGAGAGTTGATAATTTAATCATTTGTTCTGTGCTCTGCATAAGAACACAAGAACCAGGAGCAGGAGTCGGACATTTGGCCCTTCGAGCCTGCCTTCTTTTGCACTGAAACAACTTCTAACCGTGTTTTTAAATTAGCAGTGCCAGATATTTCGAGGGCACCTTTCAATACTTCACAAACCCATTGCTTTCGCGACAGCCACCCGGGATCGAGGCCGTTTCTGAAGTAACTTTGATATGACCGTTTGTCGTTGAAGTGGAGTAATTTTATGAAGTTAGATGGATGTCCCAATGCACTTCAGAGTGGTGTCAAAACAAATTAGTTTGTAATTAAATACAATTAATGTCAGGAGTGGGTTTCAAACCCATGCCTCAAGAGGAGACTGCGACCTGAACGCAGCGCCTTAGACCGCTCGGCCATCCTGACTGGTGAATGAAATAGTTGCAAATTATTACTCTGGAAAGTTTCAGACCGGGCGCTTGTTCAGTGTTGCTGGAAGGCCCAGTGACCGGGATATCCTCTCCTCCGGGGTTTTCCTGAGCGTGTGCTCGGTGTCCGGGGAGCTTTGGCCCGGGTCCGAGGTAGCTTGCATCATGCGACAATGTGGCCCGGACTGCTTTTGTTTAATTTTATCGCACACAAGTTTTTGTTTCAAAAATAATATTTCTGCCTGCGATCAAACTAAGGTCATTTCGCATGTGAGACAAACGTGATAACCACTATATTACAGAAACTACTGCTTAGCTCAGTGCTCAGAGAGAAGTGTTCAGCAACAAGCTGAAATGCTCAAACCCTCTCTCTGCAAAAAGTTCCTTTTACAAACATTTCTCTGACCGGAACTGCACAAATCAAAAATGTTCTCCTTTCAATGTCATGAAGCTCCCCAATTTCCGCCTCTGCAATTTTCTGGACAAGGACAAGGACTGAAAGTGCTTTGCGATCAGAAAATTGCCGGAACCCCTGTGGATAATGACAGGGCTTTTGATGGTTGACGGCATCGATGTGAATTGCTCTGCATCAATAATTAGCAGAGCGTAAAGAGGGGAAACTGACATTATGGAGGAGAAAAGGCCGAGCCAAATTGTAATGTTGGAGAGGGTTTTGTTGTTTTGGGAAATGTTTCCAATTTTTTGCCATGGTTGGTTCCATGGTGTAATGGTCAGCACTCTGGATTCTGAATTTAGTGATTCAAGTTCAAATCTTGGTGGATCTGAATTCATGTTGTCCCAGCTGCTGAAAATTTGTGATCAACAAGTGAAAGACACCTGGTGCTGGTGGCCAGTTTTGTTGCCTTTGTCAATGAGGCTTGATCAAAAGTCTCGTTGTCAAATCATGTGCTCAACCGACAGTTACCTGTTACAAATCAGTGGAGGAGAAACGAGTTTGTTGTCTAATGCTGCCTTTATCTGCAGAGCATAAAGAGGGGAAACTGACACATCCTGTGAAGATGCCCCACTTTCGAACATTCATTTGATGAATATTGTCTAAACTCACACTGATGATGCCGATGATTGCCCCCACAATGCCAACAGGGTGAAATCTGGATCGAAGCAGTTGGCGGGCTCTGAGCAGCGGCAGGTTTCGTGCAAGCAGCTCTGCCCGAAAACGGCGCCATCTTGTTTACAGTACGTGCCGTGGAACTCTGACTCATCGATAATATCTGCCTCAAATTATCATCCGTCGTCATGCAAGCCTGGGCAGGTGCGATGGCCTTTTTCAATTCCAGCATCTCTGCAGCCAACAGCTTCCTGAGGATCGCATCATGGCTGATGTCCAGCACGAAGACAGCATGCAGCATGTCTTCCAGCATGTTCCTGAACTTACACGGCTCAGCAAGGCGGCGCAGGTCAGCAATAAATCCAGACACATCCTCACCCTCAGCACGAACATGTGTGTAGAAACGGTAGCGTGATATGATGATCCCCTCTGTGGCTTCAGATGGTTAACCACCAACATACACAATTCTTCATACACTTTTTCCACCGAAAGTATAGCAGAGAGAAGATTCTTTATGAGGCCGTAAATTTTCAGACCACAAACGGTGAGCAGAACTGCCCTGTGCTTAACTGTGTAGGTCTCTGCCTCCATGCCGTTGGCCACAAAATACTGATCCAGGCAGTCGACAAAATTCACCCAATCCTCACCCTTCACATATCTCTCCAGGATTTCCAATGTGCCCGTTGTGCATGCGAAGGTTCGTAAATTACCTCGTCGCCAATTGTAATGACTCAAGAGTCTTGTTGCTGTAAACTCACTCAGGTCCAACCTGATCCATCTTTATTCCTGCCCGAGAGTGTCTGTGTGACAAAGACACCCAGCTTAGAAACAGATGACCAAGCACGCATGCCACATGTGTAAACCCCGATGACCTCCGACAGCGGCGCCCTCTGCTGTCTGGTGACCCCCAAGCCATTTAGAAAACCATAATACAATCAAGCAGAGTCAGCATGGTTTTATAAAAGTGAAATCGTGTTTAACAAATTTGCTATAGAGTTCTTTGAGGATGCAACGAGCAGGGTGGTTAACGGGGAACAAGTAGATGTAATGTATTTGGAGTTCCAGGGAACATGCGATAAGCTGCCACATAGAAGGTTACTACACCAGATAAGTGATCGGGGTTTGGGGGTCATATATTAGCATGGATAGACTATTGGCTAACTAACAAATAACAGAGAGGTGGCAAACTGTAACTCGTGGGGTGCCACAGAGATCAGTGTTTGTCCTCAATTATTTACCATCTATATCAATTACTTTGATGAACGGACCGGGTGTACTGTCACCAAATTTGCTGAGGATACAAAGATAGGTGGGAAAAAAAAGTTGTGAGGAGGATGCAAATAATATGCAAAACTATATAGATAGGTTAAGATCTGGGGGTTAATATGCATGGAAAAAACATAGCATGCAGGAAGGCAAATGGAATGTTAGTCTTTATTGCAAGGGGGATGGAGTATAAAGGTTGGGAAGTCCTGCTACAACTGTACAGGGCGTTGGTGAGACCACACCTGTAGTACTGCATGCAGGTTGGTCTCCTTTTTTAAGGAGGGATATATTGCATTGGAGGCATTTCAGTGGAGGTGCATGAGGTTGATTGCTGAGATGAAGGGGTTGCCTTATGAAGAAATATTGAGCTGGTTGGGCATATACTCATTGGCGTTTGGAGGAATGAGATGTGATCTTACTGAAAATTATAACATTCTGAGGGGGCTTAACACGGATGATGCAGTTAGGACGTTTCCACTCGAGGGGGAATCTCGAACCCAGAGGCACAGTTCTAGAATAAGGGGTTGCCCATTTAAAACAGTAATGAGGATGAATTTATTCTCTCAGATGGTCATGAATCTTTGGAACTCTCGTACCCAGAGAGCTCTGGCGGCTGGGCCATTGAATATATTTAAGGTGGAGGTAGATGAATATTTGAATGATAACCAAGTCAAGGGATATGGAAAGTGGGCAGGGAAGTGGAGTTGAGGCCAAGATCAGACCAGCCATGATACTATTTAATGGCGGAGTAGGCTCGAGGGTCAAAATTGCTCCGATTTCTTGTGTTCTCATGTATAAAGCCTGGCGTCCCATATGCTTTGCTAACTGCTTTATTAGCCTATCCAACACCTTCAAAGATTTGTGCACAAACACTCCCAGATCTGTCTGTTCTTGCGCCCCCTTTAAAATTGTACCATTGAGTTTGTACGGTCTCTCTTCATTCTTGCTACAACACGTATCACCTTACAAATGTCTGCACTGAATTCCATCGGCCCTTTGTCCGCCCATGCCACCAGCCGGTCTATGTCTTCTTGAAGTCTATTGCTACCTTCCTCACTTTTCGCCACGCTTCCAAGTTTCGTGCTTTCGGCAAATTGTAAACTTGCGCCCTGCACCCCCAAGTCCAATTCATTAATGTCTATCAAAGCCAGCAGTGGTCCGAGGACTGAACCTTGAACGTCACTGTACACCCTCCGCCAGTCTGAAACACAGCCATTCACCACAACTCTCTGCTTGTTGTCCCTTTGCCAATAATGTATCCATGCTGCCGTTTTATCCCACATCATTCAATGTTGTTAACACGCCTCGCATGTGGTACGTCATCAAACGGCAGCTCATGGTTATCATATTGCTCAGTTAGTTACAAATTAAGGATATTCTTGTTTTATTTATCCGCGGAATGTGGGTGTCACTGTAAGTTGGGCATTTATTGCCCATCACGGATTGCCCTTTTGGAGGTGATGGTGAGCCACATTCTTGAACCTCTGCCGTCCATGTGGTGAAGGTCCTCCCACAGTGCTGTTAGGGAGGGAGTTCCACGATTTTGACCCAGCGACAATGAAGGAATGCCGATATATTTCTAAGTCAGAATGGTGTGTGACTTGGGTGGGAACCTTGAGGCGCTGATATTACTGTGCACCTGCTGCCCTTGACCTTCTGGGTGTTAGAGGTGGCAGATTTGGGAGGTGCTGTCGCAGAAACAAAATAGATGAATTACTAGTGCAAACAGAACTTAATAGGTTTGATCTAACAGACATTTCAGAGACATGGTTGCAAAGTGACCACGGTTGGGAACTAAATATTCCATGATATTTAACTTTTAGAAGAGATAGGCAAAATGAAAAAGGAGGAGGGATATCTGTTAATGAAGACATTAGCGAAAGGATCTTAGCTCTAAAAACCAAGAAGTAGAATCAGTTTGGGTGGTGCAAAGAAACAGCAAGAGGCAGAAGCCTTTGCTGGGAGTTGTTTATCGGACCTCGAACAGAAGTGGTAATGGAGGGCACAGTATAACCCCACAAAATTAGAGGTGCGTGTAACGAGGGTAATACAGAAATCCTGGGGGAGATTAACCGACATATAGGCTGAGCAAACCAAACTTGCAATAATAGTGTGAAGGACAAATTCATGGAATGTGTCCAAGATGGTTTTCGAAATCATATGTTATGGCACCAACTGGAGAACAGGCCATTTTGGATCGAGTATTGTGCAATGAGAAAGAGTTAATTAATAACCTTGTAATAAAGCGGCCCTTGGGGAAGAGTGACCATAATATGATAGAATTTTACATTAAGTTTGAAAGTGATTTATTTAAATCTGAAACTAGAGTCTTGAATCTAAACAAAGAAACTATGTATACATGAGGGGAGAGATGGCTAAGTTAGATTGGAAAACTACATTAAAATGTCTGACGATAGAAAAGCAATGGCCAGCATTTAAGGAATTAATACATAATTTACAATAACCATACATTCAGTTAAGGCACACAAGCCCCACAAGAAAAGTGCTCCAACCGTGGCTAACAAGAGAAGTGTAAATTAGTATTAATTCGAAGGAAGAGACTTATAATTTTTCCAAATAGAGCAGTAAGCCGGAGGATTGAGAGGATTTCAGAATTTAGCAAAGGTGGACCAAGAAATTGAAAAGGAAAGGGAAAATAGAAAATGAGAGACTAAAAGCTTCAACAGGTATGTAAAAAGGAAACGATTAGCCAAAGTCAATGTGGGCCGCCTACAGGCTGAGACAGGAGAAATTATAATGGTGAATAAGGGAATGGAGGAGAAATTAAAAAAATACTTTGTGTATGTCTTCATGGAAGAAGGCACAAAAAACGTCCAGGAAATAATGGATTACCAAGGGTCTGGCGAGAATTAGGATCTGAAAGAAATTAGTATTCGTAAAAAAAAGAAGAAGTGGAGAAATTAATGGGACTGAAATCCAATAACTCCCCTGGACCTGACGGCCTACATCCTAGGGTGTCGAAAGTGGTGGCTATAGCGATAGTGGATGCATTGGTTGTCATCTTCCAAAATTCCATAGATTCTATAACGGTTCCCGCAGACTGGAAGGTAGCGAATATAACCCTGCTATTTAATAAATGAGGGAGTGAGAAAATGGGGAACTACAGAGCAGTTAGCCTGATATCAGTAGTATGGAAAATGCGATAATCTGTCATTAGCCCCCAGCTATTCATAATCTCTATCAATGATTTGGATGAGGGGACCAGGTGTGATATGTCCAAGTTTGCTGATGACACAAAGCTAGTTGGGGATGTAAGTTGTGAGGAGGATGCAAAGAGACTTGAAGAGAATGTAGACAGGCTATGTGAGAGGGCAAGAACCACGGCAAATGGAATAACATGTGGAGAAATGTGAAGTTATCCACTTTGGTAGGAAAAATAGAAAAGCAGATTATTTTGTAAATGGTGAGAAATGGGGAAATGTTGGTGATTAGACGGATCTGGGTGTCCCTGTGCACCAATCACTGAACGTTAATATGCAGGTACAGCAAGCAATTAGGAAAGCAAATGGAATGTCGTCCTTTATTATAAAAGGATTTGAAGTAAAGAAGTTTTACTGTAATTATGTAGGGCCTTGTTGAGATCAAACCTGGACTCCTGTGTATAGTTTTGGTCTTACCTAAGGAAGGATATACAGGGCACAGAGAGCATGCAATGAAGGTTCACCAGACTGAATCCTGGGATGGAGGCAGGAGGGGAGATTAGGTCCTATGAGGAGAGATTGAGTAGAATAGGCCTAGAGTAGAGAGGTGATCTCATTGAAACATACAAAACTCTGACAGGGCTTGACAAGGAAATGCAGGGAGGATGTTTCCCCTGGTTGGGGAGTCTAGAACCAGGGGTTGCAGTCTTGAAATAAGGTGTTGGCCACTTAGGATTGAGATGAGGAGACATGTCTTCATTCAGAGGGTGGTGAATCGTTTGCATTCCCTACCCCGGGTTCTGTGCCTGCTCAGTCATTGAGTATATTCAAGATAGATATCGATAGATTTTTGCATGTTAAGGGACAATGGCTATGGGGATAGCACAGGACAGTGTTGAGGTAGAAGTTCAGCCATGATGTTATTGAATGGTGCAGCAGGCTCAAGGGTCTGATTTGCCTACTCCAGCTCCTATTTCTTATTATCATGTGTCCATTACAGACTTCGAGCACAGAGTGCCTGTGGGGAATGGGGAAGTGAACAAAACTTGTGCAGGTTTGGCCTATACTCACTGGAGTTTAGACGAATGAGAGGTGATCTTATTGAAACCGAAGATTCTATGGGGGCTCGATAGGTTCGATGCAGAGCGGATGTATCCCCGAGTGGAATAATCTAGAACTAGGGGACATAGTTTCAAAATCAGGGGTCGCACATTTAAAACAGAGGTGAGAAGGATTTTCTTCTCCAAGAGGGTCGAGAGTCTTCGGGATTCTCTACCACATAGAGCTTTTGAGGCAGGGTCAGTGAATTATTTAAGGTGGAGATAGACAGATTTTTCAATGATAGGGGAGTAGAGGGTTATGGGGAGCAGGCATAAAATTGGAGTTGAGGCCAAGATCATATCAGCCATGATCTTATTGAATGGCAGAGCAGGCTCGAGGGGCCGATTGGCCGACTCCTGCTCCTATTTCTTATGTTCGTATATGGAGACCAGCAGAAATCCCCACTGGGAGCACATGTCCATCTAATCTCCATTTTTATGTTGATTAGTTTTGATGGGCTTTCTGGAAAATAATTTTCAACCATTTTAAACATCAACCCACATCTACACGACTGGGTCAATGATTACATCATCCGCACCAGTGATGTCGTCAGCTGGGACAGTGGGCTTTTGAAATAAAGTTATTGGCTGCTTGAAAACACAACAGTTAAACTTGTGTTGACCATAAAGATGCTAGCGAGAGATTTACAGAACAAAATCAACTCAATCCTTCAACGAAATAGTTCCAAATCCATCAAACCAGAACTCCTGTGCGGAAAAGTCAAGTTATTATTGAGAAATCTGCTGCGAGAATTTCATTGGACAGCAGGGAAATCAGGCGAAGAAAACGAATAAATCGACACCAGAGAACAAATCAACAAGAAAACTTAATTAACTCTTATGAAGACCACGGATTAAAAGCTGATAGCTCTGTGCTCGAGCAGACCCTGAGTTTATCAATAGGAGATATTGTCTGCAAAAGGCAATCTGTTCACAACCGAATTACTTCTTTTCTTCTTTTCTTATCAGTAGGAAACCTTTGGCATTGTTGCCAGATTAAGTCAATCTAAGGGTTAAGTCATGACAGAAGAGCCCAGACCCATGTCATGCTCCTCCTGTGCCATGTGGGAAGTCAGGGACACTTCCAGTATCCCTGGCTACTATGTGTGCAGGAAATCTGTCCAGCTGCAGCTCCTGTCAGACCGCATTGCAGCACTGGAACTGCGCATGAATTCACTCTGGAGCATCCGTGATGCTGAGGATATCGTGAATAGCACATTTAGTGAGTTGGTCACACCGCATGTAAAGGTTACTCAGGCAGATAGGGAATGGGTGACCAGCAGGCAGAGCAGTGGAAGGAAGGTAGTGCAGGGGTCCCCTGCGGTCACCTCCCTCCAAAACAGATGTACTGTTGAGGGAGGTGGCTCATGAGGGGAATGCAGCAGTAGTCAAGTTCATGGCACCGTGGCTGGCTCTGCTTCACAGGAGGCCAGGAAAAAGAGTGGGAGAGCGATAGTGGTAGGGGAATCAATTGTAAGGGGAATAGCTAGGTGTTTTTGCGGCCACAAAGGAGACTCCAGAATGATATGTGGCCTCCCTGGTGCAAGGATCAAAGATGTCTCGGAGCGGCTGCAGGGCATTCTGGAGGGGTGGAGTGAACAGCTAGCTGTCATGGTGCATATAGGTACCAACAATATAGGTAAAAAACCTTAAAGGTGGTAATCTCTGGATTTCTACCATTGCCACGTGCTAGTCAGAGCAGGAATAGCAGGATAGTTTAGAGAAATACCTGGTTTGAGGAATGGTGCAAGGGGGAGGGATTCAAATTCCTGGGACATTGGAACCGGTTCTGGGGGAGGTGGGACAAGTACAAACCGGACAGTCGGCACCTGGGCAGGACCGAAACTGATGTCCTTGGCAGAGTGTTTGCGAGTGCTGTTGGGGAGGGTTTAAACTAATATGGCAGGGTGATAGGAATCTCTGCAGGGAGGCAGACGGAAGTAAAAAGGGGGCAGAAGCAAAAGATAGGAAGGAGAAAAGTAAGAATGGAGGGCAGAGAAATCAAGGGCAAAAAATCAAAAAGGGCCACATTACAACATAATTCTAAAAAAAACAAGTCTGAAGGCTCTGAGTCTCAATGCGAGGAACATTCGTAATAAGCTGGATGAATTAATTGCACAGATAGCTGTTAGCAGATATGATGTAATTGGGATTACGGAGACATGGCTCCAGGATGACCAAGGCTGGGAACTCAACATCCAGGGGTATTAACATTCAGGAAAGATAGACAGAAAGGAAAAGGAGGTGTGGTTTGTTGCATGTTAAAGAGGAGATTAACGCAATAGTCAGGAAGGACATTAGCTTGGCTGATGTGGAATATATATGGGTGGAGCTGCAAAACACCAAAGGGCAGAAACCTTTAGTGGGGGTTGTGTACAGACCACCAAACAGTAGTAGTGAGGTTGGGGATGGCATCAAACAGGAAATTAGGGATGCGTGCAATAAATGTACAGCAGTTAACATGGGTGACTTTAATCTACATATAGATTGGGCTAACCAAACTGGTAGCAATACTGTGGAGAAAGATTTCCTGGAGTGTATAAGGGATGGTTTTCAAGACCAATATGTCGAGGAACCAACTAGAGAGCAGGCCATCCTAGGCTGGGTCTTGTGTAATGAGAGAGGATTAATTAGCAATCTTGTTGTGCGAGGCCCCTTGGGGAAGGGTGACCATAATAGGGTCATTACGATGGAGAATGACACAGTTAATTCAGAGACTAGGGTCCTGAACTTAAAGAAAGGTAACTTCGATGGTATGAGATGTGAATTGGCAAGGATAGACTGGCGAATGCTACTTAAAGGGTTGACGGTAGATAGACAATGGCAGACATTTAAAGATTACATGGATGTACTTCAACAATTGTGCATCCCTGTGTGGCATAAAAATAAAACGGAGAAGGTGGCTCATCCGTGACTAACAAGGGAAATTAGGAATAGTGTTAAATCCATGGACGTGGCATATAAATTTTCCAGAAAAAGCAGCAAACCTGAGGACTGGGAGAAATTTACAATTCAGCAGAGGTGGACAAAGGGATTAATTAGAACGGGTAAAATAGAGTATGAGAGTAAGCTTGCAGGGGACATAAAAACTGACTGCAAAAGCTTTTAAAGATATGGAAGACAAAACTATTAGTGAAGACTAATGTAGATGCCTTGCAGACAGAATCAGGTGAATTCATAATGGGGACAAGGGAAATGGTAGACCAATTGAACAAATATTTTGGTTCAGTCTTCACTCAGGAAGACGCAAATAACCTCCCGAAAATACTAGGGGACTGAGGGTCTCGCGAGAAGGGGCAATTGAGGGAAATCCCTCTTTGTCAGGAAATGGTGTTCGGGAAATTGATGGGATTGAAGGCCGATAATTCCGCAAGGCCTGAAAGTCTGCATCCCAGAGTACTGAAGGAAGTGGCCCCAGAAATAGTAGATGCATTGTGGTCATTTTCTCACATTCTACAGACTCTGGATCAGTTCCTATGGATTCGCGGGTTGCTAATGTAACCTCACTTTTTAAAAAAGGAGGGAGAGAGAAAACAGAGAATTCTCGACCGGTTAGCCTGGCAGTGGGGAAAATGCTGGAATCAATTATTAAAGATGTAATAGCAGCGCATTTGGAAAGTAGTGACAGGATTGGTCCAAGTCAGCATGGATCAATGAAAGGAAAATCATTCTTGACAAATCTTCTCGAATTTTTTGAAGTTGTAACTAGTAGAGAGGACAAGGGAGAACCAGTGAATGTGGTGTATTTGGACTTTCAAAAGGCTTTTGACAAGGTCCCACACCAGAAATTAGCATGTAAGATTAAGGCACATGGGATTGGGGGTAATGTATTGACGTGGATAGAGAACTGGTTGGCAGACAGGAAGCAAAGAGTGAGAATAAACGGGTCCTTTTCAGAATGGCAGGCAGTGACTAGTGGAGTACTGCAAGGTTCAGGGCTGGGACCCCAGCTATTTACAATATATATTAATGATTTAGACAAAGGAATTAAATGCAATAACTCCAAGTTTACAGATGACACAAAGCTGGGTGGCAGTGTGAGCTGTGAGGAGGAAGCTAAGAGGCTACAGGGTGCCTTGGACAGGTTAGGTAAGTGGGAAAATGCATAGTCGATGCAGTATATGTGGATACGTGTTTCGTTATCCACTTTGGTGGCAAAAGCAGGAAGGCAGATTATTTTTAGAATGGTGACAGATTAGTAAAATGGGAGCTGCAACGAGACCTAGGTGTCATGGTACATCAGTCATTGAAAGTAGACATGCAGGTACAGCAGGCAGTTAAGAAAGCAAATGGTATGTTGGCCTTCATAGCTAGAGGATTTGAATATAGGAGCAGGGAGGTCTTGCTGCAGTTGTGCAGGGCCTCGATGAGACCACACCTTGAGTATAGTGTGCAGTTTTGGTCTCCGAAACTGAGGATGGACATTCTTGCTATTGAGGGAGTGCAGCGAAGGTTCACCAGATGGATTTCTGGGATGGCAGGACTGACATATGAAGAAGGACTGGATCGACTGAGCCTGTATTCACTGGAATTTAGAAGTATGAGAGGGGATCTCATAGAATCATGTAAAATTCTGACGGGATTGGATAGGATAGATGCAGGAAGAATGTTCCTGATATTGGGGAAGTCCAGAACCGGGGTCACAGTTGAAGGATAAGGGGTAAGACATATAAACCTGAGATGAGGAGAAACTTCTTCACTCAGAGAATTGTGAACGTGTGGAATTCTCTACCATAGAAAGTTGTTGAGGCCAGTTCGTTGGATATATTCAAAAGGGAGTTCGATGTGGCCCTTACGACTAAAGGGATCAGAGGGTATGGATAGAAGGGAGGAATGGGCTACTGAGGTGAATGATCAGCCATGATCTTAATGAATGGTGGTGCAGGCTCGAAGGGCCGAATGGTCTAGTCCTGCACCTATTTTCTATATTTCTATGTATGTTTCCCTGTTGTAGTTTTTTTTAAGGTGATGTTTGTTGAGATATTGATTTGAAAAGATAGAATTACAGTGACGGTGAATTGATAATCAAAGAACAAACTTCTACTTTGGAGAAATAAACAACACTGGATTGTCAGGAAGAGAAAGAACGGGAGCATTAAATTACTGACAGGAACTTGAATGAAACTCGAGGGATGGAGCATAGAGAGAGTGAACTGCTCGACACAGTGAATTACCAGCAGGAAAATGTCTTTAAAACGGGGATTTGGTGAGAGTGGGGATTAGATGCAGAGAGGGAAGGAGGTGAGAAGTAATTTAAACCGAGGCGGGGGGGACAAGAGCAAAATACAGGAGGGAGGGAGCGAAGCACTCGATGTAAAAAGAACTTTAACATCACTAACGGTTAATGTCAGTAAAATGATGGGAGAGCAGAGACCCATTGCCTGCACATTGTGTTCAAGGTGGGAACTCGAGGACACTTCGTGTCTCCTGGATTACCACGGGCACAAGAAGTGCCTCTGCTGTTGGAGCTCGAGCTCAGGGTCTCTGAGCTTGTGGAGCACCAGGTGTCACCGCTGGGAATATGGGAGGCTGAGATTTCCCGGGAGCACACGTTCCAGGAGGTGACCAGCGTGCAGCACAGAGAGTTCAGGAGGACAGTACGTGGGTCGCCATCCGACATGGGAGGAATACGAGGCAGGCTGTGCAGCAATCTGCCGGGAGTGTGGCACTCAGAAACTGGTTGTCTTCGCGGGTAGCAGTATCTCGGGCGCACTGCAGTCGAGAGCACATTGACGGCACAGTGGGGCAAAGGACGACATGGGGGCACAGGAAAGGGTAGAAATGCCGAGTTCACAGGAGATTGAATAGTGAGGGGGATAGACATGTGCTTCTGTAACTCTCGGTGTGAGTCACACATGAAGTGTTCCCTCCCTGGTGCCATATTAACAGATGACGTGGAACAGAAACATTCTGTGGGGCAGGGTAACAGTCAGAAGTCGTGGTCCATGTTGGAACTAATGATATCGGATATAAAAGGCTTGGCGCCCTACAGACAACGCTTGGCTAGTTAGGGAGGGGCTGGAAGAGAAGGACCTCGAAGGTGACAATCCCTGGATTATTGACACTGCCGCGCACTAGTGCATCGATTACATATAATACGCAGCAAAGAATCAGACCATTCGGCCAACCAGTCCATGTCGGCGGTTATGTTCAACTGGAGCCTCCTCCTGTCCTTCCTCATCTAAATCTATCAGCATAACCCTCTACATCCACCCCCCTCATCGGCTTATCTAGCCTCCCCTTAAATACACCGATAGTACAGTAATAACAAGATAAATCAGGTTAATGCGTGGCTGGTGATATGGTGCGAGAGGGAGGCTTTACATTCCTGGAACATTGGGACCAATCCTGCGGCAGGAGAAACCTGTTCAAGATGGAGGGATGCACATGTACCGGGCTGAGGCAAATGTCCTCACAGGGAGGTTAACTCGTACTATGGGGGGGGGTGGAAACTAATTTGGCAGTTGTTGGGAATCAGGATGATGCATCAGAGAGGAGGCACAAGGTGTACTGAGGACGGCGAGTGACAAGCAGCATCAGAATTACAAGTAGTTCAAAAAGAGGGATCAGACGGGGGAGAAATGCAAAGGCCAGTTTGGAGAACATGTGCGTAAATTCATCATCATCATAGACAGTCACTCGGAATCGAGGAAGATTTGCTTCCACTCCTGAAGTGAGTTCTTTGGTGGCTGAACAGTCCAATACGAGAGCCACAGACTCTGTCAGAGGTGGGACAGATCGTCGTTGAGGGAAGGGGTGGGTGGGACAGGTTTGCCGCATGCTCTGTCCGCTGTCTGTGCTTGGTTTCTGCATGCTCTTGGCGACGAGACTCGAGATGCTCAGCGCCCTCTCAGGATGCACTTCCTCCACGTAGGGCTGTCTTGGAACAGGGACTCCCAGGTGTCAGTGGGGATGTTACACTTTATCAGGGAGGCTTTGAGGGTGTCCTTGTAACATTTCCTCTGCCCACCTTTGGCTTATTTGCTGTGAAGTAGCTCTGAGTAGAGCACTTGCTTTGGGAGTCTCGTGTCTGGCGTACGGACTATGTGGCCTGCCCAGCATAGCTGATCGAGTATGGCCAGTGCTTCAATGTTGGGGATGTTAGCCTGAATGAGGACGTTGATGTTGGTGCGTCTGTCCTCCCAGGGGTTTTGTAGGATCTTGCAGAGACATCGTTGGTGATATTTCTCCAGCGACTTGAGGTGTCTGCTGCACATGGTCCATGTCTCTAAACCTTACAGGAGGGCGGGTATTACTACAGCCCTGTAGACCATGAGCTTGGTGGCAGTTTTGAGGACCTGGTCTTCAAACACTCTTTTCCTCAGGCGGCCGAAGGCTGCACTGGTGCACTGGAGGTGGTGTTGGGTCTCGTCATCAATGCCTGCTCTTGTTGATAGGAGGCTCCCGAGATATGGGAAGTGGTCCACGTTGTCCAGGACCGTGCCGTGGATCTTGATGTATGGGGGCAGTGCTGTGCGATAAGGGCAGGCTGGTGGAGGACGTTTGCCTTACGGATGTTTAGCGTAAGGCCCATGCTTTTGTACGCCTCAGTAAATACGTCGACTATGTCCAGGAGTTCAGCCTCTGTATGTGCGCAGATGCAGGCCTCATCCGTGTACTGTATCTCAACGACAGAGGTTGGGGTGGTCTTGGATCTGGCCTGGAGACAGCGCAATCTCTTTGCTATTAGCCACTGGGAAAGTCATCGCTATAGTCCTCCTCAACCATCTTCTTCCCTTGGCCGAGGAGCTCCTCCCGGTGTCACTGTGCGGATTTAGTCCCCTCCGGGGCACAGCGGACATGATCTTTGCAGCACGGCAGCTGCAGGAAAAATGCCGGGAACAGCGCCAGCCCTGATACATGGCCTTCTCTTACCTTACAAAGGCCTTTAACACTGTCAACCACAAGGGTCTATGGAGCGTCCTCCTCCGATTCGGATGCCCCCAAATGTTCATCACCATCCTCCGCCTGCTCCACGACGACATGCAGGCCGTGATCCTGACCAACGGATCCATCACAAACCCAATCCATGTCCGGACCGGGGTCAAACAGGGCTGTGTCATTGCCCCAACACTCTTCTCAATCATCCTCGCCACCATGCTCCACCTCACAGTCAACAAGCTCCCCGCTGGAGTGGAACGAACTACAGACCCAGTGGGACCTGTTCACCCTCTGTAAATGCACGGCTGTATTGAATGAGGTTGTCACATGGGGTTATGATATAATAGTAATAAGGAGAACAAGCCCAGCTTCTGCAGTTTATCCATGTAACTGAAGTCCCTCATCCCTGGAATAACTCTCACCAATATTTTCTGACCCTCTCTGAGGCCGTCACATCTTTCCTGAAGTGCGATGCCCAGAATTGGACCCAGTATTCCAGTTGGGGCCGAACCATGATTTTACATAGGTTTATCATCAGTTCCACACTTTTCCACTCTATACCTCTGTTTATGAAGCCCATGATCCTGTACACTTTATAACCGCTCTATCGATCTGTCCTGCCAGCTTCAACGATTTACGCACACATACCCCCAGCAATTTTCTGTTTGAACACCCACTTTAGTGTTGTGCCATTTAGTTTATATGTGCTCCCCTCATTATTTCTACCAAAATGCATCACTTCACACATTTCGGCATTAAATTTCAGCTGCCATCTCTGTCTTCCTGAAGACAATCACCTTCCTCTTCACTACATTTCCAGTTTCTTCAACTGAACAATGTGAAATTGTGCCCTGGAAAGCCACGTCCAAGACATCAATACATACCAAGAAAAGCTGTGGTCCCAGAGCGACCCTGGGGAAGACCACCTTCCTCCAGACCAAAGAACAACCATTCCCCACACCTCTTTGTTTCCTTTAACTGAGACCATTTTCTATCCAGGCTACTGGCCCTTATATTCCAGGGGCTTCAATTTTGCTGGCAAGCCGACTATGTGGAACTTTTTCAAATGCCTTTTGCAAATCCATGTACACTACGTCAACTGCATCACCCTCATCAATCCTCTCTGTTACCTCATCACTAATACTCCATCAATTTGGTTAAACACGATTTTCCTTTAACAAATCCATGCATGCATTCTTTAATTAATCTACCCCTATCCAAGTGACTGTTAATTATGTCCCTGATTATGGTTTCTCACATCTTTCTCACTACCGAGCTAAAACTTACTGGCCTGTAGTTGCTGGGTTAATTGTTACTCCCTTTCCTGAACAATGGTGTAACATTTGCAATTCTCCATTCCTCTGGCAGTACCCCTGTAGCTATGGAGGATTGGGATATTATAGCCAGTACCTCCACCATTTCCACCCTCAAGTTCCTTAGTATCCGCTCCTCGTGATGTATCTGCTTTAAGTGCAGCCAGCCTTCTTAAAACCTCTTTATCAATGTTTATCCATTTGTCTCCACTACCCTCTCCTTCACTATGTCTATGGCAGCATCCTCTCCCTTGGTGAAGACAGATACAAACACTAATTTAATACCTGAAAAGGAGGAGGTAAAAGGGTGGGTGTTGCCTCTCCTGCCCTTGTTCGGGAAGGTACCGTGGGAAGGAGTGGGGCTGCTGGAGGTGACTGCAGAAGGCACCAGCTTGTTGGGGAGGCAGTGGGCCCTTTGGAATGCTGAGAGGGGAGGGAAGAGGAAGATGTGATTGGTGGTGGGACCAGGCTGGAGCTGGAGGAAATGGCGGAGGATGTCCATAAAATGTGGAGGCTGGTTGGTTGGAAGGTGAGGACAAGGGGGACCCTGTTGTGGTTCTGAGAGGGAGGGGAAGGGGTGAAAGCAGAGGTGCAGGAAATAGAACAGACACGGTCGTGGGCCATGTTAACTATGGTGGGGGGAAATCCACTGTGAGGAAAAAGGAAGACACGTCAGAGGCACTCATGTGAATGGTGGCATCGTAAGAGCAGATGCGACGGAGATGGATAAATTGGGAGAATGGAATGGAGTCCATACAGGATGCGGGATGTTAGGTAGTATAGTCCAGCGAGCTGTGGGAGTCAGTGGCCTAAAGCCTATCGCTAGAAATGGAGACAGAGAAGTTGAGGACGTGAAGGGAAGAGTCAGAGATGGACCATGTGAAGGTGAGGGAAGGGTGGACATTGAATGCAAAGTGAATGACATTTTCTAGTTCAGGAACCTGCACCAATACAGTCATCAATGTTCCCAAAAAAGAGGTGAGGGAGGGGACCCGAGAAGGATTGACACAAAGAATGGCAGATTCATAATACAGCAGATAATGAAACAGAATACAGAAAGTGCAGAGGGGAAATGTAAAGAAGAAATAAGGTGGGAATATCGAGTCTATGAGAATAGATTAGCTGGTAACATAAAAGGGAACACAAAGTATTTTATAAATGTACAAATAGTAAAAGGATAGACCGAGGAAGAGTGGGGCCAATTATGGACCAAAAAGGAAATAAACTTGTTAATGCAGAGGGCTGCGACACTAAATGAAGACTTTGCATCTGTTGTTACAAAAGCAGAGAAAGCTGCCAATGTCACAGTAATGCTGGAGTTAGTGGAGACATTCGATTGGTAAAAAAATTAAGAGGGAATATTTAGAAGGTTGGCAGTGCTCAAAGTAGAAAAGTCAACTGGTCCAGATGGGATGCATCCTGGGTTACTGAGGGAAGTAAGGGGAGAAATAGCAAAGGCTCTGGCCAAAATCTTTGAATCCTCCTTAATTTGGGACAGGTGCCCGAACACTGGAGGGTTGCAAACGTTACACCGCTGTTAAAAAAAATATTAGAAAATGAGGGGTTAATAAATGATAGCCAGTATGGAATTGTGAACGGAAAGTCCTGTCTGACAAACTTGAAGGAGATCTTTGGTGAAGAAATGGAGAGGGTTGATGAGGGTATTGTGGTAGATGTTGTATATCTGGACTTCCAAAAAGCGTTTGATAAAGTACACACAAGGAACAGAAAGCAGAAAGTAGTGGTGAACGGTTGTCTCTCAGACTGGCGAGAAGTATAAAGTATAAAGTGGGATCTGCATTAGGACCACTGCTCTTTTCCATATATAATAATGACGTGAACTTGTGTATACTGGGAATAATTTCAACGTTGGCAGACTTCACCAAACTCAGAAATGTTGTAAACAATGAGGAGGATAGTAACAGACTCCAGGAGGACAGACAGGAGAAATTGGCAGACACATGGCGAATCAAATTATTGCAGGGACGTGTGAAGTGATACAATTTGCAAGGCAGAATGAGGAGAGGCAATATGAACGACATTTTAAAGGGATACAGTATCAGAAACACCTGGCGTTTACATAACAAATCAGTGAAGGTGGCCGGACACATTGAGCAGGTTGTTAAATAAAGCATACACTATCCTTGGATTTATAAACAGAGGCATAGAATACAAATGGAAGGAAGTTGTGCTCAATCATTACACATCACTGGTTCGGCATTAGATGGAGTATTGTGTCCAATTCTGGACATCACATCAAATCATGGCACAGCTTTGGAAATGGTGCCGAGGAGATTTCCTAGAATGGAGCCAGGAATGAGGGAATTAATACCGGGGTTTATGAGGCTTTTGAGTAAAATGGGAGAAAGTGTTTCCACTGACTGCAGGGGCGGTATCCAGGGGAGACACATTTAATATAATTGGCAAAAGAACCAGAGGCGAGCCGAGGAGACATGTTTGTCGCAGCGGGTTGTTACATTCTGGAATGCGATGCCTGAGCGAGAGATGGAAACAGATACAATAATATTATTCACAAAGGGAATTTGATCAATACTTGAAGGGGGGAAATTTTCAGGGATACGGGGAAAGGCCGGGGAGTGGGACTAATTGGCTCGCTCTTTCAAAGAGCCAGTCCAGGGATTATGGGCCAAATGGCTTCCCTCTGTGCTGCATTCTATCGTGAGTCAGATCAGGAAGGACACAATTACACAAATTATTGCAGAAAGCAGTAACTCTCTCCACCAAGAGACTGTGCATGTTAATAAGCCTTTTCACAGGGCAGTTACGGGTCACCCACATTGCTGTGGGTCTGGAGTCACACGGAGGCCAGATCAGGAAGGACGGCAGATTTCCTTCCCTAAAAGACAGTCATGCACGGGATGGGTTTTGACGACAATCCGGTGGTTCCATGGTCACCATATACTGATACTGGCCATTTACTTCAGCTTCAGTTAGTTAATAAATTTAAATTCCCCAGCTGCCCAGGACTTACGTCTCCAGATGATTAATGCAGGCCTCGGGATTACTCAGCCAGTAACATAACCACTATTCTAGCTTGCCCTTCGCCCTCGGCTTGCGTTCCCTTCCGAGGGGCTGGATGGTCTTCTCCTGCCCCTATGGTACTATACTGCTCAATATGGGGCACGATGACAAGTGAAAGGCCTGAGAATGATTCCACAATAAAAAGTGTTTGTGCTAGAGGAGCACTTCTGGGATTGTATGCCAAGCTGAGCCTCTGCAGCTTAGCCAAGAGCGGCCTTCCTGCAATAACAGACAGGGAGGAGTGATTGGGGCAGGCATGGCTAGCTCAGGTGGGAGAGCAGAGTCTCTGAATCTCAGCGTTGTGGGTTCCAGCAGTTTGTCTTTCACTTCTCACACTGGGGGACAGATGGTTCCAGGAGCAATCTCTTGGCTTCAGTCCATGGAACCCAGTTATAAAAATGGCCACAACGCTGAGCGGCGTGAAAGGAAGCCGCCAGCGCTGTCGAATATCCAGTCCGCTCCCATTGTACTCTCTCATTCCTTCCACGTGTGACACGGCACATTAGCTGTTCAATTCAGTTTGATTTGTTGCTGTTATTAACGATGTTATATAGAAAATATAATATTTAGATGTTGCCAACTCATTAGACTATCTGACACCTCCTGAGCGAGCCTTCCCCTGTTTGATTCTCCCTGAACAGCTTATTGTCTCTGATGTGCTCTGTCTCTTACCCTCTAATTCTGAGAATTGCCTTTATTCCATTATTCCTTTATTTTTTGCCGTTATAAGTTGTTATTTAGAACAAGTAATGTTGAGAAGCTGCAATGTTTAGAATATAACATGGGTCCATTAGCCTCTCTGATATCACTGGAGCTTCCCTTACCCTCACTGATTCTCCCTGGGCTCTTCTATCTTCTCCGATGCACTCTGTCTCTTACCTTCTCCGATATGCTCTGAAAATCTCTCATCCTCTTTGATGCCTGATCCGTATTCATTACGTTCTCCAGTGCCCCTGAAAGCTCCTTCACCATGATACGTTGTCCTTCACCCTCTCCGATGCCCTCAGAATCGCCACTGCTTCTCTCTGCTTGATCCCCCTGAACTGTGGTACCTCCTGAGCCCGTTACCCTCTCTCATACCTTCTTGGTCACACTGCCCTCGCTGAGACGTTCTGAGAGGCCAGGACTCCTTGCCACCCCCGGATATCCCTTGGATTCTGTTACAGCCTCTGAGAACCCCATGCACTTATAATCCCCACAAAAAATCCCTTAGCCACCCTGATACTCTCTCTGAGGCCATTATCCCCTCTGATACCCAAGTAATATGGAATTACAAATGTGTAACTACCTTCCAGCGTTAACGGTGAGATCAAATCTTTGTTCAGTCCCACTCCTCCCGGGGCTGCGCTCATCTTTCAAGAATCGAGTTGGGATGGAAACATTTTTACTGGCCATGAAACACAAGGGTGTGAGAACGGCGTCAGACATTTATTAGACTTACACTTGTCGGAGACCTTCGCTCAACAACCTCCTGCAGCCACCCATCCAAAAAGCACAGCGCCCTCTACAGGGCATCTGGGACCTGTGTGAACAGGGAAGCAACTTTCTCTCCTCAACCAATCAGACTGAAGCATCGTTAATGAGCAGCGCAGTGTCTGACCAGGAAGTCTCAGTTGGAACATTAAATTCAGACCAAAACCACGCGCTGAAAGAAAAATAAGGAGAGGGAAAGAAACATTGGATTAAGAGAGAAATATTTATTTAAAAACTCCACCAATAACTAAAAACTGAAGGAATGAGACGCCACAATTGGAAAAGTTAATTTTCTGTGCCGGGTAGTTTGTTTGGCAGTAATTAACATTTACCCGGCAGTAACAAGGGTACTTACACTGGAATGGGCATGTGTAAAGCATTTTTGGTGAGTTTCTTATCTACAATGTCATTACAGCAACTTGACGCCATTTACTCCCTTTAAATGCTGAGTCAGATGGTGAAATGGTTTTACGAGGAAGCTTTGTGCGCAGTTGGGCATCTTACACAGGAACTTCCAGATTTCCACATTGAACAGCAGGGTCCCTGAAAGTTGCTGTCCGAGTTGCTCATAAACGAAGGTGGGCACTGGAAGCCTCACCATTAATTAGAACAAAATTCGATCCATGACATCAGTAAATGGAATGTTCGGATTCTATATCCTGGCAATATTGATCAACAAACTATAAGTAAAAAGTTTGACACTGAACCACATAAGCAGAAATCAGGGCAGGTGACCAAAAGCTTGGTCAGAGGTTTTTTTTAAGGAGTGTCCTGAAGAGGAAAGAGAGGTAGAGATGCAGAGAGATTTAGGCAGGGAATTCCAGAGCTTATGACATAGGCAATAGAAGGCAAGGCCAGCAATCTTTGAGCGATTATAATCAGCGATGGTCAAGAGGACAGAATTAGAGGAGTGCAGATGTCTCCTGGGGGTTTGTGGGGCTGGAGAAGTTTACAGAGATAGGGGGTGATGCAATGGAGGGATTTGAAAACAGGAATGAGAATTTTGAAATTGAGGCGCTGCTTAAGCGAGAGCCAATGTAGGTCAGCGAGCACAGGGGGTGATGGGTGAGTGGGACTTGGTGCAAGATAGGACACGGGGAGCTGAGATTTGGATCACCTAGTTTATGTAGAATGTGGGATGCCAGCGAGGAGTACGTTGGAACAGTCAAGTCTAGAGGTAACAAAGTCATGGGTGAGGGCTTCGGCTGTGGATGAGCTGAGGCAAGGACGGAGTGGGCGATGTTACAGAGGTAGTAATAAGCGGTCTTAGTTAAGCTGTCAATAGGTGGTCGAAAGATCAACTCTGGGTCAAGTATGACACCAAGTTTGCGAACAGTATTGTTCAGTCTCAGATAGAAGTGGGGGAGTGGGATGGAGTCAGTGAGAGGGAATAGAGTTTGTGGCAAGTCCTAAAACATTGGCTTCGGTCTTCCCAATATTCAATTGGAGAACATTTGTGCCGATCCAGAATGGGATGTGGGACAAGGAGTCTGACCAAATCGAGACCATGGAGAGGTGAAGCTGGGTGTCATCAGCGGACATGTGGAAACTGAGACTGAGTTTTTGGATGATGTCGCCAAGGGGCAACATGTAAATGCGAAATAGGAGGGGGCCAAGGAGAGATCCTTGGGGAACGATGCGGGGGTGGGAAGAGAAGCCGATGCAGCTGATTCTTTGGCTAAGATTAAAGAAGAATGGAACCAGGCACATGCAGTCCCACCCAGCTGGACTATGATGGAGAGACGTTGGAGAAGGATAGCGTAGGCAACCGTGCAAAGGGCTGCAGACAGGTCAAGAGGGACCAGGAGGGATTGTTCTCCTTTGGCACAGTCACAAAGGATGCCATTTGTAACTTTGTTGAGAGAAGTTTCAGTCCTGTGGCAGGCGCGGAAACCGGATTAGCGGGATTCAAACATGGAATTGTGGGAAAGATGGGCACGGATTCGGGAGGCGACAACGCATTGAAGAGGTTTCGAGAGAAGAGGGATGTTGGAGATGGGACAGTAGTTAACACGGACGGAGGGGTCGAGGGTTGATTTTTGAGTAGAGGGGTGATGACGGCTGATCAGAGGGACAGGGGGAACGTACATGAGGAGAGACAACCGTTAACAATATTAGCTAACACGGGAGCCTGAAAAGGAAGTTGGGTGCTCAACAGTTTGTTGGGAATAGGGTAAAGGGAGAAGGAAATGGGTCTCATGGACAGGATGTGCTCAGAGAGGTCATGGGGGGAGATGGGAGATAAAGTGGAGAAGGTGTGAGCTCAGGGCTCGGGCAGTTGGAACTTTAGAATAAGTTTGTCCCAGTGGTCTAAGGGAAGGAAGGGAACAGGCAGAGGCGGCCGAACGAATGGTCACAATCTGAGAGACAAAGAAGTCCATGAGCTCCTCACACTTAGTGTCGGAGGGTGGAGACATGGGAGAGGGGTTTAAAAAGATGGTTAACTGTCGAGAATACAAGCCAGATTTTATATTGACATTCCAGAATGATTGTGGAATAGTGAGCAATGTTTGCAGACGGGAGCAGGACCCAATAATGCTTTATGTGATCCAGCCAGATCTGGTGGTGAATGACTAAACCAGTTATCCTCCAGATCCAAATAATGTTGGTGAGCTGCAGGTGCAAATATCCACATGGGAATATGATGCATGCGGGCTTAGACTGCTTCAGTATCTGAAGAGTTGCTCATGGACATAAGAACATAAGAACATAAGAACATAAGAAATATGAACAGGAGTAGGCCATACGGCCCCTCGAGCCTGCTCTGCCATTCAATAAGATCATGGCTGATCTGATCATGGACTCAGCTCCACTTCCCTGCCCGCTTCCCATAACCCCTTATCCCCTTATCGATTAAAAAACCGTCGATTTCTGTCTTAAATTTATTCAATGACCGAGCTTCCACAGCTCTCAGAGGCAGCGAATTCCACAGATTTACAACCCTCTGAGAGAAGAAATTTCTCCTCATCTCTGTTGTAATTGGGTGCTCCCTTATTCTAAGATCATGCCCTCTAGTTCTAGTCTCCCCCATCAGTGGAAACATCCTCTCTGCATCCACCCTGTCAATCCCCCTCATAATCTTATACGTTTCGATAAGATCACCTCTCATTCTTCTGAATTCCAATCAGTAGAGGCCTCTAGAAGCGCCCATTGTGTTTCTTTCCTTCAATATTCAATATCTAACTTTGCAATCCCAGGTATACGTGAAGCGATACCCTTATCCAACAAACTTATAATGAGCTCAGGATAGAAAATGACTTTGAGTAACCTTCGTTACCCGGTAAAAGAGGAGAACAGGATGGGAATGGAGCTAGAGAGGCAGAGGGCATTAAAGATGAAGACTGACAGGGAGAAATCTACCAGACAAGGAACTCGGGATTGTGTGAAAGGGGTCTGGACAATGAGAGTGACAGTACGAGGGGGAGTGACTGAAACAATGTGACCGAGATTGTGCTAAAGGCCATAGTCGGGCGATAGAAGGAACAACAGGGCTGGATTAGGATCTGCAGTACATGAGATTCAAGTAAAAATGGCACTTTGATCCACAATATATCCTTTTATTTTACGCAGTGTGCTTCTGGTTATATTTGCCATGTGATATATGAAACTTAACAATCGTGGTTCTGTCATTGTTCCTCTCATTGTTACAAAAGATACTCAGTTGCACAATGTGTAATGTTGCGTCAGCTTAATGAGTGTTGTAGATAAACGTCACATGGGACCAAAACCTGTTTGTTCAAGAGTCTGTAAGTAATGTCAGTGGGGTTGTGATCTAATTGTCCCACTAGGGGTTTGCTCGAACTATATTAACCCGCAACTTTATCTACATGAACTGACTATTGGAATCTGAACAGCTCTTTACAGCACCGAAACAAGTCATCTTCAAAAATAAATGTTTCTTTATCGAATTACGGTGATCGAATTGGTGCATTACCCTATTCTGGCAGCAATTGGAGTACCTGGTGGGTCATTATCCGCACCTCTGGTGTCAGTAACAGCACATTTGCTGTTTGTGCTGTGAGGCTGGTAGAAGTAGAATGTTGTTCTTCAAATTTAATTACACTGAGAACCTTCCATTCTTGTCTGGATGGTAAATGCATGGAGTAACTCATCCTCGCTCTGTGCTGAACTGTCGAGTCCAGACACCAAATGTGTCCTTGGTGCTACCTGGCCAGGCCGGGGTAAAACACGTAGGGTGCCACTGCTGGGTGTAATCCACTGAGTCCTGGTGGAAAGCTCGCCTGTTGTGGAGATCGGGTTAGGAAGGGCAGGGTGGGATTGTCGTGTTTCCCAAAGTCAGACAACCTGCAGTCCCGGAGAGTGGATTGTGGCTGTGTGTCCCATCGTGTGTCTCAGGGAGAGAGGATTGAGTCTGTGTATCCAGCATGAGTCTCAGGGAGAGAGGATTGAGTCTGTGTATCCAGCGTGTGTCTCAGGGAGAGAGGATTGAGTCTGTGTATCCAGCATGTGTCTCAGGGAGAGAGGATTGAGTCTGTGTGTCCCAGTGTGAGTCTCAGGGAGAGAGGATTGAGTCTGTGTAGCCCAGCGTGTGTCTCAGGGAGAGAGGATTGAGTCTGTGTATCCAGCGTATGTCTCAGGGAGAGAGGATTGAGTCTGTGTATCCAGCATGTGTCTCAGGGAGAGAGGATTGAGTCTGTGTAACCCAGCGTGTGTCTCAGGGAGAGAGGATTGAGTCTGTGTATCCAGCATGTGTCTCAGGGAGAGAGGATTGAGTCTGTGTATACCAGCATGTGTCTCAGGGAGAGAGGATTGAGGCTGTGTATCCAGCATGTGTCTCAGGGAGAGAGGATTGAGTCTGTGTATCCAGTGTGTGTCTCAGCGAGAGAGGATTGAGTCTGTGTATCCCAGCTTGTGTCTCAGGGAGAGAGGATTGAGTCTGTGTATCCAGCATGTGTCTCAGGGAGAGAGGATTGAGTCTGTGTATACCAGCATGTGTCTCAGGGAGAGAGGATTGAGGCTGTGTATCCAGCATGTGTCTCAGGGAGAGAGGATTGAGTCTGTGTATCCAGCGTGTGTCTCAGCGAGAGAGGATTGAGTCTGTGTATCCAGCGTGTGTCTCAGCGAGAGAGGATTGAGTCTGTGAATCCAGCATGTGTCTCAGGGAGAGAGGATTGAGTCTGTGTATCCAGCGTGTGTCTCAGGGAGAGAGGATTGAGTCTGTGTATCCAGCGTGTGTCTCAGCGAGAGAGGATTGAGTCTGTGTATCCAGCATGTGTCTCAGGGAGAGAGGATTGAGTCTGTGTGTCCCAGCAGGAGCCAGTGCCTTCAGGAGCACAGGGGGCACACAGAAGGCGCATTAGATGAGCAAAACATGCAGCAGAAACTGTCCTCCTGACTTGAAGGTAAATTTGTGGGTTCCTCTCAAATCTTCAATTCTGATCATTATTATGATTTTGGAAAATGGCTTTTGTCGACATGTTTTCTGTTTGATGTTTAAAGTATGTTGAGGACCAGTGGGAAAAAGATGACGGCTTGCTTCAGTCCATGTGTGTTATTGTGGAGACGGGGCTCAGTCTGTGCAATACGGTTCGGGAGGGGTTTATCTGGAGAACATGAGTGAGAACTAGCGGTGATCTATTCTTAGACAGCGCGGATTGTGAGATTTATCTTACTCCCAGGTGCCCACTGCCCCGTGTTTTGCTCGAGCCTTGTGCTGAGATATGAAGCCTGTATCTGGTTATAACTGGACCATGCTGCTGCATTACATTCCTTGACATATTGTGTCATAATGTATTCACATTGCTCCACTGGAAAGCTAATCTCATGAATAACTTATAGATGGCGGGCAACAACTCAACACCAGGCTCGTGTTCCCAATGTATTTGCTGCAATCAAAATCTCTGGCATTGTGTGGGTCAAGTCATTCGCTTTTTTTAAGTACATTAGCATCTCAGTCAAATTTAGTGTCACTTAACCTGTACTTCCTGATTTAACTGGTCTTGTAGCCTTTCGCTTTTAAATTTGGCGATGTCCTGCCCCGCGGACCTCGCAGCGTCAGAATCGACAAATAAATGTAATTTCGAGGATCCCAAGTGAAGACTGAGCTGTTGGATGAAGGGTCACGGAGCCAATGCTACCAGAAATGAAACCCCGGCATGAGCCCCTTCGTATGAGGAGACAAGGGGCGATATACCGAAATAAAGACACTCACAGCCCGTGTACATCGGTTAAACTGATCGTTGGTTTCTCAGCCTGGTTAGTGATTTCACTGTTTCTTTATCTCTCCTTCTCGCAGTGAACCTGATGGCGATTGTGATCCTGTCCCGGGGAAAGTGTGGTCTCTCCAAATGCATCACTCGCTACCTGGTGGCCATGGCGACGGCGGATCTGACGGTGATTGTCTTTAATGTGATATTACTTCAGATGTCTGTGCTGTATTGGCGGGACACTTTCCTGCTCTACACTCCTGTGTGCAGATTCATTCACTTCCTGGCTCCGACTGCCACAGACAGTTCTGTTTGGTTCACGGTCGCTTTTACCTTTGATCGGTTTGTAGCCATTTGTTGTCAGAAGCTGAAAACCAAATATTGCACCGAGAGAACCGCGGCTGTGGTTATCGTGACTTTGAGCGCACTGTTCTGTTTAAAGAATGTCCCTTGGCCCTTCGTGTATGCTCCTTATTTTACAGTTAACATACCGCGGGGTTGCCGTGTATCAGTACTGTTTTATGCTGCACCCACATGGAGAGCTTTCTCTTGGTTTGAACAGCTGTTAACTCCAGTGCTTCCCTTCTGTGTGATTTTATTGTTGAATGCTCTCACCGTCAGACGCATTTTAGTGGCCAGTCGGGCCCGAAGGAACCTCCGGGAAGGCAGCGATGGTGGGAATGACCAGGACCCTGAGATGAGGAACCGCAGAAAGTCCATCGTTTTACTATTCGCAATATCCGGAAGTTTCATCCTGCTCTGGATGACAACGGTTGTATATTTCTTATTGTATCGTATCCGAGGCACCTTTAATTACAGAACGTTTTATAACCCTTTGGCAACCTTTGAACACGCGGGAACTATGCTTCAGCTCCTGAGTTCCTGCACGAACACGGCCATTTACACCGTGACCCAGAGTAAGTTCAGGGAGGAGATGATCAATGCACTCAAATATCCCTTTACACTAATTGGTAAATTAGTAAAATAAAGCAAGCTGTTGCTGTGAAACCGGACCTGACTCCCCGATTATCACAACTCATCTCCAGATTAGAATTACCATCTATATATACAAAAGGGCCTCGGCAACGGGGCCAACAATATATCTTTTACATTACTGTCTTGTCTTAAATTATAGCAACAGTTAATTTAAAAATAGTCGAGCATAGTAATACCAGCAACCGATTAGTATTATTAATACATATTCCTGTATTCCTAGCATGTTTACAAACCGGCCTTGGAGAAACCGGGCTTCAATGCAATGAACCCGCAGCAAGGGCTGCCAATTAGTGACGGGATATTTGTTTGCACCACAAAATGATTCTTTCCAGTGAGAAAGCAGATTGTTTGTTTCCGTGAACATTTCACCTTTCATCCTCGCTCTCCCTCTTTACCAATTCGCTGAATCACTGGGATGTTTTTCCATATTCAAATCAGCTCGATTCAACATTCTATCTGAGTGCTAGGTTTAAGGTTCAATTAAAGTTCAATAAAAAATGCATTTTAGATTTAGTTTCACAATTTGGAGATGAAATAGTTCCTCCATACTGCTGAGAAACTTTCTCAATTTCAAATTATTTAAAATGTTACTGTTAAAGCTCAGTTATGCTGAAATAAAATACAAACGTTGCTTTTGTGTGTTCCTTGTTAAACTGTCCGCCGAGGGAGGAAGATTTAATTGCATTACAATTGCTAGAAATTGAGCAGATAATCAATTTGAGGTATTGGTTGGGGGAAGAATATTGGCTGGGACACCTGGGAGAACTTCCCAGCTCTTGTTGAATAATGTCATATTTCACAGACAGCTGAGCGGAGGTATAAGGCCTCGGTTTTTCTCATCTCCGTGCTGCCCTTTGGCGATATCCTCCGAAAACACAATGCCAGGTTCCACATGTACGCTGACGGCACCCAGCTCTCCCTCACCACCATCTGTTTCGTCTCCCCCACTGACTCAGATTGGTCACACTACTTGTCCCACATCCAGTACAAAATGAGCTGAAATTTCCTGCAACAAAATATTGGGAAGACTGAAGCCATTGTCTTCGGTCTTCATCATCAACTCTGTTCCCTCGCCACCGACTCCTTCCCTCTCCCTGGCAAATGTCGAAGGCTGAACCAGGCCGCTCACAACCTTGGTGTTGTATTTGGCCCCAGATGGGGTTCTGACCACATATCTACTGCTTCACCAGACCGCCGACTTCCATCTCCATAATATCGCTCGACTCCACCCTGTCTCAGCTGGTCTGCTGCCCAAACTCTCATCCATGCCTTTGTTACCTCCAGACTTGACAATTCGAACACTCTCCTGCCCAGCCTCCCATCAACCACCCTCCATCAACTTGAACTGATCCAAAACTCTGCTGCCCGTAGTGTAACTTACACCAAGTCCCGGTCACTCATCACCTCTGTGCTCGCAGACCTACATTGGCTTCCGGTCCGAAAACCAAAAAACACCTCAGAGAACATAGGCCGCAGTACAGCAATTAAATGTCAGCCGAGATGATGTGAAAATTCCCACGTGTGGATATTTGAAACGGCAGCCTTTTGACTCTGTTGTGCAATTTCTAGCACTGAGCCAGAGCTGGCATTTGGTAAGGTGATGGTGGGACTTCAACTTAGTGCTGCGCAGGCCAATTTAGAGCACAGTTCAGCAGCCGGCTGTACTCGAGCCGAATATAAAGACGGTGTATTACCTTCCCTAATGGTAAACCAGTTGGGCTTTTACAGCAATCCAACAGCTTCATGTCACACTAAAGGAGGTGGCACTCTGCTATTTCCCATCTGCATGCTGCCCCTCAGCGACATCATCTGAAAACACAACCTCAGTTTCCGCACGTATACGTCAATTGTAAAATGATCCTTCTTGTTTTCCAATCCCCCGTCTGTCCCAACTCTCTAACCACCTCATACTAGATAGCTTCGAGCTCTCTGTGTTTCTCCAATTCAGGTCTCCTGCACATCACCGGTTACAGTTGCTCCATCATTAGTGGTCGTGCCTTCAGCTGCCGAGGCCTGAAAGCTCTGGAATTCCCTCTGGAAACCTCTCCGCCTCTCTACTCCTCCCCCTTCATTTAAGGCAAATCTACCTCTTTTACCAAGATTACCGACTTTATCCTTACGTTGCTCGGTGACAAATCTTGTTTGATAATCGCTCTCGCAAAGCGCCTTAGGAAGTTTTACTACATTAAAGGCACTATATAAATGCAAGTTGTTGAGGTAGTAGAGACATTGTACCGGATAAAATAGATAAAAAGGAGGGGATAAAACATTTGTCAGCTTTCAACGTGGAACAATCATCGGCTGGGCTGCATCCCAGGGTTTGCTCAGTGAAGTAAGGGTGGAGGTTCCACAGGCTCTTGTCACCATCTTCCAATGGTCCTGGAACAAAGGAACTAAATTCCAGGTGTCAAACCTATTCACCGTATTTATTAACAACTTCAAGGATGGCACAGCAAGTCATATCTCCAAATGAGTCGTTGGGAAAAGGTTAGGCAAATTTGTTGGCAGTGTTGATGGTAGCATAAAATTGCTCGGGGCCATCGATAGATGAAGTGAATGCGCTAAACTGTGGCAAATGGATCTGAATGTAGGCAAATAGGAGGCCACCCACTTTGGGCCTAAATAAGATAGAAAATGGAACTTTCTAAATGGTGAAAAGCTGAGAATAGTGGCAGTCCAAAAAGACCTGCGAGTCCATAGATATAGATCATTAGAGAGTCATGGACAGTGCAGAAAATAATCAACAGGGGTAATGGGATGCTGGCCTTTATATCTAGAGGCCTAGAGTACAAGGGAACAGAAGTTAGACTGCAGCTACACTAAATCCTGGTAAGACCACAGCTGGAGCACTGCCAGCCATTCTGGGCACCACACCTTAGGAGGGATATATTGGCTTTGGAGGGAGTGCAGCGCAGGTTTAGCACAATGATACCCTCACCCCAAGTTTTACATTCCGAGGATAGATTACACAAATGAGGTTGTACAGACCGGAATGTACAGGATATTAAGGGGAACGTAGAGGGGTAGGTTGAGATAAAATATTCCCACTGGTTGGGGATTCTAGGGCTGGGGGCATGGAGTAAAAATGAGAGCCAGATATTTCGAGAGTGACATTAGGAAACACTTCTACACACAGTGTGCTCGCTGTTTAGAACTCTTCAGCAAATGGCAAATGATGTTCGATCAATTGTTAAATTTAACCTGAGATTGATAGAGTTTTGTTAAGAAAACATATTAAGGGATCTGGGCCAGAATGCGGGTACATGGAGTAAGGTCACAGATCAGCAATGGGCGCATGGAATGGTGGATCAGGCTGTCGGAGCTGAATGGCCTTCTCCTGTTGTCGCGTTCTCGAAGTGAGATGAGAGTGACTGTCTTTGTCATCACGGCAGCATTTGACCGAGTGTACTATAAAACTTGAGTTAGGCCACAGCTAGAGTACTGCGTGCAGTTCTGGTCACTGCATTAGAGGTGGTACTGAGGAAATTTACGGGGTTGCTACCTGGACTGTAGCATTGCAGCGATGAGGAAAGCTTGGATAGGCTAGGTTTGTTTTCGTTGGAACGGAGGAGACGTTATTGAGGTGCATCAAATTATGAGGAGCCTCGGTCGAGTGGACAGGAGGGATCTATTTCCCGTAACAGAGGCGTCAACAATAAATGGCATAGATTTTAAGTAATTGGTAGGAGGTTTAGAGGGGATTTAAGGGGAATTTTCTTCACCCAGAGGGTGATGGGGGTCTGGAACACTCTGCCTGAAAGGGTGGAAGAGGCAGAAACCCTCACCACATTTTCAAAGAGCCGTAACCTACAAGACTACGGATCAAGAGCTGGAAAGTGGATTTAGGCTGGATGGCTCTTTGTCGGTCGGTGCGGACATGATGGGCCGGAATGGCCTCCTTGCGAGCTGTAAATTTCTATGTATCTATGAATGATCAAGGAGCCCCAGTAAAACTGAAGTCAATGGGGATCAGGGGTAAAACGATCCCCTGGCTGGAGTCATACCTTACACAAAGGAAGATGGTTGTGGTTGTTCGAGTCCAATCATCTCAGCCACAAGACATCGCTGCAGGAGTTCGTCGGGCAGTGTCCTTGGCCCAACCATCTCCAGTTGCTTCATCAATGACGTTCCCTCCATCATAAGGTCAGAAATGGGGATGTTAAGAAAATAAGAATTAGAAGCAGGAGTAGACCATTTGGCCCCTCGAGCCTGCTCCGCCATTCAATTAGATCATGGCTGATCTGATCTTGGTCTCAACTCCACTTCCCCGCCCGCTTAGCATAACCCTTGCCTCCCTTAACTGTAACTGCACAGTGTTCAGTTCCATTTACAGCTCCTCAGATAATGAATCCGTTGGTGCCCGGAAACAGCAAACCTGACCGACATTCCGGCTCGAGCTGATAAGTGACAAGTAACATTCATGCCATAGAAGTGCCAGGCAACGTTAATCTCCAACAAGGGAGAGACTAACCACCACACCTTGATATTAACAGCATTACCATCGCCGAATCCTCCACCATAAACATCACCATTGACCAGAAAATTAACTGGACCAGCCACATAAATACTGTGGTTACAAGAGCGGGTCAGAGGCTGTGTATTCTGCAACGAGTATCTCACCTCCTGACTTCCCAAAGCCTTTGCACCATCTACAAGTCAGGAATGTGATGCAATATTCTCCACTTCCCTGGATCAGTGCAGCTTCAACAACACTTCAGAAGCTCA
Organism: Pristiophorus japonicus; assembly: GCF_044704955.1. Taxonomy (NCBI): domain Eukaryota; kingdom Metazoa; phylum Chordata; class Chondrichthyes; family Pristiophoridae; genus Pristiophorus; species Pristiophorus japonicus. Next base: position 3,630,459 of record NW_027254488.1, read on the forward strand.
ACACCAGCCAGGACAAAGCAGCCCGCTTGCTTAGCACCACGTCGACCACCTTCAACATTCACTCCCTCCACCACCGGTGTACCGTGACTGCAGTGTGTACCATCGACAAGATGCCCTGCAGCAAACCGCTAAGGCAACAGATTTCTGGACACTAAGGGAATCGCAGCCTGTGGGGATAATGTGGGAAAGTGAAGTTGTGGTACAAGTTCAGCCATGGTATTATTGGATGGTGGAGCAGGCTCCTCGAGTCACATGGCCTACTCTCATTTCTTTTATTCTCGTGTCCATAACTAAAATAACGGCACTGAATCCGCGACCCCTATGTTTGCCTATACGATGCACACATGCCCGTCGGGGCCCCAGAATTTCTGAGTTTAGGCAGGTGAAATCCTCTGGACAGATCGCAAGCATCTGGAAGTAGAAAGTCTCCGTGGGCGGAGAGTTGGGCTATTTGCCCAGCCAATGACCTTCAAATTCTTATGACTGAAAAAAGCAAGCAACAGGGTTGCTTTATCAGCTAAAGGCTTTTAAAGTAGAGAAAAATACAATAAAAACAATAATTTAATCATTTATATCCTGTAAAATAAGGCAAGTTTATTTTTAGACCCTTTAAAATTTGTAAATTTATTTTTCAAAAAAATAAATTTTATTTTAAATAATTATTTAAATTCCATTTTTATTAATTTGAAATATGTGATTTTTTTAAAGTTATTTTAAGTCCTGCTGTGTTTTTCGTGGTATTCCCATAAATACCTATGCTGGTTCCGTATATAATGTCCTCACATTGGTATTAATGGGGATCTTCATCATCGGCAGTCCCTCGAAATCGAGGAAGATTTGCTTCCATTCTAAAAGTGAGTTCTGAGGTGACTGAACAGTAGGTTCCCAATACGGGAACTATCGTGGCCCGCCGACCTGCGATTGGACAGCTCCGCAGGTCGGGCTATAAAAGAGCTGGAGCGGCGAGCCCTGGGACATCGCGGCCCCCCGGATCTGTGAGAGAACAGCTCCGCAGGTCTGGTTATAAAAGAGCTGGGGCATTCCACTTCAACCTCCAGCACGAGCTGCTCCAAGTGTGCGACAATTTTGGGATAGGCGACTGGGTGACATCATCAAAACCCTGGTGGCCGTTTTGGAGCGGGCGCAGGAACATCGGCAGGACCCAGGTACAGAGGAGTGGGACGGTTGGGGTGGAGGAGCGGCGAATGTTTGTGGCGAAGGTGCGACAGATGAGGTTACGGAGCCCAGAAGAGGCAAGGGGCCCAGGGGCAGCACGGGCCAGCCCACACTGTGATATGTGTGCAAACTAGGTCAGTGCAGCAGAGCAGATCTCCAGTCGCCCTGGTCAACCCTTACCACTGGACCAAGAACTCGCTCTGTTAAGCCCGTGTGGTGGCTGGTGTGCAACGGTCACCACACGTTAAATTCCACGCACAGGCATCTTCCACCCCCTCAATTGGAGTTCAGGACTGAAACATCAGGTCCTTGATCGAAACACCTCTGAACTCGTGGAAGCAAGTTATCCTCGTTTGAGGGACCGTCTATGATGATGGGTAAGAGAAGGGATAACCAGCCATGGATAACCAAGGAAATAAAGAAGAGTATCAAATTAAAAACCAATGTGTATAAGGTGGCCAAGGTTACTGGGAAACTAGCAGATTGGGAAAATTTTAAACGACAGCAAAGAATGACTAAGAAAGCAATAAAGAAAGGAAAGATAGATTACGAAAGTAAGCTTGCGCAAAACATAAAAATAGACAGTAAAAGCCTTTACCGATATACAAAATGGAAAAGAGTGACTAAAGTAAATGTTGGTCCCTTAGAAGATGGGAAGGGGGATATAATAATGGGAAATGTGGAAATGGCTGAGACCTTAAACAATTATTTTGCTTCCGTCTTCACAGTGGAAGACACAAAAACCATGCCAAAAATTGCTGGTCACGGGAATGCGGGAAGGGAGGACCTTGAGATAATCACTATCGCTCGGGGAATAGTGCTGGACAGGCTAATGGGACTCAAGGTAGACAAGTCCCCTGGTCCTAATGAAATTCATCCTAGGGTATTAAAAGAGATGGCGGAAGTTATAGCAGATGCATTCGTTATAATCAACCAAAATTCTCTGGACTCTGGGGAGGTACCAGTGGATTGGAAAGCAGCTAATGTAACGCCTCTGTTTAAAAAAGGGGGCCGACAAAAGGCAGGTAACTATAGACCAGTTAGTTTAACATCTGTAGTGGGGAAAATGCTTGAAACTATCATTAAGGAAGAAATAGCGGGACATCTCGATAGGAATAGTGCAATCAAGCAGATGCAACATGGATTCATGAAGGGGAAATCATGAATCCATTTACTGGAATTCTTTGAGGATATAACGAGCATGGTGGATACAGGTGTACCGATGGATGTGGTGTATTTAGATTTCTAAAAGACATTCGATAAGGTGCCACACAAAAGGTTACTGCAGAAGATAAAGGTATGCGGAGTCAGAGGAAATGTATTAGCATGGATAGAGAATTGGCTGGCGAACAGAAAGCAGAGAGTCGGGATAAGTGGGTCCTTTTTGGGTTGGAAATTAGTGGTTAGTGGTGTGCCGCAGGGATTGTTGCTGGGACCACAACTGTTTACAATATACATAGATGACCTGGAAGAGGGGACAGAGTGTAGTGCAACAAAATTTGCAGATGACACAAAGATTAGTGGGAAAGTGGGTTGTGCAGAGGACACAGAGAGGCTGCAAAGAGATTTAGATAGGTTAAGCGAATGGGCTAAGGTTTGGCAGATTGAATATAATGTCGGAAAATGTGAGGTCATCCACCTTGGAAAAAAAACATTAAAAGCGAATATTATTTGAATGGGGAGAAATTACAACATGCTGCGGTGCAGAGGGACCTGGGGGTCCTTGTGCATGAATCCCAAAAAGTTAGTTTGCAGGTGAAGCAGGTAATCAGGAAGGTGAATGGAATGTTGGCCTTCATTGCGAGAGGGATGGAGTACAAAAGCAGGGAGGTCCTGCTGCAACTGCATAGGGTATTGGTGAGGCCGCACCTGGAGTACTGCGTGTAATTTTGGTCACCTTTCTTAAGGAAGGATATACTAGCTTTGGAGGGGGTACAGAGACGATTCACGAGGCTGATTCCGGAGATGAGGGGGTTACCTTATGATGATAGATTGAGTAGACTGGGTCTTTACTCGTTGGAGTTCAGAAGGATGAGGGGTGATTTTACAGAAACATTTAAAATAATGAAAGAGATAGACAAGATAGAGGCAGAGAGGTTGTTTCCACTGGTAGGGGAGGCTAGAACTCGGGGGCACAGACTCAAAATATGGGGGAGCCAATTTAAAACCGAGTTGAGAAGAAATTTCTTCTCCGAGAGGGTTGTGAATCTGTGGAATTCTCTGCTCAAGGAAGCAGTTGAGGCTAGCTCATTGATTGTATTCAAATCACAGATAGATAGATTTTTAACCAATAAGGGAATTAAGGGTTACGGGGAGCGGGCGGATGAGTGGAGCTGAGTCCACGGCCAGATCAGCCATGATCTTGTTGAATGGCGGAGCAGGCTCGAGGGGCTAGATGGCCTACTCCTGTTCCCAATTCTTATGTTTTATGTTCTTATAAATGGAGTGGTCATGAACTCACAAACAGAAACCACCAGCACCTCAACTGCCAACGAAACACCACCTACGCAACCAAGATGGAAACGATCCTCCAAGGGTTAACCAGGTCGAACCAAGCCAGACACGGTGAATGCATGAAGGCGATTTGCACGAAAGGCTTGGGCGAGAGTGATGTCATGTGTCCCACATGGTTACTGCTTGTACTATTACAAGGTGTGCCTCCAGGGGGTCCTCAGTGGAAGACTTGTAAGTTACTTGTACAGGTGTGCCAGGCCTAGTATAAAAGGCAGGCCATCAGGAGTGATCCTCACTCTGCAGTTATCAATAAAGGACTACGGTCACTGCAGTTCAAGTACAATACATTGTCTCATGGAGTCATTATTCGAGCATCTGAAGACATAACACCAAGTTTTTTAAAGAAAAAAAAATACTCACCAATCCACCAGCCAATCACTTACCTGCTTGACCATGACGTCAAATTCCTGGGGCATTGGAATCAGTTCTGCGGGAGGTGGGACCAGTACAAACCGGACGGTTGCACCTGGGCAGGACTGGAACCAATGTCCTCGGGGTAGTGTTTGATAGTACTGTTGGAGAGGGGTTAAACTAATATGGCAGTGGGATGGGAACCTATGCAGGGAGACAGAGGGAAGTAGAATGGGATAGAAGCAATTGATAGAAAGGATAATATTAAATTTAGAGGGCAGAGAAACCCAAGGCAAAAAGCAAAAAGGGCCACATTACAGCAAAATCCGAAAGAGGAAAAGGGTGTTAAAAAGACAATCCTGAAGGCTCTGTGCCTCAATGCGAGGAGTATTCGGAATAAGGTGGATGAATTAACTGCGCAGATAGCAGTTAACGGATATGATGTAATTGACATCACAGAAACATGGCTCCAGGGCGACCAAGGCTGGGAACTCAACATCCAGGGGTATTCAATATTTATCAAGGATAGACAGAAAAGAAAAGAAGGTGGGGTGGCGTTGTTGGTTCAAGAGGAAATTAGCATGGATGATGTGGAATCTGTATGGGTGGAGCTACGGAATGCCATAGGGCAGAAAACGCTAGTGGGATTTGTGTACAGACCACCAAACAGTAGTATTGAGAATGGGGACAGCATCAAAAAAGAAATTAGGGATGCGTGCAATAAAGGTACAGCAGTTATCATGGACGACTTTAATCTACATATAGATTGGGCTAACCAAACTGGTAGCAATACAGTGGAGGAGGATTTCCTGGAGTGTATTAGGGATCATTTTCGAGACCAATATGTCGAGGAACCAACTAGAGTGCTGGCCATCCGAGACTGGGTGATGTGTGATGAAAAAGGATGAATTACCAATCTTGTTGTGTGAGACCCCTTGGGGAAGAGTGACCATAATATGGTAGAATTCTTTATTAAGATGGAGAGTGACACAGTTAATTCAGAGACGAGAGCGCTGAACTTGGGGAAAGGTAACTTCGATGGTATGAGGCGTGAATTGGCTAGAATAGACTGGCGAGTGATACTTAAAGGGTTGATGGTGGATAGGCAATGGCAAACATTTAAAGATCACATGGATGAACTTCAACAATTGTACTTCCTTGTCTGGAATAAAAATAAAACAGGAGAGGTGGCTCAACCATGGCGAACAAGGGAAATTAAGGATAATGTTAAATCCAAGGAAGAGTCTTATAAATTGGCCAGAAAAAGCTGCAAACCTGAGGACTGAGAGAATTTTAGAATTCAGCAGAAGAGGACAAAGGGTTTAATTAGGAGGGGGAAAATAGAGTATGAGAGGAAGCTTGCTGGGAATATAAAAACTGACTGCAAAAGCTTCTATCGATATGTGAAGAGAAAAAGATTAGTGAAATGTAGATCCCTTGCAGTCAGATTCAGGTGAATTAATAATGGGTAACAAAGAAATGGCAGACCAGTTAAACAAATACTTTGGTTCTGTTTTCACGAAGGAAGAAACAAATAACCTTGCAGAAATACAAGGAGACAGAGGGTCAAGTGAGAAGGAGGAACTGAAGGATATCCTTATAAAGCGGGAAATTGTGTGAGGGAAATTGATGGGATTAAAGGCCGATAAATCCCCGGGGCCTGATAGTCTGCATCCATAGTACTTAAGGAAGCGCCTTAGAAATAGTGGATGCATTGGTGATCATTTTCCAACAGTCTATCGACTCTGGATCAGTTTCTCTGGTCTGGAGGGTAGCTAATGTAACACCACTGTTTAAAAAAGGAAGTAGAGAGAAAACGGATAATTATAGACTGGTTAGCGTGACATCAGTAGTGGGGAAAATGTTGGAATCAATTATTAAAGAAGAAATAACAGCACATTTGGAAAGCAATGACAGGATCGGTCCAAGTCAGCATGGATTTATGAAATGGAAATCATGTTTTGCAAATCTTCTGAAATTTTTTGAGGATGTAACTATTAGAGTGGACAAGGGAGAACCAATGGATGTGGTGTATTTGGAATTTGAAAAGGCTTTTGCCAAGTCCCACACAAGAAATTGGCGTGCAAAATCAAAGCACATGGTATTGGGGGTAATGTACTGATGTGGATAGAGAACTGGTTGGCAGACAGGAAGCAGAGATTGGGATAAATGGGTCCTCTTCAGAATGGCAGGCAGTGACTAGTGGAGTGCCGCAGGGCTCAGTGCTGGGACCCCATTGTGTCTTCATGCAAGGAGTATCCGTAATAAGGTGGATGAATTAACTGTGCAAATAGATGTTAACAAATATGATGTGATTGGGATTACAGAGATGTGGCTCCAGGATGATCAGGGCTGGGAACTCAACATTAAGGGGTATTCAACATTCAGGAAGAATAGAATAAAAGGGAAAAGGAGATGGGGTAGCATTGCTGGTTAAGGAGGAGATTAATGCAATAGTAAGGAAGGACATTAGCTTGGATGATGAAGAATCTGTATGGGTACAGCTGCGAAACGCCAAAGGGCAGAAAACACTAGTGGGAGTTATGTATAGACCACCAAACAGTAGTAGTGAGGTTGGGGATGGCATCAAACAGGAAATTAGGGATGTGTGCAATAAAAGTACAGCGGTTATCATGAGCAAATTTAATCTACATTCAGATTGGGCTACCAAACTGGTCGCAAAAGGGTAGAGGAGGATTTCCTGGAGTGTATAAGGGATGGTTTTCTTAACCAATATGTTGAGGAATAGGGAGCTGGCCATCCTAAACTGGGTACTGTGTAAAGAGAGAGGATTAATTAGCAATCTTGGTGTGCGAGGCTCTTTGGGGAAGAGTGACCATAATATGGTAGATTTCTTCATTAAGATGGAGAGTGACACAGTTAATTTAGAGACTAGGGTCATGAACATAAAGAAAGGTAACTTCGATTATATGAGACGTGAATTGGCTAGGATACATTGGCGAATGATACTTAAAAGGTTGACGATGGATAGGCAATCACATGGATGAACTTCATCAATTGTACATCCCTGTCTGGCGTAAAAATAAAATGGGGAAGGTGGCTCAACCATGGCTAACAAGGGAAATTAGGCATAGTGTTAAATCCAAGGAAGAGGCATATAAATTGGCCAGAAAAAGCAGCAAACCTGAGGACTGGGAGAAATTTAGAATTCAGCAGAGGAGGCCAAAGGGTTTAATTAGGAGAGGAAGCTTGTAGGGAACATAAAAACTGACTGCAAAAGCTTCTGTAGATATGTGAAGAAAAAAAGATTAGTGAAGACCAACGTAGGTCCCTTGCAGTCAGAATCAGGTGAATTTATAATGGTGAACAAAGAAATGGCGGACCAATTGGTTCTGTCTTCACTAAGGAAGACACTAATGACCTTCCGTAAATGCTAGGAGACCGAGGATCTAGTGAGAAGGAGGAACTGAATGAACTGAGGGAAATCCTTAATAGTCAGGAAATTGTGTTCGGGAAATTGATGGGATTTAAAGTCGATAAATCCCGGGGGCCTGATAGTCTGCATCCCAGAGTACTTAAGGAAGTGGCCCCAGAAATAGTGGATGCATTGGTGATCATTTTCCAACAGTCTATCGATTCTGGATCAGTTCCTATGGACTGGAGGGTAGCTAATGTAACCCCACTTTAAAAAAGGGAGTGAGAGGGAAAACAGGGAATTATAGACCGGTTAACCTGACATCGGTAGTGGGGAAAATGCTGGAATCAATTATTAAAGATATAATAGCAGCGCATTTGGAAAGCAGTGACAAGATCGATCCAAGTCAGCAAGGAATTATGAAGGGGAAATCATGCTTCTGAAATCTTCTAGAATTTTTTGAGGATGTACCTAGTAGAGTGGACAAGGGGGAACCAGTGGATGTGGTGTATTTGGACTTTCAAAAGGCTTTTGACAAGATCCCACACAAGAGATTAGTGTGAAAATTTAAGGCACATGGTATTGGGGGTTAATGTACTGATGTGGATAGAGAACTGGTTGGCAGACAGGAAGCAAATAGTGGGAATAAACGGGTCCTTTTCAGAATGGCAGTGGGGTACCGCAATGTTCAGTGCTGGGACACCAGCCATTTACAATATATATTAATGATTTAGACGAAGGAATTGAATGTAATATCTCCAAGTTTGCAGATGACACGGAGCTGGATGGCAGTGTGAGCTGTGAGGAGGATGCTAAGAGGCTGCAGGGTGACTTGGACAGGTTAGGTGAATGGACAAATGCATGGCAGATGCAGTATAATGTGGATAAGTGTGAGGTTATCAACTTTGGTGGCAATAACAGGAAGGCAGATTAGTAAAAGGGGAGGTGCAATAAGACCTGGGTGTCATGGTACATCAGTCATTGAAAGTAGGCATGCAGGAACAGGAGGCAGTTAAGAAAGCAAATGGCATGTTGGCCTTCATAGCGAGATGATTTGAGTGTCGGAGCAGGGAGGTCTTACTGCAGTTATACAGAGCCTTGCTGAGACAACAGCTTGAGTATTGTGAGCAGTTTTGTTCTCCGAATCTGAGAAAGAACATTCTTGCTATTGAGGAAGTGCAGCGAAGTTTCTCCAGACTGATTCCCGTGATGGCAGTACTGACATACGAAGAAAGACTGGATTGACTAGTCTTAGATTCACTGGAATTTAGAATAATAAGAGGGGATCTCATCGAAGCATATACAATTCTGACAGGATTGGACAGGTTAAATGCAGGAAGATTGTTCCCTATGTTGGAGAAGTCCAGAACCAGGGGTCACAGTCTAAGAATAAGGGATAAGCCATATCGGACCGAGATGAGGAAAAACGTTTTCACCCAGAGAATTCTGAACCTGTGGAATTCTGTACCACAGAAAGTTGCTGAGTCCAGTTCGTTGGATATATTCAAAAGGGAGTTAGATGTGGCCCTTACGTCTAAAGGGATCAAGATGTATAGAGAGAAAGCAGGAGTGGGGTACTGAAGTTGCATAACAGCCATGATCATATTGAATGGTGGTGCTGGCTCGAAGGGCCAAATGGCCTACTCCTGCACCTATTTTCTATGTTTCTGTCTTCACAGTGGAGGAAGCGGATATAGAACTAGAGATGCAAGAAAATTAAAATTAAATCAAGGCGCGGAACTTACCAGACTTAATATAAGTAAAATAATGATAATGCAGTAAGTAATGAGAGTATTGATGGATAATTCTCCAGAACCTGATGGTTTCCAGCCAGGGTAATAGAACAAGCGGGTGAGCAAATTGTAGATACGCTTGTCATGATTTTCCAAGATGATTTTGATTCATGAATTTCCACTTTGGCTGGAAAATTGCCAATGTCAATGCACCATTTAAGTAGAAAAGAAAGACAACAGAGGAATTGATAGGCCTATTAGCCTAACATCTGTTGTGGGGACGTTACTGAAATCTGTTATTCAGGACAGACTGACTAAACAGTTGGATGAATATGAACTGATTAGAGAGAACCAGTGTAAATTGTGAAGGTTAATTCGTGTCGAACGAGCCGAACTGAATTTTTCGAGGAGGTAATTCCAGTGTCCACGGAGATCTATTGGTGGAGGAAGAAGCAACGGCTGAGATACTCAATACATTGCAAAGGGACATTGAATGTTTACGTGAGTGAGCACAACTTTGTCAGATGGAGTTTAATGCAGGGAAGTGTGTGGGCATGCGCTTTGCCCCTAAGAAATATAGATCAGAGTATTCATCTAAATGGTGTGAAGCTGGGACATGTGGAGGGGTAGAGTGATTCAGGGGTCCCTCAAAACAAATCACTAAAAGCTCGTGGACAGGTACAACAGTTATATACCAGGCTCATGGAATGTTGGTCTTTATCGCAAGGTGCCTGGAATACAAAGGGCTGGAAGTTATGTTACATTCATATAAAGATCTGGTTAGACCTTATCCGGATACTGTGTTCACATCTGGGCACCACACCGAGAAATGATATATTGGCCTTGGAGAGGGGGCAGTGCTGATTCACTAGAACGATACCAGGGCTAATCGGATTAAATTATGAGGACAGGTTGCATACATTAGGCCTGTGGTCCTTTGAGTACAGATGATTAAGGGTTAATCTAAGTGAGATGTTGAAGATGATGAAAGGAGATGATAGAATAGATACCGGAACAGTATTTCCTCTGGTGAGGGAGTCCTGATCAAGCGGCATAGCCTTAGCTTAGAGCTGGGCCGTTCAGGGCTGATGTCAGGAAGAACTTCTTCACACAAAGGGCCGTGATAAGCTGGAACTCTTCCGGCCAAAACATTGTTGAGGCTAAGGTTGAATTGACAATATCCCGATTCAGATTGATAGATTGTTAATAGTTAAGGGTATTAACCCTTATGGAACTGAGGCAGGTCGGTGGATTTTGGATATAGATAAGCCAGGATCACTTTGCATTGCATAACAGAGTCAAGGTGCTGAATGGCCACCTGCTGCTCCCATTACCTTATGTAACTTAGACTGGTGATGTCTCTTGATGTTGGAGCTGATGCTCCCACTGGCATTCTTAGGTAAGAGAGGCTCTATTTATAGAAATGGACACCCTCCCGGGAGCAGAGGTTCCAAGGTAACAGGCATTACTTATAGTCAGTGAATCAACAACTCCAGTTAATCCCTTTGACTCAAACACTTTATATAACAACTTACATTTTAATAAATGCTGTGAATGTGGTTCCAAGCTAAGTTCTTTCAATCTTATTTTAATGAAGACTGATGAAATAAACCCATTCCCAGAGTCTGTCGGCTCCGATATGAGCGGAGAGAGGCTTACATTGCAGAGTTCAGGGTCTTTCTCAAATAGAATGGAATCCTACAATTTTAGCGAACTCTTTCCACGGGGTAGATTGTGCCGGCATGAGATGGTGTAAAACGGGCGATAGCGAATTGGCAGAATGCTTTACAATTATCCCTGTTTTTATTCTATTTGAAAATGAACTTCAAATAGGCTAATAGCTGTTTTACATAACCACAGTCAAACTTTACCCCCTACTTCTCGGGGTTCAGCTTCACCCACGGTCATGGAAAGGCCAGCATCGAACTGATCACTATCCAATGACAATTTACCAACACTGAAAGATCGAATATCACTCCGATTTACTGCATCGTTTTCATCAGCTGAAACAATGAAAGTCATTTTAAAATGTTCGTTCTGCAATGAGTTCGAATACCGCAAGGGAGCATTTCCATTCAAACTCATGGCCTTGCTTGGTCCTTCAGAGATGGTGTCAGGGACACTTCTTCACACAATATCTGGTGTATAGTGGCAATCTGAAACGCTCCCCCACAAAAAGCTGGAGAGGCTGGGGGGCAAGTCACATTGTCAATACTTCGATTGATATATTTGTGTTGGGTAAATTAGTACAAGTACAAAGTTGTGAATTACAACAGATTAGTCGAGCATGAGGCTAATACAGGGGAGGACTGTGACAACACACCGGAAGATTCCATACAGCTTGTAGAATGAGCATGTCAATGGCAAATGAACCCCACTATAATAAACAACTTGTATTTATCGAGCGCCTTTAACGTAGTGAAATGTTCCAAGGCTCAGTACAGGAGTGTTATACGACAAACAATTTGACACCGAGCCACATAAGGAGAGATTAAGGCTTTGGTCAAATAAGTAGGTTTTTTGGAGCATCTGCAAGGAGGAGAGAGAAGTTGAGAGGCAGAGAGGTTTATGGAGCAAATTCCACATCTCAGAATTGAGGCAGCTGAAGGCATGGCCACCAATAGTTGAGTGTTTATAATCATGGATGGTCAAGCGGTCAGAATTAGAGGAGCGCAGATAGCTTGGGGTGTGTGGGGCTGGAATAGATCGGGTGAGTGCATGGAGGGGTTTGTGAACAAGGTTGGGAATTTTAAAATCGAGGCGCTGCTTAAGTGTAAGATGGTTCAGTTTTGTAGGAAGACTACGAGGCCACATACTTCTTGGAAGATACATGTCAAAATGTGGTTAAGGAACAGAGGGATCTGGGGCTAACAGATACACAGATCACGAAAAATAGACCATAAAAACGCAAACAGAGCTCTGGGTTTCAGTTCCGGAGGGGTAGAATTGAAAAGCAGACACGTTATGTTAAACTTGCATCGAACCTTGGTTGGACCACACTTAGAGTACTGTGAACAAATCTGCTCTCCATATTTTAAAAATGATATACAGGCACTGGGGGGGGGGGGGGTGCAGAAAAGATTTACTGGAATGCTACCAGAATTGAGGTTGTACTGAACGGGCTGGGACCTTATTCTCAAGAAAAGAAAAGGCTGAGTTGTGAGCTAATAGAGAGCTTTAAGATTATGAAAGGTTGTGGTAGGGTAGATGTTCCACTTGTGGGCAAGATCAGCACTAGGGGCCACAGATATGACTCTCTTCGGAGAGTTTAGGCTCACAAAGTAGCTGCATTCCATCTTTTGAATTCTCAGTCACAGTTTTACCTAGAATTGAACAGCATTATACAGGATATACGGCATAACAACAGGGCATTAAGCCCAATCAGTCCATGCCGGCGTTTTTGATCCACTCGAGCCCCCTCCCGTCTTTCCTCATCTAAATCTATCAGCATAACCCTCTATTCCCTTCTCCATCATATACTTGTCCAGCCTCCCCTCAAATGCATCTATAATGTTCGCTTCAACCACTCCCTGTTGTAGCGAGTTCCACATTCTCAACACTCTTTGGGTAAAGAAGTTTCTCCTGAATTCCCCATTGGATTTCTGGGTGACTATCTTATATTGATGGCCTCCAGTTATGCTCTTCCCGACAAGTGGAAATATTCTCTCCGTGTCCACTCAATGCGAATCTTTCACAATTTTAAAGACCTCTATTAGGTCACCCCTCAGCCTTCTTTTTTCAAGAGAAACTAGACCCTGTTCATGCTTTTTGGATATATAAACCCTCGCATTTATGGTATCATCCTTGTAAACCTTCTCGGCACCCTCTCTAGTGCCTGTATATAATTTTTATAATATGGCGACCAGAACTGTGTGCAGTACTCTAAGTGTGGTCCAACAGAGGTTAGGTGCAGGTTTAGCAGAACGTTTCAGTTCTATACCCATAGAAATAAACCCTACTTCTTGGTTTGCTGTTTTAATGGCGCTGCTAAGCTGTGTTGCAAATTGAAGTGATTGGTGCATTTGTACTGCGAGATCCCATTGTTCCTCTTCCCCACCTAGACTTGCATCCTCCAAGTAATAAGTGACCTCCCTATTCTTCCTACCAAATGTAATACCTCACATTTTTGTGTTGAACTTTATTTGCCAATTATATGCTCATTCTGCAGGTTTATTAATTTCTCCTGTAATTTGTTGCAGTCCTCCTCAGTATTGACTATTTACTGTCTTCCACAAATTGAGAAAATGTGTTTTTGATTCCAAAGTCATAATCGTTAATATAAATTGTGAACACCAGTTGTCCCAGCACTGATCCTTGTGGAACATCATCACCCACCGCCTGCCCCTGTGCCCCTTTTACTCCCTCTCTCTGCCTTCTGTCTTGCCACGGCTAGCTATCATTTCTGCTATTTATCTGCTGACTCTGCATTCTCTGACCTTGCTCATCAGTCTATGATGGGGTACCTTATCGAAGACCTTCTGAGAATCTAGATCAGTTACATGTACTGCATTACAATTGCTTTTACTCTCTTTTACCTCCTCAAAGAATTTGGTCAAGCAAGTCTTTCCCTTTTGAAACCCATGCAGACTATTCATTGCTCTATTTCTGGTTTCTAGATGTTCTTCTATTTTCTCCTTTAGTTGGGATTCCATTACTTTTCCAGCACCGCTGTTCAGCTGACGGTCTATAATTCCCAGGACATGTTCTTTTCCCCCTTCATAAATATAGGTAGTACCTTAGCCATCCTCCAGTCCTCTGGCACCATACCTTTACTGACGAATTATTAAATATGTGCAGTAATGCCTCTGCTATCTCTTCCCTAGATTCGATTAAAATGTGTGAATGCAATCTACTGGATCAGGAGTTTTATCCTCTTTGAGTTTGATTAGTTTATTTAATATATCCACACTTTTGATTTTAAATGTACTTATCACATTAATCATCCCCATGACTTGATCAGTGAGTTGTACCTTACAAAAGGAGGCAGACAAAAAGCAGGAAACTGGAGACCAGTTAGCCTAACATCTGTCATTGGGAAACTGCTGGGGGACATTATTCATGAAGCAGTAGCGGGGAATTTGGAAAAGCATAATTCAATTAAGCAGAGTCAGCATGGTTTTATGCAAGGAAAATCAAGTTTGACAAATTTGCTGGAGTTCTTTGAGGATGTAATGAGCAGTGTGGATAAGGGGGAACCAGTGGATGTGGTATATTTGGATTTCCAGAAGACATTCGATAAGGTGCCCCATAAAAGATTATTGTACAAGATAAAAGTTCACATGGTTGGGGGTAATATATTAGCAAAGATGAAGGATTGGCTAACCAGCAGAAAACAGAGAGTTGGGATAAATGGGTCATTTTCCAGTTGGCAAACAGTGATTGTGGGGTGTCGCAGGAATCGGTGCTGGGTCCTCAACTATTTACAATCTATATTAATGAATTGAATGAAGGGGCCGAGTGTAATGTAGCCAAGTTTGCTCATGATACAAAGATGGGTGGGAAAGCAAATAGTTGTGAGGAGGACACAAAAAATCTGCAAAGGGATATATACAGGCTAAGTAAGAGGGCAAAGATTTTGCAGATAGAGTATAATGTGGGAAAATGTGAGTTTATTCACTTCGGCAGAAAAATAGAAAAGCAAATTATAATTTAAATGGAGGAAAATCGCAAAATGCTTCATGAAACACAAAAAGTTAGTATGCAGGTACAGCAAGTAATCAGGAAGTCTAATGAAATGGTGGCCTTTATTGCAAAGGGGATAGAGTATAAAAGCACAGAAGTCCTGCGACAACTGTTCAGGGTATTGGTGAGGCCACACCTGAAGTACTGCGTACAGTTTTGGTCTCCGTATTTCAGGAAGGGTATACTTGCTTTGGAGGCTGTTCAGAGAAGGTTCACTAGGTTGATTCCGCAGATGCGGGGGTTGACTTATGAAGATAGGTTGAGTAGGTTAGTGTCATTGGATTCAGAAGAAATCATCATCATAGGCAGTCCCTCGGGATCGAGGAAGACTTGCTTCCATTCTTAGCATGAGTTCTTAGATTGCTGAACAGTCCAATACGAGAACCGCAGTCCCTTTCACAGGTGGGACAGATAGTCATTGAGGGAAAGGGTGGGTGGGACTGGTTTGCCGCATGCTCCTTCCGCTGCCTGCGCTTGATTTCTGCATGCACTCGGCGGCGATACTCGAGGAGCTCAGCGCCCTCCTGAATGCACTTCCTCTACTTAGGGCAGTTGTAATGTCTGTAAGCTTGTAATGTTTGTAGCTCCACCCTGTGGATGTGGACATGTTGTGTGTTGCAACTGCATAGTTAATAATAAACAGAACCAGGCAGATTTCCGGAGGCTTCCGAGAGAGCTGCCTGCTATGTAGGAAGCTGTGTGAGTTTATGCTCTGTGAAAATATCACATTTGGCGGTGAGATGGGATTTTTCGGATGATTTAAAGCTTAAATTTTGTTGGTGAGGGATTCAGCCAGCCGACAGAGAGACTTTGGAAGTTTCTGTCTTTGGAAAAAGCTACAAAATCCGAGTAAAATACAGCACACGGTGTGAACAGCTAGAGATTAAAATGGCAGGTGTAATTGGACATTTGGGGGAATATAGACACGACCGCGAACGTTTTAAAGCGCATGTGGATCACCTAGAAATGTATTTCACTGCAAATAACATAATCGAAATTCCAGACAATGCAATCCAAAACCAGGCTGTGTTGGAACATAAGAAAGTGATCTTCTTATCGGAGGCGGTTCCGACATTGTACGAAACCTTTGTAAATCTGCTTGTGCCTGACGAGCCAAAGGACACAACACTTAAAGCGATTTTAACGAAGCTGGAACAGCACTATAACCCCAAACCGTAAGAAATTGCTGAAAGCTATTGTTTTGGGATTCAGAATCAAAAGCCTGATGAAAGTATCAGTGATTACATCATAACATTAAAAAAGCTATCGATGCACTGTAATTTTGAAAACTTTCAAAACCAAGCATTACGGGATCATTTTGTTTTTGGGGTGAAAAATGATGCGATCAGAAGGAAGTTATTAACAATGGACCCAGTGATGTCAAAGGTGTATGATTATATTGCAAATGGATGGCCAAACCATGTAACAGACAAAGACACACATACATTCTTTATTCGTAGGAATGAATTATCAGTCAATAAAGATTGTACATGTGGGGCGCAAGAATGCTTATTCCAAATAAATTCAGGTCCAAATTATTAGGAGACCTCCATGAGTAACACCTGGGAATGTGCTTGACCAAGAGTTTTGCATGCAGTTATTTATGGTGGCCAGGTCTTGATAAAGATATAGAGTACATCGTGAGTCAGTGTACGACATGTCAATTGGTAAGCAAGCAACCACCATCAGTCCCATTACAGCCTTGGAAATGACCTCCCAGGTTGTGTCAAAGGCTACATATTGATTTTGCTGAGTTCGAAGGACAACAATTGTTCATTGTGATTGATAGCGATTCAAATTGGGTTGAGTTGTTTCCAATGTGGACAATATCAACAAGTAAAACATTGGACATTTTACAAAAATTATATTCTTCATTTGGCCTCCCTGAAGAGATTGTTTCAGATAATGGACCAGAATTTCGTTCTGAAGAGTTTGCACAATTCACGAGCAAAAATGGTGTGAAACACAGCAAGGTTCCACCATACCATCCTGCTTTGAATGGTGCAGCAGAGCCCACTGTACAAATTGGAAAACGTGCCCTCATAAAACAAATGTTAGATCCAAATCCAAGGAAACGACAATTGTCATTGGATAACAAATTGGCTAATTTTTTGATTACATATCGAATTACTCCTCATACAACTACTGGCAGAATACCAGCAGAGTTGTTTCTCAAACGACAACCATGAACCAGATTCTCGTTGTTAAAACCAAATTTGGCACAGTCCGTAGAAGACACACAATTAAGGCAGAAAGAGTATCAGAATGAAAGTCTGAGTCCGAGTCAGGAAAACAAAGAGCCTGAAGTTAGAGTGAGTTCAAATGAAAATCAAGGAAATTCCGTGGAGGAAAACGTTCCTCAGGATGAGCCTCGAATGAGTGTGAAATCGACACCATTTTTGGAAGGTTCTGTTCGAGAACGAAGGTATCCTCTTTGAAACAGAAAACAAGTGGTAAAGTTAAATTTGTAAATATGGCAAAAAAAATAAGTTTATTTCCTGTGTTATGTATTAACATGAAAGTTATGTATGATGTTTGTTATGATGGCTTCTTCATTAAGGAGGGAGAAGTGTAATGTAAGCTTGTAATGTTTGTAGCTCCACACTGTGGATGTGGACGTATTGTGTACTGCAACTGCATAATTAATAATAAACAGAACTAGGCAGATTTCCGGAGGCTTCTGAGAGAGCTGCCTGCCATGTAGGAAGCTGTGTGTGCTTGTGCTCTGTGAAGATTTCACAGTGGTCTATGACCAGGGACTCCAAGGTGTCAGTGGGGATATTGCACTTTATCAAGGAGGCTTTAAGAATGTCCTTATAACGTTTCCTCTGCCCGCCTTTGGCTCGTTTGCCATGGACGAGTTCCGAGTACAGCGCTTGCTTTGGGAGTCTTGTGTGCGGCATGCGAACTATGTGGTCTGCCCAGCGGAGCTGATCAAGTGTCGTCAGTGTTTCAATGCTGGGGATATGAGCCTGGACAAAGACGCTAATGTTTGTGCATCTGTCCTCCCAGGGGATTTGCAGGATCTTGCGGAGACATCACTGGTGGCATTTCTCCAGCGACTTGAGTTGTCTACTGTACATGGACCAAGTCTCTGAGCCATACAGGAGGGTGGTTATTATTAGACCATGAGCTTGGTGGTAGCTTTGAGGGACTGATCTTCAAACACTCTTTTCCTCAGGCGGCCGAAGGCTGCACTGGCGTACTGGAGGCGGTGTTGGATCTCATCATTAATGCCTTGTTGATAGGAGGTTCCCGAGGTAGGGGAAGTGATCCACGTTGTCCAGGGCCAGGCCATTGATCTTGATGTTTGGGGGCAGTGCTGTGCTGCGAAGACAGGCTGTTGGAGGACCGTTGTCGTACTAATGTTTAGCGTAAGGCCCATGCTTTCGTATGCCTCGGTAAATACGTCGACTATGTCCTGGAGTTCAGCCTCTGTGTGTGCACAGGCGCAGGCATCGTCTATGTCCTGTAGCTCGACGACAGAGGTTGGAGTGGTCTTGGCCCTGGCCTGGAGACAGCGAAATTTGTGCAGCTTCCCACTAGTTCTGTAGTTTAGCTTCACTCCAGCGGGGCGCTTATCAACTGTGAGGTGGAGCATGGCAGCGAGGAAGGTTATTATTACGGCCCTGCTTGACCCGGGTCCGGACATGAATTGGGTCTGTGATGGATGCGTTGGTGAGATCAGGGCCTGCATGTCGTCGTGGAGCAGGCGAAGGATGGTGACGTACTTTTGGGGGCATCCAAAATGGAAGATGATGCTCCATAGACCCTCGCGGTTGACAGTGTCAAAGGTCTTTGTAAGGTCGAAGAAGGCCATGTATAAGGGCTGGTGCTGTTCCCTGCATTTTTCCTGTAACTGTCGTGCTGTAAAAATCATATCCATTGTGCCCCTGAGGGGACGAAATCCGCACTGCGACTCTGGGAGGAGCTCCTCAGCCACGGGGAGAAGAAGATTGAGGAGGACTCTAGCAAGAACTTTCCCAGTGGTTGATACAGTGAGATTCCTCTGTAGCTGCCGCAGTCGGACGTGTCCCCTTTTTTAAAGATGGTCATAATCACTGCATCTCTAAGATCTCCCGGCATGCTCTCCTCCCTCCAGATGAGAGAGATGAGTTTGTGTATTCACACCAGTTGCGCCTCTCTGCCATACTTCAGTGCCTCAGCAGGGATTCCATCCACTCGTGTAACCTTGTTGTTTTTGAGCTGTCTTATGGCCTTTTCTACCTCATGCAGTGTTGGGATCTCACTGAGGTGGTGGCGGGGAGCATGCTGCAGGATGGAGTCGAGAACACTCGAGTCAAAGGCAGAGTCTCGGTTGAGGAGATCTTCGAAGTGTTCCTTCAAGCGGGCCCTGACTGCCTCGGTGTCCTTGATGAGTATTTCCCGTTCTTGGCCAGGAGTAGGATAGACCCTTGGGAGTTTGGTCCGTATGTGGCCTTGACTGCGGTGAAGAATCCTCGCACATCATGGCTGTCGGCCAGCTGCTGTATCTCCTGTGCTTTCTCCAACCACCACCTGTTCTTTCGGTCCCGGGATTTTTATTGTACCTTAGCTATCTATAATGCTGCTTTGCTGCTCCTGAGTTGGGTTGCTGTTTAAGGCTCAGAAATGCCCTGCGCTTACAGGCTATTAGTTCTTGAATCTCCTGATCATTCTCATCAAACCATTCCTGGTGTTTCCTGGTTGAGTGACCGAGCGGCTCCTTGCAGACACTGGTTATGGAGACCTGGAGGCAGACCAAGCGCTGTGGGCATTCTGCGTCTCGGGGTCAACAAGGCACGTCAGGTTAGCTGTGAGGCACTGACTGTAATGGGCTCTCTTAGCTGGGTCCTTAAGTGCCCCGGCATTGACTTTTTTGCAGCACTGCTTCTGCTGCCCCCTTCGCTTTGGGGCTATGTTGATGTCAATGATGGATCGGATTAGGCGGTGGTCCGTCCAGCAGTCATCAGCTCCTGTCATGGTGCAGGTGATGCGCACATCCGTACGATCCCGGGCTCAGACGATGATATAGTCGAGCAGGTACCAGTGTTTGGAGCGGGGGTGTTGCCACAATGCCTTATATTTGTTTCTCTGGTGGAACAAATTCATGCTCTATACATTTTGTCAGGAGTAGGGTACCGCTGGAGTTGGCTTTCCCTATCCCCTCTCTGCCGATCACGCCTCCCCAGAGTTCTGTGTCCCTGCTGACCCTGGCATTGAAGTCGGCGAGGAGGATCAGTTTGTCGCCCGAGGGGACGCAGGTCAGGGATTTTTCGAGGTTGGGGCTTCAGCACTGATGACTGTGGAGCACTGGTTCCGGGATAGGGTGAGTCGAAGTGACATGAGGCATTCATTAGTCCTGCAGGGGGAGTCTTTGAGGTGGTCGACCAGCTCGTTTTTGATGGCGAAGCCGACTCCGTGGAGGCAGCATTCTGCCTCTGGTTTTCCTTTCCAGAACAAGGTGTAACCTCCACCTTGTTCCTTAAGCTGGCTTTCCCCTGCCCGCCGGGTCTCCCTTAGGGCTGCGATGTTGATATCGATCCGTCTAAGTTCCCGGGCAATTACGGCAGTGCGGCGAGCCGCTCTGTCGCTGTTGGGGTTGTCCATGAGGGTCCTGACGTTCCAGGTCCCAAACTTCATGTTAGAGGAGTGGAAGATGCCTGTGCGTGAGTTCTTTTAACGTGGGGTGATCTTTGAACACCGGCTATGACACAGGCTTAGCTAAGCGAGGTCTTGGTCCAGTGGCAAGGGGGTCCAGGACGCCTGCAGACCAGGCACTGCTATATGGGCCTAATTGCCTCTGATGAGGTGTTGGCCGCAGGCTCGGTGCCGAGTAGCACCATTGATGGGATGTGGTCCAAGGCTTGGTTAGGGGCAGGCATTGGGGGGGGCCAGCAGTGCACTGGGGTTCAGAATGGGGGGGTAGGGGGGGTCACAGCCATTGTACTCACCATGTGGTGGAGGAGGAGAGAAGACCAGGCCATCAGTGGGGAAGGAGGGGTCCAGGGGGAGGAGGTGGAGGCCCGATAGCCAGGTCCAGCCTCCCAGTCGCCGCAGTAGGTCCAGCCGTGAGGTCTCGATCATGTCGAATTGTCCAGCCGCCGCAGGAGGTCCATCCGGGAGGCTCAAGTCGCACCGAGTCACCGCAGGAGGTCCATCCGGGAGGCCCAAGCCACACCGAGTCGTCGCAGGAGGTCCAGGCGGGAGGCCCAAGCCGCATAGAATCGCCGCAGGAGGTCCATCCGGGAGGCCCAATTTGCACCGAGTCGCCGCAGGAGGTCCAGCGGGAGTCGCCGATGTGCGGTGTGGCGGAAGGCCTGAGGTAGGCCCGAACTTTGGGATTTCCGGGGTTGGAGTTAGGGTGGGGATTAAGCCTTTAAGACTCCCTATTTGGGTCTATTAGGACCAGGGTTGAGGCTTGGGGAAGTTTAGACAGTGGGAGGGGGGAGGTTGAGGTCGAGAGCTGTTTAGCAGGGGAGCTCCCTTGGATCTTACACGTCCACCTGGATCCCTGGCAGATAGGAGCCTCAGTTTAGCATCTCAGCCAAACGATGACTCTTCCGAAGAAGAAAGAGATGTGATGTTATCGACACATATAAGATATGTCTATGTTCAAAACAAGGTGGATGTTTAGAGGATATTTCCGCTAACAGAGGAAACTAAAACGAGGGGACATAGTCTCTAAATAAAGGGCCGCCCATTTAAAACTGAGATGAGGAGGAATTTCTTCTCTCAGAGGGTTGTAAATCTGTGGAATTCTCTGCCCCAGAGAGCTGTGGAAGCTGGGACATTGAATATATTTAAGACGGAGATAGACAGATATTTCAGCGAAAAGGGAGAAAGGGATTATGTGGAGCGGATAGGGTAGTGGAGCTGAGTCCATGATCAGATCAGCCATGTTCTTATTGAATGATGGAACAGGCTCGAGGGGCCGAATGGCCCACTCCTGCTCCTACTTCTTATGTTCTTATGTTATTATAGATCTCCAAGCGGGCCCGCTGGGCAACATTTCGATGTTGGATAAACGACTGGCTGAGAAACTTCAAACAGTCAGGGTAACCACAACTGCCTTAACCTGTTCAGAGTTACTGCAGGTAGTGTGAGGAGGTCTCAAGCCCATAAGCTTTCTGTCTCAATGTTGGGGAGTGAAGAGTTGTGAAGTAGCTGCAACCATCTTTAGAGCTCTAAGTCACGGTGATTCTTACCTGTACACGGTTCTGGTCGGCAACACATCGGTGTCACCAAATTGCCTGGCCAAGTAACTGAATGTGTGAACGGTGGCGATAATGCTTCCTGAAGGAGGGGATAACAAATCTCAGAAAAATGGTTAATTTTGCATATTGAAATTGAGATGGGGTTCAGACAAATGCCCTACGGTAGACTCGCTGCTATAAGACTGACCAAACCAGACTCTGCCAAGCAAGATCGTTGCTCGGTGAGAATGAAGAAGATTTGAACGCAATCAAAATTGGTTAATCAACTCTGGTTACCCTGATAGGAAGTCACTGCCATTCCAATGGATCAGGGGTCACAAGAAGATTCTCCAAGTTGAGGATGTCAAACAGAACACTGATGAGGAGCACCTCTCTAAAGAGTCAAAGAGACTGCGCTGTCCAAAGTCTGTCCCAGTGTTCACTACCATAGACCCAGGATGTAGGTTTGGGACCAGGTCGGGTTCCCCAGAGGGGTGTGAGGGTAAATAGATTTTATTGTTGTACCTTGTTGGTTATTGTTTGTTATCACAGATGTATTGTTTGTTATAATAACACGTGACTGTTATAATAAAGCTTCGTATGAACAGCGCAGTCTCTTTGACTCTTTAGAGAGGTGCTCCTCATCAGTGTTCTGTTTGACATCCTCAACTTGGAGAATCTTCTTGTGACCCCTGATCCATTGGAATGGCAGTGACTTCCTATCAGGGTAACCAGAGTTGATTAACCAATTTTGATTGCGTTCAAATCTTCTTCATTCTCACCGAGCAACGATCTTGCTTGGCAGAGTCTGGTTTGGTCAGTCTTATAGCAGCGAGTCTACCGTAGGGCATTTGTCTGAACCCCATCTCAATTTCAATATGCAAAATTAACCATTTTTCTGAGATTTGTTATCCCCTCCTTCAGGAAGCATTATCGCCACCGTTCACACATTCAGTTACTTGGCCAGGCAATTTGGTGACACCGATGTGTTGCCGACCAGAACCGTGTACAGGTAAGAATCACCGTGACTTAGAGCTCTAAAGATGGTTGCAGCTACTTCACAACTCTTCACTCCCCAACATTGAGACAGAAAGCTTATGGGCTTGAGACCTCCTCAAACTACCTGCAGTAACTCTGAACAGGTTAAGGCAGTTGTGGGTACCCTGACTGTTTGAAGTTTCTCAGCCAGTCGTTTAACCAATATCGAAATGTTGCCCAGCGGGACCGCTTGGAGATCTATAATAACATAAGAACATAAGAAGTAGGAGCAGGAGTGGGCCATTCGGCCCCTCGAGCCTGTTCCATCATTCAATAAGAACATGGCTGATCTGATCATGGACTCAGCTCCACTTCCCTATCCGCTCCACATAATCCCTTTCTCCCTTTTCGCTGAAATATCTGTCTATCTCCGTCTTAAATATATTCAATGTCCCAGCTTCCACAGCTCTCTGGGGCAGAGAATTCCACAGATTTACAACCCTCTGAGAGAAGAAATTCCTCCTCATCTCAGTTTACAATGGGCGGCCCTTTATTTAGAGACTATATCCCCTAGTTTTAGTTTCCTCTGTTAGTGGAAATATCCTCTAAACATCCACCTTGTTTTGCACATAGACATATCTTATATGTGTCGATAACATCACATCTCTTTCTTCTTCGGAAGAGTCATCGTTTGGCTGAGATGCTAAACTGAGGCTCCTATCTGCCAGGGATCCAGGTGGACGTGTAAGGTGTGATTAACCTTAACTTCGCTTTCGCTTCTACCTTGGTGGTAACTTCTATGCTTGGTGAGACCTGTGCTGCTCATGAAAATCTACCCGGTCCTCCCTAACCCCCGAGTACCCACAACCCTCCTGGGCCTGTGATGATTCGCTGGACTTTGCACCGTGGCCGAGCCATGTAACGAGTCAAAAAATGTCCTCTGTTATTGGGAATGGTCCTAGCGTGTACCCAAATTGTCACTAATAAATCCATGAGGGAATTCAGGAGAAAAGTGCCTTGACCCAGAGAGTGCTGAGAATGTGGAACTCCCAATGACAAGCAGTAGTTGAGTCGAATAGCACAGGTATGTTTAAGGGAAGCTGGATCAACACATGAGGCCAGAAGCAGTAGAATGATATGTTGATGGAGTTAGGTGAAGCAGTGGGAAGAAAGCTCGGAGAGAGTGTGGTCCTGTTGGGCCTGTTTCTGAGCCAAGTAATAATGTGCACAATGTAAGTTTAAAGGGCCAAGGCGGTTAGATTGAGTTGAATACAGATCAGCCATGATGTCATTGAATGGTGGAACAGATGTGATGGGCGAACTGGACTCCACCTGTTCCCATGTTGTAGTATGTGTGCGATGCTGAGTCGCACCAATACTGACCGAGCTGACCGGGTTCTGAAGGAAATAGCTGACAAAATGGCCTGCGGCATGTGGTGAGAGAACCAACTCAAATGGAAAACCTTCTTGACTTTGTTCTCACCAATCTAGCTGTTGCAGATGCATCTGTCCCTGACACCATTGCGAGCTGTGATCACCATCTAGTACTTGTGGAGACGAAGGACCGTCTTCACACTGAGAACAACCTCCATCATGTTGTGTGGCACTACCACCGTGCTAAATGGGATAGATTCAGAACAGATCCAGCAGCTCAAAACTGGGCATCCATGAGGCGGCTGTGGGCCATCAGCAGCAGAATTGTATTCCACCACAATCTGTAACCTCATGGCCCGGCATATCCCTTACTCTACCATTACCATCCAGCCAGGGGCCAACCCTGGTTCAATGAGGAGTGTAGAGGAGCATGCTAGAAACAGCACCAAGTGTACCTAAAGATAAGGTGCCAACCTGGGGAAGCTGCAACACAGGACTACATGCATGCTAAACAGCGGAAGCAGCATGCTACAGACAGAGCTAAGCGATCCCACAATCAACGGATCAGATTCATGCTCTGCAATCCTGCCACATCCATTGTGAATGGTGGTGGACCATTAAGCAACTAACGGAAGGAGGAGGCTCCATGAATATTCCCACCCTCAATAATGGTGGACCCCAGCACGCAAGTGCAAAAGACAAGGCTGGAGCGTTTGCAACCATCTTCAGCCAGAAGTGCCGATTGGATGATGCACATTGACCTGCTCCTGAGGTCCCAAATCCCAGCTACAACACTGGCATCTGTCCGACAATGTGGAAAACTACCCAGGTATGTCCTGTACACAAAAAGCAGGACAAGTCCACTCCGGCCAATTACCGCCCCTTCAGTCTCCTCTCAATCATCAGCAAAGTACTAATAAAAACAGAAAATGCCGGAAATCTCAGCAGGTCAGGCAGTAGATGGGGAGAGGAAGCAGAGTTGATGTTTCCGGTCAAAAACTGGAGAGTGTTTGAAAAGATCAGATTCTTAACAAGCATCGAAAGGGGGAGGGGAAGGAAGAAGAAAAGGGAAGGCCTGTGATAGGGTGGAAGACAGGAGAGATTAGAGAGACAAAAGGAACGATGGCCCAAATTCAAATGGTAATAACATGAGTTAGAAAACCATTCGTCGAGTTAGGGTGTGAATGGTGGGATTATGTACGAATGCCATTAGAGTCACGGAGAAAAAAAATAAAGAAAGAACCAGATGCTGAGGGGGGCTCGGGGCGGGAATGGGAGCCAAAGATTGGCAGCGGTTATGCTCTGAAATTTTTGGACTTGATGCTGAGTCCAGAAGGTTGTAAAATGTTTAAACGAAAGATGAGGTTCTGTTCCTAGAGCTTGCATTGAGCTTCATTGGAACAGTGTAGGAGACATTGAATACTATATTGAAAGAAGTACAAGTAAATCGCTGTTTCACCTGGAAGGAGTATTTGGGGCCCTGGATATAAAGGGAAGGCAGGAGGTAGGACGACAGGTGTTGCATCTCCTACACTTGCACGGGAAGATGCCGTGGGAAGGGGACGGGATGCTGGAGATTACTGCGGAATGTCCAGGGTATCACGGAGGGAGTGGTCCCTTTGGAATGCTGAGAGGGGAGGGGAGATGTAATTGATGGTGGGATTACGCTGGAGGTCACAGAAATGGCAGAGGATGATCCTTTGAATGTGGAGGCTGGTGGGTTGAAAGATGGGGACAAGGGGAACGCTGTCATGTTTCTGAGATGGAGGGGAAGGGGTGAGAGTAGAGGTGCGGGAAATAAAACAGACACGGTCGAGGGCCATGTTAACCATGCTGGAGGGGAAATCTCTGATGAAGAAAAAGGAAGACATGTCAGAGGCACTAATATAGAAACATCGAAAATACGTGCAGGAGTAGGCCATTTCGCCCTTCGAGCCTGCACCACCATTCAATATGATCATGGCTGATCATGCAACTTCAGTAGCCCACTCCTGAGTTCTCTCCATACCCCCTGATCCCTTTAGCCGGAAGGGACACATCTAACTCCCTTTTGAATATATCCAATGAACTGGACTCAACAACTTTCTGTGGTACAGATTTCCACAGGTTCACAATTCTCTGGGTGAAGAAGTTTCTCCACATCGCGGATCTAGATGGCTTACACCTTATCCTTCGACTGTGACCCCTGGTTCTGGACTTCCCCAACATCCGGAATATTCTTCCTGCATCTAACCTGTCCAATCCCATCAGAATTTTCTATGCTTATATGGGATCCTCTCTCATTCTTCTAAATTCCAGTGAATATAAGCCTAGTCGATCCAGTATTTCTTCATATGTCAGTCCTGCCATTCCTGGAATCAGTCTGGTGAACCTTCACTGCACTCCCTCAATAGCAAGAATGTCCTTCCTCATGTGGAAGGTCGTGTCGTCAGAGCAGATGCAATGGAGACAGAGAAAGTGGGAGAAAGGAATGGAGTCCTTATGGGATGTGGGGTGGGAGGAAGTGTAGTCCAGACAGCGAGGGGGAGTCAGTGGTCTTATAGCGGACACTGGTCGAAAGCCTATCCCCAGAGATGGAGGCGGAGAAGTCAAGGAAGGGAAGGGAAGAGTCAGGAAGCCGAGCTTCCAGTCACCTGTCACTTTAATTCTCCACTCCACTCCCACTCTGACCTCTCCATCCTTGGCCACCTCCACTGTTCCAACGAAGCTCAATGCAAGCTCGAGGAACAGAACCTCATCTTTCGTTGAGGCACTTTGCTGCCTTCTGGACTCAACATCGAGTTCATCAATTTCAGAAGGTAACCGCTGCCAATCTTTAGCTCCCATCCCCCGCCGTCCCCCCAGCCTCGCATCCCGCATCCCCGCTCCGCCCCCCGAGCCAGTTTCTTTCTTTTTCTCTCCTTGTCTCTAATGGCAGTTGGTCATTATCCCACCATTCACACCCTATCTTGGCCAATGTTTTTCTCACTCCTGGCATTACCATTTGAAGTTGGACCCATCATCCCCTGTTGTCTCTCTAATCTCTCCTGCCTTCCACCCGATCACAGACCTTCCCTTTTGTTCTCTCTTCCCCTCCCTCTTTCAGTGCTGGTTAAGATTTTGTTCTTTTTGAACACTCTCTAGTCCTGACGAAGGGTCATGGACCCGAAACTTTAACTCTGCTTCCTCTCCACAGACGCTGCCTGACCTGTTGAGTTTCCAGCATTTTCTGATTTTATTCCAGATTCCAGCATCCGCAGTATTTTGCTTTTGTATCAGCAAAGTGGTGGATGGTGTCGTCGACAGTGCTATCGAGTGACACTTACTCACCAATAACCTGCTCGTCGATGCCCATTTTGAATTCCACCAGGACCTCCCGGCTTCAGACCTCATTATTACCTTGGTCCAAACATGGACGAATGTGCTGAACTCCAGAGGTGAAGTGAGAGTGACTGCCCATGACAACAAGGCAGCATTTGATGAGTATTGCATCAAGGAGCCCTCGTAAAACTGAAGTTAATGGAAATCAGGGGAAAAATCTCCACTGGCTGAAGTCATACCTAGCACAAAGGAAGATGGTTGTGGTGGTTGTCGGTCAATCATCCCAGTCCCCGGACATCGCTGCAGGAGTTCCTTAGGGCAGTATGCAAGGCCCAACCATCATCAGCCATTTCATCAATGACCTTTCCTCCATCATAAGGTCAGAAGTGGGGATGTTAGCTGATGACTTCACAGTGCTCAGTTCCATTCGCAACTCTTCAGATAATGAAGCAATCCGTGCCCACAAACAGCAAGACCTGGACCACATTCAGACTTGGGCTGATAAGTGGCGAGTAACATTCATGCCACACAATGGCAGGCATTTACTATCTTTATTTTTATGAATATCGCTGCAGCCACATCGTGCACACAGGCCCGGCGAGGCCTTGCAAAAGCGAAAACCAGCTTTTCCAATCTGTCAAGATTTCTCTTCACAGATCCTCTGCATCCCCGGGAGAAGGACATTTGCATTGGAGGGATTGGGCTATTTGCCCAACTCTTGCCCAGCTCATGTCCATCAAACTTTTATGCCTGGTGAAAGCAGGCACATGGCCTACTCTTACCACTGTAAGAGTTTTAAAACTTATAAAAATTTCAATTAAATGCACATTTTTATTGCAAAATCTTTGCCCATTAATGCAAGTTTATTTTTAACAGTATTAAAACATTAAAAAATTACCAAAACAGAAATATTTTTTCTAAAACATTCAGTTACATTTAATTTGAAATAATTAAAAATATGTGAGGTGTTTTATTTATTATGTTGTGTTTGGGTGATTTCGGGGTTTTCTCATTGAGAGTAATGGGAACTTGAACATACAGAGATCCCATTATTATCAAGGAGAATACTGCATAATGATTGGTGGTCCAGACCCACGTGACTCCAGCTTGGATTTACCTATCTCGAAGGCAGGTGGCCACGTGTAGCGCAGCGAATCGAGGCCTCCGAGCGCGTTCCTACATTCCTCCGGGCCAACAGGTAGATTCGGAGATTTTTTTCAGGTCGGAGGCGATCGTACGAAGGAAGCTTTCGACCTGAAGTATAGGACCAATGAATGACTTTAAGATGACTTGGATAGGCTGGTGGATATGGGCAGACACATGGCAGATGGAATTCATCATAGTATTAATGGATTGCGGATCAACAATACAAGCTAAATTTGACCACTTTATCGGGGGTGCAAGAACAGAGTGACTTGGGCTGTTTGTGCGCTCATCTTTGAAGATGGTGAGACAGGTTAAAATGCATTTGGGATTGTCGAGGAATAGAGTACAAAAGAATGAAACTTATGCTAAACATTTATAAAGTTGTGGTTCAATCCCAGCTGGAGAATTGTGTCCAATTATGAGCACTGCACTTTAGGAAGGGTGCAAAGGCTTAGGAGAGGGGACAGAAGAGATTAGACAGAATGGTGCCAGGAATGAGTCATTACAGTTACGTGGATAGGCTGGAGAAGCTGGGGTTCTCATCCTCGCTGCAAGAAGGCTACAAGGAGATTTGATAAAGGAGTTTAAAATTAAATTATGATGTGTTTACATTAGTAAATAAAGAGAAAAAGTTTCCATTGGATGAAGTGTCGATTACCAGAGGGCACGGATTTAAGGCATTTGGCAGAAGAACTAGAGGCGATATGAGTAAATCTATTTTCTGCATCACGTTTTTATGATTTGGAATACCTGGCTGGGTGCTTAATACAGATTCAAGAGCAGCCTTCCAAAAGGTAGTAGAATATATACTTGAACGAGAAACAATGCCGGGATGGGGGAAAGAATGGGGTCTGAGGCTGAGCACATTGATCTTTGGAAGAGCCAGCGCAGACTTGATGGGACTCATGGCCTCCTTCAATTCTGTAATATTCTATTTCCTGTGGTAAGATCCCACGAGATAGGCAAACGACAAATATTAGTGCAAGTAGAATCAGGGGACAATGATCTGAATGGATAGAAAATTCACGAAACATAATAACGCCGATAAAAGGGGATAATGGTATTTAATCAGTTTGGGGAAGCTTGAAAGCTGTGTTGTGCGAGGATCATTGCCGGGAACGTACAGTAATGATTTGAACTTTGTAACATGTAACCCAATATCAGCATTTACAGATGGTACACAGCCGGGGTTATAGGTAACACCGAGGGAGAATACACCACAGTACAAGAATACATCAGGAAAAATGCCGAATGTGCAGGAAAGTGGCAAATGAACTTTAAGATAGGCAGGATAAATCTACATTTGGAAAGGCAAGGATTAATTACTGACAGTCAGCACGGATTTGTGAAGGGAAGATCGTGATTGTCTAACCTGACTGAAGTTTTTGAGGAGGTAACCAAGAGTGTCGATGAGGGTTGTACATTTGATGTAGTATATATGGACTAAAGCAAGGCTTTTGATAAGGTCCCACTTGGTAGGCTATTCATGAAGGTTAAAGCCCATGGGATACAGCGCAAAGAGGCAAGTTAGATCAAATTTGGCTTGCAGATAGGAAGCAAAGAGTAATAGTTGATGGATGTTTTTGTGACTGGAAGGATGTTTCCAGTGGGATTCCGTCGGGCTCAGTACTGGGTCCCTTGCTTTTTGTGGAACATATCTATGATTTAGATTCGAATATAGGGATTATGATTAAGAAGTTTTCAGACGACACTAATCTTGGCTGTGTGGTTGATAATGAAAAGGAAAGTCATAGGCTGCAGGAGGATATCAATCTACTGGTCTGCTGGGCAGAGCAGTGGCAAATGGAATTTAATTCCGAGAAGTTTGAGGTAATGCACTTTGTGAGGGCTAATAAGGAAAGAGTATACACATTAAGTGGTAGGGATCTTGGATCACTTGTCCACAGATCACTGAAAGTAGCAGGCCAGGTGGATAAGTTGGTTTAGAAGACAAACGGAATGCTTGCCTTTATTGGCCGAGGCATAAAATACAAGAGCAGGGAGGTTATCCTTCAATTGTATAATAATCAGTTTTGGCCACAGCTGGAGAACTGCGTGCAGTTCTGGTCACGTTATTAAAGGAAGGACGTGATTGCACGAGAGAGGGTGCAGAGGAGATTTACTAAGATGCTGCCTGGAATGGAGAATCATCGCTATGAGGACATATTGGATAGACTGGGTTTGTTCTCATTGGAACAGATGAACTTGAGAGACCTCTTGAGGTGTACAAAATATTGAGGGGCCTGGACATAGTGGATAGCAAGGGTCTAGTTCCATTGGTGGAGGGGTCTATTATGAGGGGGTATAGTTTTAAGCTGGTTGGTGGAAGGTTCAGAGGGGATTTGAGGTGGGGAGGGGTGGGGCTTCTACATGCAGAGGATTGTGGGAATCTGGAGCTCACTGCCTGGAAGAGTGGTGGATGCAGAAAAACTCACCACATTTAAAAGGTGCTCGGGTGTGCACTTAAAGTGCCGTAACCTGCAGGGTTACGGACCTCGAGCTGGTAATTGGGATTAGACTGGATGACCTTTTATTGGATGGTGCAGATATAATGGTAAATACGGCAGGAATTGAATACGGCCAGGATGATCTGCTGGACTAGTTTCGATTGCCTGGATGGGTCAGAGAGGAATTTGGTCAGAATTTCTTTTCCCCAATTGTCCTGGGTTTTTATCTGGTTTTGCCTCTTCCAGGAAATTGGCTCCGGTTTGGGTGGTGAGTCGAGTGTTTCACTATAAGAGGTGTTGCAGTAGTGTGGGGTGGACTGTTTGAGCTGGATGCTCTTTGCCGTTCCGTCATTGTTCACAGGTTTATATGTAACCTTTAGGGATGCTGACCGAGGGCCATGTGGCTCTTTGTCGGCCGGCGAGGACACGATGGGCCGAAATAGCCTCCTTCTGCGCTGTAAATTTCTATGTTTCGATGTTTCTATAAATGTGAGGCGAAGCAATTTGTCAGGAATAATAGAAACACCGCCCATTCTTTAGAAATTAAGAAAGTGAAGGTGTGGAGCAACGGGATCAAAGGCCACAATTTAACTAATCATTAAAAGCAGCATCCCAGGTTAGGAAAGGAATTAAAATGCTCACAACGCACTGGGATTTATTTCCGTGAGTATAGATTTAAAATTAGTGAAGCTATCTTCAAATTATATACGACCTTGCACCGCCCACACTTATAATACTCTGCATCGTTCTGATCCTCAACCTATAAAAGACAGAAAAGCACTTGTAAAAGAGCAAATAAGGATTGATGCCGAACTGAGAGATTGGAACATTCGGCAAAGATTGAACACTGTCCCTTTTCCGTTAGAAATGAGGAGGCTTAGATGTGACCTGATAGAGGTCTCAAACATTCTGAATGGATTCGACAGGGTAGATGCGGAGAGAACATTTCCACGTGTGGGAGAATCCAATTCTAAGCACCTTCAATACAAGATGGTCACTCATAAATCCAGTGGGGAAATGAGGAGAAATGTCTGTACTCAGCGAGTGATTAGACATTGGTACTCGCGACCACAGGGAGTAGGATAGATTTGTGTGGAATATTATAACATCAGCACAAAATTCTGTGTGTTCGATGTCATTCTAGTTAATAAACAGGAGAGTGATCGGAAAGAAACTTGTGATATTTGGGTCACTGATCCAAAGAAATCATCCTTCGCAGGAATGTTACAGAAATATATGAGTGATGGATGCAATTCGTTCATGCCTTACATTACAGTGAGCACTTTAAGCCATTTAATATGGCAAGGTATAAAAACGTTTACTTTATAATTGAGTCTCTACATCCGTTGTGTTTTGTTCTGAGGTAGAAAGTAACTGATCTGAAACATGGTATTCTTACACGACTACAAGTGAACATGACATGATTTCCAGTTGTGTTCCTCATTCTTTTATCTTTGGAGAACCTTCTTCTCGGCCGGTTCCACCCAAGAGGCAAGGTTCCCACCCCGCCGTTCACAATGGAAGGTACTGCACTGATGGATCTGAGTGAACTCGGCTCCACAGGTGAATTAGTGCTGGTTAGTGCAACGGAGGTAGTACTCAGCTCAATAAGTGATTCAGTGCCAGTCAGTAAGATGGAGGAGGTAGTGGGATTGATAAGGCTCAATAGGAGAATCTGTGCTCTTCAGCATGATAGTATGTGGTGGGGTAGTGGGATCGCTAGGATTAGGCTCAGTAAGTGAATCAGGGCTCGTGAGTAAGATGGAAGAGCTAAGAGAGAGGAAGGCATAGATGAAGCAGTGCTGGTCAGTGCTAAGTGGGTGTACAGTGAAATGGGTGGTAATAGGGTCTTAAATGCAATCAATTCAGGTTAGTGAGATGGATGAGTCGTAGAACGGGTAGTACGGCACTCAATAGTTGACTCAGTGCTGGTCAGTGTGATGGTGATAGTGAAATGAGTCGTACCAGATCAATAGCTGAGTCAGTGCTGGTCAGTGTGATGGTGATAGTGGTGAAATGGATCAATAGATCAGTCAGTGCTTGTCAATATGACAGGGAGGGGGAGGAAAGGGGATGGGAGAGTGCTAGGTCTATAGATGAATTAATGCTGGTTACTGAGATGGAGGACAAGTGGAAGGTGCAGTACTAGGCTCAATAGTTACATCAGTGTCTGTCAGTAAGGTGGTGATTTACGTAGAATGCGCTTTACGAGAGTCCATAGGTGAATCAATACTGACTGGAGGAATGCAGGGGTAGATGGAACGGGTTTTCCGAGGCTCAATAGGTGATTTGCTGCCGCTCATTGAGACAAAGACAGGGTAAGGGAAGTCGCGTTGGGCGAGTCACTGCTCGTCAGCATACTTAAGGTAGATCCGAGTGATGTGTATGATACCCGCAATAACTCACCCTTCTCAATAAAGGGGTCAAGCTGTGGCCATATACTTGGTTAAATTACTGATTTACCACAGGCCAAAGTAGATAAACAACGAGCAGAGACGGAAAGGCGAGGGGAGGTCGTTCAGGATGAGGAGCAGGTAAAGCCGGGTGTAATCATTCAGAGGACGGAGAGGGTGGCAGGATTCTGAATCTGCAGCTGCATAATATCACCAGCTATCTGGCTTTTGCCTCTCCCAGGAGATCACATGGCTCTGGTTGGCGTGGAGTGTAGAATGTTTCAGTGTCAGGGATGTCACAGTTGTGTGGGGCAGACTGGTTGGGCTGGGTGCTCTTTACATTTCCGCCATTGTTCATTGTTCATAGGTTTATATGTAACCTTTAGGAATGCTGACCGAGGGCCGTGCGGCTCTTTGTCGGCCGGCGCGGACACGATGGGCTGAAAAGGCCTCTTTCGGCGCTGTAAGTTTCTATGTTTCGATGTTTCTATAAATGTGAGGCGATGCAATTTGGCAGGAAGAATAGAAACACCGCCTATTCTTTAGAAAATAAGAAAGTGAAAGCATAGAGCAACGGGATTAAAGGCCACAATTTAACTAATCATTTAAAGCAGTATCAGAGGTTAGGAAAGCAAGTAAAATGCTCTCAACGCCATGGGATTTATTTCCGTGAATATAGATTTAAAATTAGTGAAGCTATCTTCAAATTATATACGACCTTGCACCGCCCACACTTATAATACTCTGCATCGTTCTGATCCCAACCTATAAAAGACAAAGAAACACTTGTAAAAGAGCAAATAAGGATTGTTCCCGAACTGAGAGATTAGAACTTTCGGCATCAATTCAACATTGTCCCTTTTCCGTTAGAAATGAGGAGGCTTAGATGTGACCTGATAGAAGTCTCAAACATTCTGAATGGATTCGACAGGGTAGATGCGGAGAGAACATTTCCACGTGTGGGAGAATCCAATTCTAAGCACCATCAATACAAGATGGTCACTCATAAATCCAGTGGGGAAATGAGGAGAAATGTCTGTACTCAGCGAGTGATTAGACATTGGTACTCGCGACCACAGGGAGTAGGATAGATTTGTGTGGAATATTATAACATCAGCACAAAATTCTGTGTGTTCGATGTCATTTTAGTTAATAAACAGGACAGTGATCGGAAAGAAACTTGTGATATTTGGGTCACTGATCCAAAGATATCATCCTTCGCAGGAATGTTACAGAAATATATGAGTGATGGATGCAATTCGTTCATGCCTTACATTACAGTGAGCACTTTAAGCCATTTAATATGGCAAGGTATAAAAACGTAGACTTTATAATTGAGTCTGTACATCCGTGGTGTTTTGTTCTGAGGTAGAAAGTAACTGATCTGAAACATGGTATTCTTACACGACTACAAGTGAACATGACATGATTTCCAGTTGTGTTCCTCATTCTTTTATCTTTGGAGAACCTTCTTCTCGGCCGGTTCCACCCAAGAGGCAAGGTTCCCACCCCACCGTTCACAATGGAAGGTACTGCACTGATGGATCTGAGTGAACTCGGCTCCACAGGTGAATTAGTGCTGGTTAGTGCAACGGAGGTAGTACTCAGCTCAATAAGTGATTCAGTGCCAGTCAGTAAGATGGAGGAGGTAGTGGGATTGATAAGGCTCAATAGGAGAATCTGTGCTCTTCAGCATGATGGTATGTGGTGGAGTAGTGGGATCGCTAGGATTAGGCTCAGTAAGTGAATCAGGGCTCGTGAGTAAGATGGAAGAGCTAAGAGAGAGGAAGGCATAGATGAAGCAGTGCTGGTCAGTGCTAAGTGGGTGTACAGTGAAATGGGTGGTAATAGGGTCTTAAATGCAATCAATTCAGGTTAGTGAGATGGATGAGTCGTAGAACGGGTAGTACGGCACTCAATAGTTGACTCAGTGCTGGTCAGTGTGATGGTGATAGTGAAATGAGTCGTACCAGATCAATAGCTGAGTCAGTGCTGGTCAGTGTGATGGTGATAGTGGTGAAATGGATCAATAGATCAGTCAGTGCTTGTCAATATGACAGGGAGGGGGAGGAAAGGGGATGGGAGAGTGCTAGGGTCTATAGATGAATTAATGCTGGTTACTGAGATGGAGGACAAGTGGAAGGTGCAGTACTAGGCTCAATAGTTACATCAGTGTCTGTCAGTAAGGTGGTGATTTACGTAGAATGCGCTTTACGAGAGTCCATAGGTGAATCGATACTGACTGGAGGAATGCAGGGGTAGATGGAACGGGTTTTCCTAGGCTCAATAGGTGATTTGCTGCCGCTCATTGAGACAAAGACAGGGTAAGGGAAGTCGCGTTGGGCGAGTCACTGCTCGTCAGCATACTTAAGGTAGATCCGAGTGATGTGTATGATACCCGCAATAACTCACCCTTCTCAATAAAGGGGTCAAGCTGTGGCCATATACTTGGTTAAATTACTGATTTACCACAGGCCAAAGTAGATAAACAACGAGCAGAGACGGAAAGGCGAGGGGAGGTCGTTCAGGATGAGGAGCAGGTAAAGCCGGGTGTAATCATTCAGAGGACGGAGAGGGTGGCAGGATTCTGAATCTGCAGCTGCATAATATCACCAGCTATCTGGCTTTTGCCTCTCCCAGGAGATCACATGGCTCT
This sequence comes from Pristiophorus japonicus, assembly GCF_044704955.1. NCBI lineage: Eukaryota > Metazoa > Chordata > Chondrichthyes > Pristiophoridae > Pristiophorus > Pristiophorus japonicus. Next base: position 3,666,760 of record NW_027254488.1, read on the forward strand.
GGTTGGCGTGGAGTGTAGAATGTTTCAGTGTCAGGGATGTCGCAGTTGTGTGGGGCAGACTGGTTGGGCTGGGTGCTCTTTACATTTCCGCCATTGTTCATTGTTCATAGGTTTATATGTAACCTTCAGGAATGCTGACCGAGGGCCGTGCGGCTCTTTGTCGGCCGGCGCGGACACGATGGGCTGAAAAGGCCTCTTTCGGCGCTGTAAGTTTCTATGTTTCGATGTTTCTATAAATGTGAGGCGATGCAATTTGGCAGGAAGAATAGAAACACCGCCTATTCTTTAGAAAATAAGAAAGTGAAAGCATAGAGCAACGGGATTAAAGGCCACAATTTAACTAATCATTTAAAGCAGTATCAGAGGTTAGGAAAGCAAGTAAAATGCTCTCAACGCCCTGGGATTTATTTCCGTGAATATAGATTTAAAATTAGTGAAGCTATCTTCAAATTATATACGACCTTGCACCGTCCATACTTATAATACTCTGCATCGTTCTGATCCCAACCTATAAAAGACAAAGAAACACTTGTAAAAGAGCAAATAAGGATTGTTCCCGAACTGAGAGATTAGAACTTTCGGCATCAATTCAACATTGTCCCTTTTCCGTTAGAAATGAGGAGGCTTAGATGTGACCTGATAGAAGTCTCAAACTTTCTGAATGGATTCGACAGGGTAGATGCGGAGAGAAGATTTCCACGTGTGGGAGAATACAATTCTGGCACCATCAATAAAAGATGGTCACTCATAAATCCAGTGGAGAAATGAGGAGAAATGTCTGTACTCAGAGAGTGATTACAAATTGGTACTCGCGACCACAGAGAGAAGGATAGATTCGTGTGGAATATTATAACATCAGCACAGAATACTGTGTGTTCGATGTCATTCTATGTAATAAACAGGAGAGTGATCGGAAAGAAACTTGTGATATTTGGGTCGCTGATCCCAAGAATCATCCTTCGTAGGAATGTTACCGAAATATATGAGAGATGGATGCAATTCGTTCATGCCTTACATTAGAGTGAGCATTTTAAGCCATTTAATATGGCAGGGTATAAAAACGTAGACTTTTATAATTGAGTCTGTTCATCCGTGGTGTTTTGTTCTGAGGTAGAAAGTAACTGGTCTGAAACATGGTATTCTTACACCACTACAAGTGAATGTGACATGATTTCCAGTTGTGTTCCTCATTCTTTTATCTTTGGAGAACCTTCTTCTCGGCCAGTTCCACCCGAGTTGCAAGGTTCCCACCTCACCATTCACAATGGAAGACACCGCACTGATGGATCCGAGTGAACTCGGCCCCACAGGTGAATTAGTGCTGGTTAGTACAACGGAGGTAGTACTCAGCTCAATAAGTGATTCAGTGCCAGTCAGTAAGATGGAGGAGGTAGTGGGATTGATAAGGCTCAACAGGAGAATCTGTGCTCTTCAGCATGATGGTATGTGGTGGGGTAGTGGGATCGCTAGGATTAGGCTCAGTAAGTGAATCAGGGCTCGTGAGTAAGATGGAAGGGCTAATGAGAGAGTAAGGCATAGGTGAACCAGTGCTGATCAGTGCGATGGTGATACAGGTGAAATGGATGAATAGGTGAGTCAGTGCTGGTTAGTGTGATGGTGATAGTGGCGAAATGGATCAATAGGTGAGTCAGTGCTTGCCGATATGATGGGAAGGGGGAGGAAAGGGGATGGGAGAGTACTCGGGTCGAAAGATGAATTAGTGCTGGTTATTGAGATGGAGGGCAAGTGGAAGGTGCAGTACTAGGCTCACTAGTTACATCAGTGTCTGTCAGTAAGGTGGTGATTTAAGTAGAATGCGTTTTACTCGAGTCCATAGGTGAACAATGCTGACTGGCAAAATGCAGGGGTGGATGGAACGGGTATTACTTGGCTCAATTGGTGATTTGCTGCCGCTCATTCAGACAAAGACAGGGTAAAGGAAATAGCGTTTATCGAGTCACTGCTCGTCAGCATATTGAAGGTATATCTGAGTGATGTGCACTTTACCCACAAATAATTCACCCGACTTAGTGAAGGGGTCAAACTGTGGTCATATCTTTGGTTAAATTACTGATTTACCATAGGCCAAAGTAGATAAAAAAACAAGCAGAGACGGAAAGGCGAAGGTAGGTCGTTTAGGATAAGAAGCAGGTAAAGCTGGGTGTAATCAGTCAGAGGACGGAGAGTGTGGCCGTTCAGGATAAGGAGCAGGTAAAGCCGGGTGTAATCAGTCAGAGGACGGAGAGTGTGGCCGTTCAGGATAAGGAGCAGGTAAAGCCAGGTGTAATCAGTCAGAGGACTGAGAGTGTGGCCGTTCAGGATAAGGAGCAGGTAAAGCAGAGTGTAATCAGTCAGAGGACGGAGAGTGTGGCCGTTCAGGATAAGGAGCGGGTAAAGCAGAGTGTAATCAGTCAGAGGACGCAGAGTGTGGCCGTTCAGGATAAGGAGCAGGTAAAGCAGAGTGTAATCAGTCAGAGGACGAAGAGTGTGGCCGTTCAGGATAAGGATCAGGTAAAGCAGGGTGTAATCAGTCAGAGGACGGAGAGTGTGGCCGTTCAGGATAAGTAGCAGGTAAAGCCAGGCGTAATCAGTCAGAGGATGGAGAGAGTGTCTGTTCAGGATAAGGAGCAGGTAAAGCAGGGTGTAATCAATCAGAGGACGGAGATTGTGGCCGTTCAGGATAAGGAGCAGGTAAAGCAGGGTGTAATCAGTCAGAGGACGGAGAGTGTGGCCGATCAGGATAAGGAGCAGGTAAAGCAGAGTGTAATCAGTCAGAGGTTGGAGAGAGTGGCAGGTTTCTGAATCTGCAGCTGCACAATATCCCCAGCTATCTAGTTTTTGCCTCTCCCAGCAGATCACATGGCTCTGGTTGGGGTGGAGTGTGGAATGTTTCAGTATAAGGGGTGTCGCAGTTGTGTGGGTCAGACTGGTTGGGCTGGGTACTCATCACCTTTCCACCATTGTTCATTGTTCATAGGTTTATATGTAACCTTTAGGGCTGCTGACTGAGAGCCGTGCGGCTCTTTGTCGGCCGGCGCGGACACGATGGACCGAAATGGCCTCCTTCTGCGCTGTAAATTTCTATGTTTCTATGTCAGTAATTCACCGATGGTGAGTCACGCTTATGGTGCTGATGTCCGTCCAAATTTATAAAACCCTAACATTTCGCGGAGCAATTGTGGTGTACAAGTACTTGATGTGCTGTTCTTCAATCTCTCTCCATGTTCATTGAAAAGTAATATTAACTTTTCGTTTTAATTTATAGAGGGATCACCAACACACGATCTCCATGAGTCTGTACTTAATTGTGACCAGCAATTGTTACAATTTTGTCTACACCACATCACTGACTCATTTATTTCATAAGTTATTTATTTATTTATTTAATTATTTCATTTGTTTTTTCTTTGTTACTGCATAATATATGCGGGGAGTGAAGAGTTATGGGGAGCGGGCAGGGAAGTGGAGCTGAGCCCATGATCAGATCAGTCATGATCTTATTGAATGGTGGAGCAGGCTCGAGGGGCCACATAACCTATTCCTGCTCCGATTCTTGTGTTCTTATTCTCTTATACACATTCTGGCCGGTGTCATCAATCGGAATTGACGTTTCCGGTGGCTGATTTATTTTATTAAACAGGGAACACAGAGCAAATGATAAGCCTATGTTTTCTAAATTCTTAAAACAATCACAACATATGGCGGATGCTAGAAGTCTGAAATAAAGGAAACATTATGGTGGAACAGTCAGCAGGTCAGGGAGCATATGTTGAACTTGACAGCAGGATACAGGGAATACGATGTTATTTCAGTTCATAAGATTCCTTTGTTTAGTTGTATTCCTTACATTGTTTAACAGATGTGCCTCTCTAAAAGGGGGAACTTTATTAGAGTTGTTATTTGATAGCACTGGGATAACCCAATCTCTCCTTGGAGTTTGATTAAGAAAATGCACCTATGAAAATTCTTGTTAGGGTGTGAGATTGGTCTTTAGGTCTTTGGCTGATTGGAATTTCCGCATTTCTTGTTAAGAGTCTTATTGTGAAAGTTGTTGATGTCATCTGTTTGTTCACTGGTTGTAATTAAGCCCAGGCAGCGGGAGACACGGTTCACTGACCTAATGAATTTTCTCTGCTATAAATAAGTGAAAACCTCCGAATGTCTTAATCGTAGAACTGCTCCCAGCATCAACATCAACCTTCGAACAATCGATTCTTACCAAAAGGGAAATAATGTCTCTTGGTTACCTGATCAAACTCAAGATTCTCTGGGCGCTTAATGATGTACAAAAGATTTACTACCCGACTTGGCTGCTGTCGGTGTCCAACGTAAGTAACTACCTGGGGATGGTATTTTAGGAACTGGAGGTGAACAGCGTGATGTGAATTCCCATTCGCTGGTACCAGCTCAATGATTAGTGTGTCTTTAATGGTCATTAATAGCTCCATGTCAGGTAATATTATTAAGTTCCCAGTATTGATTCACAGCACAAAACAAGCCAAGTTGTTCGATCATTCTCATCATTAAAAGTGTGCATTTTGCTGTCAATGCTGAATCTGAGTGTCAGATGAGAAAATATTTTGTGACCTCACAAGATCGTTAATTTCTGCAGAGTATAGCAAATTATTTAATTGTATAAATCACTCTTAAAAAATAAATGAAAATGAGTAATGATCCAATCTGGTTCAGCTGACTCACTTTCTAATATTTTCGGTGGAACATTAATGTCACTGGTTCATAATCGGGATGTTAGAATTCTTAGTTTGAGTTACTTTTTATTATTATTTCACTGAACTAATTACTTTATGGCAAATAATTAATTTTAACGTGATGGTGAATATCCAATTGCCGAGCTTGGAGTCCAGCATGTCTGGAACCAATTATTGACCATTCGGAATCCAGATTGAATTTCTCTTATGGGAGGAAAAATTGAGTGCATTTTCCCATCACGTTCATGCCCACGGCGGCGCTAACAGTCAGTCTCATTGCAAGCGCTGGTTGTGAAGGCTTGATTTCTACCATTGTACAGAAGTCTCAAATGCCTTCACCAAGTGACCATAGTCCATCACAGATCAAAGAGTTGCTCTGGTTAGCCAACTGCCCCATTCAGAGCGCACCATAGATTCTCCCATTCCCATCACTGCCAGGCCTCTTGTTTCACCTCCACACATCGGGACATTAGGAAAAGTTGTATCCCTCCAAAAACAAAATCACACACGCTGTAATTCAAACCTGGAAACGTTCCAGCTTCTCCTTCTACCACTGGCACACACGTAAATCATTTAAAACTGCTTTTGGAATGCTGGCCTTTATCGCAAGAGAGTGGGTATACAAAGGGATCGATGTGAGGTTGCAGCGCTATAGAGTTCTGCTGAGACCCCATCTGGATGCTGCATTCAATTCTAGGCACCGCACCTGAGGAAAAAATTGATTGGTCTTCAACAGGGTGAAGCACATCGTCACGAGAATGGCACTGGCACTGAATGCTTTAAATTGGAGGGAAGCTTTCAGTGATGGAGGTTGTATTTTACTGAATATAAAAGATTAAGGGGTTATCTAATTAGGGAGTTTAAGATGATTAAAGCATTTGATAGGTTAGGTAGAGAGTTACCATTTCCTCTGGTGGAAGAGTCCAGGAAAAAGTGGACACAGCATTACATTTTCAGCGAGACCGTTCGGGGATAATTTCAGTAAGTATTTTTAACACAACAGGTAGTGGAAGTAGAATGATAGACATATAGAATAGTAAAATGCAGTAGGAGTCCATTCGGCCCATCCAGCCTGAGCCGTCCCTGATGAAGATAGTTCTGCACCACCTCTCTTCGCCCATGTCCCTGTAACTTTTACTCCTTCAAGTATTGATCCAATTCCCTTTTACAAGCTACTATTGAATCTGTATATTCCACCCTATCAGGCAGTGCATTCCAAATCCTAGCCACACGTTCCACAGACAAGGTTTTCATCATGTCGCCTCTGGCTTTTTCACCAATCAACTTTAATCTATGCCCTTTGGTTATCAAACCACCAGCCAATGGAAAGAGTTATGTTTAATTACTTTACCTAAACTCTTCATGATTTTAACCAACTCGATCAAAGCCTTCTCTGTTCTAAGGAGTTCAACACCAGCGCCTCCAGTCTATCCATGGAACAGTTATCCTCCATGTCTGGAACCAATCAAGTAACTCTCTTCTGTATCCTATTCAAAGCCTTCACATTTTTCCTAATAGAAGGTGTCCAGACTTGTACACTATTCTAGCGTTGGCCGAACAATTCTTTTAAATATGTTTCGTAAAAAGTTTTCGCCGTTGTATTATATGCCTCTATTGATAAAACCCAGAGTTACATATACTTTATTAACCTGTTTTGTTACTTTTTTTTGCCACTTTCAATGATTTCTGGAAGAACACCCCCCAGACTCTCTGTTCTTTCACCCCCTTTTCAATTGTACCATTTAGCTCGCATTGTCTCTTTTCATTCTACCAACCAAACTATATCACTTCACACGTTCCTGCACTGATTTCATCCGCCGTATGTCTGCCGATTCCACCCACTTGTCTCTGTCCTATTGAAGACGATTAATATCTTCCCTATTATTTACTACTCTTTGAAATTGCGTGTAATGTGCACATTTTTAAATGTTGCCCACTGCCCACAAGTCCAACTCATTAATGTATATCAAAAACACAGTGGTCCGAGAACTGAACCTTGGGAACCCCCGCGGTATACCACACTCCAGTTCGAGAAACAGCCATTCACCATAACTCTCTGTTTTCTATCCCTTAACCAATTGTGTATCCATGCTAATACTGCCTCTTTTAGGCCATGGTTGTTAATTTTACTAACAAGGCATTTATGTGGTTTGAATGTCCACATCGACAACATCAACTGCACTAGCCTCAAAAAATCTGTTTTGTTATGTTATCTCAAAACTGAATCAGTACAGTCAAACAACTGACGCTTCTTTCTTTATTATCCAGGGTTCTAAACGCTTCTCAAAACTTCCCCACGACTGACGTTAAACTGACGAGCCTGTAATTGCCAGGCTTGTCCTGCTCCCCTTTTTCGAACAAGGATACAGCATTTTCAATCCAACAGTCCTCTGCCACCACCCCTACAGCTAAGGAGAATTGGAGACTGTCGCCAGTACCTGTGTAATTTTCCACTTACTTTCCTCAGCAAACGAGGCTTCATCCCATCTACACCGGGTGAATTTTCCACTTTATGTACATTCAGTCTTTCTCGTACCTCCAATTGATCTATTTAAAAAAATCTCATACAGTGTGCCGATAACCTCCTTGTTTACCATAGTTTTGGCAAAGTCATCTAACTTGGTATAAACCGGTGGAAATCTGGAACTATCTCTCACAAAAAGCTTCATTAGCCGATTCATTACTGCTGACTCTGATTACAAACTTATATCCAGGATGCTGGTAAAAAAATTAGAATCCATCACTGGATGCAAAGACACGCTGCTCATTTCTTGGTGAATTTCAAATGATTGCGAAGGGGCTTTAGACAGATCGTCTGCAAGCTACTCTATTACTTCATTGGAAACTCATCAAACTTCTGTTATTACTCACTGTTTGTGAATAATGTCCATATTTTTCTCTTGCTCACAGTTAATGTGGTGTCGATTGCGATCCTGTCTCGGGGAAAGTGCGGTCTCTCCGAATGTGTCACTCACTACCTGGTGGCAATGGCAACGGCGGATCTACTGGTCGTGATCATCGATCTGATACTGAGGCAGATTCCTATTGTTTATCGGGATCAATTTCTTTTTCTGTTGAACGTTAGAATATGTAATATTCATGCTATCCTGCTTTATGCAGCCACAGATTGTTCTGTCTGGTTCACGGTCACTTTCACCTTCGATCGATTTGTGGCCATTTGCTGCCAGAAGCTGAAATTGAAATATTGCACGGAGCAAACAGCGACTGTGGTTCTAGGAACAGTGACAGTGCTGAACTGTCTGAGGAACATTTTCTGGTATTTTCTGTATACAAGTAAATATTGGCTGTCCAACAGTCCATGGTTTTGCCGGGTGTTATCAAGTGTATCTCGTTCACTAGTCTGGACAATCGTTGAATTAATGCATTACATTTTAACACCTTTTATTCCATTTATTTTGATTCTACTGTTCAATGCTTTAACGGTCAGACACATTTTAGTGTCCAGCAGAGCCCGCAGTAGACTCCGGGGTCGGAGCAGTGGCGAGAGCCCCAGTGACCCAGAGGTGGAGAACCGAAGGAAATCGATGATTGTACTGTTTGTTATATCGGGGAATTTCATACTGTTATGGGTGTTGTTCATGGTCTGTTCTATAATGAGACGATTGGATTACTTGGGATACCCTGTTTCTCTGCCCACATTTGTACCGGAAATTGGCTTCATGCTCCAGCTCCTGAGTTGCTGCACGAACACTTTTATTTACGCAGTGACCCAGAGGAAATTCAGAGAGGAGTTGAGGAATGGAGTGAAGTATCCCCTTACAATGGTGGTAAAGTTAATTCGATGAGAACACCTCACGCTTTCCAGTACTATATCAAAAGTGCAGAGGAGATCTAAAACAGGGAATCAAAGCAGCAAATAAATTATATAGGTTGAGATTAGCAGCTAACAGAAGAGGGAACCAAAAGTCTTATTTAAACATCAAAATAAGATGCGTACATTCAAATGGATAGTTTGAGCAATTATGCAGCAAAAGAGAATCTCCTTGTGGAAGGAGAAGGCCGGGATGAGTTGCTAAATGTGTACTTTGCATCAGTCATCACCAGAGAAGGGGCGGCTTCCAACGCAGCAGTAAAGGAGGAGGCTGAGCGATATTTACAAGGATAAACATAGATAAAGAGGATGTTGAACATTCACCGGTCCGAATGGAGTGCAATCTAAGTACCTGAAAGATGTAAGGGTTGAAATGGGGGAGACTCAGGCCGCAGTCCTCTAATCGCCTTTGGATAGGGAGGGGTTGGCAGAGGACTGGAAAATTGCAAATGTTACCCACCTGTCCTGTGCACATGCACTGCATCCGGAAAATGATCTATCTAACGCAGCATTGAATATATTCAGAGACTCAGCGTCCACAGGCCTGTGGGGCAGAGAATTCCACAGATTCATAACCCTCTGAGTGCAGAAATTCTTCCTCATCTCTGTCTTAAATGGTCGACCCCTTAACCTGAGACTGTGCCCCCTGGTTCTAAACACTCCAGCCCGGGGGAAACAACTTCTCAGCATCTACCCTGTCAATCCCCTTCAGAATATTGTGTGTTTCAATGAGATCACTTCTCATTCTTCTAAACTCCAGAGAGTATCGGCCCATTCTACACAATCTCTCAACTTAAGACAGTCCTCTCATCCCAGGAATCAATCTGGTGAACTTCTGTTGTACAACCTCCCAGGCACGTATATCCTTCCTTAAATAAGGAGACCAAAACTGTGTGCAGTACTCCAGGTGTGGCCTCACCAGGGCCCTGTACAATTGTAGCAAGACTTCCTTACTCTTGTACTGTGGGCTATATATTAGGTCCTATGGGGTGAGTGCCCTGTTTTTTTCCTGATTCGACGGTTGTATAAAAAGATATTAAAATTTGACAGTTGCTCGGCAAACATATTTGTATTTCCTTCAGTGTACTCCTTACTCTTCAAGGGCTAGATTTTCCCCAAGCGGTTTTGTCGGCGCACTGACCTCAAGCGCACTGACTTTGCGCGCTGGAAATGGCGCAGGGAAAAACTCGCCAGATCCTGGCCGCTGTGTGCAGTCCCCGGAGTCCTGGTGTCGATGGTGAAGTGGGGGGCGGAGCCAAATGCCTGCGCCGAAAACACTGCCGGCACCTTCGCGCATGCGCAGTAGGGAGAGAAAACTTGGCACTCTTTTTAGGTAAAGTCATTAAACTCCCCAATTACCGCATCTGCAATTTTAAGGACAAGGTCTGAAAGCGCTTTGCAGTCAGAAAATTGCAGGAAACCCCTGTGGTTAATGACAGGGCTTTTGATGGTTGATTTCTGTACACATCTTGTGTTATGTATTTAACCCTTGACAACCTGTACACACCACCACCAGAGGACCTATTGTCGGAGTCCCAAGGGATCCCAGTATCGCTTGGGAGCACGGTATGTAAGCAGGCCACCCATGAGGTACCTGCACTCTGGTGTCTTACTAAAGGAGCTAAGGTCACACTTACTCATTATTCACAATACTAAGTGTCATCCTTTATTATGAGTGTATCAATTGGCGACGAGACAATGAAGAACCATGCAAAAATGCAAGGAACAGTTGGTATCATGGAGAAGTTCTCAGAAATGGACGATTGCGAAGCCTTTGTGGAGATACTCGACCAATACTTTGTGGCCAATGAGCTGGAAGGGCACGTGAATGCAGCCAAAAGAAGGGCGATCCTCCTTACCATCTGTGGGGCAGCAACCTATGGCCTCATGAAGAATCTTCTAGCTCTGGTGACACCAACAACTAAATCCTATGAAGAATTGTGTACACTGGTCTGTGAGCACCTAAATCCTAAAGAAAGCGATCTGATGGCGAGGTATCGGTTCTACACGTGCCAACGGTCGGAGGGCCAGGAAGTGGCGAGCTATGTCGCCGAATTAAGGCGCCTCGCAGGACATTGCGAATTTGAGGGATTCCTAGAACAAATGCTGAGAGACATTTTCGTGCTTGGCATTGGCCATGAGATAATTCTTCGCAAACTGTTGACTCTCAGAATCTGAGCAAAGCCATAATGATAGGTCAGACAATTTCCATCAGTACCTTTAAACCCAAAAACGTAATTTATTTCTCATGGACTGGATGGATAACCATGGTCCATGTAAAAAATTGTTATCGTTTTCCATGAACTAAATGTTCATAAAAGTATTGGAGTGGAAACTCACTGGATAACAACACAGCTGGCAATGTTTGCGGAATATATTGGTGCAGCAAAAACGCACAATGACAACCTGGAACTGTGCGGCTCCGAATCCTCGGGGAAAAACAGTTAAAGGCTTCGTTCCTGGGTGGGCTTGAACCACCAACTTTTAGGTTAATAGCCTAATGCGCTAACCCATTGCGCCACAGATATTAACATAAATGTAAATTGCAAGACATCCCAAACCAGGGTGTCAGTCAGTTAAAGCTTCAGATTGCTCCGACCGGGATGGAACTTATCCACTCTCAGTTGTACTTTTCCCAAATAAAGGTTGGGACATTCATTGTGGATGCGTGGAAGCAGTCTGGTCTCGCACACTGCAGACACTTCCATGTCACCACCAACCAGCTCTGCCGCAGCCGGTGTGATCTACCTTCCAGCCTTCCGGTGCCTTGTCTGTGACAAAGTATACTGATTGTCCCGAAGCCAGTCGTCGGTTTTAATTACTTTTCAGCTCCTGACTGCAGATATTCCTGTGATTAAACCTGAACAAAAGGATTACAGTGACAGTTGGATTCATCATTTCTTTGCTTGGTGAAATTTCAAAGATTGAAAGTGACGTACATCAACCCCAAACCTCGTTACCTACTCTCTAACCATGACACGCTGCTCCCGTGAGATGGAAGCCCAGCTGCTGTTTCAAGCTTGAATACAGGTACAAGCAGAACTCATTCAAAGAAAGTCTAAGTCCCTGAGGCACCTGATTATTTGCACCGAACTCCTTTGCAAAGAGTTGAGGTTCGTGTGGGGTGATTTGGGCACATCTTTCCCCGCACTACAACACTTCAAACATAACTCAACTGCTGTAAAGTGCTTTGGGGTGTCATGGGTTCCTGAAAGGTGTGGCAGAAATGCAAGTCCTTCTTTGCAAAAGTTTGATGTAATTTCAAAATTCGCGGCAGAATAGTGGGCTCGGCCGAGATCTCTCGCAAATTTCAATTAACAACCCAGAAACGAGAATCATACCCCTTGACCAACAAGCTAATTTTTTGACAAACCTGGAGATAAGGTGTAACTTTTATAAAAGCATTTTTTGTGTGTAGCTGTTCTTGGCAGAAGGAGCACATGAGATCGATTCAGTGACTTTGCTTTTTCGACCTGTCTTCTGAAGCGCCGCACGGTTCCACTCCGACAGTCAATGAGCTGTTGGGACGTTAGTGCATCCAGGCTGTGGGTGGCCACCCCGAGCGCAGCAGAGGGGTTTCTGCATTGGTTCTGGGTGGGGACAGTATTTCCCCTTCTCTCTTCCTCTTGTCTGTATCCCTGTGCTTTGGTTTCTCTATTTATTCCCCTGTCTCAGTTTCTAGTGTTTAAAAGGGAACAAAAGATGAAATGGATGTCACTGTGGAACAATTTCTCTCGCTCAAAGTTAGATGCACGATCGTCGTGCCATGAGGTCTCGGCAGCTAGCCGTTGATATTCAGGTCCATAAATAAATATATATTTTTATATTTAAACAAATTATCGAAGCGGTTCTCTGGTCGAGTGGTTAAGATCTCGAGCATTAAACCTCTTTCCATTCTCAATCAGTTCATCGCAGAAAAATAATTGAGGTGTGTGAGAGGATTAATGATTGCTGTAATCGCCGTTAATAACCCCACTACTATCTGTTACAGAACGAGCTTACACACTCTCCCGCTTCTCCTGCCCTTTGCCGGACAGGTGTTTGAGTTTCATTTTACAAACTGGGTGAGTTCGCTGATCGCGGGGAGACGGTAGGAGCCTCTGTGATCCCACTGTGAGGATGTGGAAGTGAACACGGTGGCTGGGTGATCCGTGACATTTCTGTAAAGGCAGCGGCGGAGAAGGATTGAGAGCTTTCAGTGTGGGACAGAAGTTGTTAAAGGTGAGCCAGCACATTCCCGATCAGCACAGAGGGAGCTCACTGGTCAGCTCCCCTCTGTTGGGGCTGCTTTGCCAGAGGTTTCCCTAGTGTAGTAGTTGTCACGTTTTCTCTATACGTGTAAGGTCCCTGGTTCGATCCCAATTGGGAGCATTATGTTTAAACTTGCTGTGGATGAACAATCAGAGCCGAGTTTCGTCTCCGAGCAAATGCTGCCTGACCTGCTGAGATTTCCAGCATTTGCTGTATTTATTGATTAAAGTATCAACTCTCCCTCAGTGAGCGTTTCTTTCATTGTGCAAAATAAGGGGATGGGTTAATTAATGATGCTATCCCGTGAAAGCAACACAAAAGTTCAACAAATAAACATATGGTGACTGGCAGGTGAGCGCTGCTTCTGACACCCGGTGGGAATGGGCGGGGATTTTAAAGCCCCTTTTATTGCAGAACCTTCATTTTGACGAACATCTCAGACTCAGTGTTTCGGCCTCATGGTGCAGCGGTGGTGTGTCTGCCTCTTGATCAGAAAGTTGCATGTTTAAATCATGTTGAGGTACCTGTCCTTTTGGGTAATACCAGAATTAATATATTCTTTGCTGTTTCGCAATAACCAGACCCTTGCTCCAAGGTCTGTCTCACTGTTTCCCCGGTGTCAGGCAGAGATACGCCTGCTGTCCTCATTTACTTCATGTGACAGGACACAAAAGTTCAAAATCAAACTGCAGGTGACCACACATAATATTGAGCAGTCAGGATGGCCGAGCGGTCTAAGTTGCTGCATTCAGGTTGCAGTCTGCTTTGAAAGCGTGTGTTCCGTAGTGTAGTGGTCATCACATTCGCTTAACATGCAAAAGGTTCCCGTTTAAAACCAGCTGAAAACGTGCTCAATTAAATATGAGAAGCATTGAATAATGTGCATTTCTGGTTCAGTATTTACAAAGCACAATGTCTCCCAGTCCTGCTATATTTGTTGAAAACTCAATACAGTTCGGTACACATTCAAACTCTGCAGTTTCCAGCCCTGACGATGCAGAAAGCCTCTCTCAAAGCTGCACATTCCGGCTGCTTTCAGTTGAGTTGTGAGAGATTATTGACAGATCCTGCAGCTGTGAAAAGGAATGATGTGTGAGAGGGGTCATCAAACGAGGCCATGTGGGTTGAATTAAAGAACAAAAAAGGGGTGATCACACTACTGGGAGTGCACTATAGACCCCCGGGCAGTTAGAAGGAGATAGAAGAACAAATATATGGGCAGATTGTTGAGAAGTGCAAAACCTACAGAGCTGTAATAGTGGAGGATTTTAACTACCCGAATATTGACTGGGAAAATGATAGTGTGAATGGTACAGATGGTGGAGAATTCCTAAAATGCATTCAGGAGAACTTCTTTATCCCATATGTAACAAGCCCATCAAGGAAGGGGCGGTTCTGGACTGGGTCTTGTGATTGAAGAGAGGCAGGTAGAAGGGGTATCAGTGGGAGAGCATTTTGGTGCGAGTGATCATACTCAGTAAGGTTTAGAGTAGTTATGGAAAAGGACAAAGGGGACCAGGAATAAAAGTTCTCAATTGGGGTAAAGCCAATTTTGCTGAGCTGAGATGGAATTTCGCCAAAGTGGACTGAGAATGGCTACTTGCTGGTAAATCAGTGTCAGAGCAGTGGGAGGCATTCAAGGAGGAGATCCTGAGGGGACAGAGCAAGTATGTTCCCTTAAAACAAAGGTGGGACTAACAAATCTAGAGCTCCCGGGATGTCAGGGGACATGCAGGGAAAGTTAACGAAAAAAAGGGAAGCTTATGACAGATACCAATAACTCAATACTGCAGAAACTCCAGAGGTGCAAAGGTGCAATTAAAAAATATATCAGGAAAGCAAAGAGAGAGCATGAGAGAATGTTGGCAATTAAATCTGGGAAAACCCAAAGATGTTTTACAAATACATTAAGAGCACGATGATAAAAGATAAAGAGTGGGGCCTATTAGAGTCCATAAAGGGAATCTGTACGCAGAGGTGGAAGACTTGGGTAGGATTCTTTATGAATACTTTGCATCTGATTTCACAAAAGAGAGGGGCGATGTGGACTTTGCAATGAGGGTGGAGAAGTGTGAAATATTCGATGAAATAACCATAGTGAGAAAGGAAGTATTGGTGGCTTAGTAGCGAACAAAGTGGATAAATCCCCAGGCCCGGAAGAAATGTATCCCAGGCTTATAAGAGCAGCAAAAGAGGACATAGCAGAGGCTCTGACCACCATTGTCCAATCCTCACTGGCTACAGGTGCGGGGCCAGAGGATTGGAGCACTGCTAATGGTGTACCTTTGTTTAAAAATGGAGAAAGGGATTGAGTAAATACAGGCTGGCCAGCCGAACCTTTTACAATTATTTGTAAAAATCCTGAGGGACAGGATAAATCTTCATTTGGAAAGACATGGATTAATCAAGGATAGTCAACATGAATTTGTCAAGGGAAGGTTGTGTCTGACTAAGTTGATTGCATTTTTCGAGGAGGTAACCAGGAGGGTTGATGAGGGCAGTGGTATGATATAATGTATATGCACTTTAGCAAAACCTTTGATAATGTCGCACTTGGCAGACTGGTTACGAATGTAAAAGCCCATGGGATTCAAGGGCAATGTGGCAAGTTGGGTCCAAAATTTGTTCAGAGGCAGGAAACAAATCGTAATGGTTGATGGGTGATTTTGTGATCCAGTGGAGTTCCGCAGGTCTCAGTGCTGGGTCCCTTGCTTTTTGTGGTATACATCAATGACTTGGACTTCAATGTTGAGGGTATGAGTAAGAAGTTTGCAGATGACACTAAAACAGGCTGAGTGGTTGATAATGAAGAAGAAAGTGGCGGACTACAGGAAGATATCAATGGATGTCTCAAGGCGCTTTGCAGCCAATGAAGTACTTTTTGAAGTGCGGTCACTCTTGTAGTGTGGGAGACACAATCGCCAATTTGCACACGGCAGGCTCCTATAGGCAGCAGTGTGATGATGCCCAGATCATCTGCCTCTGTGATGTTGATTGAGGGATAAATATTGATCAGGACACGAATCCTGGCCACATTGATCCTCCCACCACTTCACACTGTTCTCCGAGGGACCAGCGCGATGATACTAAAACAACAAGCGAAGTTGGTAAGCTATCCATGCAGTCCATCGGAATCCAGCCACACCACCTTATACCACGGGTAACATCTCTCCATGGATTCTGGAATCTGGATCAACAAACCATAATCCCATCTTATAAGGAATTCCGGGAGGTGCTTCAAGCTTTATTCCATATATGTGAACAGTTTTAAGGTATTTAAACAAATGTCGACATTTTTGAAATGGGCATCTGGGTGACGTCATCAAAACCCTGGTCGTCATTTTGGAGAGTGAGCAGGAACATCGGCAGGGCCCAGGTAGAGAGGAGTGGGAAGGTCGGGGCGGATGAGCGGTGAGTGTTTGTGGCGAGCTGCGGTGAAATTTATGGTGGAGGAGCGGCGACAGATCGTGGAGGAGGTGCGACAGATGAGGGGACGGGGCCCAGAAGAGCCGAGGGCCCAGGGGCAGCACGGGCCCAGCCCACACTGCGAATATTTGTGTGCGCTAGTTCCATGCAGCAGAGCTGTTCTCCTGTCGTCTTGGTTAACCCTTGCCACTGGACCAAGACGTCGCTCTGTCAAGCCCGTGTGGTGGCTGATGTGCTACAGTCACCTCACGTTAAAAAAATCCACACAAAGGCATCTTCCACCCACTCAATTGGATTCAGGACTGGAACATCGGGTCCTTCATCGAAACACCTGTGAACTCATGGAAGCAAATCGTCCTCGATCGAGGGACCGCCTATGATGATGATGATCAATGTACTGGTCAGGTGGGCAGAACTGTGGCAAATGGAATTCAATCCAGATAAGTGTGAGGTAATACATTTGGGGAGGTTTAACAAGGCAAGGGAATACACATTAAATGGTACGACACTGAAAAGTGTAGAGGAATAAAGGGACCTTGGAGTGCAGATCCGCAGATCCCTGAAGGTAGCAGGCCAGGTAGTTAATGTGGTTAAGAAGGCATATGGATACTTGCCTATATTAGTCAAGGCATGGAATACAAGAGCAAGGAGGTTATGCTTGAACTGTACAAAACACTGGCTACACCACAGCTGGAGTACTGCGTGCAGTTCTGGTCACCACATCACTGGAAAGGGTGCAGAGGAGATTTACTAGAATGTTGCCTGGTCTGGAGAATTTTGGCTATGAGGATAGTTTGGAGATGCTGAATCTGTTTTCTTTGCAACAGAGGCTTCTGAGCGGAGACCTGATTGAGGTGTATAAAATTGAGGGGCCGAGATAGAATGGATCGGAAGGTCCTGTTTCCCTTGGCAGAGGGGTCAACAACCAAAGGGCATAGAATTAAAGTAATTGGGGGAGGTTTAGAGGAGATATGAGGGGACATTTCATCACCCAGAGGGTGGTGGACGTCTGGAAATCACTGCCTGAAAGGGTGGTAGAGGGAGGGACCCTCACCACATTTAAAAGATACGTGGATGTGCACTTAAAGTGCCGCAGCCGACAGAGCTCTGGACCGAGAGCTGGAAAGTGTGATCAGGCTGGATAGCTCTTGGTCGGCCGGCGCGGACACGATGGGCCGAAATGGCCTCACTCTGTGCTGAAACTTTCTGATTCTATGATTCTATTAATATAGATATATATACATATATAATATATACCATTATCGTCATTTTTCCTTGGTGGTCGAGTGGTTAAGATCCCGAGCACTAACCCTCTTTCTATTCTCTATCAGTTTATCACATGAAAATAATTGAGGTCTGTGAGAGGATGAATAATTGCATACCTCGGGAGCCTATTATCAGCGAGGGAAGGCATCGACGACGAGGTTCAACACTGCCTCCAGTGCGCCAGTGCAGCCATCGGCCGCCTGAGGAAGAGACTGTTCGAAGACCAGGCCCTCAAATCTGCCACTAAGCTCATGGTCTACAGGGCTGTAGTGATACCCGTCCTCCTGTATGGCTCAGAGACATGGACCTTATACAGTGGGCACCTCAAGTCGCTGGAGAAATACCACCAATGATGTTTCTGCAAAATCTTGCAAATCTCCTCGGAGGACAGATGCACCAAAGTTAGCATCCTCGATCAGCCCAACATCCCCAGCATCGAAACACTGACCACACTTGACCAGCTCCGTTGGACGGGCCACATTGTTCGCATGCCTGACACAAGACTCCAAAAGCAAGCGCTCTACTCGGAACTCCTGCACGGCAAGCGAGCCCCAGGTGAGCAGAGGAACCATTTCAAGGACCCTCAAAGCCACTTCATAAAATGCAACATCCCCAACAACACCTGGGAGTCCCTGGATAAAGACCACCCTCAGTGGAGGAAGAGCATCTGGAGGGTGCTGAGCACCTCGAGTCTCATCGCCGAGAGCTTGCAGAACACATGCACAGGCAGCGGAAGGAGCGTGTGGCAAACCAGTCCCACCCACCCTTTCCTTCAACCACGGTCTGTCCCATCTGTGACAGAGACTGTAATTCCTGTATTGGACGGTTCAGTCACCTGAGAACTCACTTTTTGAGTGGAAGCAAGTCTTCCTCGATTTCGAGGGACTGCCTATGATGATGATGAATTGCTGTAATCACCGTTAATAACCCCGTTACTTCCTGTTACACACTGAGTTTACAGACTCTCTGGCTTCTCCTGCCCTTTGCGGGACACTTGTTCCGGGTGTAAATTTACAAACTGGGTGAGTTCGCTGATCGCGGGGAGAAGGCAGGAGTCTCTGTGGCCCAATGTGAGGATGTGGAAGTGAACATGGTGGGTGGTAATTACGTGACATTTCTGTAAAGGGCAGCGGAGGAGAAGGATTGAGAGCTTTCAGTGAGGGACAGAAGTTGTTTAAGGTGAGCCAACACATTCCTTATCCTCCTCTCTTCTTCTGAGGCAGTCCCCCGGAGTCGAGGATGACTTGCTTCCACATCAGCATCGGTCCCGATCAGCACCGAGGCAGCTCACTGTTCAGCTCCCCTCTGTTGTGTTCCTTGTAACAGAGGTTTCTGTAGTGTAGTGGTTATCATGTTTACTTTACATGTGAAAATTTCCTGGTTCTATCCCGGGCGGGAACATTATGTTTAAACTTGCTGTGGATGAACAATCGGAGGCGAGTTTCGTCTCCTGGCAAAAAAGCAGATGCTGCCTGTGCGGTACCAGAACTGAACACAGTACCCCAAGTGAGGTCGAACCAGGGCTTTGTGTAGCTGCACACAATATCTGTCCCCTTGTGTTCCAGTTATACGAACAAAAGAAATAGGAGCAGGAGTCGGCCACACCGTCCCTCGACCCTGCTCCGCCATTTAATAAGATCATGGCTGATCTGATCATTGACTCAGCTCCACTTCCCCGCCCGCCCCCATAACCCCTTATCCCCTCATCGTTTAAGAAATTATCGATTTCTGTCTTAAATATATTCACTGTCCCAGCTTCCACAGCTCTCTGAGGCAGCGAATTCCACAGATTTACAACCCTCTGAGGGAAGAAATTTCTCCCCATCTCAGTTTTAAATGGGCGGCCCCTTATTCTAAGATCGAGTTCCAGTCTCCCCCACCAGTGGAAATATCCTCTCTGCATCCACCTTGTCAAGCCCCCTCATAATCTTATACATTTGGATAAGATCACCACCCATTCTTCTGAATTCCAATGAGTAGAGGCCCAATCTAAACAACCTTTCCTCAGAAGTCAACCCCCTCAACTCCGGAATCGACCAGTGAACCTTCTCTGAACTGCCTCCAGAGCAAGTATATCCTTTCGTAAATAAGGAAAACAAAACTGCACGCAGTATTCCAGGTGTTGCCTCACCAATACCCTGTATAACTGTAGCAAGATTTCCCTGCTTTTATACTCCATCCCCTTTGCAATAAAGGCCAAGATTCCATTTGCCTTCCTGATCACTTGCTGGTGATCGAGTTCGCGAGATATGAAGGCCAGCTTAACATTAGTTTTATTTGATTATTTTCTGTACCTGTCCATGACATTTACATAAAACCATGTTGACTCTGTCAAATCATGTTATAATTTTCAAAGTGCCCTGACACCACTTCCTTAACAATGGATTACAGCATTTTCCCGATGACTGATGTCAGACTAACTGTCCTGTAATTCCCCGTTTTCTCTCTTCCTCCTTTCTTGAATAGCGATGTTACATTTTCTACCTTCCGATCCGCTGGGACTGTTGTAGAATCTGGATATCGTGGTGCAACGGTTACGGGTCTAACTCCCGATCAGGAGGCTGCGTGTTCAAATCAGTTAATTTAGCTGTTGTTCTTCCAGAATTGATATTGTGTTTGCTGTTTCACAATAACCAGACCCTTGCTCTAAAACCTGTCTCACTGTTTCCCCAGGGACACGTTCATGTTACAATGAACATTCTGAATCAGATGCCTGATGTACAGTGTGTAAAATGGGATATGGTTTAACAGTTAACATGCAAAGCACAGAACCAATTATTCAATTATCGACTCTCCCTCATTTAGCATTACTTTCACTGTGCAAAAGAAGCTGATCGGTTAATTCATGAAATTTGCCCGAGAAAGCGGCATAAAATTTAACAATAATGATTCACCCAACATGGGGCTCAAACCCACAACTCTGAGAATAAGAGCCTCATGCTGTATCTACTGAGCTAGCCAGGATTATGTAAATCCCATGTCCCTGTCGGTGATTGCAGCCAGGCGCCTGTTGGTTCCGTCCCATTTCCCAGTCTTTCCCAATCCTGTCTGTCTCTCTGGCTCTGTTCAATCTGTGTGTGGCCTCCTCCAGTTTGATGTTGAACAAATACCTGTGTTTGTGTATTCATTAAAAACAGAAAATTCTGGAAACACTCAGCAGGTCGGGCAGTATCTGTAGAGGTGGGGAAGTGGGAATAATCGATGGGTTTGTTTGTGGCTTTGATCTGTTGCTGGGAAGTGAGGCAGCGCTGCAGGATGCTTTTTTTCGAGGTGTAAGCAGAGGTTTCTGTCGTGTAACGGTTATCACCTTCGCTGCACATGTGAAATATCCTCGGTTTGAGCAGGGACAGAAACATTATTTTGGAGAATATTGTTCTGTGGAATACATTTTAAAAAGTCGCCCCAGGTTTCTTGTATCATGAGCGATGGGCATTTTAACTCACTCTCCTAAAATACAGTGTGTGTAAAATCAGATAGGGGATAAAACTTCATCAATGATTAAAGTTCCTAAACTCAGTAAAGTTCAGTTATTGAAGTTTCCATCGATGCATTGCATAAACATAATTGAGGTGTGTGAGAGGATTAATAATGGGCTTTAATCGTTAATGAGCCAATTACTTTATGTTAAATACCCAGGTTACACACTCTCTTGCTTCTGAAAGAGTTGAGACGCATGTGGGGTGATTGGAGCACATCTTTCCCCACATTACAAGGCTCCATTGGTACTTCATTGACTTTAAATCACTTGGGGATATCCTGAGTTGTTGAAAGGCCACGTAAAAATCCAGTCATTCTTTGCAAAAGTTCTAACCGCAAGTTCAAACTTCGCCGGCAAATGGAGGCTCACCCAGAATTTGTTCTGACACCACGACAACGTCCTTAAAAGTGGGATTCAGCAGTTCAGCTGCTCGCTTAACATTTCCGTCTGACCTGGTGCTGCAAGTGGAGATGTGTCCGCAGTGTAGCGTTTAACACGTTCGCCTCACACACGGGAAAGCTCACCGGGTGGAAATATTTTGTTGGAACTTGCTCCTCATGCATGTTCAGGGTAGAGATTGTTCTCCAGTGAAAGGACATAAGATCATAAGAACGTAAGAATTAGGAACAGGAGTCGGCCATTCGGCCCATTTTAAAGTTTTCAAAATGATTCCACGCCGGGACCTTTGGTGTGTTTGGGGAACATGATAACCACGACACTACAGACACACGGTGGTAGATGTTGTCTTCGGAACATAACCAGAGCTCTAACCAACACAGTTGGTCGATACTTCAGGAGCTTGTTTTACGAGAATAGAATGATGGTGCTATATTTAGGAAGGCTGTGAGAGTGGCAGGAATTGATCTCGTGTTTCCCAGACTTTATACACAGGAACATAGGAACAGGAGGAGGCCATTTGGCAGCGAGTGGCTAAGATCCGGAATGCGCTGCCTGAAAGGGTGGCGGAGGCAGAATTAATCTTATCTTTCAAAATGGATTTGGATAAGTATCTGAAGGAAAAATATCTCAGGGGTACTGGTAAAGGCCGGAGGAGTGGGGCTAGCTGAGAGTCGGCACGGGCTCGACAGGCCGAACGGACTACTTCCGTGCTGTAACCGTTCCATGATTCTATATTATGTTTAAACTTGCTGTGGATGAACAATCGGAGGCGAGCTGAGTCTCCTGGTAAAAACGCTGATGCTGTCTGACCAGCTGAGATTTCCAGCAATTCTGTTTTTATTTGTTATTTATGGATTGAATCGGTACATCTAGAGCTTTCTGATTCAGAAGATTCGGGGGGCACGGAAATTTGGGAGTTTAACGACTTTGAAAGGAACATTTTTGACTTGTGCAGCTTCGGTCAGAGAAATGTTTGTCATGATTTTTTTCACAGAAAGGGATTCAGAATTACACCTTCTGGCTTAACACTTCTCTCTGGGCCGGAAGTTAAACAGGGGTTTCTGTAGTGTAGTGGTTATCATGTTAGTCTCTCACACACAAAAGGTCCCCAGTTCAAGCTCGGGCAGAAATATCATTTTAGAATCTATTTGCTGTGAAATAAATTGAACATCAGTACCCCAGGTTCCTTGTCTTATGAGCAATGAACATTTTAAACTAATCTGAAATTATTCCAGTTCAGTTTTTAAAATATCGACTGTAAGTCTGCAAAACAATCCGGGTGGGAATATTGGCCCAAAAATTCCGGTTGGAGGCTTCCCGCGGATAATTACCTTCCGACTAGAGATGTTTTACGAACCTACCTGGTGGTCCAGGAGGCATGGATTCCGCTGGGGAGGCCTTCTCTTTCCGCGCTGCGAAGCACACTCCCGTCCGGAGGGATCCCACGTGTGACTGCTCAGCCAATCAGGTACGTATTCCACAGCTTTCCCATTAATAGCAATGGGACTCGCGTACCTCCGAGTTCTCAGTGCTATTTATCAGAACAAAAAACACACACACACTGAGAAATAATAAAAAACAGACCTCACATAATTAAAATTAATTGAAATTAAAGTTAATAAACGCATGAGAAAAAAACAAGATTGTTCCAATTTTTTTAAAGCTTTGTAATTTGTGTTAAAAATAAACTTACCTTAGTTGGCAGAGTTTTTCACAATACATTGTGTTTATTTTATTTTATTGTGGTTATGAGTGTTTTTAAACACTTGTGCCTGTAAAATTACGCTATGCGCTTGCTTTTTCAGCTGCAAGGTTTTTGAGGATATTTGCTGGGCAAGATATGCGTAAATCCCGCAATCCGTAGAAACTTTGTACGGGCCCAGGACGTTGGAATTTCCCTAAATTTACTGCGGATGAAGAATCGGAGGCAAGTTTAGTCTCCTGGCAAATGATGCCTGACCTGCTGAGATTTCCAGCATTTTCTGTTTTTATTTGCTATTTATTCTCCTGGCAAAAGGGCTCCCTTATTCTTTAATTGCTCTGTATTTCACTTCAATAAATAGATAACTTTCAGTGAGAGAAAACGGATCCACCGGGGACCTTTCGTGTGTGAGGCCAACGTGATATCCGCGACACTGCAGCCCATCAAAGGGCGAGAAACCACTGAATATAAAGGATGAGCTCACAAATATCAGGGGCAGTGCAGTCTGGTCAACGTCAAACCCTCCTTTCTTATTCAGCAGAGGCATGAACGGGAATCAGACGCCACAAAGTTTAATTCAAGACACAAATACAAGTAACACTTCTAAATCTTTTCACTGCAAAATTCTTTCACTTTATTTCAAATCGTACTATGTTGAATTTGAAAATGAGCACCGTGGGATTTTATTTTCACCACTGATTTCCTGCATTGTTTCATATTGCAACATTAAGTTGTGAAAATACTGGCAAAACTGAGCCCCGGATTATTTTACATCGGGGTCACATTGCTTTTGGATAATTCCAGAATTAATATTTTCTTTGCTGTTCAGCAACAACCAGACCCTTGCTCCAAGGTCTGTCTCATTGTTTCCCCGGTGTCAGGCAGAGATACGCCTGCTGCCCTCATTTATTTCATGTGACAGGACACAAAAGTTCAAAATCAACCTGCAGATGGCCACATACAGCATGACATAGTCAGGATGGCCGAGCGGTCTCAGGTGCTGTGTTCAGGTTGTAGTTTTTCTCTGGAAGTGTGGGTTCGAATCCCATTTCTTCATTATCGTCATTAAGCAAAACCCATTTGCTTGGCACCACGACCAACTCCTTCAAAGTAGGATTCAGCAGTTCAGCTGCTCGCTTAACATTTCCGTCTGACCGGGTGCTGAAAGTGGAGATGTTTCCGCAGTGCAGCGGTGAACACGTTCGCCTCACACGCGAAAGCTCACCGGGTGGGAATATTGAATATTTTCTGGAGCTTTCTCCTCATACATGCTCAGGGGCGAGTTTGTTCTCCTGTGAAAAGTCATAAGATCATAAACATGTAAAGATCAGGAGCAGGTAAAAATACATCTCCTCACCCCACATCCCCCGCCCCGGATTTTTCCTTTTACCAATTATCTTATGTCTTTTTCCTCTGGTTATCGACACTCCTGCCCGTGGAAGCAGTTTCCCCATAATTCTGAAAACCTCTATTAAATATCCCCTTAACTGTGATTACTGGGGTTCAATGTGGGGAAGGGTCAGTTCATCCACTTTGCACCGAAGAATGATCGACCAGTGCATGATCTAAAAACATGATTTCAGAGAAGATTTTTTCTGTGAAATAGCCGGTCCTGTTAATTTTAACAAAAGTTGCACCGGGTTCCTGAAGTCATAAGTGATACGCCCTTACTGTACAGTATAAATGCACACGAGGTCCATGCTTGAGAGAAGGTCAATCTGTGACCTGTCCCTTATTCCTTTGCATTCAAGTGATGAAAGTGAGTGGAGCTTCCCCTTTTATACCTGAAGGTCCAGGTTAGCAGTGTCTCCCACAAGTTCACCACCTAGTGGTCATTGTCCTCACAATGTACAACTTGTCAGTTTATACATGGGTGACAATGCTGGTTGAACACATGACATCACCTCCTACCCCAAAGTCTTTTTGGGATCACAAGTTGAGTCTTTCTGGTGGTTTACGCTCTCTTGTAGAGCGCCTAATTTGGGGCTCCGGTTGTTGGGCGCTGGCCTGTGTGTCTGCTGTTTGCAGTGCCTCAGGCCTATCCGGACTGCCCACAGTGACTGGGCTCTCCTCCCTTCGGTTCCGGTGTTCGGTCACCTGTGCTGGAATGAATTCTATATCGTGTTCTTCCTCTGCTTCTTCTATGGGGTTGCTGTACCTCCTTTTTGTTTGATCCACGTGTTTGCGGCAGATTTGTCCATTGGTAAGTTTAACAACCAGAATCCTATTGCCCTCTTTGACAATCACAGTGCCTGCGAGCCATTTAGGCCCTGCAGTGTAGTTGTGGACAACAACAGGGTCGTTTACACCAATATATCGTGCCCTCGCATTCCTGTCATGGTAGTTATATTGTGATTGGCGCCTGCTCTCAACAATTTCTTTCATGGTGGGGTGTATAAGGGATAACGGGTTTTGAGCGTCCTTATCATTAGCAGCCCTACGGGTGGAACTCCTGTGAGCGAGTGTGGTCGGATCTATTAGCCAACAGGAGGCGTGATAATTGGCTTTGTAGGGAACCCCCTTGGATTCTGAGCATCCCCTGTTTGATTATCTGCACTTTTCGTTCTGCCTGGCCTTTTGAGGCTGGCTGGAACGGTGCCTTTCTGACATGGTTAATTCCATTGCCTGCCATGAAGTCCTGGACCATTGTCGCTGACCAAGATGTCTGGTAGACCGTGGGCGGCGAACATTGCCCGTAGACTGTCTACCGTGGCAGAGGATGTGCTTGAATTTACAATGTCACACTCGATCCATTTGGAGTGGGCGTCTACTTCAACCAAAAACATTTTTCCGATGAAAGGACCTGTGTAGTCATCATGGATGCGTGACCAAGGCTTGGCGGGCCATGGCCAGGGGCTAAGGGGGGCTTCCCTGGGCGCATTGCCCAGCTGGGCACACGTGTTGCACCTGCGAAAACAAAGTTCCAGATCTGCATCTATCCCTGTCCACCAAACGTGTGACCTGGCAATTGCCTTCATCATGACAATGCCCGGATGCTCATTGTGGAGTTCTCTGATGAACACCTCTCTGCCCATCTGGGGCATGACTACGCGGTTTCCCCACAGTAGGCAATCGGCCTGAATCGAGAGTTCATCCCTGCCCCTTTGAAATGGTTTAAATTCCTCAGGGCATGCCCTGTACGTTGCTGCCCAGTCCCCATTCAGGACACATTTCTTGACTAGAGACAATAGCGGGTCTCTATTTGTCCAGACTTTAATCTGACGGGCTGTCACAGGTGAGACTTCGCTTCCGAAAGCTTCAACAGCCATGACCATCTCAGCAGCATGCTCGGTAGGCCCCTCAGTGGTGGCTAGTGGGAGCCTGCTGAGTGCATCGGCGCAGTTTTCAGTGCCCGGTCTGTGCCGAATTGTGAGGTCATAGGTGGCTAACGTGAGTGCCCACCTCTGTATGCGGACCGATGCGTTTGCATTTATGGCCTTGTTGTCGGCCAAAAGTGACGTTAGGGGTTTGTGATCTGTCTCCAGCTCAAATTCCCTGCCAAACAGGTATTGGTGCATTTTCTTTACCGAATATACATATGCGAGCGCCTCCTTTTCTATCATCTCGTAGACCCTTTCTGCCTGGGACAGACTTCTGGAGGCATAAGCTACCGGCTGTAACTGACCCTTGGCATTGACAGGCTGCAACACACACCCGACACAATAGGACGACGCATCGCACGTTAACACAAGTTTCTTACATGGGTCATATCGCGTTAACAGATTGTTGGAACATAACAAATTGTGTGCTCTATTAAAAGCCCTTTCTTGGCTGTCCCCCCAGACCCATTCGCGACCTTTGTGTAGGAGCACGTGTAGCGGCTCCAGCAGCGTGCTCAATTTGGGAAGAAAGATACCAAATAGTTTGGGAGCCCCAGGAACAAACGCAGCTCCTTCGTGTTACGGGGTCTGGGTGCTCTCTGGATCGCTTCCGTCTTGGACGCAGTAGGGCTCATCCCATCTACTCCTACCCTCATCCCCAGGAATTCTACCTCTGGAGCTAGGAAGATGCACTTCGCCTTTTTCAGTCGCAGCCCTACCCGGTCCAGTCTGCGCAGCACCTCCTCCAGGTTGTGGAGGTGTTCTTCAGTATCGCAACCCGTGATGAGGATGTCGTCCTGAAAAACCAACGTCCCTGGAATCGACTTGAGGAGGCTTTCCATATTTCGTTGGAAGATCGCGGCGGCCGAGCGAATCCCGAACGGACATCTGTTGTACTCAAACAACCCCTTGTGTGTCGTGATGGTGGTCAGCTTCTTCAACTCTCTCGCCAGCTTCTGGGTCATGTAAGCTGAGGTCAGGTCCAATTTTGAAAAAAGTTTGCCACCGGATAGCGTCGCAAAGAGGTCCTCCGCTCTCGGTAGCGGGTACTGGTCTTGGAGTGACACCCGATTGATGGTGGCCTTGTAATCACCATATATCCTGACCGACCCATCCGCCTTGAACACCGGTAAAATCGGGCTCGCCCAGTCACTGAATTCGACTGGCAAAATGATACCTTCCCTCAGCAGGCGGTTCAATTCACCTTCTATCTTTTCCCGCATCACGTATGGCACCGCTCTGGCCTTGTGGTGTCCTGGCCTGGCTTCCGGGTTTATGTGAATCACTACCTTGGCCCCCATGAAAGTGCCAATGCCGGGTTGAAATAATGAGTCAAATTTGTGCAGGATCTGTGAGCATGATACTCGCTCCACAGAGGAAATAGCATTGACATTGCCCAATTTCCAGTTCATGACAGCAAGCCAACTCCTCCCCAGTAGTGCGGGACTGTCCCCCGGGACAACCCAGAGTGGCAACCTGTTCTCCGAATCTTTGTGGGTCGCGATTACCGTGGTGCTGCAAAGCACCGGAATGATCTCCTTGGTGTATGTCCATAGTTGTGCGTCAATCGGTGATAATTTTGGCCCTACTGGCCTTGGACGCCCACAACTTTTCAAACTATTTGATACCCATCAGGGACTGGCTAGCCACCGTGTCTAGCTCCATTGATACTGGGATGCCACTGAGGAGCACTTTCATCATTATCGGTGGCGTCCTGGTGTATGAACTGTATACGTGCTCCACATGAACTCACTGAACTTCAGCTTCCAGCGATTTCCCCCAGCATTCATTTCTGCAATTTCTGTAGGCATTTTGCTCATCTCTGCAAACTCCGGCTGAGTTTGTGCCTCCATGCCTCCAACATGAGCTGTTGTTGGAAACAAAAGGTCCCTTGCTAGTCAATCGTCCCTGACAACCCCTGTGACTGTCCTTGAGTGTGCCATTAACAAGTGTTCATGGCCCCATTACTGGCCACATTGTCCCTTGCAATGGTGTGAATCGCCGTTCAGCTTGCCATTATCTCTGTCGAACTCCCCCTCTGGGTTCGACTACATGTTGGGGCATGCCCGATTGCCCTTGTCTGCCTGGAGAACTGTGTTCTGCTTCAGCAATGTTGATTCTCTGTCCCAACCATTCCTTAACACAGTATCTCTCGTCTATTCTGCTAGCGGCCATGCTCACATGGTTAAAATCCCAATTTCTTGTCGCCATTGATACATCCGTACTCTACAGTATAAATGCACACGAGGCCCATGCTTGATAGAAGGTCAGTCTGTGGCCTGTCCTTTGTTCCTTTGCACTCAAGTGATGAAAGTGGGTGGAGCTTCCCCTTTTATACCTGAAGGTCCAGGTTAGGAGTATCTCCCACAAGTTCACCTCCTAGTGGTCATTTTTCTCACAGTGTACAACTGAGGTCAGATTATATATGGGTTACAATGTTGGTTGAATACATGACAATAAGCACTTAAAATTTTAAACCATTCTCCTAAAATACATTGTGTAAACGAGATAGGGATAAAAGTTCATCACACGGAAAGAGAAAATGAATGATTGAAGCTCGTAAAAGATCCTCTCGGAATGAGTGATCACAATATGGTTGAATTTGTAATATAGATTGAGGGTGAGGAAGTAGTGTCTCAAACGAGCATACTATGCTTAAACAAAGGAGACTACAGTGGGATGAGGGCAGAGTTGGCGGAAGTAGACTGGAAACACAGACTAAATGGTGGCACAATTGAGCAACAGTGGAGGACTTTTAAGGAGCTCTTTCACAGTGCTCAACAAAAATATATTCAAGTGAAAAAGAAGGGCGGTAAGAGAAGGGATAACCAGCCGTGGATAACCAAGGAAATAAAGGAGTGTATCAAATTAAAAACCAATAAGGTGGCCAAGGTTAGTGGGAAAATAGAAGAATGGGAAAATTTTAAACGACAGCAAAGAATGACGAAGCAAGCAATAAAGAAAGGAAAGATAGATTACGAAGGTAAACTTGTGCAAAGCATAAAAAGCAATAGTTAAAGCATTTACTGATATCTAAAACGGAAAAGAGTGACTAAAGTAAATGTTGGTCCCTTAGAAGATGAGAAGGGGGATTTAATAATGGGAAATGTGGAAATGACTGAGAGCTTAAACAATTATTTTGCTTCGGTCTTCACAATGGAAAACACAGAAACCATGCCAGAAATTGCTGGTCACAGGAATGTGGGAAGAAAGGACCTTGAAACAATCACTATCACTAGGGGGGTAGTGCTGGACAGGCTAATGGGACTCAAGGTAGACAAGTCCCCTGGTCCTGTTGAAATGCCAGGGTAGTAAAAGAGATGGCAGAAGTTATAGCAGATGCATTCGTTATAATCTACCAAAATTCTCTGGACTCTGGGGAGGTACCAGCGGATTGGAAAGCAGCTAATGTAACGCCTCTGTTTAACAAAGGCGGCAGACAAAAGGCAGGTAACTATAGGCTGGTTAGTTTAACATCTGAAGTAGGGAAAATGCTTGAAACTATCATGAAGGAAGAAATAGCAGGACATCAAGATAGGAATAGTGCAATCAAGCAGACGCAGCATGGATTCATGAAGGGGAAATCATGTTTAACTAATTTACTGGAATTCTTTGAGGATATAACGAGCATGTTGGATCAAGGTGTCCCGATGGATGTGGTGTATTTAGATTTTCAAAAGGCATTCGATAAGGTACCACACAAAAGGTTACTGCAGAAGATAAAGGTACGCGGAGTCAGTGGAAATATATTAGCATAGAAAGAGAATTGGCTGGCTAACAGAAAGCAGAGAGATGGGATAAATGGGCCCTTTTCAGTTTGGAAATCGGTGGTTCGTGGTGTGTCACAGGGATCGGTGCTGGGACCACAACTGTTTACAATATACATAGATGACCTGGAAGAGGGGAGAGAGTGCAGTGCAACAAAATTTGCAGATGACACAAAGGTTAGTGGGAAAGCAGGTTGTGTAGAGGACACAGAGAGGCTGCAAAGAGATTTAGATAGGTTAAATGAATGGGCTAAGATTTGGCAGATGGAATACAATGTCGGAAAGTGTGAGGTCATCCACCTTGGGAAAAAAAAACAGTAAAAGGGAATATTATTTGAATGGGGAAAAAATTGCAACATGCTGCGGTGCAGAGGGACCTGGCGGTCATTGTGCATGAATTCCAAAAAGTTAGTTTGGAGGTGCAACAGGTAATCAGGAAGGCGAATGGAATGTTGGCCTTCATTGCAAGAGGCATGGAGTACAAAAGCAACTTATAAGGTATTGGTGAGGCCGCACCTGGAGTACTGCATGCAGTTTTGGTCACCTTACTTGAGGAAGGATATACTAGCTTTGGAGGGGCTACCGAGACGATTCACTCGGCTGATTCCGGAGATGAGGGGGTTACCTTATGATGATAGATTGAGTAGACTGGGTCTTTACTCGTTGGAGTCCAGAAGGATCTTGTAGAAACATTTAAAATATTGAAAGGGCTAACAAGATAGATGCAGAGAGATTGTTTCCACTGGTCGGGGAGACTAGAACGAGGGGGCACAGACTCAAAATACGGGGGAGCCAATTTAAAAAAACGAGTTGAGAAAGAAATCGTTCTCCCAGAGGATTGTGAATCTGTGGAATTCTCTGCCCAAGGAAGCAGTTGAGGCTAGCGCATTGAATGTATTCCAGTCACAGATAGATAGATTTTTAAACAATAAGGGAATTAAGGGTTATGAGGAGCGGGCGGATAAGTGGAGCTGAGTCCACGGCCAGATCAGCCATGATCTTGTTGAATGGCGGAGCAGGCTCGAGGGCTCGATGGCCGATTCCTGTTCCTAATTCTTCTGTTCTTATGTTCTTATGTACCACTATCCCTCAGTAACCATATTATCATTTCTTTAATTCTGCAAAAGAAAGTTATCGGTTAATTGAACATGATTAAATGATTTCATTTTTTCACATTTGCTGCATGTTGACATTTATATCGGGCTATTAGTTTGAAAACTGTGTTGTAAATATTATCTCCCTGACCAAGAATCGAACTTGTGTTGCGGTGGTACAAGGGGTGGATTCAGTGAATCATTTGAATGTGATCTCAAGTGGCGTGAATTTCAGATCACGTTTACTGTCGGCACCTTTAATAATGGCTCCACCAGGCAGGGTATGATACTTAAACTGTGTCGACGTGTACTCCTTGATTTGAAGCTCCTCGATTGAGGACACCAAGCTGTGAGC
Source organism: Pristiophorus japonicus (assembly GCF_044704955.1). Taxonomy (NCBI): domain Eukaryota; kingdom Metazoa; phylum Chordata; class Chondrichthyes; family Pristiophoridae; genus Pristiophorus; species Pristiophorus japonicus. The sequence continues at coordinate 3,698,359 of NW_027254488.1, forward strand.
TCCTTTATATACTGGGTTGCAGGTAACCTTTCGGTCTCAAGCAGCAGCATCCTCTGGTGTAGATCAGGTGTGTACAGTGTAAGAGTACATTCAGTGTTGCATAGCAGTGTTACAGACATCACACAGTAAACAGGCATGTGTACACAACAGTTACAATCTGTTTCGGTGTGAATCAAGTGAACTGAAAATGACAATAATGTCATTAACTATAAAGATGCAGCAATAAAAAGGTATATCGGTCCCTGGTTGTCGAGTGGTCAGGAGTCTATGCTCTCAACGTTGTGTCCTGGGTTCAATTCCCACCCTCGGAAGTTATACTTTTAGTTCAAAACCTTATAAAAAAAAAGAGATCATTTATTTTACAGATCTATATGCAAATCATGTCGAAAAAATAAGAATCATTGACTTGAACATTATTAATTAATACATAAATTATGTTGTAAATCTTTTACCATTTATTTTGCCATGAGCATGTGAGGAACTTTTATTCCGATCTCATTGGGTTTAATTGTGGTACAAATGACGAACCGAGGGCTGCGTTCAGGAAAGGTTTACGTAGTGTAGCCCTTATCATGTTCACCTCCCACATGAAATGTCCCTGGTTTGAGCCTGGGCGCTTGCTTTATTTTAGAATATATTTACTATGAAATACATTGAACAAAAGTAGCCCCAGGTTCCGTGTCTGATGAGCAATGAACATTTTAAACCAATCTCCTAAAATACAGGGTGAGTAAAGTCAGATTTATGGATTGAGTCGGCACAACTAGAGCTTTCTGATCCAGAAGATTCGGGGGGGTGCGTTAATTTGGGAGTTTGACGACTTTGAAAGGAACATTTTTGACTTGTGCAGCTTCGGTCAGAGAAATGTTTGTGAAAAGATTTTTTCACAGAAAGGGACTCAGAATTACACCTTCTGGCTTAACACTTCTCTCTGGGCACTAAGTTTAGCAGTGGTTTCTGTAGTGTAGCGGTCATTGCGTTTGCCTCAGACACAAAAGGTCCCAGGTTCGAGCCAGGGCAAAAACATTACTTTTGAATATAATTGCTGTGAAATAAATTGAAAAAAGTACCCCACTTCCTTGTCTTCTGAGCAATAAACATTTTAAACCAATTTCAAAAATTCAGAGTGTGTTAAGTCAGATAGGGTGTAAAATATCGTCTATGATGAAAGCTCCTGAAATTATTACAGTTCAGTTATTGAAGTATTGACTGTAAGTCTGCAAAACAATTCGGGTGGGAATATTAGCCCAAAAATTCTGGTTGGAGGCTTCCCGCGGACAATTCCTTTCCGATCGGTGATGTTTTAATCACCCCGCCTCCCACAGAGTTTAATTAATTGCATGTAATTATTTGAAAAAGTTTGAATTAAAAAGTTACTTTCCGAACTCGGGCTCCCTCTGTGAATGCCTAACCACTAAACGAGCAGGATACGCATTAAATAATATAATTACAGACGTAATATTTTCTTTGCTGTTTCACAATAACCAGACCTATGCTCCAAAATCTGTCTCACCGTTTCCCCGGTGTCAGTCAGAGAAGCACATGGGACTGAATCAGTGAATTTGCTTTTTCGTCCTGTCTTCTGAAGCACCGCACAGTCCCACTCCGACAGTCAATGAGCTGTTGGGACGTTAGTGTATCCAGGCTGTGGGTGGCCACCCCGAGCGCAGCAGAGGGGTTTCTGCATGAGTTCTGGTTGGGGACAGTATTTCCCCTTCTCTCTTCCTCTTGTCTGTATACCTCTGCTTTGTTTTCTGTATTTATTCCCCGGCCTCATTTTACGTGTTTAATGGGGAAGAAAAGATGAAGTGTGCGACACTCTGGAACAATTTCTCTCACTCAAATGTATCTATTTAGTGAAGTGAAATAAATAGTAATTAAAGAATAAGGGAGAAGCCACTGTCGCCCTTTTGACAGGAGAATAAACTCGCCCATGGCTGTTCATCCACAGCAAGTTTAAACATAATCTTCCTGCACGGGATCATTTTGCGTGTAAAGCAAATGTGATAACGGCTCCACTGCGGAAACCGCTCTGACCAGAAGTACAGCAGAGGGCAGCGGACCAGTGATTGCCTTCGGTGCTGATCGGGAATGTGTTGGCTCACCTTAAACAACTTCTGTCCCTCACTCACAGCTGTCAATCCTTCTCCTCCGCTGCCCTTTACACAAACATGTCACTGATCCCCACCCACCACCCCACATCCCCATCGTGTTATCTTCCATGTTTGCACAGTGGGGCCGCGGAGGCACCTACTCTCTCCCCGCGGTTAGTAACTCAGTCAGTCTTAAAATTAAAGGGGAACAAGTGTCCCGCAAAGGGCAGGGGAAGGAAGAGAGTCTGTAACCTGGGTTTAATTGTTTGTCAAAGGCTACCCGTCCTGTTGTGTATCTCTAGCAGTTTCCTACTTTCACAGGTGGATATACCGGGGCTGGACCATGCTCCCAAAATACAATGAGGTCGGGATAAAAGTTCCTCACATCCTCAGGGCAAAATAAATGATTGAAGTTCTACAATGGATTAATTAATGATGTTTAAATCAATGAATCTTTTTTACCACATTAGATGCATGCAACTCTTTCTTATAAGGTTTTAATTTTGATGGAAGTGCAATTTCCCTGGCCGGAAATCGACCAAGGGCCGCGGTGGTGAGAGCGCCGAATCCTAATCACTGGACCACCAGGGAACGCTGCATTGCTGCATCGCTGCATCGTAATGCTTGGTGTCATTATTGTCCTTTTCAATCCACTTGTTTCACACCGAAACACATCGTAATCTTGATCTGAATTTAACGCCACGTGATTCTTTGAAATCACCTTTAAATGATTGGGTAAAACCACTCCTTATACCACCGAAAAACAGCTTCGATTCCAGGTCAGGGCGGTAACTTCTGTAACAGCTTTTTTCAATTCAAAAAATAAGAATTCATTTAATCACCGTTAAATAACCGATAACCTTTTTCAGGATGAAATAAATAATAATATAGTTACTGAGGGACAGTAGTAGCTTTAATCATTCATTTTCTCTTTGCATGTGATGAATTTTTATCCCTATCTCATTTACATGCTGTATGAGAAATTGTAAGTGTTTATGACTCAGTTGTAAAACCATTGATTTTGTGTGTGTCTATTCTTGATAGGTGGAGCACTTGAGACAGAAGTTCCAGTTCGATATATGTATCAATAGAATCAATTTTCACCAGTTCCTTTAAACACAATACCATAATTTATTTTGATTGGACTGGATGGAGGAATATGATCCATGTAAAAAAAGTTTTTATCATTTTACTTGTGCTGAATGCTCATAAAAGTATTGGAGTGGGAACTCACTGGATAACAGCAAAGCTTGCAATGATTGCGGAATATATTCGTGCAGCCAAAATGCACAATGACAACCCGGAACTGTGCGGCACCGAATCCTCGGGGAAAAACAATAAAAGGCTTCGCCCGGAGATGGGTTTGGATTACCCACCTTTCAGTTACCAGCCGAATGCGCTAAACCATTGCGCCACAGATACACACTGCAAGACATGCAAAACCAGGGTGTCAGTCAGTTGAAGCTTCAGATTGCTCCGACCGGGATGGAACTGATCCACTCTCAGTTGTACTTTTCCCAACTAAATGATGGGACATTCATTGTGGATGTGTGGAAGCAGTCTGGTCCCGCACACTGCAAACACTTCCATGTCACCACCAACCAGCTCTCCCACAACCGGTGTGATCTACTTTCCAGCCTTCCAGTGCCTTGTCTGTGACGAAGTATGTTTCAAAAGTTTTGGCATAGTTGGTACAATGGTGTAATGGTGAGCCCTCTTGACTTTAATCTAGTGATCTGAGTTCAAATCTCAGTAAAACCTAAATTCTTGTTGTCCCAGCTGCTGAAAATTTGGGACAAACAAGTGAAAGACACCTGGTGCTGGTGGGCAGTTTTGTTGCCTTTTTCATTGATGCTTGATCTACAAGTCTAGATGTCAATTTGTGTGCTCAACCATCAGTTATCTGCTACAAATCAGCGGAGGACAAATCACTTTGTTGTCTAATGCTGCCTTTGCCTGCACAATGTGTGCTGAGATTATCTGTGCAATATGCATTCCGCAGGATGAATAAAAGCAACGTTTTTTGAAATGCAGGCACTGCATGTTTTGCACTCGACAAAACGTTGCATTTTCTTTTCATTAATTTTACATTAATGCATTGCAATGCCAACGCACTTTTTACGTGGCAAGATCGAGAATTAGCAGAGCAGAATGAAGAGATCGCAAAGTTTCTGTTTAAAGAATGAACTCACGAGAATATTTTGTGGATTTTATTTTTCTGACGCTATTTTCCCTGTGCTGGGGACACCCTGCGCAGATATGTGAAAAAGCTGGTTTTGTTAAAACTCCAGAGACCGCATGGCAGTGAGCTGGGACAACAGACCTGTCAGTCATCCATTGACAAAAGAGCTGTCAGCCAGGAAGGGGGGCCACTGACAAAGCCACTCTAATTTGTAAAAGCACTTCTCACCTCCATCTCAGAAGGAGACACAGAACAATGAACACACCAGCCTGGCCAGCCAAGGAGGAGCTGGGTCTTTCCCAACACAAAGGCTCAGAGAGATGCCCAGACAATGCATGGGTGGGATGGCCCATCACTGACTAAGTACCCGTGCTTAGAAACAAAGGTGTTTTAAAAATTGGCGGGAAAGATAGGGGTAGCAAGACACCCAGAAAGACAGTGTCCTTTGCACTTTATTTTTAGCTTGGAGCTTGGTGTGAAGCTTGGAGCTTGCAGCTTGTAACTTATGTCGAGAGAGAGCCCCCTCTCCCTCTTGCTCTCGCTCCACCGTTCGATGTACCAGAGGAAGGGGCCGCAGTACTGCAGAAGAAGCCACCGAGACTGAAGACCAGGCAGTGACTTCCCACAGCTGAGCTGAGCAAGGAAACGGGCTGCGTGTGGTGGTGAACATGGTCGCGAGTGTCCCAAGCCAGTAACCAGATATCCCAGGCCAGCTGGGTAAGGGCTCAGGGTTTTCTCAGAAGTGAAGCTTTTCAGGCCTATTCTGGGGAGGGTAATTCATTGGTAGGGGTGGGGTTAGAATCCACCAGGGAATTACTGCGTGTTACTAGATTCATTTCTGTACTGTATGTTTGTTGATTGTAACCAGGATTTTATTCTCCACAGAGACATTTCGTTTAGCAGTGCATGTTTTAGCCAGTGTATGTTACACCAAATAAATATACTATGATTTATCACCGAAGCATCCCTTTCCGTGACTCATTTAATTTACACTCTGAATAATAATTCCCGGATCTAGAACTTTCGTAAGGTGGGGGCGATTCAAACCGTCCATCTGGCAATTGGGCGAGGATCACAAACACTTACAATATTTACGAAAGGATATACTTGCTTTGGAGGCAGTTCAGAGAAGGTTCACTGGGTTGACTCCGGAGATGAGTGGTTGACTTATGAGAAAATGGTGAGTAGGTGGGGCCTCTACTCATTGGAATTCAGAAGAATGAGAGGTGATCTTATCGAAATGTATAAGGTAATGAGGGAGCTTGATAAGGTGGATGCAGAGAGGATGGTTCCACTGATAGGGAAGACTAGAACTAGGGGGCATCATCTCAGAATAAAGGGCCGCCCATTTAAATCTGTGATGAGGAGGAATTTCTTCTCTCAGTGGGTTGTAAATCTGCCGAACTCACTGCCTCAGAGAGCTGAGAAAGCCATGACATTAAATAAATTTAAGACAGAGATAGCTACTTAACTGATAAGGGAATAAGGCTTATGGGGAAGTGGCAGGGATGTGTCCATGATCGGATCAGCCATGATCATATTAAATGGCGGAGCATGCTCGAGGGGCCATATGGCCTACTACTGCTCCTAGTTCTTAAGTTCTTATGTTCTGAATAGCGACACACACAAAAATGCTTTGATCATGGTTACACCTTATCTTCACGTCTGTCAAACAGTTGGCTAGTTGGTCTCGGGCTATGATTCTCCCTTCGGAGTTGTTCATTGAAATTTACGAGGGATCCCAGAGGAGCCCTGATATTGCTCGCAAATTTTGAAATTGCATCGAACTTTTGCAAAGAAGGACTTCCATTTCTGCAGTGCCTTTCAGGAACTCATGTCACCCCAAAGCGCTTTAAGGCCGTTGAGTTATGTTTGAAGAGTTGTAGTTTGGCAAAAGATGTACCCAGATCACCAAACATGAACCTCAAATCTTTGCAAAGGAGCTTGGTGCAAATAATCAGGCGTCTCAGGGACTTGGACTTTCTTTGAATAAGTTCTGCTTGTTCCCGCATTCAAGCTTGAAACAACAACTGGGCTTCCATCTCACGGGAGGTTTGGGGTTGATGTGTGTCGCTTTCAATCTTTGAAATTTCACCAAGCAAAGAAACGGTGACTCCAACTGTCCCTGTTAGCATTTAGTTCCAGTTTAATCACAGGAATATCCACAGTCAGGAGCTGAAAAGGAATTCAAACCTAACACCGGCTTCGGGACAATCAGAATTCTTTGTCACAGACAAGGCACTGGAAGGCTGGAAGGTCGATCACACCGGTTGCGGGAGAGCTGGTTGGCGGTGACATGTAAGTGTCTGCAGTGTGCGGGACCAGACTGTTTCCACGCATCCACAATGAATGTCCCTCTATTTATTTGTGAAAAGTACCACTGAGAGTGGACAAGTTCCATCCCGGTCAGAGCAATCTGAAGCTTTAAATGTCTGACAACCTGGTTTGGGATGCCTTGAACCTTATACTTCCATCAGTCTCTGTGGCGCAATGGGTTAGCGCGTTCGGCTGTTAACCGAAAGGTTGGTGGTTCGAGCCCACCCAGGGACGAAGTGTTTAACTGTTTTTCCCCGAGTATTCGGTGCCGCACAGTCCCAGGTTGTCATTGTGCGTTTTGGCTGCACGAATCTATTCCGCAAATGTTGCCAGCTGTGCTATTATCCAATTAGTTCCCACTCCAATATTTTATGAGCATTCAGTTCAAGTAAAACGATAACAATTTTTTACATGGATCATGTTCCTCCATACAGCCCACTCGAAATAAATTATGTTATTGGGTTTGAAGAAACTGGTGGAAATTGATTCTATTGATACATAGAAAGAACTGGAACTACGGTCTCAAGTGCTCCTCCTATCAAGAATCGGCACACACACAATCAATGGTTTTACAACTGAGTCATAAACACTTACAATTTTAAACCATTCTCATACAGCGTGTAAATGAGATAGGGATAAAAGTTCATCACATGTAAAGAGAAAATGAATGATTGAGGATACCACTGTTCCTCAGTAATTATATTATTATTTATTTCATTCTGAAGAAGGTTATCGGCTAATTAACGGTGATTAAAAGAATTCTTACTTTTGCACGTTGGCTGCATGTCGTCAATTTTATAAGATTTTGAATTTAAAAATGGTGTTATAAAATTTATCGCCGAGACCTGGAATCAAAGCTGTTTTTCGGTGGCATAAGGAGTGGTTTTACCCAATCATTTAAAGATGATTTCAAAGAATCACGTGGCGTTAAATTCACATCATGGTTACGATTTGTTTCGGTGTGAAACAAGTGGATTAAAAAGGACACTAATGTTAAATACAGAGTAAAGCTACCACTACACAGTCACATCAAAGCCTCCCAGGGCAGGTGCAGTACGCGTTAGACACAGAGTAAAGCTTCCTCTCCATTGTCCCATCAATCTCTCCCAGGACAGATCCAGCACGGGGTTAGATACAGAGTAAAGCTCCCTCTACACTGTCCCATCAATCTCTCCCAGGGCTTATACAGCACGGGGTTAGATACAGAGTAAAGCTCCCTCTACACTGTCCCATCAATCTCTCCCAGGGCAGGTACAGCACGGGGTTAGATACAGAGTAAAGCTCCCTCTACACTTTCCCATCAATCTCTCCCAGGGCTGGTACAGCACGGGTTATGTTAGCACAAATCTTTTTCTGGAAGATTCACTCGACATTCGGGGTCGGTTCCAATCCCAAAATGGCCTTTATTGCACAGGCGGGGAGAGAGCCTCTGGTCCAACTCCAGACATTCCACTCCACCGAACAAAGACATTCATCGATATTTATATGTTTTACAACAGTTCATTACAATTACTTAGCCCATGTCAGCTGGACACAATCCAATCATAAGGACTATAAATTACAAATCGATTCCACTGGGACAATGGAATTGGCCCCCAGGCACCAGGTGACTGTGTGATCACCTCATGTTTTAGCTGCGGCTTATTCATGGCCTCGTGAGATTCTCCAGATCCCCTTATCTCTACTGTCCTTGGGATCTGTCTGCACCTAACCTCATTATCCTTACACAGTCACAGGAATTTCTTTGTTCAGTATTCTGCTGGGACATCTTGTCTGTGGTTTGTTGATTAAGGACGTTCTGCTGAGCTCGCTCTTTCCAGTGTTCCTGTACACGGAACTGCAGTGTCATCAGCTGCCCAAAAATGTATTCAAGCTAACTGTTAGCTGAATTCCCCTAGTGCTTTGCAGAATCCCTGGCAGCCATTTTGTATCTGGTTACCATTTTACACATACATATATGCAGACATATATTCAGCTGGTGCCTTTGCCTTTGCCCTACAACAATCCCCCCTTTCGGTAATGGACTAATCCTAGTCTCCTTTAACCGACAACATAATTTGTTACTCGACTTATATTTTTATGTACCACCCGGTACTTCCTGTCACAACGTGCTGGCCAGTCACGTGGTTCAGAAGTCCCAGTTGCTTAGATCAAATTGATATAGTTCAGATTCCCCTGTCCCTCTGCTGGACAAGTCACTTTATTTACTTGAGTCCTTGTTCTGATACTCCTTTGTCGTGCATAATGCCTGCAGGATCGACAGGCCATGACTCTCCATGTTAGTGCTAAGACCAGCTGTATCCCTACCAGTATGTGTGATATTATTCCAATCCAGGGGTGGATGTTTACGTTCATGCCCCAGTCCCAGACCCTCCTCCACCAACTCTGGTTTTGTAACTCTTGGTCAGTATCCTTCTCCAGTATTTCAATCTTTGTCTGTAGTTGGTGGTAGAGTCTGACACACTGGCCTACTCTGAGTCTTAGTCCCCTTAATACTGCAACTAAATGTGGGATAGGGGCCTGCTCTGGCTCGTCATAATCCTGCAGGTGATCGTGGAGCTGATCGATGGTGTTAATGATTTTGGGCCTCGGTGTCTAACCTGGATAATGCGGGCTTGTCCTATTGTGAGGTCGTAGGGCTGTGAAGCAAAAGTTTGGTTGCGAGATCTGGCATTGTAAGCCATTGTACCAATATGAATGTGCCGTGGTAGAGACACAGTATTTCCCTTTGCCCCCGTAACCTGTTCTTGCAAAATGTGTGGGAGCAGGTACTATTTCCAATACACATCCATCGGTTGGATTAAATCCACATTCGACTAGTTCTCCCTGTCCCACCGGGTGAGGGCACACCGTAATGTCACCCGTCTGCTTGCATCCCGTCAGGGAGATCCCATAGAGTGTGTTGTCTCTGCGGACAGCAGGGGCTGCGGTCAGATAGTAATGGAGGGAGGTGTTTTCCCGTATGATCCCGATATTCTACAGTTGATAAAGCGGAAACGGTCCTGAATCTTGTGTGACTATAGGTATCATCAGGGCTATTCCCACTCCGGCAGCTTTGCTCATTCGGCAGTTTGGGATCACTGGGCATACTCGGGTTAGTCCCTTCAGAGTGCAATTACCCAGTGTTCACTTCAGTTTGGCCAACTGAGCCAGATGTGGGCTGTCTATCCAGTCTGGCAACTCCCCCCTTTGGATATGATCGAGGTTGTGCCGTATCTGTCCCACCATCCATAGGCCATAAGCGTGACAGAGTTGTCCTTGTCTCAGTTTTGCGGTATCTTCTCTCTCTCTGTCGAAAAGGTGATTGATTGTTTTTGCCTGAGCTTCCAGGACCGAGAGGCCATCCAATTGGATTTCGGCACCCTCTCTTCCAAGTTCGGTTTGACCTTCCTGAGTCAGCTCTGCCCGTTCTAATAATCCCTTCATCACCCCTTTAAGCTGCTCCACCCTTCATTTAGCCTTTGTATGTCCAGTGAGTTTACTATGGAGGTTCCGGCATTAAAACCGGTCGCAACATCATTAACTATTTCCCTCTTAGTCCTATAAACTGGCTCCTGTCCTCGGAATCTACTGGCACCCATGGTATCGGCAGCCTGCTGCATTCCAACTTTACTTAATACATTATACATATTTCTTGCCTGTTCTGTACAATATTCCGGCATCTGTATACCTGAGATATTGATCAGGACAGGCAAAATTTCATGCTTAACATTATCAGACAATAGTTCACCCTCGTTGGACAGCACAATCCCATTTTCCGGTCCCCTTGTAATTGTTGGACATGGCAATTCCATGGGCAGTGTGGTGGTTCTTATGGGGCGCGGTGTCGGAGGGGGTGTGAAGCATACATACAACGATATTGCGGCAGCCTCTACCTCCTCATAGTATCCACACAGCCCCACCCCCTCTTTGTGGGTGACTAACGGTTGTGGCAGGGCAGGAGGCATGCAAATTATTCCAAAGGTGCATTCATCGGGCCCCCCCGGCCTCCCTTCATCTAATGCAACTGCTTCTTGTACCCGTGGAGCATCGCACACATACTCTATTCTTATCCGGATTCATTTGCAGCCACGCGTTAAAATAAGTTCTGTCCTTGCTCCAGTCCTTGACTGCTGGAATGCATATTTCGTCAGTCAAAGTAAACAAAACCCCATAGTTGATGCAGTTGTGTCTTGTGGACTACATCGACCCACCGTGGGATACATTGGCTCGAATGCCACAGGTGATGGTGCTTTGGCTGCACACTGCACTATCCGTCTGGTCCTGTTTTTTAAAATCTCTTCCAGCTTATTTATCTTCGCTTTTAACTCTTGACCAGCTAGTTCTGTTTTATTTTTATTCTGACTATCCCACCATTTCCACTCTCTGTCAGGTGAGTCTTCTTTATTTTAGTAAGAAATTCAAATTAGTAAGGTCCAGTGTAAAACAGCTGTCAATGGAAAGGGTTAACTCCTTTACAGGTTTGTAAGAAGGCCTTGATGTCATTACGTGACTTCGCGTAATCATCCAAATCTTTGTGCCTTCAAAACTTGCTTAGAAATTAGGAATCCGTTAAAACAGCAGAAATCATTCGTAAGGTGGTCACAATAAAAATCTTCTCATCGGGAAAGACAGCATTTTAGATTAAACTCCAATTTTTTTGCTTAACATCAAATTCAAGTACTTGCCAAAGATTTTTGTTGAAATAAGAACACACATTTTTAATAGCTATTTTGTTTACTGAAATCCAATGTTCACACAAGCTGTTAACATGCCAACATTTCGGGGTTTTTTTTAACAGTCCCGTTCAATGGGCAAATCTTGTGTTTTATTTCTCTCTCTGCTGAGTTCGCATAGCTTAGATCTTTTCTCCTTGTTATTTTCAAAACCTCCTGCTTGTTTAGACTGTTCGGGACTTTTCTTGATTAATAACGTCTATTCTGGAAATCTTTTCAAACTGCAGTGAAACTTTCTCGTAAGTTAAAATCATTATCAATGGAGAGAGTCTTTTACCTCCTCCAATTTTTTTTTCCTTTTCCCAATTAAACCAATATCTTTTTCACAGCCAATATCAACTAGTATTTAATAAGTTATAGAAATATAGAAACATAGAAAAATAGGTGCAGCAGTAGGCCATTCGGCCCTTCTAGTCTGCACTGCCATTCAATGAGTTCATGGCTGAACATGCAACTTCAGTACCCCCTTCCTGCTTTCTCGCCATACCCCTTGAACCCCCTAGTAGTAAGGACTTCATCTAACTCCTTTTTGAATATATTTAGTGAATTCGCCTCAACAACTTTCTGTGGTAGACAATTCCACAGGTTCACCACTCTCTGGGTGAAGAAGTTTCTCCTCATCTCGGTCCTAAATGGCTTACCCCTTATCCTTAGACTGTGACCCCTGGTTCTGGACTTCCCCAACATTGGGAACATTCTTCCTGCATCTAACCTGTCTAAACCCGTCAGAATTGTAAACGTTTCTATGAGGTCCCCTCTCATTCTTCTGAACTCCAGTGAATACAAGCCCAGTTGATCCAGTCTTTCTTGATAGGTCAGTCCCGCCATCCCGGGAATCAGTCTGGTGAACCTTCGCTGCACTCCCTCAATAGCAAGAATGTCCTTCCTCAAGTTAGGAGATCAAAACTGTACACAATACTCCAGGTGTGGCCTCACCAAGGCGCTGTACAACTGCAGCAACACCTCCCTGCCCCTGTACTCAAATCCCCTCGCTATGAAGGCCAACATTCCATTTGCTTTCTTAACCACCTGCTGTACCTGCATGCCAACCTTCAATGACTGATGTACCATGACACCCAGGTCTCGTTGCACCTCTCCTGTTCCTAATCTGTCACCATTCAGATAATAGTCTGTCTCTGTTTTTACCAACAAAGTGGATAACCTCACATTTATCCTCATTATACTTCATCTGCCATGCATTTGCCCACTCACCTAACCTATCCAAGTCACTCTGCAGCCTCATAGCATCCTCCTCGCAGCTCACACTGCCACCCAACTTAGTGTCATCCGCAAATTTGGAGATACTACATTTAATCCCCTCGTCTAAATCATTAATGTATAGTGTAAACAGCTGGGGCCCCAGCACAGAACCTTGCGGTACCCCACTAGTCACTGCCTGCCATTCTGAAAAGTGCCTGTTTACTCCTACTCTTTGCTTCCTGTCTGACAACCAGTTCTCAATTCATGTCAGCACACTACACCCAATCCCATGTGCTTTAACTTTGCACATTAATCTCTTGTGTGGGACCTTGTCGAAAGCCTTCTGAAAGTCCAAATATACCACATTAACTTGTTCTCCCTTGTACACTCTACTGGAAACATCCTCAAAAAATTCCAGAAGATTTGTCAAACATGATTTCCCTTTCACAAATCCATGCTGACTTGGACCTATCATGTCACCTCTTTCCAAATGCGCTGCTATGACATCCTTAATAATTGATTCCATCATTTTACCCACTACTGAGGTCAGGCTGACCGGTCGATAATTCCCTGTTTTTTCTCTCCCTCCTTTTTTAAAAAGTGGGTTTACATTGGCTACACTCCACTCGATAGGGATTGATCCAGAGTCAATGGAATGTTGGAAAATGACTGTCAATGCATCCGCTATTTCCAAGGCCACCTCCTTAAGTACTCTGGGATGCAGTCCATCAGGCCCTGGGGATTTATGGGCCTTCAATTCCATCAATTTCCCCAACACAATTTCCCGACTAATAAGGATTTCCCTCAGTTCCTCCTCCTTACTAGACCCTCTGACCCCTTTTATTTCTTTTTCCATCGCAAACACTTTTTTTTTCAGCACTTATTTAGTACGTTACGTCTTTTTTTCCAAACCTTTTAGTTTTATTTTTTAAAAGAGATCAGATTTAACTTTTTGTTTTAAATGTATTGCATTTTGTTGTGCCTTTTCTTTACCAGTGGTACTTGAAACCTTCACAACAAAATTAACTCTTCACTGTTCCCAACCTAATTTCTGCTCCCCTTTTTCGAATTTGTATTTATTTTTGAATTACAAAATGTCAAATATGGTATTACTGGATTTTTTTGCCTAACTTCCGTTTTAGAAGCTGATCAAAAACTCTAATATTTTGCTAAGTAACTTCAATTTTGTGGTCCTATATCTCATAAATTACATCTTTATTAAGCTTCAGTTCCTGACGCAGTATGTGTACTTTTATTAAAAAGGCGTCCAAACCCAAGATTTTCCTATACAACCAAAATGTTTATCAATGAGAATCACCTGAAATATCTCAAAATCACAATTCAAGTATTGTACTGCCAATCTGTAATTTAAAAATCTCTTTCCTGAGCTAAAAGCTTTTGCGTCAAGGTTTTACACAAAGGAAAAATGGGAGCGTACTTCCCCAGCCTGCAGCCTCCAGAGACACAGGCTTTTTTTAAAGACATTACAGCTTCCATTCTCCATTCTTTATCTCATTCCTACACAGACGTTCACAAAAGTCTCTTTTCATTCAGCAAAGTTTATTGTTTGGCTGGCTCTATTCTTGGATCCATACTTCACTTAAGATCATCACTATCAGGTTTTTTTTATTTCTTACATATTGATGAACCTCCTCTGTTAATTTTATGTGGGCTTGAAGAATCAAGACCACGGCTTTCTCATCTTTATCTTTCCTTTCCTTCTCCCACCATTCCCGTTGATTTGCTGGCGGGTCCTGGGGGTTCCATCCTGACTTAATCATCTTCTCAATTAGTTTCTTTTGTTTTTCCGCCAGGTGGCGGGTAAGGGACCCTTCTAGTCCCCACTCGAGATTACCTGATTTATTGGCCATTCCTGGGTAGGACTAGAACCGTTAGGAATCGACTCTCAGAGGTCCACTTTCTTCCTAGTGTAACTTGTAGCAGACCGTCTCCTGGCTACTGTTAGGTCACAAGTTCTGCAATTACACAAACTTATACAATTCTTAACACGCATTTAAGCAATTCCCGCAGTGCCCCACGCCTCCTTAAAGATTACCTACCACCGTTTTGTCTGTCGGTTCGACCCTGTTCACAGGTTTGGTTTCCTTTGGTCGCTGTGCACCGCCTGGTCTCCGGGGTATATTTTCAAATCACACGACTGGGTCCAGGAGATGTCGCTCGGTATCATGATCCCACGGTCTAAGTGCGTTCCCTACGCCTACTTAGTTCCTGGCCGTCACGTGGGACAAAAGTCCTCTTAATTCAGGCTCAGGCTAGGCGTTTGAGATATTAGACCATCTCCTCGTGTCGGTCAACCGGCCTCCACCTTCCGCACCCTTTATAATTAAAATTTTTTGATACTCACCCAGGTTTTCCAAGGACGTCCAGCGACTCCGCGAAATCCTGTTCATGACGCCACTGTAAACGCAAATGTTTTCATGGAAGAATCACTCGACACTCGGGGTCGGTTCCAATGCAAAAATGGCCTTTATTACGCCGGCAAGGAGAGAGCCTCTGGTCCAACTCCAGGCACTCTACTCCGCCGAACAAAAAAATTCATCGATATTTATATGTTTTACAATCATTCATTACAGTTACTCAGCCCACTTTGGCTGGACATAATCCAATCATAATGATTATAGATTACATATAGGTTTAAATGGGCCAATAGAATTAACCCCGGTACATCAAGGGGCTGCATGATCAGTTCATGACAGTTGGGGGCTGATTCATATCCGTGTGATGTTTTCCAGACCTCCCTTATCTTCGTTAATCATTTGTTCCACCGGTGCCTAGCTCCTTATCTCTGTGGTTGCTAGGCACCCCATCTGGGGGTCATTGACTTGACGACATTCCGTAATAGGTACTGCAGTGTTCTGTATACTATCTTGCCTCAAGTTGTTGATTCAAGACATTCCTGGTACCAGGCTCTGCAGGGTCAGCGCTCAGTTAGCAGTTTTAGCTAACTTGGCTTACCGAGTCCCCATCATGCTTTGCTAAGCCCCCTGGCAGCCATTTTATATTTGGCTAACATTTTAAACATACATACATTTATATATTCAGCAGGTGCCTTTGCCTTCCTACAACAGTGTCTTTCAATTTGTTTATTTACCCTTTTTACCTGCATGTTTCCTCTCTCTTTCAAACTCAGTTTCTTTATTTTTGCTTTATAATTCCAGCATTACTTCCATCCCTACTGAATCTATTCTCAGGTTCCCATCCCGCTGCCAAACTAGTTTAAACCCTCCCCAACAGCACGAGCAAACCACCCCGCGAGGATATTGGTCCCGGCTCTGTTTAGGTGCAAACAGTCCGGCTTGTACAGGTCCCACCTCGCCCAGAAGTGGTGCCGATGCCTCAGGAAACTAAAGCCCTCCTGCCTGCACCATCTCTCCAGCCACGTATTCACCTGCTCTATCCTCCTATTTCTGTACTCACTCGCTCGTGGCACCGAGTGTAATCCGGAGATTACTACCTTTGAGGTCCTGCTTTTTAATCTCTCTCCTAGCTCCCTAAACTCTGTCTGTAGATGGTACAGACTGCAGCCATGGTGTGCCGGTGGTGGAGGGAGTGAATGTTGGAGGTGGTGGATGGGGTGCCCATTAAGCGGGCTGCTTTTTCCTGGATGGTGTCGAGCTTCTCGAGTGTTGGAAGCGTACTCATCCAGGCAAGTGGAAAGTATTCCATCAGACTCCTGACTTGTGCCTTGTAGATGGTGGAAAGACTTTGGGGAGTCAGGAGTTGAGACACTCACCGCAGAATACCCAGCCTCTGACCTGCTCTTGTTGCCACAGTATTTATGTGGCTGGTCCAGTTAAGTTTCTGGTCAATGGTGACCCCCAGGATGTTGATGGTGGGGGATTCGGCGATGATAATGCCGTTGATAGCCGGGCCTGCTTAAGTTGCATATTCCTGTCGCTGATTGCTGCCAGGTGACGGTTGGCTCCGCCCCGTGGGTTTAATTCAAGCTTCAAACCACGAAATCAGTTCTCCTGAATTCCAAGGTGTGCACAGAAATCAACCATCAAATGCCCTGTCATTAACCACAGGGGTTCCGGCAATTTTCTGATCACAAAGCGCTTTCTGTCCTTGTCTTTGTCCAGAAAATTGCAGATGTGGAAATTCGGGAGTTTAATGACTTTGAAAAGAGAACATTGTTGTTTGGTGCAGTTGCGGTCAGAGAAATGTTTGTGAAAGGAACTTTTTGCAGAGAGAGGGATTGAGCATTTCAGCTTGTTGCTGAACACTTCTATCTGGGCACTGAGCTAAGCAGCAGCTTGCAAAGTTCAGTGGTGATCACGTTCGCCTCACATGTGAAAGGTCCGCAGCTCGATCACGGACAGAAACATTGTTGTTGAAACAAAAACATGTCTGCAATAAAATTGAACAAAAGCATTCCAGGGTACATTGACGCATGATGCAAACTACCTCAGGCCTGGGCCAAAGCTCCCTGTACACCGAGCATAGGCTGAGGAAAACCCCAGGGAAGAGGATATCCCGGTCACTGGGCCTTCCAGCAACACTGAACAAGTGCCCGGTCTGAAACTATCCAAAGTAATAACTTGTAACAGCAACTTACAACAGTTAGGATGGCTGAGCGGTCCAAGGGCGCTGCGTTCAGGTCACAGTGTTCTCTGGAGGCATGGGTTTGAATCCCACTCCAAACATTCATGGTGTTTAATTACAAAATCATTTGATTTGACACCACTCTAAAGTGCTTTGGGACATCCATCAAACTTAATAAAATTCCTCCACTTCAATGACAAACTGTGATATCAAAGTTACTTCCCAAACCAGGAATCGATCCCGGGTAGCTGCAGCGAAAGGAACATTTTGTGAAGCATTGAAAGGTGCCCTCTAAATATCTCGCACTGCTAATTTAAAAACATTGTTAGAATTTGTTTTGTTGCAAAAGAAGGCAGGCTCGAAGGGCCAAATGGCGGACTCCTGCTCCTGGTTCTTGTGTTCTTATGCAGATCACAGAACAAATGATTAAATTATCAACTCTCCCTCAGTTCGCATTCCTTTTATTGTGCAAAGAAGATCATGGGTTCATTAAAGATGTTTTCCCGTGAAAGCAACATAAAGTTTAAGGAAAATAATTCGCTCAACTCGAACCCACGACCCTGAGATCATGAATCTCATGCTCTACCGACTGAGCTCGCTGGACTTATCAACATCCACCCTGTCAATCCCCGTCAGAATATTGTCCGTTTCAATTAGATCACCTCTCATTCTTCTAACCTCCAGAGAGTATCGGCATATTCTACACAATCTCTCACCATAAGACAGTCCTCTCATCCCAGGAATCAATCTGGTAAACCTCTGTTGTACCACCTCCAAGGCAAGTGTATCCTTCCTCAGATAAAGAGACCAAAACTGTGCGCAGTACTCCAGGCGTGGTCTCACCAAGGCCTGTACAATTGTAGCACGAGTTCCTTACTCTTCTGCTATGGGCTATATATTAGGTACTATGGGGTGATTGCCCTGTTTTTTTGCTGATTCGACGGTTGTATAAAAAATTATTAAAATTCGGCCGTCGCTCAGCAAACATATTTGTATTTCCTTCAGTGTGCAAACATGTGGGTGGATTAATGATGATTGAAACAATTATTCAGTATCTCACAGACTTGAATTATTTTTGTCAACTTGCTCTGTAAAAATGCTTTCCCTGACCAAGAATCAGACCCAGACCACGGCACTGAGAGAACCAAATCCTAACCACTAGACTACCAGGTAACACTGCTTGCAGCCTCTGCGATAGCTTTAAATATAGTCAGCTTACAATCACAGCTGAGAATTGTGCGGTGACACGGGGTGCAACTGGATTTGCTGGGAGCAGCGTGGAGGCCCCGACCTGCGTGAGAACACCAGCGGCAGGTCGGGGCCATAAAAGGAGCGGTGAGCGGCGGCCTGGGAGCAGCGTGGTGGTGTATCACGGCAAGGTACAGTGCGAGCTGGTGCAGGAGGGCGACGGCAGCGAAGAGTGACGTCATCAAAGTCCAGGTCGGTGATTGGAGCGTGGGCAGGTCCAGCCGGAGCAGCGAGAGACTGTGGAGGGATGTGATCGGGGTCCAGGGGCGGCGTGAGTTCAAGGCCAGGGGCCCAGGGGCAGCACGGGCCAGCCCACACTGCGATATGTGTGCGCACTGGGTCCGTGCAGCAGAGCTGGTCTCCAGTCGTCTTGGACAACACTTACCACTGGACCAAGACCTCGCTCTGTCAAGCCCGTGTGATGGCTGGGGTGCAACGGCCACCACACGTTAAAAAAATCCATGCACAGACATCTTCCACCCTTCAACATGCAGTTCGGGACCTGGAATATTAGGTCCATCATTGAAACACCTGTGAACTCATCCTTTTTTGGCGTGAAAGCAGGCTATCCTCGCTTCGAGCGACTGCCTATGATGATGATGAACTGGATTTGCTGCAGTCCGCGGGCAGCAGGTGAAGAAAGCGGGCCTGAGAGGGTGAGTGACAGGTGGGCACTGCTTCTGATGCTGTCTGACCCGCGGTGGGAGTGGCCGGGGATTTTAAAGCCCTTTCATTGCACCAATGCCGGGTAAATGAAACTATGTTTCAGGAACCTTCATGTATACAAACATGGGCACTATGTACTGTAGACCTCGTGGTGCAACGGTCGTGTGTCTGACTCCAGATCAGAAGGCTCCGTGTTTATATCACGTCGGGGTCACTGTACTTTTCCATATTCCTCTCCCGGAATTGAGATTTTCTTTGCTGTGTCACAATTTGCTTTCCCACCCATCTTTGTATCATCAGCAAACTTGGCTATATTACACTCGGTCCCGATATCCCTGGGATAGGGGAGGGAAGACACACCGGAGAAGTGTGAGCTTGTGGACCGGAGAAGTTGCAGCTGCTGGAGCTGTGCGTTTTATCGGGGAGGGACGGGGGGAGAGCCCGCCGATCGACCGGAGAAGCTGAGAAGCTGCTGTGCTTTTCATCGGGTTTGACACTGTTTAAAAATGGCAGAGTGCCAAGTTTTCTCTCCCGACTGCCCATGCGCGAAGGTGCCGGCAGTGTTTTCGGCGCAGGCATTTGGCTCCGCCCCCCACTTCACCATCGACGCCACGCCAGGACTCCGGGGACTGTACTCAGCGGCCAGGATGGGGCGAGTTTTTCCCCGTGCCATTTCCAGCGCGCAAAGTCGGTGCGCTTGAGGTCAGTGCGCCGACAAAACTGCTTGGGGAATATCTAGCCCTTGAAGAGTAAGGAGGACACTGAAGGAAATACAAATATGTTTGCCGAGCAACTGTCAAATTTTAATAACTTTTTATAGAACCGTCAAATCAGCAAAAAAAAAGGGCACTCTACACATAGTACCGAATATATAGCCCACAGTACAAGAGTAAGGAAGTCGTGCTACAATTGTACAGGGCCATGGTGAGACCACACCTGGAGTACTGCGCGCAGTTTTGGTCTCCTTATCTGAGGAAGGATATACTTGCCTGGGAGGTGGCACAACGGAGGTTCACCAGATTGATTCCTGGGATGAGAGGACTGTCTTAAGTTGAGCGATTATGTAGAATGGGCCGATACTCTCCGGAGTTTAGAAGAATGAGAGATGATCTCATTGAAACACACAATATTCTGAAGGGTATTGACAGGGTAGATGCTGAGAGGTTGTTTCCCCGGGTTCGAGTGTCTAGAACCAGGGGCCACAGTCCCAGGTTAAGGGGTCGGCCATTTAAGACAGAGATGAGGAGGAATTTCTTCACTCAGAGGGTTATGAATCTGTGGAATTCTCTGTCCGACAGGCCTGTGGATGCTGAGTCTCTGAATATATTCAAGACTGCGTTAGATAGATTTTTGGAGTCTCGGGGAATCAAGGGATCGAGAGATCACTGGAGTTTGGAAGAATGAGAGGGGATCTCATGCAAACATATAAAATTCTGACGTATATTGTAACCTGTTCGATTCTGTGTTGTACCGCGTTAAAAGGAATTACAATATATATCGACGGGATCAGTTTAGAGTTAAACTGGGGAAAGTTGGGCAATTTGGGAGACCTAGGGTTTTCTCACCACCCTGAACTTTGACACACTCAAGTGGTGTCTGACTGTGTCAGATGGGGGATTATGTAGGGGAGGATGAAAACCCCCTCATTTTACCCAGAAGGAAAAGGGCTGTGGGTTCAGTCTGTGCTGTGAATTGAAACCGATGGAAGGAAAACTTTGGGACACAAATCGAGACCCCCTCCCCCGTGTTTGGACTCATAGGAAAGGGAATTTAATTTGGAACTATCTACCAGAAAGTTTGAAATCCTAAAGTGCACATGGAAGAAACTACGAACTTTAATCGAATTTGGGATTTTTTTTAAAGGTCTGCAAGAAAAGGGGTGGAATCAATATCAAAAGGGCCAGTTTGGACATTGGAACTAATCAAATTGTCTGGGAACTGTATACCCTCGAAACTTGCCCCTTGAAAACATTAGCATTTAAACAATGCCACATACATATTCCAACACCTTTTTCATCAGGCATAGAAATATCTGGCTCAGGCCAGACTAGCACAATGGCTACAGGAGGCCAATGCAATCAACATCCACTCAAACCTTGAGTAGGTTAAGATCAGTGGAAAAAAAAACTAAAAACCTCAAACTGCTGCATTTTTCAAAATCAAAAGTCCACCAATGAGAAGAATCGACTTCAGCAGGAGAGGCAGACTGGATAATCTGGCTATAAAAAAAGGGGTTTCTGACATAGTGGTATAAAGGAGTGATGATTTTCCCTGCCCTCGTGATTTAACAACCACAACCACAGGCCTCTCGACACTGAAGGAAAACCAGTGTCCGAAGACACCAAAGATAGAAGAAACAAACCACCAGACTGCGGAAGGCACAGTCGTGAGTGTAACCTCTGGTCCCCAGAATTCCCAACTCAGTTAGGCCAGGAAAGGTGGGAGGTTGGGCATTGTACTGCTAAACTGGTGTAAAGATTTTCATTGTGTCCGTTTGGTGGGATTTAGGGGGATTGTTTTGTTGCTGTATTGCTGTTTGTTGAGTTACACCTTGCCAAATAAATTGGAAGCCTAAAGTTCCTCTTGGAATTACCTTGTCTCAGTTCTATTGTATTACATTTCCTGATCGTGAGTCTTATGTCAGAACCGTGTAAGGGAAGCTAGGAGCACCTCGAAAACGCTCAACTGTGTGTCACAGGCTAGGGAAGAAGGGGTTAGGAGTGTTTGACACTCACAGGTGCCTCACAGGCTAGGCACAAGCTGTGGGGACGCACGAGTCTCAAAACCCCCTTCATAAGCTGTGGACACAGTCTCTCCAGGGGTGCTCTTGCCGCACTCAGGGTACCTCACAGGCCAACCATAAGCTGTGAGGGCAGAAGCCCAGAGAGAGACGCCCAAGGCACGACAACAACCCTGTGAAAACCCCTTGCAAATACCAATACTTTCTGCGATAGACCGAGCTTACAGACTATCTGGCTTCTCCTGCCCTTTGCCAGGCACGTGTTGCGGGTTTAATTTTACAAACTGGGCGAGTTCGCTGATCGCGGGGAGACGGTAGGAACCTCTGTGGCCCCACTGTGAGGATGTGGAAGTGAACACGGTGGCTGGGTGATCCGTGACTTTTCTGGAAAGGGCAGCGGAGGAGAAGGATTGAGAACTTTCAGTGTGGGACAGAAGTTGTTTAAGGTGAGCCAATACACAGCACAGAGGGAGCTCACTGGTCAGCTCCCCTCTGTTGGGGCTGTTGTGCCAGAGGATTCTGTTATGTCGTGGTTATCATATTTCCTTTATATGTGAAAGTTTGATCCTGGGTAGAAACATTATGTTTAAACTTGCAATAGAGGAACAATAGGAGGCGAGTTTAGTCTCCTGGCAAATGCTGCCTGACCTGCTGAGATTTTCAGAATTTGCTGTTTTTATTTGCTATTTATTCTCCTGGTAAAAGGACTCCCTTATTCCTGAATTACTCTTTATTTCACTTCAATAAATAGATAACTTTCAGTGAGAGAAAACGGATCCACCGGGGACCTTTCGCGTGTGAGGCCAACGTGATATCCGCCACACTGCAGCCCATCAAAGGGCGAGAAACCACTGAATATAAAGGATCAGCTCACAAATATCAGGGGCGGTGCAGTCTGGTCAACGTCAAACCCTCCTTTCTTATTCAGCAGAGGCATGAACGGGAGTCAGACGCCACAAAGTTCAATTAAAGACAAAAATACAAGAAACACTTCCAAATCTTTTCACTGTAAAATTCTTTCACTTTATTTGAAATCCTACTGCGTTGAATCTGAAAATGAGACCATGGGATTTTATCCTCACGACTGATTCTATTTTCTGTGCACGGTCGGAATAACCGGTGCTGTTAAATTTGACAAAAGTTGCCCCAGATTCCTTGTTGTCATCGGCAATGAAGGTTTTGAACCAGACTCCTAAAATACAGTGTGTAAAATGGGTTAACATGCACAAGAACATACGAACATAAGAAATGGGAGCAGGAGTCGGCCATACGCCCCTCATGCCTGCTCCGCCATTTAATACGATCATGGTCGATCCGATCATGGACTCAGGTCCACTTCCCTGCCCGCTCCCCAAAGCACAGGACAAATGATTGAAGTATCGACTGTCCCTCAGTTAGCATTTCTTTCATTGTGCAAAAGAAGGTGAGGGATTAATTAATTATGCTTTCCCGTGAAAGCAACACAAATTTTTAAGAAAAAAACATATGGTGACTGGCAGGTGAGCGTTGCTTCTGACACCTGGTGGGAATGTTCGGGGATTTTAAAGCCCCCTGTATTGTGAAACCTTCATAGAGAGGAACATCTCAAACTCACTGTGTAGACCTCATGGCACAACGGTAGCGTGTCTGAATCCCGATCAGAAGGTTGCGTGTTCAAATCATGATGGGGGTCATTGTCCTTTTGGATATTGTTCTTCAAGAATTAATATTTTCTTTGCTGTTTGGCAATAACCAGACCCTTGTTCCAAGGTGTGTCTCACTGTTTCCCCGGTGTCAGGCAGAGATACGCCTGCTGCCCTCATTGAATTCATGCGACAGGACACAAAAGTTCAAAATCAACCTGCAGGTGGCCACACACAGCACTGAATAGCCAGGATGGCCTAGTGGTCAATGGTGCTGTGATTAGATCGCAGTTTACTCTGGAGGTGTGAGTTTGAATCCTACTTCTCACATTTCTTATTTTTAATCATTAAGCGAAACTCATTGTTTGACACCACGACCAACTCATTAAAACTGGGATTCAGCAGTTCACCTGCTCGCTTAACATTTCCGTCTGACCTGGTGCTGAAAGTGGAGATGTTTCCGCAGTGTCGCGGTTAACACGTTCGCCTCACACGCGAAAGCTCACCGGGCGGGAATATTTTCTCTAGCTTTCTCCTCATGCATGCTCAGGGGCGAGATTGTTCTCCTGTGAAAAGTCATAAGATGATAAGCATCTAAGAATTAGGGGCCGGAGTACGCCATTCGGCCCCTCGAGCCTGCTCCCCCATTCAAGAAGATCCTGGCAGTTCCTCGACAGCAAGTTTAAACATCTGGGGCGGAGCCAACAGGCGCCTGGCTGCAATCAGTGACAAAACGGGATGTTTGGCAGAAGTCTGGCGAGCTCAGTCAGTAAAACATAAGACTTTTAATCACAGGTTTGTGGTTTCAAGACCCACGTTGGACATTTACATTTTTCATAGAATTATAGAAGTTTGCAGCACATTAGGAGGTCATTTCGGCCCATCACTTCCACCCCGGCCAACAAGAGTCAATCCAGCTTCATCCCACTTTCCAGCTCTGTGTCCATAACCCTGCAGGTTACGGCACTTCAGGTGCAGATCCAAATAATTTTTACATGTGGTATCTACCTCCGCCATTCTTTCAGGCAGCGAGTTCCTGACCGTCACAAACCTCTGCATGAAGAATTTTACCTTCAAATCCTCTTTAAACCTTATACCAATTAATTTACAGAAGAACATAAGAACATAACAATTAGGAACAGGAGTAGGCCATCTAGCCCCTCGAGCCTGCTCCGCCATTCAACAAGATCATGGCTGATCTGACCGTGGACTCAGCTCCACTTACCTGCCCGCTCCCCGTAACCCTTAATTCCCTTATTGGTTAAAGATCTATCTCTCTGTGACTTGAATACATTCAATGAGCTCGCCTCAACTGCTTCCTTGGGCAGAGAATTCCACAGATTCACAATCCTCTGGGAGAAGAAATTCCTTCTCAACTCAGTTTTAAATTGGCTCCCCCGTATTTTGAGGCTGTGCCCCCTAGTTCTAGTCTCCCAGACCAGTGGAATCACCCTCTCTGCCTCTATCTTGTCTATCCTTTTCATTATTTTAAATGTTTCTATAAGATCACCACTCATCCTTCTGAACTCCAAAGAGTAAAGACCCAGGCTACTCAATCTATCATCATAAGGTAACCCCCTCATCTCTGGAATCAGCCTAGTAAACGACTCTGTACCCCCTCCAAAGCTAGTATATCCTTGTTTAAGAAAGGGGACCAAAACTGCAAGCAGTACTTAAATATATATGCCCCCTGGTTGTTGACCCCTCTGCTATCCACTACATCAAGGACCCTCATCATTTTATACATTTCAATGTTGTCTCCCCTCAGCCTCTTCTGTTCCAATGAAAACAAACCCAGCCTATCCAATCTGTCCTCATAGCTAAGATTCTCCATTCCTGGCAACATCCTCATAAATCTCCTCTGCACCCTCTCGTACAATCACGTAATTCCTGTAATACGGTGACCAGAACTGCACGCAGTACTCCAGCTGTGGCTTAACCAGTGTTTTATACATGTCAAGCATAACCAACCTGCTCTTCTATCCCATGCCTCAGCCAATAAAGGCAAGCATTCCATGTGCCTTCTGAACCACCTTATCCAACTGGCCTGTTACCTTCAGGGATCTGTGGACATGCACTCCAAGGTCCCTTTGTTCTTCCACACTTCTCAATGTCGGACCATTTAATGTGTGTTTCTTTCCTTGTTAGCCCTCCCCAAATGCACTGCCTCACACTTCTCTGGATTAAATTCCATTTGCCACTGTTCTGCCCACCTAACCAGTTGATTGATATCTTGCTGCAGTCCGCAGCTTTCTTCTTCATTATCAACCACACAGTCTATTTTAGTATCACCTGAAAACGTTTTAATCACACCTCCTATATTTAAGTTTAGATCATCGATGTTACCACTAAAAGCAAGGGACCTAGCACTGAGCCCTGCGGAACCAAACTGGAAACATCCTTCCCGTCGCAAAAACACTCATCAAACATGACACTTTGCTTCCTGCCTCTGAGCCAATTTTGGATCCAACTTGCCACTTTGCCCTGGTCCCATGGGCTTTTACTTTCGTGACCAGTCTTCCATGTGGGAACTTGGCGAAAGCTTTGCTAAAATCCTAATACGCTACATCATACGCACTGCCCTCATCGATCCTCTTGGTTACCTCCTCAAAAAATTCAATCTAGTGAGTCAGACAAGACCTTCCCTGAACAAACCCATGCTGACTATCCGTGATTCACCCATGTCTTTCCAAATGCAGAAATTAAACCATTGATAAATTTTATCCTGCTTTCACGGGAAAACACCATTAATTAACCGGTGATCTTTGTTGTGCATGTATAAAATAAGTATACACCCTGTACACTCAATGTACAGTTACATAAGACCACTGGATGTATCTTCACACTGTACACATGATGCTTGTACTACCAGAGGGTGCAACTGGTGGAGACCTCGGCGTCACCTGTACACGACAGGTAACCAGGTATAAAACGGAGCTCACAGTACTGTACCCTCACTCAGCAGCTGCAATAAATGGACTAAGGTCACCACAGTTCAAGTACAATACCTTACCTCATGGAGTCATTACGAGAGTGCTCACAGACACAATAACTGGTGACGAGAATACGAATTTCCACGCGACAATGGCTAACCTTGGCACGTTTGAACAATTCACCGATGGGGAAGATTGGGAGGCCTTTGTGGAAAGGCTCGAACAATTCTTTATTGCGAATGACCTAGCGGGAGACGACCCGACCTTGCTGGCTGATAAGCGCTGAGCTATCCTGCTCAGCAGTTGTGGGCCCACCGTCTGTGGCCTTGTCAGGGACCTGCTAGTCCCAGAGAAGACAACAACATATGTGGAGCTCTTAGCGCTGGTACAGGAACAGCTCAAACCAAAAAAGAGCATCCTCACAGTTGGACACCGTTTCGATACCCACCGGTGGACTGAAGGCCAAGAAATCGCAAAATATGCTGCAGACCTGAGACGATTGGCTGCACCATGTGATTTTAGCGATCACCTCACCAAAGCACTAAGGGACATCTTTGTTATTGGAATCGGCCACGAGGGCCTTCTCCACAGGCTGCTCTCTGCGGACACCATGGTCACCCTGCAGAAGGCAATTAATGTGAGCCTGGCTTTCATGATCTCGGCCTGCACCTCCAAGTGGATGTCTCACCCCCAGGACTCTAACTCGGCAAGTGCTGTGAACCGACTGGTGCCTTTTAGAGGCAGGGCTGCTGCTAGCAGTCTCTCTCAGGGAAGAGAGAACAGAACCCCGAGTCCCAGAATCCTGAGTCCGCCACATGGGGCCAACCGGCCAACCCCATGCTGGCGCTGTGGAGGAAATCACAGGGCCCACCAGTGCCGCTGTAAAGACTATACTTGCAAAGGCTGTAACATGAAGGGCCACCTCCAGCGAATATGCAAGAGAAATTGTACTCACCGAGTCGATGAAGAGTTGGCTGATCATCCGGAGTCCAGTGACAATGAGGTGTACGGAGTGTTTACCTGCACCACCGAGAGTTCCCTGGTGAAAATGGAAGTTGAAATCAACTATGTTCCAGTCACGATGGAGGTGGACACAGGGGCGAGCCAGTCACTGATGAATCAGGCGGCATTTGAGAAACTCTGGGACAATCCAATCGAACGACCTAAAATGATCCTGATCGAAGTGAAACTGCTCACCTACACAAACGATGCATCCCAGTCGTTGGCAGCGTGGATGTCCAGGTGTCCCATGGCGGCGAGATGCACAGGTTACCTTTGTGGATCATTGCTGGTAATGGTCCAAAGCTATTCGGTAGAAGATGGATGAAAAAGATCAATTGGACCTGGGAAAAGCTCCAACCTCCAGCGATCGACGTCCTCCGCGGCCCCGACGTTGGATCCAGCACAACACCTGAGAAACCAACCGCCCAACTCGACTGTGCGGCGACGACACAGACCGCTCAACCCAACGGCTTGATGATCCAGCCCAAACAACCATACCTCACCTTCCAGGCTCCAGTGGCAGGACTCCAGAGAAAAAAATTCACGCAGAAGGTAACTTTGCGGCTTCCTTGGCAGAGCCTGGAGAGAAAAGGATCACCGCAGCCTACCTCATTGAGATAAAGAAGATGGCGTCCAAACCATGAGGTGAGGCACCTGAAGTCAAGATGGCGGCAGCCAGACCAAAAGGGAGCAACACGTGATGCCGAGCGGCGAACCGGATTGCGGTAAAGTTTGCAAGACCCTCTAAAAGGGGACTAGCAACCCATCATAATTAAAGGGAAAATTCCACTCTTGAGTGGGCAAATGCATGGCAGATGAAGTATAATGTGGATAAATGTGAGGTTATCCACTTTGGTGGTAAAAACAGAGAGACAGACTATTATCTGAATGGTGACAGATTAGGAAAAGGAGAAGTGCAACGAGACCTGGGTGTCATGGTACATCAGTCATTGAAGGTTGGCAAGCAGGTACTGCAGGCGGTTAAGAAAGCAAATGGCATGTTGGCCTTCATAGCGAGGGGATTTGAGTACAGGGGCAGGGAGGTGTTGCTAGAGTTGTACAGGGCCTTGGTGAGGCCTCACCTGGAGTATTGTGTACAGTTTTGGTCTCCTAACTTGAGGAAGGACATTCTTGCTATTGAGGGAGTGCAGCGAAGGTTCACCAGACTGATTCCCGGGATGGTGGGACTGACCTATCAAGAAAGACTCGATCAACTGGGCTTGTATTCACTGGAGTTCAGAAGAATGAGAGGGGACCACATAGAAACGTTTAAAATTCTGATGGGTTTAGACAGGTTGGATGCAGGAAGAATGTTCCCAATGTTGGGGAAGTCCAGGACCAGGGGTCACAGTCTAAGGATAAGGGATAAGCCATTTAGGACCGAGATGAGGAGAAACTTCTTCACCCAGAGAGTGGTGAACCTGTGGAATTCTCTACCACAGAAAGTAGTTGAGGCCAATTCACTAAATATATTCAAAAGGAAGTTAGGTGAAGTCCTTACTACTCGGGGGATCAAGGGGTATGGCGAAAAAGCAGCAAAGGGGTGCTGAATTTGCATGTTCAACCAAAAACTCATTGAATGGCGGTGAAGGCTAGAAGGGCCGAATGGCCGACACCTGCACCTATTTTCTATGTTTCTATGTGTCTATGTTTATACAGCGATGATGCTGATACATATGTAAAAGGTGTAACTGACAATTTCAAGTTTGTAAATGTAACTAATCATGATAAGTCGGGCACTTGCGATCAGAACCAATGTATTGTGAGAGTAAGCGAAGTGATGACGTGCGATGCTGGGATTTACAAGCATGCCGACAAAACCAAATGCAACCTCCCGTCAGCACCCAGGTCCAGCGACCATGTAGCCTGCCCCTCCGTGACCAATGTGATACCCCAGGGAGTGTGGCCACACACAGAGGGAGCATACCAGCTGCAGGGCCAGTGATCAGCGGACGGCAAAGGCACCATTACCGGTACCCTGCCCCTGATCGGCTCTACCTCTCTGGCCACCAGGGCCAGTACTGGGAGCGAGCGGATAGAACCCTCCTTCCCTCCCAACGGGACCTGGGATGACCAGGCTCCCACTATCGCTGTAGAGCAGCAGGGAGACACCGCAGCACTCAAAGGATGACAGGGAGGCCACACACTCCTGTGGCTCTGCCCACCACAAGGCAACGGCAAAGGCTTTGAGACTCAGCCACGTGAGCAATCTGAGCCCACCCAGCCGGCAGGGGACACAGCGCGCCATCAGACAACCTGGACACAGTCTGGTTACTCTGGAACTAGTGTCCTCACCCACCTGCACCTACACAACCCAGGGGCAAGACTGTGATACCACGTATGTACCTTACCTGTAAAATGTATTTGTTGCACGACTGCAGAACCCAAACAGTGATGCAACTAATCCGATGTTTTTTTGTTCTTTCTATCTCACAGAAACTCTCACCACATTTAAAAAGTGCTTGGATGTGCACCTGAAGTGACGTAACCTGCAGGGTTATGGACCTAGAGCTGGAAAGTGGGATTAGGCTGGAGAGCCTGTTATTGGCCGGCACGGTCACGATGGGCCGAAATGACCTCCTTCTTTGCTGTAACCTTCTGATTATATAATTCTATGAAGAATAATCACCCAACGTGGGCTCGCACCTCTGAGCCTGAGATTTAGAATCTCATGATCTCCTGACTGAGTTAGCTGGGCTTCTGCAAAATGCACCTTTTTATCGTTAATTACAGCCAGGCGCCTGTTGGCTCCGCCCCAAATGTTTAAACTTGCTGTCGAGGAACTGCCAGGATCTTCTTGAATGGTGGACTAGGCTCGAGGGGCTGAATGGCCTACTCTGGCCCCTAATGCTTACATGTTTATGATCTTTTGACCTTTCACAGGAGAACAAACTCGCCCCTGAGCATGCATGAGGAGAAAGCTCCAGAAAATATTCCCACCTGGTGAGATTTCACGTGTGACGCGAACGTGTTAACCGCTACACTGCGGAAACATCACCAATGTTAAGCGAGCAGGTGGACTGCAAAATTCCACTTTTAAGGCGTTGGTCGTGGTGTCAAACAATGAATTTCACTTAATGATTCAAAACAGGAAGTGTCAGAAGTGTGATGTGAACCCACACCTCCAGAGGAGACTGCGACCTAAACACAGAACCTCGGACCGCTCGGCCATCCTGACTATTTAGGGCTATATGTGGCCAATTGCAGGTTTATTTTGAACTTTTGTGCCCTGTCACATGAAATAAATGAGGGCAGCAGGCGTATCTCTGTCTGACATCGGGGAAACAGTGAGACAGACCTTGGAGCAAGGGTCTGGTTATTGCCAAACAGCAAAGAAAATATTAATTCCCGAATTACCCTGAAGAACAGTGACCTCGACGTGATCTGGGGTCAGACGCACTACCGTTGCGCCACGAGGTCGATACAGTACATCGGAAATGTTTGACTCTATGAAGGTTTCACAATACAAGGGGCTTTAAAATCCCCGCCCATTCCCACCGGGTGTCAGAAGCAGCGCTCACGTGCCAGTCACCGTATGTTTTTTTGTTCAACTTTTGTGTTGCTTTCACGGGATTGCATCATTAATTAACCCGTCACCTTCTTTTGCACAATGAAAGAAATGCTAACTGAGGCAGAGTCGATACTTCAACCATTTTTTCCTGTGCTTTGCATAGAAACATAGAAACATAAAAACATAGAAAACAGGTGCAGGAGTAGGCCATTCGGCCCTTCGAGCCTGCACCACCATTCAATATGATCATGGCTGATCATTCACCTCAATACACATTTCCTGCTTTCTCTCCATACCCTTGATACCTTTAGCCGTAATGGCCACATTTAACTCCCTTTTGAATATATCTATCGAACTGGCCTCAACAACTTCTGTGGTAGAGAATTCCACAGGTTCAAATTCTCTGAGTGAAGAAGTTTCTCCTCATCTCGGTCCTAAATGGCTTACCCCTTTTCCTTAGACTGTGACCCCTGGTTCTGGACTTCCCCAACATCGGCAACATACTTCCTGCCTCTAACCTGTCCAATCCTGTCAGAATTTTATATGTTTCCATGCAATTCCCTCTCATTCTTCTAAATTCCAGTGAATATAAGTCTAGTTGATCCAGTCTTTCTTTACATGTCAGTCCTGCCATCCCGGGAATCAGTCTGGTGAACCTTCGCTGCACTCCCTCAATAGCAAGAATGTCCTTCCTCAGATTAGGAGACCAAAACTGCATACAATATTCCAGGTGAGGCCTTACCAAGGCCTGCGTCCGCGCACATAAAGAGGCTGAACTCCAGGACATAGTCGACGTATTTACTGAGGCGTATGAAAGCATGGGCCTTACGCTAAACATCCGTAAGACAAAGGTCCTCCACCAGCCTGTCGTCACTGCACAGCACTACCCCCCAGTCATCAAGATCCACGGCGCGGCCCTGGACACCATGGACCACTTCCCATATCTCGGGAGCCTCCTATCAACAAGAGCAGGCATCGACGACGAGATTCAACATGGCCTCCATGCGCCAGTGCAGCCTTCAGCCGCTTGAGGAAAAAATTGTTTGAAGACCAGGCCCTCGAAACTGCTACCAGGCTCATGGTCTACAGGGCTGTAGTAATACCTGCCCTCCTGTAAGGCTCAGCGACATGGACCATGTACAGTAGACACCTCAAGTTGCTGAAGAAATATCACCAACGATGTCTCCGCAAGATCCTACAAATCCCCTGGGAGGACAGACGCACCAACATCAATGACATTATTCAGGCTAACATCCCCAGCTTTGAAGCACTGACCACACTCGATCAGCTCTGCTGGGCAGGCCACATAGTCCGCATGCCAGACACGAGATTCCCAAAGCAAGTGCACTACTCGGAGCTCCTTCATGGCAAACGATCCAAAGGTGGGCAGCAGAAACTCTACAAGGACACACTCAAAGCCTCCCTGATAAAGTGCAATATTTCCACTGACACCCAGGAGTCCCTGACCCAAGACCACGCTCAGTGGAGGAAGTGCAACCGAGAGGGCTTGAGCACCTCGAGTCTCAATGCCGAGTGCAGGTAGAAATCAAGTGCAGACAGCAGAAAGAGCGTTCGGCAAACCTGTCCCACCCATCCCTTCCCTCAACGACTATCTGTCCCACCTGTGACAGGGTCTGTGGCTCTCGTATTGGACTGTTCAGCCACCAAATAACTCACTTTAGGAGTGGAAGCAAGTCTTCCTCGATTCCGAGGGACTGCCAATGTAGATTCCAAAATTTGTGGAAACCCCCAGTATTTGGACTCACTGAAAAGGAAATTCGATTTGGGACTAGTAAACATAAAGTTTGGGATCCTAAAAAGCATATGGAAGAAATCTACAAGTCTTAACCAAGTTTGGGATTTTAAAAGGCATGTTTGGGCCTGTGGGGAAAAGCTGCAGTGACAGAGGGGTGGGATTTAGAGTTTGGATATTGTAGCGATTCAGTTTGTCTGGGGGAGCTCTTTAACCATTGTCAGGCCCCCAGAAAACATTAGCATTTAAACAATCGACCACGGAAGAAACATTATCCACCCCACCCACAGGACCCAAATATCACATCCATATTCCAACACCTTTTCAACATGTAAAGAAATATCTGGCTCAGCCCAGACTTCCCGAAGCCAAAGCAGTGCTATTACAATGGACAAGAGTTCATCAGTTCATAAAGAAGGAGTATCGCCATCCCAAGTTCTATCAACACCAGATTAAAACATTTAATCAAGTCTCAGTTAGCTAGTCCGCCAAAACTTATACAAAGAAGACCACTTAAATCAATGAGCAGCAAAACTTAAACAAAAGAAACGTTAGATTTGGCACGAAGATTAAGCAGCCTCTCAGAGTATAACTGGGGGCCTATCGTACCAAGAGCAACCTATTTTTCTGAGCATTACTTTGGAACAACAAGATCAAGATCGAGAGCAAACGGCGAGATAACACAGGAAGAGACATCACGACATCAGAGAAAAGAACTTCAAAAAACCAATCAGTGGAACATCAATACCAACTGACTTGGTAACAGCCATCAACCGGACCACCGCGACCGACGGACCCAACCAGGAAAATCAACCACTAGAAAACCGGGGTCCACGCAAGTTTTCCACTCGACAATTTGTGCCTCGACTGTCCAGCAGGTAAAAATTACAGAAACAACCTAAAACCCGATCGTGATGCAGGTTATACATCCATAAAACGAAAATGGAGCACCAGGGTTCATTCAAGACGGATAGTATTGAAAAGAAGTGAAGTTCTGCTGAACTGGTATCAAACCTTCGTTGGACCACACTAGCAGTACACTGTACAATTCTCATTGCCGTGTTATAAGAACATAAGAACATAAAAATTAGGACAGGAGTAGGCCATCTAGCCCCTCGAGTCTGTTCCGCCATTCAATAAGATCATGGCTGATCTGGTCGTGGACTCAGCTCCACTTACCCGCCCTCTCCCCGGAACCCTTAATTCCCTTATTGGTTAAAAATCTATCTATCTTTTACTTGAAAACATTCAATGAGCTAGCCTCAACTGCTTCCTTGGGCAGAGAATTCCACAGATTCACAACCCTCTGGGAGAAGAAATTCTTTCTAAACTGGGTTTTAAATTGGCTCCTCCGTATTTTGAGGCTGTGCCCCCTAGTTCTAGTCTCCCCTACCAGTGGAAACAACCTCTCAGCCTCTATCTTGTCTATCCCTTTCATGATTTTAAATGTTTCTAAAAGATCAGCCCTCATCCTTCTGAACTCCAACGAGTAAAGATCCAGTCTACTCAATCTATCATCATAAGGTAACCCCTTCATTTCTGGAATCGGCCTAGTAAATCGTCTCTGTACCCCTTCCAAAGCTAGTATATGCTTCCTTAAGTAAGGTGACCAAAACTGCACGCAGTACTCCAGGTGCGGCCTTACCAATACCTTATACATTTGCAGCAGGGACTCCCTGCTTTTGTACTCCATCCCTCTCACAATGAAGGCCAACATTCCATTCGCATTCCTGATAACCTGCTGCACCTGCAAACTAACTTTTTGGGATTCATGCACAAGGACCCCCAGGTCCCTCTGCACCGCAGCATGTTGTAATTTCTCCCCATTCAAATAATATTCCCTTTTACTGTTTTTTTTCCCCAAGGTGGATGACCTCACAGTTTCCGACATTGTATTCCATCTGCCAAACCTTAGCCCATTCGCTTAACCAATCCAAATCTCCTTGCAGCCTCTCTGTCTCCTCTACGCAACCCGCTTTCACACTAATCTTAGTGTCATCTGCAAATTTTGTTGCACTACACTCTGTCCCCTCTTCCAGGTCATCTATGTATATTGTAAACAGTTGTGGTCCCAGCACTGATCCCTGTGGCACACCACTAACCACTGATTTCCAACCGGAAAAGGACCCATTTATCCCGACTCTCTGCTTTCTGTTCGCCAGCCAATTCTCTATCCATGCTAATACATTTCCTCGGACTCCGCGTACCTTTATCTTCTGCAGTAACCTTTTGTGTGGCACCTTATCGAGTGCCTTTTGGAAATCTAAATACACCACATCCATCGGTACACCTCTATCCGCCATGCTCGTTATATCCTCAAAGAATTTCAATAAGTTAGCTAAACATGATTTCCCCTTCATGAATCCATGCTGCGTCTGCTTGATTGCACTATTCCTATCTAGATGTCCTGCTATTTCTTCCTTAATGATAGTTTCAAGCATTTTCCCCACTACAGATGTTAAACTAACCGGCCTATAGTTACCTGCCTTTTGCCTGCCCCCCTTTTTAAATAGAGGCGTTACATGAGCTGTTTTCCAATCCGCTGGTACCTCCCCAGAGTCCAGAGAATTTTGGTAGATTATAACAAATGCATCTGCTATAACTTCCGCCATCTCTTTTAATACCCTGGGATGCATTTCATCAGGACCAGGGGACTTGTCTAACTTCAGTCCCATTAGCCTGTCCAGCACTACCCCCCTAGTGATAGTGATTGTCTCAAGGTCCTCCCTTACCACATTCCTGTGGCCTACAAATTTTGGCATCGTTTTTGTGTCTTCCACTATGAAGAAGGAAGCAAAATAATTGTTTAAGGTATCAGCCATTTCCACATTTCCCATTATTAAATCCCCCTTTTCATCTTCTAAGGGACCAACATTTACTTTAGTCACTCTTTTCCGTTTTATATATCTGTAAAAGCTTTTACTATCTGTTTTTATGTTTCGAGCAAGTTTACCTTGGTAATCTATCTTCCCTTTCTTTATTGCTTTCTTAGTCATTCTTTGCTGTTGCTTAAAATGTTCCCAATCCTCTAGTTTCCCACTAACCTTGGCCACCTTATACGCATTGGTCTTTGATTTGATACTTTCCATTATTTCCTTGGTTATCCACAGCTGGTTATCCCTTCTCTTGCCGCCCTTCTTTTTCACTGGAATATATTTTTGTTGCGCACTATGAAAGAACTCCTTAAAAGTCCTCCACTCTTCCTCAATTGTGCCACCGTTTAGTCCTTGTTTCCAGTCTAATTGAGCCAACTCTGCCCTCATCCCACTGTAGTCCCCTTTGTTTAACCATAGTACGCTTGTTTCTGACACAACTTCCTCATCTTCAATCTGTATTACAAATTCAACTATATTGTGAACACTCATTCCGAGAGGATCTTTTACCAGGAGATTGTTTATTTTTCCTGTCTCATTACACAGGACCAGATCTAAGATGTCTTGCTCCCTTGTAGGTTCTGTTACATACTGTTCTAAGAAACAATCCCCTATGCATTCTCTGAATTCCTCCTCCAGGCTACCCCGTGCGATTTGAATTAACCAATCGATATGTAGGTTAAAATCCCCCATGATTACTACCGTTCCTTTTTCACATGCTTCCATTATTCCCTTGATTATTGCCCGCCCTACCGTGAAATTATTATTTGGGGGCCTATAAACTATGCCAACCAGTGACTTTTTCCCCTTACTATCTCAAATCTCCACCCACAACGATTCAACATTTTGTTAATTGGAGCCAATATCATCCCTCACAACTGCCCTGATATCATCTTTTATGAACAGAGCTACCCCACCTCCTTTCCCTTCTTGCCTATCTTTCTGAATCGTCAGATACCCCTGTCTGTTTAATTCCCAGTCTTGGCCACCCTGCAACCATGTTTCTGTAATGGCCACCAAATCATACCCATTTGTAATGATTTGTGCCGTCAACTCATTTACTTTATTTCGAATGCTGCGTGCATTTAGGTCGAGTGTTTTCATCCTAGTTTTTAAACCATGATTTTTAGTTTTGACCCCTCCTGCAGTCCTTTTATAATCAGTGGCCCTTTTTGTTTCTTGCCTTTATATCCTTATAAAAAGGATATAGAGGCACTGGAGAGGTTGCAAATACGATTTACAAGAATGATACCAGAAATACAACTTTATACCTATCAGAAAGGGATGAAGAGACTGGATCTCTTTTCTTTTGAAAAGCGAAGTCTGAGGTGTGACCTAATTGAGGTGTATAATATGATGAAAGGTTTTGATTAAGTTGACACAGAGAGAGCGTGTTCATGTGTGGGGAAGAACAACACTGTAACTATCAATATAAGAGAGTCACCAAAAAACCAAGTGGGGAATTCAGCAAAAGTGTCATTACACAGAGATTGGTGAGGATGTAGTTGAGGCGAAATGTATAGATTAATTTAAGGGGAGGCTAGATAAGTAACTGAGGAATAAGGGAATAGACAGTTACACTGATAGAGTTAGATGTGAAAAGACATGAGGAGGCTCAAGTGGAATATAAACGCCAAATGGGCTATTGCTGTGCTGTATATAATATGTCATTCGAAATGTGACTCACATTCAGAATAATTCTCTAGTGACAGATAAACCTAGCAATACATGGGCACTGGAGTCTGGTGTTCAACGCCGGTTATTAACCCACATATAATACAATTCTCCAATGACAGATACCTCCACTAATACATCGCCAATGGAATCAGGGGTTCCACTGCAGTTACTGACACACAACCAGTGCAGTTCGACAGTGGCATTTCCGCCCTGTATTACATGACAACTGGGGTAAAATGATCCACTTCAGTTAGTGACCCACACTCAGTAAAATTCAACAATGGCAGAAACTTCCAATATCACATGGCCACTATGGTCAGATGTTCGACCGCAGTCAATGAACGACACTCAATACAGTTGTACAATGATATATAGTCCCAGTAATACATATCCAGTCCGGTCAGATATTGCAGTCTGCCCAGTGCCTCTCAGTTATCACAACTCTATTGTGACAGCGAATCCCAGTAAGAAACAAATTTTCGAGAGCTTTTAGCACCGAGGGCAGGTGAAAGTATACAAAGTGTTCCAACAACAGCAATAACTTCATCATTTGCGTGTCTGTCGATTACAGAGTTATGTTTTCTGTTAAAGGAACGGCATAAATGAGCAGTGGGAATTTGGCTAATGTGGACTTCCGATTTATTGAAATTATATCACTGCCCCTGCCATTTAATGGTCATCACTACATTGTCAGATACAGAACAAGGCCAAATATGGATCACACACAGTGTTACACAACGTCAATGACTATAATCACTTACCAGGAAGAGCAGTGACTGCAAGGATCACGTAGAGTATTTTATCAATGATGGAAAATGTCGCACGCATTTTCTGTGTTAAGCGATGTTGCCTCTTCGTGCTTTAGGCAATCTCTCTGAATTAAACTCTGAAATATTCCCGGAGCCTTTCAATTATATCCTGTGGGCTCCCCACTGGGACAGCCAAGTTGCAACAGAGTTGAAATTAGTTTCAGTTGTTTGAACAAACACATTACGGCCGCTGATTTGAGTCCCTCATGACATAGAATATGTTTAAATGCAAAATTCCGAAATTGAAGCTAAACGTCCCAAAACTGGAAAATGTTGATAATACTTATTATATAATGTAATTGGAAACGATGCTCTTTCTCCAATGGCCGTGTTCCTTCAAACACAATCAGACTCATTGTACAGATTGTATATTGTTCTGATGAATGTTTTGCACTCTTCTGTATTAATTCAGTGATTACTTTCCAAATGTTAGCTGAGTCTCTCGGGTCTGCTCTACTTCACTGCGGTATGCGGCTGCCTACTATAACTCT
This sequence comes from Pristiophorus japonicus, assembly GCF_044704955.1. Classification (NCBI taxonomy): domain Eukaryota; kingdom Metazoa; phylum Chordata; class Chondrichthyes; family Pristiophoridae; genus Pristiophorus; species Pristiophorus japonicus. The sequence continues at coordinate 3,736,756 of NW_027254488.1, forward strand.
GGATATGTAATTCTCAATTAAAGTGCAGTGCTCATTTTACTGTCGAACACTCATTTGTTCTAACTTAGAGTCAGCAATGAGTAAGGATCCATTTTTCCACAGCACCTCAAACAAATACAGCATGTCACCCAATTAATGAAACACCTCGAACTAATAAAATAAGGTGCAATTTTCACTCATAGTATAAATCTTAAAAGTACGGTTTCATTCTGGGTAATCTGCGATATACGCCTTCAAAGGCAATGGGAAAACATCGCCAGGGTGTAAAATAATTTGTTCTGGGCTCTGCATCTTTGTAATGTAGACAAATTTGCTGTTGATACAAAGAGAAGATGGGAAAGCAAGTTGTGAGGAGGATGCAAACAATCTGCAAAGCGATATCGATCGGGTCAGTGAGTGAGGAAAAAATTGGCAGCTGCAGTATAATGTGGGAAATATGAGGCTATCCACTTTGGTAGGTAAAACAAAAAAAGCAAATTATTACTGAAATGGGGAGAGATTGCAAAATGCTGTGGAGCAGAGGGATCTGTGAGTCATTTTACAGAAGAACATAAGAAATAGGAGCAGGAGTAGGCCATACGGCCCCTCGAGCCTGCTCCGCCATTCAATAAGATCATGGCTGATCCGATCATGGACTCAGCTCCACTTCACTGCCCGCTCCCCATAACCCCTGATCCCCTTATCATTTAAAAAGCTGTCTATCTCTGTCTTAAAATTATTCAATGTCCCAGCTTCCACAGCTCACTGAGGCAGGCAATTCCACAGTTTTACAACCCTCTGAGAGAAGACATTTCTCCTCATCTCAGTTTTAAATGGGTGGCCCCTTATTCTAAGATCATGCCCTCTAGTTCTAGTCTCCCCATCAGTGGAAATATCCTCTCTGCATCCACCTTGTCAAGCCCACTCATAATCTTACACGTTTCGATAAGATCACCTCTGATTCTTCTGAATTCCAATGAGTAGAGGCCCAACCTACTCACCCTTTCCTCATAAGTCAACCCCTCATCTCCAGAATCAAACTAGTGAACCTTCTCTGAACTGCCTCCAAAGCAAGTATAGCCTTTCGAAAATATGGAAAACAAAACTGCACGCAGTATTCCAGGTGTGGCCTCACCAATACGTTATATAGCTGTAGCAGGACTTCCCTGCTTTTATTATCCATCCCCTTTGCAATAAAGGCCAAGATACCATTGGCCTTCCTGATCACAAAAAGTTAGCATGCAGATACAGCAAGTAATTAGGAAGGCAAATGGAATGTTGGCCTTTATTTCAAGGGGGATGGAATATATAAGTACGGCAGTCCTGCAACAACTGGACAGAGCACAGGTGAAACCACACCTGGAGCACTGCATACAGTTTTGCTCTCCTCATTTCAGGAGGGCTAAACTTACATTGGGGGCATTTCAGAGAAGGTTCACAAGGTTGTCTTATGAAGAATGGTTGAACAAGTTGGGATCTACCTATTGGAGATTAGCAGAGTGAGAGATGATATCTTTGAAAGGTGTAAGATTCTGAGGGGGCTAGACAGGGCAGATGCAGAGAGGATGTTCCTCTTGTGAGGGAATCTAGATCTAGGGGACATAGCTTCAGAATAAGGGGTTGCCCATTTAAAATGGGGATGAGGAGGAATTTCTTCTCTCAGAGGGGCGTGAATCTTTGTATTTCTACCCCTGAGAGCTGTGGAGGCTCAGTTATTGTATATATTTAAGTTGGAGGTAGACAGATTTTTGAACGATATGGGAGTCAAGGGTTCGGCGGAGATGACAGGGAAGTGGAGTTGAGGCCAAGATCAGATCAGCCATGATCTCACGGAATGGTGGAACAGGCTCGAGGGGCTAAATGGCCTCGTCCTGTTCCTATGTCCCTCTGTGTAAGGTCTGGGAAACACACGGTGGTGATCTGTGGAAACTTCAACTAAATGGTGTTGTTTTAAAGGGGATGCAGAAACAGAGTGACCGAGAGATTTACACACAGCAATATTTGAAGGTGGGTAGACAAGTTGATAAGGTTATTAAAAAAGAATACAGGACCATTGGCTTTATAATGTGAAATAGATTACACCGGTGAGGAACTTACACCAAAGCTTTATAAATCCCTGCTTAGGCCTCAGTTGGATCCTGTTTACAGTTCTGGGCACCACAATTTAGGAAGGATATCGAGGATTTGGAGAGAACATAAGAAATATATAAGAAACATTTTCTGTTGTTATTGAAAACACAAACACAGGTATTCATTGAAATCCAATCTGTAGGTGGCCACACACAGATTGAAGAGAGCCAGGGAGACCGACAGAATCGGGAAACATCGGGAAATGGACAAGAGATATTGACAAGGACTAAAACCGCTTTGAGACCAGACAATTGCGGGAACCCCTGTGGTTAATGAAAGGGCTTTGGGTGGTTGATTTCCTGACACACTTGTAATGTGGGGAAAGATGTGCCCAAATCACCCCCACATGGACCTCAACTCTTTCAGAAGCAAGAGAGTGTGTAACCTGGGTCTATAACATAAAGTAATGGGGTCCTTAACGATTAAAGCCCATTATTAATTTTCTCACACACTTCAATTATGTTTATGAAATGAATTGATGGAAACTTCAGTAACTGAACTTTACCGAGTTAAGGAACTTTAAACATTGAAGAAGTTTTATCCCCTATCTGATTTTACACACACTGCATTTTAGCAGAGTGAGTTAAAATGCCCATCGCTCATGATACAAGGAACCTGGGGCTACTTTTTGAAAATATATTCCACAGAAAAATATTCTCCAAAACAATGTTTCTGTCCGTGCTCAAACCGGGGATATTTCACATGTGTGGCGAACGTGATAACCGTTACACGACGGAAACCTCTGCTTACACCTCGAAAAAAAGCATCCTGCAGCGCTGCCTCACTTCCCAGCAACAGATCAAAGCCGCAAACAAACCAATCGATTATTCCCACTTCCCCACCTCCACAGATACTGCCCGACCTGCTGAGTGTTTCCAGCATTTTCTGGGGTTGATGTGCGTCGCTTTCAATCTTTGAAATTTCACCAAGCAATGAAATGGTGAATCCAACTGTCCCTGTAAGCACTTTGTTCGCGTTTAATCAAAGGAATATCCGCAGTCGGGAGCAGAAAAGGAATTAAAACCGAATACCGGCTTCGGGACAATCAGAATACTTTGTCACAGACAAGGCACCGGAAGGCTGGAAGGTAGATCACACCGGTTGTGGGAGAGCTGTTTGGCGGTGACATGGAAGTGTCTGCAGTGTGCGGGACCAGACTGCTTCCACACATCCACAATGAATGTCCCACCCTTTCTTTGGGAAAAGTACAACTGAGAGTGGACAAGTTCCATCCCGGTCGGAGCAATCTGAAGCTTTAACTGATTGACACCCTGGTTTTGGATGTCTTGCAACAAATATCGGTGTGAGTCTCTGTGACGCAATGGGTTAGCGCGTTTTGCTGTTAATTGAAAGCTTGGTGGTTCGAGCCCACCCAGGGACCAAGCCTTTAATTGTGTTTTCCCCGAGGATTCGGTGCCGCACAGTTCCAGGTTGTCATTGTGTGCTTTGGTGTCATGAATATATTCCGCAAACATTGCCAGCTGTGCTGTTATCCAGTCAGTTCCCACTCTAATACTTTTATGAGCATTCAATTCAAGTGTCGAGTTTGAGTGTATACAGAACTGTACAGTGATATCAGAAAATTTAACAAGGCTGTGGGATATTGTGTTTTGTTACTATTGAACCACGAACATGAATGAATCCATTTTTTCTAATATTTATTTGAGCAAGTTTTCAAAATGATTCCACCCAATTTTGAACCAGGAACTTTTCGCATGTTCGGCAAATGTGACAACCACTACACTACGGAAACACTGCATTTGAAGTAATGTTAGCAACATAACCAGAGCTTTAACCTACACAGCTGGACGATACTACAGGAGCTGGTTTTACTAGAATAGAAAGACGGTGCGAAATTTAGGAAGGCTGTGAGTGTGGTAGGAATTGATCCAGTGTTTCCCAGACTTTACACATAGGAACAGGAGCTGGCCATTTAGCAGCGAGTGGTTAGGATCTGGAATGTACTGGAGGCAGACTCAATCTTATCTTTCAAACGGGAGTTGGATAAGTGTCTGAAGGAAAAACAATTGCAGGCCTCAGGGGAAAGAGCGGGGGAGTGGGACTCGCTGAGAGTCGGCACGGGCTCGACGGGCCGAATGGCCTTTCGTGCTGTAACCATTCCATGATTCTATAAGTTAGTGGCACATTTCATAGCGTGGGTGGAAGCAGAACATTGCAAAGGGCCATGGATTGAGTCGGCAAAACTAGAGGCATCTGATTCAGGAGATTCGGGGGGTGTGGAAATTCGGGAGTTTAATGAATTTGAAAGGAACATTTTTGTTTTGTGCAGTTTTGGTCATAGAAATGTTTGTGAAAGGAATTGTTTGCACAGAGGAATGCAGCATTTCATCTTCTGCCTCAACACTTCTTTCTGTGTGTCGGGGTCACATTTCTTTTCGATGTCATTCTTCTAGAATTTATATTTCCTTTGCTGTTTCACAATAACCAGACCCTAGCTCTAAAGTCAGTCGCACTATTTCCCCAGTCTCCTGTTGATGTTACCAGCAATGAACATTTTGAATCAGATCCCTAAAGCACAGTGTGTAAAATGGGACATGTTTTAACTATTAACGTGGGGCTCACACCCCTGAATCCAAGATTAAGATTCTCATGCTCGACCGATTGACCTCGCCGGGCTTCTGACAAATGCACCTTTTTGTCGCTGATTGCAGCCAGGCGCCTGTTGGCTCCGCCCCAGATGTTTAAACTTGCTGTCGAGGAACTGCCAGGATCCTCTTGAATGGTGGACCAGGCTCGAGGGGCCGAAAGGCCTACTCCGGCTCCGAATCCTGACATGTTTATGATCTTATAACCTTTCACAGGAGAACAAACTCGCCCCTGAGCATGCATGAGGAGAAAGCTCCAGAAAATATTACCACCCGGTGAGCTTTCGCTTGTAAGTGTAAAGTCCTGACCCTGCAATACAGACTCAGACGAGGCACATGCTGAAGTCAAGGTCACTCTGGACCTGCACCTTTATTTCACAGCTCTCATGTGCCACACTTGCCTGAGACCTGCCTTTATATACCTGTGTGGAACAGGTATGCAGTGTCTCCTGCAAGTGCACCCCTGGTGGTAACGTATGCTTGTGGTTACAGGTCATATCTAGTTACAGTCATGTATAGCATGGTAAGATACAGTTATATACAGTAGTGTGAGATACATGACATCAAACTCCCCCAAGGTCTTATTGTCTTTATAGATTCAGACTCTCAGGTGGTCGACGCTCTCGCGTGGAGCGTCTTAGTTGTGGTTCAGTTGTTTGCCTTGGTGCCTGTTTTTCTTTCATGTGATTGCTGGTATCTCACCTGGGCTGTCTGTTGAGACTGCCCTTTCCTCAGGTTGTTCCCTCTGTCTGTCCACCAGGTGTGGTGTGAGTTCCATACTGTAGTCTGCCTCTCGTCCTGCAGTATTGTTGGTGAATCTACTTTTTACTTGGTCGACATGCCTCCGACAGGTTTGGCGATTGTCCATTTCTACAACCAGTAGCCTGTTTCCTTCCTTGCCTGTTACTGTCCCTGTACGTCATTTGGGACCCCTGCCATAGTTTAGCACAAGCACTTTGTCCCCTATCTCATTCCACCTCCCCCTCAAATTTAGGTCATGGTACTCTGTTAGCTTCCGGCGCTTAGCCTCAACAATTTCATGCATGTCTGGGAGGATTAACGAGAGCCTGGTCTTTAAGATTCATTTCATCAATAGTTGCGCGGGAGGAACCCCTGTCAACGAATGTGGACGAGATCTGTATGCCAGCAGCAGTCGCGACAGGCGGCTCTGCAGCGTGGGACCTTGGATTCTGAGCATGCCTTGTTTAATGATCTGCACTGCTTGCTCCGCCTGGCCATTGGAGGCCGGCTTTAACGGTGCCGTCTTAACATGATTTATGCCGTGGTCAACTATAAATTCTTGAAATTCTGCGCTCGTGAAGCACGGACCATTAACACTGACCAATATGTCAGGAATTCCGTGCATTGCAAACATGGTTCTCAGGCTCTCCACAGTGGTGGAGGTAGTGCTCGAGTTTAAAATGGTGAACTCGATCCATTTTGAAAATGCATCAACGGCTACGAGGAACATTTTGCCCATGAATGTGCCCGCATAGTCTACATGCACCTGCGACCACGGTTTTTGTGAGCCAGGGCCAGAGGCTTAGGGGGGCCTCCCTGGGGGCATTACTGAGTTGGGCACAAATGGTGCACCGACGGATGCAGAGCTCCAAGTCCGCGTCAATGCTAGGCCACCAGACGTGGGATCTGGCTATGGCCTTCATTAGGACGATCCCCGGGTGCTCGCGGTGGAGCTCCCGGACAAACGCCTCTCAGCCTCGCAAGGGCATAACTACTCGGCTGCCCCACATCAGGCAGTCTGCCTGTAGTGATAGTTCATGCCTGCGCCTATGGAAAGGTTTGATCTCCTTGGGGCAGGCATCGCGGGTCTCTGCCCTGTCACCAGTTAAAACGCATCTTTCGTCCAGGCTCTGATTTGGTGCGACATCATGGGCGAACCTGTGGATTCAAAGGCACTGATTGCCATGACCATCTCACAGTCCTGTTCGTCCGAACCTTCTGTGGTCGCCAGGGGTAGCCTGCTAAGCGCATCGGCACAGTTGTCTGTGCCTGGTCTGTGCCTTATTGTGTAGTCGTAAGACACCAGCTGAATGCGTGCCGAGGCTTTGGCGTTTAGTGCCTTGCACTCAGATAGCAGGGACGTGAGGGGTTTGTGGTTGTTTTCTAACCCGAACTTGGCCACGAAAAGGTATTGGTGCATCTTTTTGACATCGTACACGCACGCGAGATCCTCCTTCTCAACCATATCGTACCAGCACGTCGCCCGCGAAAGTGACCTGGAGGCATAAGCAATAGGTTGTAATTTACCCGCATCATTGATGTGCTGTAAAACGCATCCGAACATGTACGCTGACGCATCACATGTAAGAACTAACTTTTTACCTGGGTGAAAAAAGGCTAAAACACTGTTGGAATATAGAAGATTGAGTTCTTTATTTAAGGCGCGTTCTTGGGCGGCCCCCCAAAACCAATCGTACCCCTTTCTGAGTAGCATGTGGAGAGGCTCCAGCAGCGTGCTCAAGTTCTGCATAAAGTTCCCAATGTAATTGAATAGCCCGAGAAAGGCAGGCAGTTCCGAGATATTCCAGGGCCTGGGTGCCAGACGAATTGCTTCGGTTTTTGATTCTGTTGGGCAGATTCCATCAGCGGCAATCCTTCTGCCAAAAAATTCAACCTCAGGCGCGAGAAACAGTCACTTGGATTTCTTAACTCTTCGGCCTACTCGATCCAATCGACTTAGTACTTCCTGCAAATTGCGGAGATGGGAGTCGGTGTCCCTGCCCGTGATGAGTATGTCATCTTGAAACACAACCGTCCCCAGGATGGACTTGAGCAGACTCTCCATGTTGCGCTGGAATATAGCAGCTGCTGACCTGATGCCGAATGGGCATCGATTGTACATAAAAAGGCCTCGATGTGTGTTGATGGTGGTGAGTAGCTGAGACTCTTCGGTCAGTTCTTGCGTCATATACGCAGATGTATGATCTAGTTTCGAGAAAAGTTTTCCTCCAGCCAACGTGGCAAATAGGTCCTCTGCTCTGGGCAGCGGGTATTGGTCCTGTAGGGAGACGCTGTTATGGTAGACTTGTAATCCCCACAGATTTGTACGGATCCATCAGGCTTCATGACGGGGATGATGGGACTTGACCAGTCGCTAAATTCCACGGATGAGATAATGCCTTCCCGCAGGTCCAGTTCGTGTTCAATCTGTTCCCTCATCACATAAGGCACAGCTCTAGCCTTGTGATGAACTGGTCTGGCATCCTGTGTGATGTAGATTTTAACTTTAGCCCCTTTGAAGGTACCCACACCTGGCTGAAAGAGATGTTCAAAACGACTTAGAACTGCAGAGTGGTGTGAGATACATGACAGTAAGGTGAACGTGTGAACGGCCACACTGCGGAAACATCTCCACCTTCAGCACCAGGTCAGACGGAGATGCTGAGCGAGCAGGTGAACTGCAGAATCCCACTTTTTAGGAGCTGATCGTTGTGCCAAGCAAATGAGTTTTGCTTAATGACTAAAAATAAAAGGTGCTAGAAGTGGGATTCAAACCCACACTTTCAGAGCAGACTGAACACAACAGCTTAGACCGCTCGGCTGTCCTGACTATCCAGTGCTGTATATGGCCACCTGCAGGTTGATTTTGAAATTTTGTGTCTTGTCACAAGAAATAAATGAGGGCAACAGGTGTTTCTCTGACTGACACAGAGGAAACAGTGAGACAGACCTTGGAGCAAGGGTCTGGTTATTGCCAAACAGCAAAGAAAATATTAATTCCGGGATTACCCAGAAGAGCAGTGACCTCGACGTGATTGGAACACGCAACCTTCTGATCTGGAATCAGACGCGCTGCCGTTGCACCACGAGGCCTACATAGGTAGCTTGAGATGTTCGTCTATATGAAGATTCCGCAATACAAGGGGCTTTAAAATCCCTGTCCATTCCCACCAGGTATCAGAAGAAGCGCTCACCTGCCAGTCACCGTATGTTTTTTGTTTAACTTTTGTGTTGTTTTCACGGAAAAGCATCATTAATTAACCGTCATCTTCTTTTGTACAATGAAAGAAATGCTGACTGAGGGACAGTCGATACTTCAATCATTTGTTCTGTGCTTTGCATGTTAACTGTTCAACCATATCCCATTTTACACACTGTGTTTTAGGAGACTGGTTCCAAATCCTCATCGCTGGTGCAACTTTTGTCAAATTTAACAGCACCGGTTATTCCGACACGCCAAAGTTCCCTGGTGGATCCATTTTCTCTCGCTAAAAGTTATCTATTTATTGGTGAAATAAAGAGCAATTAAGGAATAAGGGAGCCCTTTTGCTATGAGAATAAATAACAAATAAAAACAGCAAATGCTGGAAATCTCAGCAGGTCAGTTAGCATTTGCCAGGAGACAAGACACACCTCCGAGTGTTCCCCTATAGGAAATTTCAACACAATGTTCTCGCCCGGCATCGAACCGGTGACCTTGCATGTGTAAAGCAAACGTGATAACCGCGACACTAGGGAAACCTCTGGCACAGTGATCTCAACAGACGGGAGCTGACCAGTGAGCTCCCTCTGTGCAGATCACCACTGATTTTTAATGTGGAAGCAAGTCATCCTGGACTCCGGGGATTACCTCAGAAGAGAGGAGGATCAGGAATGTGTTGGCTCACCTGAAACAACTTCTGTCCCACACTGAAAGTTCTCAATCCTTCTCCTCTGCTGCCCTTTACAGAAATGTCACGTGTTCACTTCCACATCCTCACAGTGGGGCCACAGAGGCTCCGACCGTCTCCCAGCGATCAGCGAACTCGCCCAGTTTGTAAAATTAAACCCGGGACATGTGACCGGCAAAGGGCAGGAGAAGCGGGAGAGTGTGTAAGCTCATTCTGTAACAGATAGTAGTGGGGATTTAATGCCGATTACAGCAATCATAAATCCTCTCACACACCTCAATTATGTTTCTGCGATGAACTGATTGAGAATGGAAAGGGTTAATGCTCGGGATCTTAACCACTCAACCAGGGAACAGCTTCGATAATCTGTATCAATATAAAAATATATATTTATATATGAACCTGTATGTCAACGGCAAGCTGCCGAGACCTCATGGCACAACGGTCGTGAATCTAACTTTGAGCGAGAGAAATTGTTCCACAGTGACACCCATTTCATCTTTTATTCCCTTTTAAACACTAGAAACTGAGACAGGGGGAATAAATAGAGAAATAAAAGCACAGTGATACAGACAAGAGGAAGAGAGAAGGGGAAATACTGTCCCCACCCAGAACTAATGCAGAAACCCCTCTGCTGCGCTCGGGGTGGCCACCCACAGCCTGGATACACTAACGTCCCAACAGCTCATTGACTGTCGGAGTGGGACCGTGCGGCGCTTCGGAAGACAGGTCGAAAAAGCAAAGTCACTGATTAGGTCTCACGTGCTTCTCTAATCAAGAGAAGCCACACACAAAAACTTGCTTTTATAATGGCTATACATTACCGCTATGATTGTCAAGCAGTTGGTTCATTGATCTAAAGGTGTGACTTTAGATGAGTCGAAGTTAAATGAAATTTGTGAGAAGTCCTGGGTTCCAATCCTGGACGAATCCATTATTTTGCCGGCGAGTTTTGAAATTGCATAGAAATTTTGCAAAGGAAGACTTGCATTTCTGCAGTGCCTTTCAGGAACTCATGACGCCCCAAAGCGCTTTACAGCCGTTGAGTTATGTTTGAAGTGTTGTAGTGTGGGGAAAGATGTGCCCAAATCACCCCACACGAACCTCAACTCTTTACAAAGGAGTTTGGTGCAAATAATCAGGTGCCTCAGGGACGAGGACTTTCTTTGAATGAGTTCTGCTTGTACCTGCATTCAAGCTTGAAACAGCAACTGGGCTTCCATCTCACGGGAGCAGCGTGTAGCGGTTAGCGAGTAGTCACAAGGTTTGGGGTTGATGTGCGTCACTTTCAATCTTTGAAATTTCACCAAGCAAAGAAATGGTGAATCCAACTGTCCCTGCAAGCATTTAGTTCCCGTTTAATCACAAGAATATCCGCAGTCGGGAGCTGAAAAGGAATTAAAACCTAATAAGGCTTCGGGACAATCAGAATACTTTGTCACAGACAAGGCACCGGAAGGCTGGAAGGTAGATCACACCGGTTGCGGGAGAGCTGGTTGGTGGTGACATGGAAGTGTCTGCAGTGTGCGGGATCAGACTGCTTCCACGCATCCACAATGAATGTCCCACCCTTTATTTGGGAAAAGTGCAACTGAGAGTGGACAAGTTCCAACTGGTCGGAGCAATCTGAAGCTTTAACTGACGGACGCCCTGGTTTGGGATGTCTTGCAGTATACACTTGTGTCAGTCTCTGTGGCGCAATGGGTTAGCGTGTTCGGTTGTTAACCAAAAAGTTGGTGGTTTAAGCCCTCTCAGGGACTTCAACTGTTTTCCCCGAGGATACTGTGCCGCACAGTTCCAGGTTGTCATTGTGTGCTTTGGTGTCACGAATATATTCCGCAAACATTGCCAGCTGTGCTGTTATCCAGTGAGTTCCCACTCCAATACTTATATGAGCATTCAGTTCAAGTGTCGAGTTTGAGTGTATACAGAACAGAACATAGATATCAGAAAATTTAACAAGGCTGTGGGACATTGTGTTTTGTTAATATTGAAACATTAATATGAATAAATCCATTTTTTCTAATATTTAATTTAACGGGTTTTCAAAATGTTTCCGCCCAGTTTCGAACCAAAGATCATTCGCGGGTGAAGAAAATGTGACAACCACTACACTCCGGAAACACTGCAATTGAAGTGATGTTATGAACATAACCAGAGCTTTCACCGACACAGCTGGCCTACACTTCAGGAGCTGGTTTTATGAGAATAGAAAGACGGTGCTATATTTAGGAAGGCTGTGAGTGTGGCAGGAATTGATCTCGTGTTTCCCAGACTTTACACATAGGAACAGGAGATGACCATTTAGCAGCAAGTGGTTAGCATCTGGAATGCACGGCTTGAAAGGGTGCTGGAGGCAGACTCAATCTTATCTTTCAAACGGGAGTTGGATCAGTGTCTGAAGCAAAAACAATTGCAGGGCTATGTTAAAAGGGCGGGGAAGTGGGACTCGCTGAGAGTCGGCACGGGCTCGACGGGCCGAATGGCCTTCCGTGCTGTAACCATTCCATGATTCTATAAGTTAGCGGCACATTTCATAGTGTGGGTGGAAGCAGAACATTGCAATGGGACATGGATTGAGTCGGCAAAACTAGAGGCATCTGATTCAGGAGATTTTGGTGAAGCGGAAATTCGGGAGTTTAATGACTTTGCAACGAACATTTTTGTTTTGTGCAGCTTCGGTGAGAGAAATGTTTGTGAAAGGAATTTTTTGCAGAAATGGATGCAGCATTTCATCTTCTGTCTTAACACTTCTTTCTGGGTGTCTAGTCACATTTCCTTTCGATGTTATTCTTCCAGAATGTATATTTTCTTTGGTGTTTCACAATAACCAGACCCTTGCTCTAAAGTCAGTCTCACTGTTGCCCCAGTCTCACTGTTGATGTTACCAGCAATGAACATTTTGAACCAGACCCCGAAAGCACAGTGTGTAAAATGGTTTATGGTTCAAGAGTTAACTTGCAGAGCATAGATAAATTATCCAATTATGGAATCTCCTTCAATTAGAATTTCTTTATTTGTGCAAAAGAAGATCATCGGTTAATTAACGATGTATTCCCGTGAAAGCAACATAAAATGTAGTTAAAAAGTAAGCAACAAACTTGGTGTTCGAATCCGAGAACCTGAGATTAAAAATCTCACACTGTATCAACTGAGCTCGCTGTGCTTCTGCTAAAGCAAACGTTTATCACTGATTGCAGCCAGGCGCCTGTTGGCTCCGCGCCAGATGTTTAAACTTAATGTCAAAGAACTGCCAGGATCTTCTTGAATGGTGGACCAGGCTCGAGGGGCCGAATGGCCTACACCAGCTCCTAATCCTTACATGTTAATGACCTTATGACCTTTCACAGGAGAACAATCTCGCCCTGAGCAGGCATGAGGAGAAAGTTCCAGAAAATATTCCCACCCGGTGAGCTTTCGCGTGTGAGGCGAACGTGTTAACCGCTACACTGCGGAAACATCTCCACTTTCAGCACCAGGTCAGACGGAAATGTTAAGCGAGCAGGTGAACTGCTGAATCCCACTTTTAAGGAGCTGGTCGTGGTGCCAAGCAAATGAGTTTTGCTCAATGACTAAAAATAAGAAAAGGGATTTGAAACCGCGCTTTAAGAGCAGACTGCAAACTGAACGCAGCACCTTCGACGGCACGGCCATCCAGACTGTAAGTTCATTTAAATTTTGAACTTTTGTGTCTTGTTACATGAAGTAAATGAGGGCATCTGGTATATCTGTGCCTGACACCCGAGAAAGAGTGAGACAAACATTGGAGCAAGTGTCAGGTTATTGCCAAATAGCAAAGAAGTTCGCACCTTTTGAAGAACAATGATCCCGACATGATTTGAATACACAGCCTTCTGATCTGGAGTCAGACACACTACCGTTGCACCACAAGGTCTACAGTGCAGATTGTACATGTTTGGAAACGTGATGGTTCCTGAAACACAGTTTCATTTACGCTGCATTGGTGCAATGAAAGGGCTTTAAAATCCCCGGCCACTCCCAGCTGGGTCAGACAGCATCAGAAGCAGTGCCCACCTGTCACTCACCCTCTCACGCCCGCTTTCATCACCTGCTGCCCGCGGACTGCAGCAAATCCAGTTCATCATCATCATAGGCAGTCCCTCGAAGCGAGGATGACTTGCTTCCTCGCCACAAAAGGATGAGTTCACAGGTGTTGCAATATTCCAGGTCCTGAACTGTATGTTGAAGGGTGGAAGATGCCTGTGCGTGGATTTTTTTAACGTGTGATGGCCGTTGCACCCCAGCCATCACACGGGCTTGACAGAGCGAGGCCTTGGTCCAGTGGCAAGGGTTAAATAAGACGACTGGAGACCAGCTCTGCTGCACGGACCCAGTGTGCACACATATCGCAGTGTGGGCTGGCCCGTGCTGCCCCTGGGCCCCTGGCCCTGAACTCGTGCCTCCCTTGGGCCCTAATCACATCCCTCCACAGTCTCTCGCCGCTCCTTCGCCCCGATCTCGCCGCTCCTGCTGTACCTGTCCACGCTCCAATCACTGACCTGGACCTTGATGACATCACTCTTCGCTGCCGCCGCCCTCCTGCACCAGCTCGCGCTGCTCCCTGGAGTCGTCTCCCGGGACCTCCAAGCTGCTCCCAGGGCCGCTCGCCGTTCCTTTTATGGCCCCGACCTGCCGCTGGTGTTCTCCCGTTAGTGTATCCAGGCTGTGGGTGGCCACCCCGAGCGCAGCAGAGGGGTTTCTGCATTAGTTCTGGGTGGAGACAGTATCTTTCCCCTTCTCTCTTCCTCTTGTCTCTATCCCTGTGCTTTTATTTCTCTATTTATTCCCCCTGTCTCAGTTTCTAGTGTTTAAAAGGGAACAAAAGATGAAATGGGTTTCATTGTGGAACAATTTACTACACTCAAAGTTAGATGCACTGCTGTTCGCCATGAGGTCAAGGTAGCTAGCCGTTGATATTCAGGTTCATATATAAATATATATAAATATATCTACATCTATCATAACTGTTCACTGGTGGTCGAGGGGTTAAGATCCGGTGCAGTAACCTGGTAACGATACTCGATCAATTCGTCGCATAAAAATAATTGAAGTCTGTGAGACGATTAATAATTGCTGTAAGCACCATGAATACCAATACTTTCTGTGATCGACCGAGCTGACAGACTATCTGGCTTCTCTTGCCCTTTGCCGGGCACGTGTTCCGGGTTTAATTTTGTAAATTGAGCGAGTTCGCTGATCGCGGGGAGACGGTAGGAGCCTCTGTGGCCCCACTGTGAGGATGTGGAAGTGAACACGGTGGCTGTGTGATCCGTGACATTTCTGTAAAGGGCAGTGGAGGAGAAGGATTGAGAACTTTCAGTGTGGGACAGAAGTTGTTTCAGGTGAGCCAACACATTCCCGATCAGCGCAGAGGGAGCTCACTGGTCAGCTCCCCTCTGTTGGGGCTGTTATACCAGTGGTTTCTGTAGGGTAGTGGTTATCATGTTTGATTTACACGCAAAAGGTCCCTGGTTCGATCCCAGGCAGAAACATTATGTTTAAACTTGCCAAAGGGGAACAATCGGAGGCGAGTTTCATCTCCTGGCAAATGCTGCCTGATTTGCTGAGATTTCCAGAATTTGTTGTTTTTATTTGCTATTTATTCTCCTGGCAAAAGGGCTCCCTTATGCCTTAATTGCTTTTTATTTCATTTCAATAAATAGATAACTTTGAGTGAGAGAAAACGGATCCACCGGGAACCTTTCGTGTGTGAGGCCAACGTGATGTCCGCTACACTGCAGCCCATCAAAGGGCGAGACACCACTGAATATAAAGGATGAGCTCACAAATATCAGGGGCAGTGCAGTCTGGTCAACGTCAAACCCTCCTTTCTTATTCAGCAGTGGCATGAACGGGAATCAGACGCCACAACGTTTAATTAAAGGCACAAATACAAGTAACACTTCTAAATCTTTTCACTGTAAAATTATTTTACTTTATTTGAAATCCTACTGCGTTGAATCTGAAAATGAGCACCGTAGGATTTTACCTTCACTACTGATTCTATTTTCTGTGCACGGTAGGAATAACCGGTGCTGTTAAATTTGACAAAAGTTGCCCCAGATTCCTGGTGTCATCAGCAATGAAGATTTTGAACCAGACTCCTACAGTGAGCAAAATGGGTCAACATGCATAAGAACATAAGGAAATAAGAAATAGGAGCAGGATTCGGCCATACGCCCCTCGAGCCTGCTCCGACATTTAATACGATCATGGCCGATGCAATCATGGACTCAGGTCCACTTCTCTGCCCACTCCCCAAAGCACAGGACAAATGATTGAAGTATCGACTCTCCCTCAGTCAGCATTTCTTTCATTGTGCAAAAGAAGGTGAGGGGTTAATTAATGATGCTTTCCCGTGAAAGCAACACAAAAGTTTAAGAAAAAAACATACGGTGACTGGCAGGTGAGCGCTGCTTCTGACACCTGGTGGGAATGGGCGGGGATTTTAAAGCCCCTTGTATTGTGAAACCTTCATATCGCCGAACATCTGAGACTTCTTGTGTGGACCTTGTGAGGCAATGGTAGCACGCCTGACTCCAAATCGAAAGGTTGTGTGTTCTAATCATGTTGGGTTGCAATTATTTTCAAAATTGTTCTTCCAGAAAATATTTTCTTTGCTGTTTGGCAATAACCAGACGCTTGCTCCAAGATCTGTCTCACTGTTTCCCCGGTGTCAGGCAGAGATACGCCTGCTGTCCTCATTTATTTCATGTGTCAGGACACAAAAGTTCAAAATCAATCTGCAGGTGGCCACATCTAGCATTGAATACTCAGGGTGGCGGAGTGGTTTAAAGTGCTGTGTTCAAATCGCAGTCTCCTCTGAAGATGCATGTTTGACTTTGACATTTCATATGTTTAATCATTTAGTGAAACTCTTTGTTTGACACCACGACCAACTCCTTAAACGTGGGATTCTGCAGTCCACCTGCTCGCTTCACATTTCTGTCTGACCAGGTGCTGAAAGTAGAGATGTTTCCGCAGTGTCGCGCTTAACACGTTCACCTCACAAGCGAAAGCTCCCTGACCGAGAATATTTTCTGGAGCTTTTTCCTCATACATGCTCAGGAGCGAGTTCTGTCCTGAACACTCAAGCTAAAATGCTGAGTTCATTGCCCATGTTGTTAGCAGCCTGCCAGTGAATCTGTTTAAGGTGTTCAAACAGATTCCTGACAAAGCTGTCCCGGCTCGCTTCCCGGAGACACCGTGGTCACCAGCGCCCCAGTTTGAGTGGGTCAGCCCCGGGAGGTAGGCCATCCGTTAGAGAATACCCAAGATCAAGGATCAGTCTACAGACAGGGATCCCCAGCCGGCAGCCTTCGGCGGTGAGGGACTCACAGGAGAGGTCGTGGTGGACCAGCCACTAACTGAGAGTCCCCAGCCTGCAGCCCCCGGCTGTGCAGAATCCTCAGTTAATGAAATGAACTGAGCAGCCACACCTAAAGGGGAAGTGTGTTGTTGCCCCAGAGGGGCCATTCCCCCGATAATGTGGGACTCAGGCACACCTCCAGTCAGAACACTCTGGGTCCAGCGGTACAGACCGCCTTACCGCCGGCCACACAGGCAAACCAGAGGCTGAATAAGGGAAGGAGAAGGACAGGGATTAACTTGGCCAGTCGGAGACGGGTGGCAGATGTATATAATAGCACGATATGAGTTTAAGAATGTTGAAGAGTTCTAGTTTTAAATTAAGATTTTAGAAATTTCAGGTCACCACAACCTCATGAGGAATCCATGGGTAAAGAAGTAGTGAGAGGAATAAGATCGGTTATGAAGGAGTTGTGGCCGGCAGTGTAAGGGGTGGTTTTCATGGGGTCAGCTTTCCCTTCTGACCTTATATGAGCGGTTCCGAATCGCTCCCCGACCCTTGGTTCGAGACACTGTAATTATGAAGGGACTGTAAAAGACTTGGACAGACAATCGGTTTCAAGGTAGGAAGCAGGTATGGCTTTATTCTGTTTAAAAAGAAGTAAAAGGCACACCTTTAATAACACACACAGACCAGTACACACTGAGGGGTCCAACACATTGAATAAATTGTCAAATTAAGCCTGTGGGGAAAAGAATACAGCTTAAAATCTAAATGGAGTAAAGAGGGGAATGCAGATACATTTACACAAGTAATCCCAGCCTCCCCCCTCCCAATACCCCAACTAATTAAGTTATAGCTCTTAGGGTTCAGGGGCTATGCTCACCAATCCCTTTAGACAGTTGCTGGTGATTCGCGGTTTCGGGATTCGCTGCACTTGGCCTTCTAGGCGAGCCGTACCCCGGACAGAGGAGAGGACTTCGGACTGCGTCGTCTTCGGTTGGGGTGCGTCCGTTGATACGCTAAGTTGCGTTTTGGATGAATGGGGTAAGTACCCACTT
Organism: Pristiophorus japonicus; assembly: GCF_044704955.1. Lineage (NCBI taxonomy): Eukaryota > Metazoa > Chordata > Chondrichthyes > Pristiophoridae > Pristiophorus > Pristiophorus japonicus. The sequence goes on from NW_027254488.1 coordinate 3,754,493, forward strand.
TCTTTGGTTAGGAATAGTTTTAGTTAGTCCCTTTTGGTAATTTCTCCCCCGTTGGGTCGTTCAGAAGTAGATTGTAGAGTGATTGTCAATTTGGTTGCTGACAACCTTCCGTTTTGTGGGCCTCGTGCTCGGTCAGTTCTTGATGAATTCTGGTAGTTTCCTTCACTGTTCCATTTTTCACTGTAGAGGAAGCAGGCTGCTTGTGTCTGTGTCTGTGTTCCAGTCTGTGTCCTTGTTCGAGTCAATGCGAGTTCCAGTCTGTGTTCTGTTAGTTTTTCCTTGTAAAACTGTGGAATAGATATATCCCCCAAAAAAGGCTTTGTTATCTCCCATCAAATCTCTTGGGCTCTGTTTAAACTGTTCTGTCCATTGATTTTCAAATGTCTCCTTTGTCGGCAGTAACTCGATTAGGGTGTGAGAATGTGCTATCACTGGTTTTGCATTGTTTTAGGATTGTCCAGTTTTCCTGTCCATGATTTCCATTGTGCTAGAATCATACCTCTAGACCAACAAGTCAACTACGTATTTTATGTCGAGATAAGGTGTAACCATTATTAAGCATTTTTAGTTTGTTGCTATTCCTGATTGGAGGAGCACATGAGACGGAATCAGTGACTTTGTCTTTTTGACATGTCTTCTGAAGCGCCACACGGTCCCACTCCTGCAGTCAATGAGCTGTCGGGACGTTAATGTATCCATCATCATCATCATCATTGGCGGTCCCTCGAAACGAGGATGACTTGCTTCCACGCCAAAAAAGGATGAGTTCATGGTAGTATGGTGTTACTCCTCCCTGTGCGATCCCCAAGTTTGGCCAGGGAGCGTACAGCCTGACCTGAAGGCCTCTGCGTTTCACTTAACAAGTGAGACACCATAAGTAAAGAATAATCGCGAGTTGACAGACAACCAAAAAGTGGGAAGCTATTCTGATCCCGGCAGGAACTTCTATATTTCTGAAAATGTCCCACCAAGGTGGAATTGTGATCTCTAGAATCTTTCTCCCTATCTCAATTGTTTTCTGTTCTCGAGAATCGAAATGTTTTTGTGAGATTACCACAGCTGCTAGCAGAGCAGTAAGTTGTTCGGGTAGTGGGGGAATTTCATCGCCAAATGTACAACATAATCCTGCAGGTTTGTGATGTTTTCTCTCACAGTGAGGTGAACAGTGGAGGGTTCAGGAATGGGGACAATCCGTTTCTGGGACACTTGAACTTCTGCCTCGGGTTTAAAGCAAAAACTGCTGTCACTGACCGGACACCAGAAGTGACCATGTTGGTAGTGGGGCGCACTTGTGGTGACACAATATATCCCACCCCCGATGTATGCTCCCTGTGGAGGGACATGGTTTTGTGCCATTACCTCCATGGTACAGTTGATAGACTGTGCACCAGCAGCTTTAAACCCACACTGTGGTTTAGAATAGGTGTTCAAGTGCTGGGGACACAGTATTATGTGTGCACCCGGAGAGGTCAGTACCCGTCACAGTGTGTTCCCACTTTATGACATAGGGTGGGACTGCTGTGAAATGAACATGTGCACCTCCTTGAATGACTCCAATGTTCTCCACCCTGTATACAGTGTGGGAAGGGCTGTCCCACCCATGACCGACATCCTTAGTACTATCCCCATGATGGTGTGATTAGAACATCGGGATCGACTGGGACAGGGTAAGTTTCAGAAGCTAGGCCGAGCTGGCACGGGCTTAGTGAGTTACTGTACGGGTGGAGGGCTGCAAGGTGCTTGTTACTGATCCAGTAGGGGACTAAACCTTGTTTTAAATCCTCCAGGTTGTTGCGGCACTCGCCCAACAACCATGCCCCGTACAGCACACACACCTCGTTCTGTGCAACCTGGTCAGAAGCATTCCTATCCTCCCGTATGAGTGCATTCCCTGTCTGTGCATGTTTTTCCAGCTCAGCCACGATTTCCTTTCAATGGATCATCATAGCCTGGTCCTCGTGTAGCTCTGAGCCTTCTCCTGTGTTTTCTTCTTTCATGATGTTTCTCAGTTGGTTCTTTCGACCATTTATCTGCATGTGTAGTTCTATATCGTCCAGGCTATTTATCACAGAGGATCCTGCATGATATGCAGTTAAAATGTCGTTCAAGGTGCCCCTTCTAGGTCTTCCCATGCCCATGGTGTCCCTAGCGTATAGGATGTATATATCTGTTTTGTCTACATTCTCAAATTCTAACTCATAAAAGTTCTTGAACATTTCTCTGAGTAGGGCCTGGTATAGCTGCTCTATTCCTTCGGGCACCAGTCAGGTATTTGCACCTCGGTAAAGTTTAAAGTAACTGAAGCTACTGCATAATGTAGACCCTGGTATATACCTTTTCGGTTGGTACCAATACTGATCCATTCCTGAGTCACTTGGTGGTGGTCGGACACCTTTCTATTATTGTTCTCACTGGCGGGGTCTTGGGCAGGGGTTTCTTAATGTGCGCTATAAGTTCGGTGGTGTTAATTGGGAGTGGGGAGTGTGGGACCACACACCCGTGTAGGCTGGAATCCCACCCCATCCCTTCCCCGTCATCTTGCCCTTGCCTGGCAAAGGCGATTGATATGTCTGCAGGACAGATCTCCTCTGACCAGCACATGCAGATGTAAATTCCCTGTTCAGACTCCCACCACTTGTTCTAACACACCTTCACTCCTCCCCGTGTCCCCGTGATGGTACGGTACGTGTCATTCCTGAGTCTTTCCCAGTCAGAGTGCTGATCACCCACATCCTTGCTCAGCTTCCTGAGCCAGCACCATCTACCCAGGGGAATCTTTCCTTTACAAGTCAAACATACACGTTTTCCCTCCGTGACACTGACCCACGCAGCAACGACCCGTATCCTGGGGCATGGAACGGAGGCCTCCCCAGAGGTAAACCCTTCCTGGCTGGAGTAGTGGGTGGAATGAGACCCCATCCACCCTGGCCACCTTCCCTCGTGGGCGTACACGGCGAGCTCTTCCACACCCGGGGTGTCACCCGCTGCAGTCACGATCGGTGCTCTCTCTCCTGAGACCATAAATGGGGGATTCTTCCACGTCTCCTCAGCTGTCGCTGCTCATCCTTATCAGGGTGAGCAGGAACAGGACCCTGTTCATGTTGTTATCGATCTTGTAGTGCCTCTTTTACTGCCGACAAGGTGGGGTCTTTTCCTTTCCCCAATACAAATGTCACTATTTAGTCACCGGCTGTCGGCTGAAACTCTTAACTTCTATATTCATATAAACATCCTGATCCTATTCTACTCGTTTCACACCTTCCATACGTGTGGTTTCTTTTCGGTTGTGGTGCCCTGAAATCATTACACGCATAATCTACACTACGCTAGATTCTTACTAAACATACCTTAACAGATATCGTATTATTTATGTACATCTGCCACCCATCTCCGGGTGGCCAGGTTAATTCCTGTCCTTCTCTTTTCATCTCTGGCCTCTGGGTTTCCAGCGGGGCCGGTAGTAGGTCGGACTGTACCGCAGGACCTGGAGTGTCCTGACCGGAGGTGGTTCTGAGTCCCACATTATTGGGGGAATGTCCCCTCCGGTGATACAGCACACCGCTCCTTTGGGGGTGGCTGCCTGGTTCATTTTGTCCCCTGGGGGTTCTGCCTGGTTGAGGGCCGTGGGCTGGGGACCCCCAATTAGTGGCTGGTCCACCACTATCTCTTCTGGGGGTCCCTCGTCGCCCGAGGCTACCGGCTGGGTGTCCCTGCTCGCAGGCTGGTCCCTGATCTTAGGTACCCTTTCACGGCAGGTCCCTCTCCCGGGGCTGAACCACTTAAATTGGGGCGCTGGTGACCACGGTGCCTTAGGCCGTGGTGTGCGGAGAGTCCTTCTCAGGGTTTTGACCCCTGGGGGTGCGTCCAAGTCCCAAATGATTGGGGGGAATAGCTCCTCCAGTAAGTCAGTCCATCGCCCCTCTGGGTACAGTCTGTGGGTCTGCCACGTCCCCTGTGGGATTTCCACAGTCGGGGGCTGCTGGCTGAGGGTCCCTGCCTTTAGCACGGTTCCCTGTTCCTGGCTGTCCCTTACGTTTAGCTGCTGTCCCGGGGTTGAAAAGTTTGCACTGGTTTATGTGGAACCACTTTGTACGGCGAGGCATTTTCACGGCACAGACCATGGGGCTTGCCTTGTTGACAATGTGGTACGGCCCCATGTACAGTGCCTCATAAACCCCTACTCGAGCGTAGTTGCTGACCATAACCTGGTCCCCTATCTCCCATTCATGGTGTTTGCGGGGCTCTAGCATCAGTCAGTTGCTCCGATGCTTTTTTCCCATATTGTCAGCAGCCTGCCAGTGAATCTGTTTAATGTGTTCAAACAGGTTCCTGACAAAGCTGTCCCAGCTCGCTTCCCGGAGCTGACCTTCCGTGAGTACCGGGGCTAATACATGGGTGGGGGTTCGCCTGGCTCTGCCGGTCATGAGCTCATACGGGGAGTACCCCGTGATCTTTGACTGGCTGGCCCGGATCGCTATGAGGACCAGTGGTCGGACCTCTAACCACCTCTTGGGTGAGTCCCCTGTCTCTTTTCGCAGCCTTTCTTTGATGTTGCGGTTTAAACACTCCACAGGCCCGGATGACTGCGGGTTGTGGGCGAGATGCCATTTCCCTTTGATGCTGAGCATCTTAAATGTCTCCTGCATCACCTGCCTGGTGAAGTTGCTCCCCTGGTCGGAATCCACGTACTGGGGTAGTCCCCATCGGGAGAACACCTCCCTGACCAGGATCCTGGCTGTTCCCAGGGCAGTGGCTGTTCGGCATGGGAAGGCTTCCACCCATTTGGGGAATACATCCAACAACACGAGACAGTACTGGTAACCTCCCTGGGCGATGGGTCGGGGCCCAATGTAATCGACCTGGATCGACTGCCAGGATCCCTCTACCTTCCTGATATGTCCCATAGACACCTTCCTTTTCTGGGCGTCGGGGTTGTTGGCAGCGCACACCAGACAGCTGGCACAGAACTCGCGGACGTCTTCCCTGAGTCCTGGCCACCACCCTGCCTGTACCACCCATTGCCAAGTGGTGTCCTGCTCCTGGACCCTCGTGGGCCAGCTGGAGTAATTCTCTCCGATGTTGTTGGGGAACTACGCATTGCTCCCCACTTAAACGCATTTCTTCTGTACAGGCACTCTACGCTTTCCCCTTTTTCTAGCGTGTTCAGGACAGTTTTAGGGACGGGGTCTTGGATCTGAACCGTTTTTAGGTCCGGGGACAATGCTACCCCTGCCCTCCCTGTCGTCCCAATCCTGCCCCTGACTGCTGCGATGGGGCCTGGGTTGTACGGATCCTAGAGCTTGCCCGTGCGCGCACCTTGCTTGGCCAACATGTCAGCCTGCTGGTTTCCCTCGCTCCAGGGTTCAGTGGTGGAATGTGCCTTCACTTTATGTATATAGGTCTTCCCTTCCTTCCCCTCGGCTGTCATGATCTTTTCCAGTCGGGGCTTAATTGCCAGGGGTCTCCCGTCTGCAGATGTGTATCCGCGACGGGACCAGATAGCCAAGTACTCCAGACACGAATTGCATGTGAACATACTGTCCGAGAAAATCGTGTGTCGGGTGGGGAATTCTTCGGGGTGTGTGACTACATACACCACCGCAGACAGTTCAGTGTGCTGGGCACTCATCGTACTGGGGAGTTTAATCACCAGGGCAATGCCTGCCTCTGGGTCATAAACTCCGCAGCCTGTGAGTCGTTCACCCGCAGATCCGTGCTTGAACCGTCCACAAAGATCTCTCGGCTTGTGGGATGTAACCCAGCCCGAAAACCTATGCTAATTTCCCATACCCCTTCTATGGAACACCGGTGGGCGGTCCCTGGATAGATCATGTTGGCTGCGAGTCTTGGCTCGCAGAGACTCTTACCCCTCTTTACTCCATCTGGGAGAGGAGTAGGTTCCAGCGAGCAATGCGGGCACTGCTCTCTGTCCCGTCCTTGATCCTCCCGTCCAGGAGCATTTTGATGGGCGTATGGTGGGTAAGGAGTGTGATAGGGGACCCCCCTGTGAAGATCAGTGAACTTTTCACAGCCCAGTGAGTGGCTAGGAGGTGCCTCTCAAAGTTGGAGTATCCCTTCTCCACATCCGTGAGTATCCTGGAGGAGAAGACCACTGGTCTCAGCCGGCCGTGCCGCTCTTGGAGCAGTACTGCACTCAGGCTGTCCCCACTGGCTGCTACCTCCAGGAAAACTCTTTACCCCCAACAATAGCCCCGAGAGCTGGGGCGGTCTGCAGGTCTTTATTGAGTTGGATAAATGCTGCCTCGCAACCTTCGTCCCATTCCCACTCCACTCCCTTGTGCAGGAGTCGGAGCAGAGGGGCTGCTGTAGCTGCACAATCCTCAATGAAATCTCTGCTGTACCCGGTTAGCCCGAGGAAAGATCTTACTCCTGTCACTGTGTCGGGAGCTGGTAACTTCTGCACTGCTTCCCTTCTAGCTTTGTCAATGGCCCTTTCCCCAGCGCGCACAGCCAGTCCCAGGAATTTTACTTCCTTCAGGCCGATCTGTGCTTTTGTGGGATTCACTTTAAACCCTTCTTCTTTCAGCAGCTCCAGCAGTTCAGCCAGCAGTGGACCATGCTCCTCCCCCTCATCGGTGAACAGGAGCAGGTCGTCCACATACTGTACCAGCTGCTGGGGTCTGCTGAAGCTCTTTAAACAGTTGGCCATACATTGATGGAAAATACTGGGGCTGTTGTGGAAGCCCTGAGGGAGACAGTTCCAAGTGTATTGGTGTCCTTTAAAGGTAAAAGCAAACTTGTACTGATCTTCTCTTCTTAAAGGTATGGACCAGAACCCGTTGGAAATATCCAGCACCGTGAAGGTGGTCGCGGAGGCTGGGATACTTCCAATGAGGTCATCCGTGGGTGCGCAGGCGGGGATGTTACGGTTGAGTACTCGATAGTCCACCGTGGCTCTCCAGGTGTTGTCCCGTTTCTTAACCGGCCACATCGGAGAGTTCACATGCGTAGCTATTGGTCTCAATACCCCTGTTTCACTAAAGAACCCAAGGCTGTTTCCATGTCTGCCTCTGCCTCCCTGGGGAAGTTATACTGTTTCTACGGTCGAGTCATAGGGTCATCATCCATGCTAACCTCGACCCCGTTTATCCTCCCACAGTCATGTTTGTGAGTGGCAAAAGCTGCAAGGTTTGCCCTTACATACTCTTGGTACTCCATTGGAGTGTTACTGACCAGTGATTCAAGGTTGTAACACTCCTTGGCTTCATGGTACACACCGTCCCTTTTCCCCATTTTTCTGGGATAACCATCACATCACTCTCCTGTCCCATACATACTGACCCCGAAAGACAGTGGTTTCTTAAATCCACGAGGATCCCATGGCCTCGAATGAAGTCAGCCCCCAGGATCCCTCTCCCTTCCTGTTCCCACTTCATCAGGACACAAGTCCATTTGGTGTGGAGTGTTCCGAAACGAATAGAGAACGGTACGGAGAAAGAGCCAACCTTCTCGGTGCCTGTGAAATCCACCAAGCTCTGGGGGACCCCGCTAGACAGAGGTGAGGCGGCGGGGTTATTTACATAGACAAGGGTGCTTGATGCACCGGTATCCAGCAGGTCAGTCCCTTTCACCTTTTCCACCTCCATCTGAACGGTCGGTCTCCCCCACGCATCGTACTCGAGGGAACACGGGTAGACAGGCTGTGTCTGTTCTAGTCACTGTTTTGGCTGGGATGGGGCAGATGGGATTTCGGTACCGGTGGCAGTCGCTACACTCCCAGAGCCATCCAGCATTGTTCGCAGCGCAGTCAGAAATGTATCAAACGGGTGGGGAGGGGCTGGCTTCTCAGTCTCGGTCTTTTGGGCAGGGGCAGGAGAACTCTTCCCTGCGCTACTCTTCCATGGGTCTGGAGAAGGGACTCCCGTCATTACAGCCCATGGCTTCTCGAATATCTTCCTGGACAGCAGCACATGTCCTCTGTCCCCTTTTGCTCTCGGCAGAGAGGAACCTGTACAGCTTGCTGTCCAGTGAGAGGAGTTGCATCTTTGCTATCTCGGCATCATCACACGCGTTAATATCCCCTGCCTGTTCCACTTCCATAAAGTGGACCGAATTGTCCCACTTTGGGGTGAGCTTTCCCAGGTGACTTATCATAGCCCTAAGCTGTTGGGTCATGTGGGGAACCACAAACTGACTTACCAGGGGCCCCAGACCCCCAGCACCGGTGGGCGGGCCAAACGTTTGTTACCGGACCGGGCACATTGGCCCTGGTTCTGGCCCTTCCTGTTCTGGCTCGCCTGCCCCTCCTCCCTGCTGCCAAGCCAAGCTCAAACTCGGTGCCACAGGTGGTGGTGGTCCGCTATCTCTGTCCGCCCAACAAATCGTTCACACTCCTGCTGCCGAACCGGTATAGTCACCGGCACCACAGGTGGTGGTTGAATAGTTTCCTCCTTTTCTTTCAGGTTTACCCGGGCCATACCCGGGTTTATTAGGAATACCATGCCTTTTGCCTTGGACAGAGCAAGGGTTAAACTTTTGATTTGTTGCTGGCAGGGACCGTGGTCTCCTGACTCAATAGTGCTGGCTACTTTATAAGCTGCTGTACGTCTCTTAACTTCTCCTCCAACTCTTTTACTTGAAGGGTGAGGCGAGTGTTTTCCTCCCACAGTATCTTTTCATTATTCTTAGCCTCGGTAACCTGACACTGTAAATAGTTCTGGCTGTTTTTGAACCTTTCCATTCGCTGTGTCTTTCCATGTTTTAGTTTACAGAGTTCCCCCCACACATTTCTTCTGCCATAGCCCTGTCATGTGATGTTTCTGCACATTCACATCGTTCTGCCTGCAGTGACTCGATGTTCTTATCTAGGGGTTGGACCTGTCGCTGTAGGCAGGCCAATCAAATTGCCTTTTCTACTGATTCCTTATGGTCCTTGCTGGGTGTCCAGGGCCGCAGCGTATCCTGGATGCTCAGCGCGCAACAGACCAAGCACCCATTAAATAAGAACATAAGAATTAGGAACAGGAGTAGGCCATCTAGCCCCTCGAGCCTGCTCTGCCATTCAACAAGATCATGGCTGATCTGGCCGTGGACTCAGCTCCACTTATCCGCCCGCTCCCCATAACCCTTAATTCCCTTATTGGTTAAAAATCTATCTATCTGTGACTTGAATACATTCAATGAGCTAGCCTCAACTGCTTCCTTGCGCAGAGAATTCCATAGATTCACAAGCCTCTGGGAGAAGAAATTCCTTCTCAACTCGCTTTTAAATTGGCTCCCCCATCTTTTGAGGCGGTGTCCCCTAGTTCTAGTCTCCCAGACCAGTGGAAACAATCTCTCTGCCTCTATCTTGTCTATCCCGTTCATGATTTTAAATGTTACTATAAGATCACCCCTCATCCTTCTGAACTCCAATGAGAAAAGACCCAGTCTACTCAATCTATCATCATAAGGTAACCCCCTCATCTCCGGAATCAGCCTAGTGAATTGTCTCTGTACCCCCTCCAAAGCTAGTATATCCTTCCTGTAGTAAGGTGACCAAAACTGCGCGCAGTACTTCAAGTGCAGCCTCACCAATACCCTATACAGTTGCAGCAGGAACTCCCTGCTTTTGTACTCCATCCCTCTCGCAATGAAGGCCAACATTCCATTCGCCTTCCTGATTACCTGCTGCACCTGCAAACGAACTTTTTGGGATTCATGAACAAGGACCCCCAGGTCCCTCTGCACCACAGCATGTTGTAATTTCTCCCCATTCAAATAATATTCCCTTTTACTGTTTTTTTTCCCAAGGTGGATGACCTCACATTTTCCGACATTGTATTCCATCTGCCAAACCTTAGCCTATTCACTTAACCTATCTAAATATCTTTGCAGCCTCTCTGTGTCCTCTACACAACCCGCTTTCTTCCCAGTAACCTTTGTGTCATCTGCAAATTTGGTTCCACTACACTCTGTCCCCTCCTCCAGGTCATCTATGTATATTGTGCACAGTTGTGGTCCCAGCACCGATCCCTGTGGCACACCACTAACCACCGATTTCCAACCCGAAAAGGACCCATTTATCCCAACTCTCTCCTTTCTGTTAGCCAGCCAATTCTCTATCCATGCTAATACATTTCCTCTGACTCCACGTACCTTTATCTTCTGCAGTAACCTTTGTGTGGCACCTTATCGAATGCCTTTTGGAAATCTAAATACACCACATCCATCGGTACACCTCTATCCACCATGCTCATTATATCCTCAAAGAATTCCAGTAAATTAGTTTAACATGATTTCCCCTTCATGAATCCATGCTGCGTCTGCTTGATTGCACTCTTCCTATCTAGATGTCCCGCTATTTCTTCCTTAATGGTAGTCTCAAGCATTGATGTGTGACATTCGCTTTCTTATACACATCGGAGGAAATCCTTTCTGTCATCTTGGTTCTTTCCTCCAAAAGAGCAATCCCTGCATCACATCCTTTACACCAAAGTCCTGCCGCGGTCGCCATTCTCTTGGGGGTGGTGTGTGGGATCAGGCTCACCTCTGACCTTCTGAGCGGATTGAATCGCTCGCACTTCCTGGGTTCTAGACTTTAGATTTATTTGGCGATGTGACAAAGAACAAGAGACAACTAGTTTTGGTGCAAAGAACCTCAATTTTAACAAGGGTAAGAATGTACAATGTCAAGCTTGTAATTCCTAGAATAAAAAAACACTTTACCAAACATTCATGGGGTTACAGAATAATAATACACCTCCCACATCCCAATGCCTAACTCTGACTAGGTCAAACTCTCGGGCAAACAGGGATTATGCTCACCAATCCTCTTATTGTCAGTTGGCGGTGGTTCGCAATTTTGGGGTTCACTGGACTCTGTAAGTTCTGCTTGCCATACCCTGAATGTTGTGAAAGACTTCTTGCTGCGTAGTCTTCAGTTGGGTGGTGTCCGCTGATGCGGCAGGGCGCGTATTGGATTTATGGGTAAGTACCCACTTTCTTCTGTCAGAAATTGGTTTTAATGTTCTTTTGGGTAATGTTTCACCTGTTGGTATCGAGGAACAGATTGTAGAGGGGAAACTTTCGAATCTTTGGTTTCTTCTTGAGGACTGTTTATCTAAGAATTTGTCGGTCGCGGTGTTTTCGATGTTACCACGTTGGCTGTGGTCAGTTGCTGCTGCGATGATGATGTCGGAAGTTACTGGGAACTGCTTTCTCTGCTGTGATGATGTTCTTCCTTCTCCTTCGGTAGCAGGGCAGTGTGGTCCAGGAGTGTCGTCGAGGCTGAAGATGTTGGAGCTCAGAAGACCTGCATAGGAGGCTGTGTAGCAAGCTCTCTGGAAGGCTTATTACAAACTGCTGCAGTGGTCTCTCTCCTTTTTCCCTCGTTCCCCTTCTCCTTCTTTCGTTAAAAAACAGGGCCCCAGTTATACTTTGGGAGCCGTTCTAATCTGCGCGCCAAATGGGCCCCGATTCTTTGATTTTAATTTTGGCGGGCTTGATATCTCTTTGTTATATTTTGGCGGGCCCATTAATGGTAACCTGTCTCGGATGTGTCGATCTTTTGAATTTGTTTCTTGATCGGGAAAATTAGAATTTTGGTATTTGCAATGTCAGCCTCGGCCTGGATTTTCCATGTGGGCTGGATGGGCCATTGTCATTCTGTATACGCTGGATGGGTTTCCTGCTCTGAGTGATGGCTGGCTATCTCTGGGTTGATTGTTGCTATGTTAATGTCTCCCGGGGAGATGGGTTTTCGAGTTTACACAATTCCCCAGACAATTTGTTCAGCTTCAATATTCCAGACAGCTTCAATACCCAAACTGGTTTCTTTGAACGATCCTTTAGTTCTCAGCCCTTTCCACACGGACCCAATCTGCCTTGTAAAATCCCAAATTCGATTAAAACTCGTAGTTTCTTCCAGTTAGGATCCCAAACTTTCTGGTTGATGGTTCCAAATTAAATTTCCTTTCCAATGAGTCCAAACACAGGGGAGGTTGTCCCACGAATTTTTGCCATCCTACTCCTGCACCTATTTTCTATGTTTCTATGTTTCGATGTTTCTATGTTTCAAAAACTTTGGCATGATTGGTTCCATAGTGTAATGGTGAGCATTCTGGACTCAGTAAACCAGTGATCTGAGTTCAAATTGTGGTGGAACCTCAATTCTTGCTGTCCCAGCTGCTGAAAATTTGGGACAAACAAGTGAAAGACACCTGGTGCTGGTGGGCAGTTTTGTTGCCTTTGTCAGTGTTGCTTGGTCTAGTTGTGAAATCATGTGTTCAACCATCAGTTACCTGTTACAAATCAGCGGAGGAGAAACCAGTTTTTTTATCTAATGCTGCCGTTACCTTCATGATGTGTGCTGAGATTATCTGTGCAATATGCATTCAGCAGGATGAATAAAAGCAACGCTTTTGAAATGCAGGCACTGCATGTTTTGTACTCGAAAAAATTAGCATTTTCTTTTCATGCCAAGCATTTTACATTAATGCATTGCAATGCCAATGCACTTTTTACCTGGCAAGACTAAAGTACAAACTGTGATGAACAGTGTGAAACAGAAACAGCTACTTGAGAACCCACAGCCTCGACGGCACCTGTGTGAATTGCTCTGCATCGATAATTAGCAGAGCGGAAAGAGGGGAAACTGACGGTGTGGATGAGAAAAGGCCGAGCCAAAGTGTAATGTTGCAGATGGTTTTGTTGTTGTTGAGAAATGTTTCAAAGATTTTGTCATGGTTGTTGCCATGGTGTAATGGTGAGCACTCTGGACTCTAAATTTAATGATCTGAGTTCAAATCTCAGTCGAACTTGAATGCGTGTTGTCCCAGCTGCTGAAAATTTGGGACAAACAAGTGAAAGACACCTGGTGCTGGTGGGCAGTTTTGTTGCCTTTGTCACTGATGCTTGATCTACAAGTCTCGTTGTCAAATCGTGTGTTCAACCGTCAGTTATCTGCTACAAATCAGCGGAGGAAAAATCACTGTGTTGTCGAATGCTGCCTTTGTCTGCACAATGTGTGCTGAGATTATCTGTGCAATATGCATTCCGCAGGATCAATAAAAGCAATGCTGTTTGAAATGCAGGCACTGCATCGAAACAAAGAAACACAGAAAATGCTTGCAGGGGTCGGCCATTCGACCCTTCGAGCCTGCACCATCACTCAATAAGATCATGGCTGATCATTCACCTCAGTACCCATTTCCTACTTTGTCTCCATACCCCTTGATCCCTTTAGCCGTAAGGGCCACATCTAACTCCCTCTTGAATATATCCAACGAACTGTCATCAAAAACTCTCTGCAGTAGTGAATTGCACAGGTTAACAACTCTCTGAGTGAAGAAGGTTCTCCTTATCTTGGTCCTAAATGGCTTAAACTGTGTTCCATGCTTCTGGACTTCCCCAACATTGGGAACTTTCTTCCTGCATCTAACCTGTCCAGTCCCATCAGAATTTTATATGTTTCTCTGAGATCCCACCTCATCTTTCTAAACGCCAGTGAATAAAGGCACAGTCGATCCAGTCTCTCCTCATATGTCGGTCCTGCCATCCTGGGAATCAGTCTAGTGAACCTTCGCACTCGACAAAACGTTTTCTTTTCATGCCAAGCATTTTACATGAATGCATTGCAATGCCAATGCACTTTTTACCTGGCAAGACTGAAGTACAAGCTGTGATGAACAGTGTGAAACAGAAACAGCTACTTGAGAAACCATAGCCTCGACGGCATCTATGTGAATTGCTCTGCACCGATAATTAGCAGAGCGTAAAGAGGGGAAACTGATGCGAGACATGAGAAAAGGCCGAGCCAAAGTGTAATGGTGGCGATGATTTTGTTGTTTTTGAGAATTTTTTCAAAGATTTTTGTGTGGTTGGTTCCATGATGTAATGGTGAGCACTCTGGACTTTAAATCCAGCAATCTGAGTTCAAATCTCAGTGAAACCTCAATTCTTGTTGTCCCAGCTGCTGAAAATTTGGGACAAACAAGTAAAAGATACCTGGTGCTGGTTGGCAATTTTATTGCCTTTATCATTGATGCTTGATCGACAAGTCTCGTTGTCAAATCGTGTGCTCTGTGGGAGCACAGTCCCGCATTGCTGAACTCTTTGCTTCAGCACGCAGTCTGAAGTTTGGATTAAAAAACAGGAAGATTGAAGTTTGGATGGAAAAGAGATTGTTAGACAATGTGGTGCCTTCAGCCAGTGAGATGAGTACCTGGTCATTGTCTGGATGTTATATATTTGAGAACCTTGTTACGGTGGGAATAATGGAAATTCAGGACTAAACGATTTGACGATGTCTGTATGTTTTGTATTTGAGTTTAAACTTGTTAATATATAATGAGATCTGTAGGTTAAACAACCAATATTAAGTCTGTCTGTTAAACGATTCAGAAAGCAGTTCGTCTGGATTGTCGAAATGCAAAGAATAAGAGTTCAAATGCTTTTTCAGTATAAAGATGACTTTTATGGACTGTAGAGACACAGTCATCAGAGACACTGGACATTTGGAAGGTGTGTGTCTCAAGCTGCCACGGAAATCGAAGCAAGCTGCCTTTGTGAAGTGTTCTCAGTAACTTTCATACTTGGTTTGTTTAGTATGAATGTTTAAATAAAAGACCCGATCCTGCCTTTTCTACAACGGAGTGTGCGCGGGTAATTCGACGTTAAAAGCAACGAAGCGAAAAGAGCAAGACAGCCGTTTACAACATTTTGGTGACCCCGACGTGATTTTCAAAAGTTCGTTAGCTCATTCGAAGACCCCGACGTGAAGCAGAAAGTTGGCTGAGTTGTTGGAATAAGTGTTTCCCACACATCAGTTCGAGGGGTGAGCATTCTCTTAGTTGTCGTGATTAAAGGGATCTTCAGTTAGTAATGGGAGGTGCAGGGGATATTCCAGTTGAAGTCCGGTCATTTCTTAATGAGTGGATTGAGTCGAAAGGGGGACCTTATGGGATAAGACAGGAAACAATGACAGGAGGATGGAGAGAGACACGGCAGTCCTCAGTGGAGAGTGTCCAGTTAAAAAAGATTAAAGTGTTTGGGTTAAAAAGTGATAAAAAGAGAAAAGCGTTCGTGTTGCAGTGTCTCATGCTGGGGATTCAAACGTTAGGAGAAGAGGCTGAGGCTCCAGATAGGGAAGTCTCAGAACTCAGAGAGCAGCTAACAGCAGTGAGTAAAGAAGTAGAGAATTGGTGATTTCAGGCACTCGGGGCAGCCAGGACTGTTCTGACACAGGATCAGCATCTTGCTGATGAACAGAAGCGTAATCAAGATCGAGAGAAAGGAATATCTAAGCTGCAGCAGATGGTGGTATTAGGTTGGCCAGCGGAGACAGCAATTGATAAAGCCGGGTGATATTCGGAGGATTCCCCGGGTCTGTCAGCTGAAAAGGGGATTAAGGGACAGGGAGAATGCCCACCGTTCCCATCCACAGCTCCTTTGTCTTCTCTGACTTCGGAGCCTCGAACCCGTGTGGTTCGCGTGTCAACGTTAGGATCGGAGGCGGAGCAGTTAGATGCGTCTTCGGTTACTCAGACGCTCAACATCCCACAACATTACACACGACCTTCCGGTAATGTGGAGAGTGGGGGAAGCACGCTCGAGCGGACAAGGCGAGAGCAGGATCATGATTCCTCTACTCCCTGTGGAGCTCGTGGAGGGAACATGACCTTAAGTGGTTTTGGGGATACCTGGTATGAGCGAGGAGGGGTACAGTTACAGGACATGAGAGCTATCCTTAGTGAAGTGGGACCTGCACCCCTTCAGGATCTTAATAAGTTTGCCCAGTGGTGGTGTAATATTGTGGGATGGTGACAGTCTGGGAACATATCAGAGAAACCGAGGGTTCACATGGTTCTGTGAGCTTTAGGGAATCACCGGGGAAAGGTAGTAGGTTTTGAAACAACTTCCAGGTCTCATGCTTGGTAGAATAATAGCTGAAATCTTTGTTACTCACTCAGGGCCACAGTTAATAAAGCGGCTTGCATTATTACCAGGGGAAGGACCCAGGGAAGCTGGGGAATGTATATTCCAGTTGTGTAAAAGTTTGGGAAGTAATTGGATTGATATCAGTCATTACGGGGATGGGACACATAGAGAGATCATTTTGACTCTCCTACCCCCATCAGTAGTTATCGAAGTAGATGCCTGGGGTGGGGACGAACATTTGATAAATGGTTGGCAAGGGTAGAAAGCTTGTATCAGGGAGCTGCAGGAATTTCAGTCATGGAAGTGAGACAGGGGCTAGAGCGATGGAAGGCAGAAGGGCCTGAGTGGATGAATCCCGCGAGCAGTCACATAAAAGGAGCAGGACCATGTGGTGGCCATCAGTTGATAGAGGACAGGGAGAGACTGGCTAAAGAATGAGAAAAGTTAAAAGAAAAGTTGAAGAATCAGGAAAGAGAAGCTGGAGACACAGACAGGAATGATACCTCGGTTTAGTTGCTGAGGTCGGGGGTAGATTCCGCACGTGAGGGAGGATCCCTATAGGGATGCCGCGCCTCAACCACACATGTCGTTCCTTTAGGACCCTTACTTCAGGATACGGGTGGCCATACCCTTATCGAGGCTTGTGTGGAAGGGCAGCGGGAAATGGACACCGGGTCAGCCGGACAAATGAAGGTGCTCCTGGAGGAAGGGGATTCTCCTCTTCAGAGACAGTTCCCCAACACCCCAGATACACGAGGAGCAGTTACTGAACAGTCAGAGATGAAAGCAGTGGGAGAAGCTTGTTCAGAAACATTTAAAGTTTCTGCAGGAATGGGCTGTCTCAGAACTGATGAGATGTTCAGTGAAAAGCTCAAATGTGGGAGTTACAAACATGATCTTTAAGGATGCGAAATAGAAGTTGGATTATGCAAATGTCGAGAGAGTGAATGACAGCAGTTCCGAAGGGTGAACTGAGAGAAGGACTGGGTCTCTCGACTGACTATTCAGCATTTCCGTCATCCTTTACTGCATGTTGTTACACTTCTCCCACAAAGCAGAGGAAATTGTAAAACATGTGCAGAGGGTAACAGACTTAGTCGAAGATACCGATTGTGAGTTTACATTTCTGAATGCAAACAGCAGGGAATTCAGTTGGATACATCAAAAATTGAAAATTGACTTTTAAGTAAAAATGGATATGGTGATCACAGACCAACGGACTTTAAAATGGCATCCTGAGAATCTGAATCTACAAGAACCTTACTTTGACCCGAAGCGTGCTGCTATTTGGAAGAAGGAAATACGGAAATGGAATACAACATTTCAACAGCTACAGAGTTTGAATCAAGAAATTGTTGTGGACATTAACCATCACACTGCGGAAATCGAGAAGGTTCACACAACTTTGGACCAGATTGGACATGTAAGCTGGTGGGAGTCATTGTTGGGATGGAGCCCGACGGCAACAGGCGTGATGAACACAATGATACACCCTGTCCTTATGCTGGTGCTGGTTCAGCTGACCGTGCTGGTCATTTTGATTTACTGTGGATGTCGTGTTGGAAAACAAGGACAACAACTGGACAATGCTGTTGAACGAGCTCGAGCCACCATGCAAATGTATGTTACCCAGATAAAACCTGCAGAGAGGCGAGGAGAAGAAGTGGGGGAAAGTGGGAGCACAGTCCCGCATTGCTGAACTCTGAACTCTGCAGTCTGAAGTTTGAATTAAAAAACAGGAAGATTGAAGTTTGGATCGAAAGAGACTGTTAGACAATGTGGTGCCTTCAGCCATTGAAATGAGTAACTGGTCATTGTCTGGATGTTAAATATTTGATTGTACCTTTGTTACTATTTAATGACATCTGTAGGTTAAACAAGCAATATTAAATCTGTGTCTTAAACAATTCACAAAGCCGTTAGCCGTGATTGTCTAAATGTAAAGAAATAAGAGTATAAAGATAAGACTCACACACGCAGACACCAGAGACACTGGACATTCGGAAGGTGTGTGTCAAGCTGCCACGGAAATCGAAGCAAGCTGCCTTTGTGAAGTGTTCTCAGTAACTTTTATACTTGGTTTGTTTGGTATGAATGTTTAAATAAAAGACCCGATCCTGCCGTTACTACAACTGAATGTGTGCGGGTAATTCGAGGTTAAAAGCAATGAAGCAAAAAGAGCAAGACAGCCGTTTACAACATTTTGTAACAGGTAACTGATGGTTGAGCACACGATTTGATAACGAGACTTGTAGATCAAGCATCAATGACAACGGCAACAAAACTGCCCACCAGCACCAGGTGTCTTTCACTTGTTTGTCCCAAATTTTCAGCAGCTGGGACAACAAGGAATCAGGTTCCACCGAGATTTGAACTCAGATCCCAGAGTGCTCACCATTACACTATGGAACCAACCATGGTAAAATATTTCAAACAATTCTCAAAAACAACAAAATCATCTCCAACAGTACACTTTGGCTCGGCCTTTTCTCATCCACACCATCAGTTTCCTCTCTTTATTCTCTTCTAATTATCGATGCAGATCAATTCACACAGATGCCATCGAGGCTATGGTTTTTCAAGTCGCTGTTTCTGTTTCACACTGTTCATCACAGCTTGGACTTCAGTCTTGCCAGGTAAAAAGTGCGTTGGCATTGCAATGTATTAATGTAAAATGCTTGGCATGGAAAGAAAATGCAAAGTTTTGTCGAGTTAGCGAGTAGGTGACGAGGTTTGGGGTTGATGTGCGTCGCTTTCAATCTTTGAAATTTCACCAAGCAAAGAAACGGTGAATTGAACTGTCCGCAGTCAGGAGCTGAAAAGGAATTAATACCTAATACCGACTTCGGGACAATCAGAATACTTTGTCACAGACAAGGCACTGGAATGCTGGAAGGTAGATCACACCGGTTGTGGGAGAGCTGGTTGGCGGTGACATGGAAGTGTCTGCAGTGTGCGGGACCAGACTGCTTCCACACATCCACAATGAATGTCCCACCCTTCACTTGGGAAAAGTACAACTGAGAGTGGACAAGTTCCATCCCGGTCAGAGCAATCTGAAGCTTTAACTGACTGACACCCTGGTGTGGGATGTCTTGCAGTGTGTAATTAAGTCAGTCTCTGTGGCGCAGTGAGTTAGCGCGTTCGGCTGTTAACCGAAAGGTTGGTGGTTCGAGCCCACCCACGGACGAAGCATTTAACTGTTTTTCCCCGTGGATTCGGTGCTGCACGATTCCAGGTTGTCATTTTGCGTTTTGGCTGCGCGAATATATTCCACAAACATTGCCAGCTGTGCTGTTATCCAGTGAGCTCCCACTCCAATACTTTTATGAGCATTCAGTTTGAGTGTATACAGAACTGAACAGAGATATCAGAAAATTTAACAAGGTTGTGGGACATTGTTTTTTGTTCATATTGAACCACTAATATGAATAAATCCATTTCTTCAAATATTTAATTGAACATGTTTTCAAAATGTTTCCGCGCAGTTTTGAACCAGGGACATTTCGCGTGTGAGGTGAATCTAATAACGACTACATTACGGAAACACTACAGCAATGTTCGGAACATAACCAGAGCTTTAACCTGCATAGCTGGCCTATACTTCAGGACCTGGTTTTATGAGAATAGAGTGATGGTGCTATATTTAGGAAGGCTGTGAGTGTGGCAGGAATTGATCTAGTGTTTCCCAGACTTTACACATAGGAACAGGAGGTGGCCATTTAGCAGCGAGTGGTTAGGATCTGGAATGCACGGCTTGAAAGGATGATGGAGGCAGACTCATTCTTATCTTTCAAATGGGAGCTGGATCAGTGTCTGAAGGAAAAACAATTGCAGGCCTCAGGGGAAAGGGCGGGGGAGTGGGACTCGCTGATAGTCGGCACTGGCTCGACGGGCCGAATGGCCTTCCGAGCTGTAACCATTCCATGATTCTATAAGTTAGTGGCACATTTCATAGTGTGGGTGGAAGCAGAACATTGCAAAGGGACATGGATTGAGTCGGCAAAACTAGAGGCATCTGATTCAGGAGATTCGGGGGGCGCGGAAATTCGGGAGTTTAATGACTTTGAAAGGAACATTTTTGTTTTGTGCAGTTACGGTCAGAGAAATGTTTGTGAAAGGAATTTTTTGAACAGAGGAATGCAGCATTTAATCTTCTGCCTTAACACTTCTTCCTGGGTGTCAGGGTCACATTTCTTTTCGAGGTTATTCTTCTCAATAAGGAGGTAGATATCGTCCTTCAGACTAGGGGGATCAAGGGCTATGGTGAGAAAGCAGGAATGGGATATTGAAGTTGCATGTTCAGACATGAACTCATTGAATGGCGGTGCAGGCTCAAAGGGCCGAATGGCCTACCTCTGCACCTATTTTCTATGTTTTCTATGTTTCTTGAATTTATATTTCCTTTGGTGTTTCACAATAACTAGACCTTTGCTCTAAAGTATTTCTCACTGTTTGCCCAGTCTCCTGTTGATGTACCAGCAATGAACATTTTGAACCAGACACCGAAAACACACTGTGCAAAATGGGACATGCTTTAACAGTTAACGTGGGGCTCGAACCCCCAAATTCGAGATTAAGATTCTCATGCTCGACCGATTGATCTCACGGGGCTTCTACCAAATAGACGTTTTTGTCGTTGATTGCAGCCAGGCGCCTGTTGGCTCCGCCCCAGATGTTTAAACTTGCTGTCAAGGAACTGCCAGGATCCTCTTGAATGGTGGACCAGGCTCGAGGGGCCGAATGGCCAACTCCGGCCCCTAATCCTTACATGTTTATGACCTTATGACCTTTCACAGGAGAACAAACTCGCCCCTGAGCATGCATGAGGAGAAAGCTCCAGAAAATATTCCCACCTGGTGAGCTTTCGCGTGTGAGGCGAACGTGTTAACCGCTACAATGCGGAAACATCTCCACTTTCAGCACCCAGTCAGACGGAAATGTTAAGCGAGCAGGTGAACTGCTGAATCCCACTTTGAAGGAGTTGATCGTGGTGTCAAACAAAAAGTTTCACTTAATGATTAAAAATAAGAAATGTCAGATTTAAACACAGACCTCGAGAGAAGACTGCAACCTGAACACAGCATCTGAGACCGCTCGGCCATCCTGACTATTTAATGCTGTATGTGGCCATCTGCAGGTTGATTTTAAACTTTTGTATCCTGTCACATGAAATAAATGAGGTCAGCAGGCGTATCTCGGTCTGACACCGGGGAAACAGTGAGACAAACCTTGGAGCAAGGGTCTGGTTATTGCCAAACAGCAAAGAATATATTAATTGTGGAAGAACATAATCTAAAAGTCAAGTAACCCTGATGTGATTTAAACACGCTACCTTCGGAACTGAAATCAGTCACGCTACCATTGCGCCACGAGGTCGACATCATAAGACTCAGATGTTCGTCGATATGAAGGTGTCACAATACAAGGAACTTTAAAACCACCGCCCATTCCCACCTGGTGTCAGAAGCAGCGCTCACCTCCCAGTCACTGTATGTTTTTTTCTTAAACTTTTGTGTTGCTTTCACGGGAAAGCATCATTAATTAACCCATCCCCTTCTTTTGCACAATGAAAGAAATGTTAACTGAGGGACAGTCGATACTTCAATCATTTGTCCTGTGCTTTGGGGAGCGGGCAGGGAAGTGGACCTGAGTCCATGATCACATCGACCATGATCGTATTAAATGTCGGAGCAGGCTCGAGGGGCGTATGGCCGACTCCTGCATCTATTTCTTATGTTCTTATGTTCTTCAGCATGTTAACCCATTTTACACACTGTATTCTAGGATCTGGTTCAAAATCTTCATTGCCGATGACATCAGGAATCTGGGGCAACTTTTGTCAAATTTAACAGTACCGGTTATTCCGACCATGCACAGAAAATAGAATCAGTCGTGAAGATAAAAGCCCATGGTGCTCTTTTTCAGATTCAATGCAGTAGGATTTCAAATAAATTTTAAGAATTTTACAGTGAAATGATTTGGAAGTGTTATTGCATTTGTGTCTGTAATTAAACTTTGTGGCGTCTGACTCCCGTTCATGCCTCTGCTGAATAAGAAAGGAGAGTTTGACGTTGACCAGACTGTACTGCCCCTGATATTTGTGAGCTCATCCTTTATATTCAGTGCTTTCTCGCCCTTTGATGGGCTGCAGTGTAGCGGATATCACGTTGGCGTCACAAGCGAAATGTACCCGGTGAATCCGTTTTCTCTCACTGAAAGTTATCTATTTATTGAAGTGAAAGAAAGAGCACTTCAGGAATAATGGATCACTTTTGCCAGGAGAATAAATAGCAAATAAAAACAGCAAATGCTAGAAATCTCAGCAGGTCAGGCAGCATTTGCCAGGAGACGAAACTCGCCTCTGATTGTTCCTCAAAAGCAAGTTTAAATATAATGCTCCTTCCCGGAATCGAAACTCATACCTTTCATGTGTAATGCAAACGTGATAAGCACACGTGATAACCACTGCACTACAGAAACCTCTGGCACAGCTGGCACAACAGAGGGGAGCTGACCAGTGAGCTCCCTCTGTGCTGATCAGGAATGTGTTGGCTCACCTGAAACAACTTCTGTCCCACACTGAAAGTTCTCAATCCTTCTCCTCCGCTGCCCTTTACAGAAATGTCACGGATCACCCAGCCACCGTGTTCACTTCCACATCCTCACAGTGGGGCCACAGAGGCTCCTACCGTCTCCCCGCGATCAGCGAACTCGCCCAGTTTACAAAATTAAACCCGGAACACGTGCCCGGGAAAGGGCAGGAGAAGCCAGATCGTCTGTAAGATCGATCTATCACAGAAAGTATTGGTATTCATGGTGATTATAGCAATTATTAATCGTCTCACTGCGATATATGTGTGCACTGGGTCCGTGCAGCAGAACTGGTCTCCAGTCGACCTGCTTCACCCTTGCCATTGGACCAAGACCAAGCTCTGTCAAGCCCGTTTGATGGCTGGAGTGCAACGGCCATCACAACTAAAAAAAAATCCACGCACAGATATCTTCCACCCTTCGGGATGTAGTTCGGGCCCTTCATTGAAACACCTGTGAACTCATCCTTTTTCGGCGTGGAAGCAAGTCATCCTCGTTTCGAGGGACCGCCTATGATGATGATGATGATGGATACATTAACGTCCCAACAGCTCATTGACTGCAGGAGTGGGACCGTGCGGCACTTCAGAAAACATGTCGAAAAGGCAAAGTCACTGATTCCGTCTCATGTGCTCCTCCGATCAAGAATAACAACTCACACTAAAAATGCTTCAATGCTGGTTACACTTTATCTCCGTGCAGCCTCTACAGTCTAAAGACACCACAACTGTAGTGCGAATACATTCTTCCCATCAAAGTTCTATTTGTGCTACTTTGTTGTGGCAACTCTTGATTGCAGTCACCAAGATATCCCTTGAGATATCGGGTAAAACTCATTCTTTTCCTTTGGCAATGCTTTTAAGAATCTGAGAAGATTTAACTGGAGGTTTATTAACAGATAGCACTTCGTAAGGCCTTTATCTCCATATTTGCAAAGCAGTTGGCTCGTTCGTCTGGTTGTATGATTCTCACTTTGGGGTTGTTACTTGAAATTTGCCAGAGATCCCGGGCGAGCCCTTTTTTTGCCGTGAATTTTGAATTTGCATCGAACTTTTGCAAAGAAGCACTTGCATTTCTGCAGCGTCTGTCAGGAACTCATAACGCCCCAAAGCGCTTTACAGCCGTTGAGTTACCTTTGAAATGTTGTCACTTGAGTAAAGATGTAGCCGAATCACCCCACACGCACCTCAACTCTTTGTGAAGGAGTTCATAGAATCATAGAAGTTTGCAGCACGGAAGGAGGCCAATTCGGCCCATCGTGTCCACGCCGGCCAACAAGAGGCTATCCAGCCTAATCCCACTTTCCAGCTCTAGGTCCAGAACCTGCAGGTTACGGCACTTCAGGTCACATCCAAGCACTTGTTAAACGTGGTGAGTGTTTCTGCGTCTACCACCCTTTCAGGCAGTGAGTTCCAGACCCCAACAACCCTTTGCGTGCAGAAATAAATAGGTGCAGGCAAAGGCCATTCGGCCCATCGAGCCGCAGCACCACGGAGAATGAAACAGTTAATTCAGAGACCATGGTCCAGAACTTAAAGAAGGGTAACTTTGAAGGTATGAGTCGTGAATTGGCTAGGATAGATTGGCGAATGATACTTAAGGGGTTGACAGTGGATGGGCAATGGCAGACATTTACAGACCGCATGGATGAA
This sequence comes from Pristiophorus japonicus, assembly GCF_044704955.1. Taxonomy (NCBI): domain Eukaryota; kingdom Metazoa; phylum Chordata; class Chondrichthyes; family Pristiophoridae; genus Pristiophorus; species Pristiophorus japonicus. Next base: position 3,778,618 of record NW_027254488.1, read on the forward strand.
CTGCAACAATTGTACATCCCTGTCTGGTGTCAAAATAAAAAAGGGAAGGTTGCTCAACCGTGGCTATCAACGGAAATCAGGGATCGTATTAAAGCCAAGGAAGTGGCATACAAATTGGCCAGAAATAGCAGCGAACCCGGGGACTGGGAGACATTTGGAACTTAGCAAAGGAGGACAAAGGGTTTGATGAGGGTAGGGAAAATAGAGTATGAGAGGAAGCTTGCAGGGAACATTAAAATGGACTGCAAAAGCTTCTATAGATATGTAAAGAAAAAAAAGTAAGTAAAGACAAACGTAGGTCCCCTGCAGTCAGAATCAGGGGAAGTCATAACTGGGAACAAAGAAATGGCAGACCAATTGAACAAGTACTTTTGTTCGGTATTCACTAAGGAAGACACAAACAATCTTCCGGATATAAAAGAGGTCAGAGGTTCTAGTAAGAAGGAGGAACTGAGGGAAATCCTTATTAGTCGGGAAATTGTGTTGGGGAAACTGATGGGATTGAAGGCCGATATATTCCCAGGACTGATGGTCTGCATCCCAGAGTACTTAAGGAGGTGGCCTTCGAAATAGCGGATGCATTGACAGTCATTTTCCAACACTCCATAGATTCTGGATCAGTTCCTATGGAGTGGAGGATAGCCAATGTAACCCCACTTTTTAAAAAAGGAGGGAGAGAGAAAGCAGGGAATTATAGACCGGTCAGCCTGACATCAGTCGTTGTGAAATTGATGGAATCAATTATTAAGGATGTCATAGCAGCGCATTTGGAAAGAGGTGACATGATAGGTCCAAGTCAGCATGGATTTGTGAAAGGGAAATCATGCTTGACAAATCTTCTGGAATTTGTTGAGGATGTTTCCTGTAGAGTGGACAAGGGAGAACCAGTTGATGTGGTGTATTTGGACTTTCAGAAGGCTTTCGACAAGGTCCCACACAAGAGATTAGTGTGCAAAGTTAATGCACATGGGATTGGGGGTAGTGTGCTGACGTGGATTGAAAATTAGTTGGCAGACAGGGAGCAAAGAGTAGGAGTAAATGGGTACTTTTCAGAATGGCAGGCAGTGACTAGTGGGGTACCACAAGGGCCCTAGCTGTTTACATTGTACATTAATGATTTAGACTAGGGGACTAAATGTAGTGTCTCCAAATTTGCAGATGACACTAAGTTAGGTGGCAGTGTGAGCTGCGAAGAGTATGTTATGAGGCTGCAGAGTGACTTGGATAGGTTAGGTGAGTGGGCAAATGCATGGCAGAGGAAGTATAATGTGGATAAAGGTGAGGTTATCCACTTCGGTTGAAAAACAGAGAGACAGACTATTATCTGAATGGTGACAGATTAGGAAAAGGGGAGGTGTAACGAGACCTGGGTGCCATGGTACATCAGTCATTGAAGGTTGGCATGCAGGTACAGCAGGCGGTTAAGAAAGCAAATGGCATGTTGGCCATCATAGCGAGGGGATTTGAGTGTAGGGGCAGGGAGGTGTTACTACAGTTGTACAGGGCCTTGGTGAGGCCACACCTGGAGTATTGTGTACAGTTTTGGTCTCCTAACTTGAGGAAGGACGTTCTTGCTATTGAGGGAGTGCAGCGAAGGTTCACCAGACTGATTCCCAGGATGGCGGGACTGACATGTCAAGAAAGACTGGATTCACTGGAGTTCAGACAAATGAGAGGGGATCTCATGGAAAGGTTTAAAATTCTGGCGGGTTTAGACAGGTTAGATGCAGGAAGAATGTTCCCAATGTTGGGGCAGTCCAGAACCAGGGCTCACAGTCTTAGGATAAGGGGTAAGCCATTTAGGACCGTGATGAGGAGAAACTTCTTCACCCAGAGAGTGGTGAACCTGTGGAATTCTTTACCGCAGGAAGTTGTTGAGGCCAATTCACTAAATATATTCAAAAAGGAGTTAGACGTAGCCCTTACTATTCGGGGGATCAAGGGGTATGGCGAGAAAGCAGGAATGTGGTACTGAAGTTGCATTTTCAACCATAAACTCATTGAATGGTGGTGCAGGCTCGAAGGGCCGAATGGCCTACTCCTGCACCTATTTACTATGTTTCTACATTCCAATAAGATCATGGCTGATCATTCACCTCAGTATCCCTTTCCTACTTTCTCTTGATACCCCTTGAGTCCTTTTGCCATAAAGGTCACAGCTAATTCCCTCTGGAATATATCAAATGAACTGGCATCAACAATTCTCTGCGGCAGAGAATTCCACAGGTTAACAACTCTCTGAGTGAAGAAGTTTCTCCTCATCTCGGTCCTAAATGGCTTACCCCTTATCCCTGAGACTCTGATCCCTGGTTCTGGACTTCCCCAACATCGGGCACATTCTTCCTGCCTCTAACCTGTCCAGTCCCGTCAGAATTTTATATGTTTCTTTGAGATCCCCTCTCATTCTTCTAAACTCCGGTGAATACAGGCCCAGTCAATCCAGTCTCTCCTCATATGTCAGTCCTGCCATCCAGGGAATCAGTCTGGCGAACCTTCGCTGCACTCTCTCAGTAGCAAAACATCCTTCCTCAGATTAGGAGACCAAAACTGAACACAATATTCCAGGTGAGGCCTCACCAAGGCCCTGTACAACTGCAGTAAGACCTTCCTGCTCCAATACTCAAATCCCTCAGCTATGAAGGCCAACATGCCATTTTCCTTCTTCACCGCCTGCTGTACCTGCATGCCAACTTTCAATGACTGATGTACCATGACACCCAGGTCTCGTTGCACCTTCCCTTTTCCTAATCTGCCGCCATTCAGATAATAATCTGCCTTCACTTTTTTGCCACCAAAGTGGATAACATCACATTTATCCACATTATAGTGCATCTGCCATGTATTTGCCCATTCACCTAACCTTTCCAAGTCACTCTTCAGCCTCTTAGCATCCTCCTCACAGCTCACACCGTCACGCAGCTTCGAGTCACCTGCAAACTTGGAGATATAACACTCAATTTCTTCATCGAAATCATTGATGTATATTGTAAATAGCTGAGGTCCCAGCACTGAGCCCTGCAGCACCCCACTAGTCACTTCCTGTCATTCTGAGAAGGACCCATTTATCCCGACTCTCTGCTACCTGTCTGCCAACCAGTTCTCTATCCATGTCAATACATTACCCCCAATACCATGTGCTTTAATTTTGCACACTAATCTCTTGTGTGGGACCTTGTCAAAGGCCTTTTGAAAGTCCAAATACATTACATCCACTGGTTTTCCCTTGTCCACTCTCCTTGTTCCATCCTCAAAAAATTCTAAATGATTTGCCAAGCATGATTTCCCTTTCCTAAATCCATGCTCACTTGGACCGATTTTGTCACTGCTTTCCAAATGCTATGCTATTTCATCCATAATAATTGATTCCAGCATTTTCCCCACTACTGATGTCAGGCTAACCGGTCGATAATTACCCATTTTCTCTCTTCCTTCTTTTTAAAAAAGTGGTGTTATATTAGCTACCCTCCAGTCCATAGGAACTGATCCAGAGTCGATCGACTGTTAGAAAATGGTCACCAATGCATCCACTATTTTGAGGGTTACTTCCTTAACTACTCTGGGATGCAGACTATCTGGCCCTGGGATTTATCAGCCTTCAATCCCAACAATTTCCTCAACACAATTTCCTGAGTAATAAAGATTTCCTTCAGTTCCTCCTTCTCGCTGGACCCTCGGTCCCTGAGTACATTAGGAAGGTTATTTGTGTCTTCCTTCGTGAAATCAGAACCAAAGTATCTGTTTAACTGGTCCGCCATTTCTTTGTTCTCCATTATAAATTCGCCTGATTCTGACTGCAAGTGACCGACGTTTGTCTTCACTAATCTTTTTCTCTTCACATAACTATAGAAGCTTTCGCAGTCAGTTTTTATGTTCCCAGCAAGCTTCCTCTCATACTCTATTTTCCCACTCCTTATTAAACCCTTTGTCCTCTTCTACTGAATTCTAAATTTCTTCCAGTCCTCAGGTTTGCTGCTTTTTCTGGCAAATTTATAGGCCTCTTCCTTGCATTTAACACGATCCCTAATTTCCCTTATTAGCCACGGTTGAGCCACCTTCCCCGTTTTATTTTTTCTCTAGACAGGGATGTACAATTGTTGAAGTTTATCCATGTGATCTTTAAATGTTTGCCATTGCCTATCCAGCGTCAACCTTTTAAGTCTCATTTGCCAGTCTATTCTAGCCAATTCACATCTCATGCAATCGAAGTTACCTTTCCTTAAGTTCAGGTCCCTGCTCTCTGAATTAAATGTTACAATCTCCATCTTAATCAAGAATTCTACCATATTATGGTCACTCTTCTCCAAGGGGCCTTGCACAACAAGATTGCTAATTAGTCCTTTTTCATTACACATCACCGAGTCTAGGATAGCCAGCCCTCAAGTTGGTTCCTCGACATATTGGTCTAGAAAACCATCCCTAATACACTCCAGGAAATCCTCTTGCACCGTATTTCTACGAGTTTGGTTACCCCAATCTATATGTAGATTAAAGTCTTCCATGATAACTGCTGTATCTTTATTGCACGCAACCATAATTTCTTGTTTGATACTGTCCCCAAACTCACTACTACTGTTTGGTGGTCTGTGCACAACTCCCACTCGTGTTTTCTGCCCTTTGGTATTCCGCAGCTCTATCCATACAGAGTCCACACCATCCAAGCTAATGTCCTTCCTTAATATTGTGTTAATTTCCTCTTTAACCAGCATCGTTCCCCGACCTCCTTTTCCTTTCTGTCTATCCTTCTTGAATGTTGAATACGTCAGGATGTTGAGTTCCCAGCCTTGGTCACCCTGGAGCCATGTCTCTGGAATCCCAATTATAACATATTCGTGAATTGCTGCCTCTGAGTGAATGCATCCACCTTATTACGAATAATCCTCGCATTGAGGCACAGAGACTTCAGGCTTGTCTTTTTAATACACTTTGTCCCTTTAGAATTTTGCTGTAATGTGGCCCTTTTTGATTTTTGCCTTGTGTTTCTCTGCCCTCCACTTTTACTTTTCTTCTTTCTATCTTTTGCTTCTGCCCCCATTTTACTTCTTTCTATCTCCCTGCATAGGTTCCCATCCCCCTGCCATATTAGTTTAACCTCTCCCCAACAGCACTAGCAAACATTACCCTCGACATTGGTTCCGGTCCTGAACAGGTGCAGACCGCCCGAATTGTACTGGTCCTATCTCCCCCAGAACCGGTTCCAATATCCCAGGAATTTGACTCCCATCCTCCTGCACTTCTCATCAAACCATATATTCATCTGAGCTATCCTGCATTTCCTATTCTGACTAGCTCGTGGCACTGGTAGCAATTCTGAGATTACTACCTTTTAATTTAATTCCTAGCTCCCTAAACTCAGCTTGTAGGACCTCATCCCGTTTTTCCCTATATCATTGGTACCTATATACACCACGACAGCTGGCTATTCACCCACCCCCTCCAGAATGCGCTGCAGCCACTCCGTGACATTCTTGACCTTTGCACCAGGGAGGCAACATACCATTCTGGAGTCTCGATTGCAGCCGCAGAAACTTCTATCTATTTCCCTTACAATAGAATCCCCTATCACTATAGCTCTCCCACTCTTTTTCCTGCCCTCCTGTGCAGCAGAGCCACCCATGGTGTCATGGACTTGGCTGCTGCTGCCTTCCCCTGATGAGTCATCTCCTCCAACAGTACCCAAGGTGGTGTATCTGTTTTGCAGGGGACTCCTGCACTGTCTTCCTTCCACTGCTCTTCCTGATGTTTAGCCATTCCCTCTCTGCCTGAGTAGCCTTTACCTACGGTGTGATCAACTCACTAACTGTGCTATTCACGACATCCTCAGCATTGCGGATGCTCCAGAGTGAATCCGTGCGCAGCTCCAGTGCCGCAATGTGGCCTGTCAGGAGCTGCAGATGGATACACTTGCTGCACATGTAGTCATCAGGGATACTGGAAGCTTTCCTGACTTCCCACACAGCACAGGAGGAGCATGACATGTGTCCGAGCTCTCCTGCTATGACTTCACCATTAGATTTACTTAATTTGGCAACAATTCCAAAGTTTATTTGCTGCTAAGAACAAGAAGAAATCAAAGAAACAGAAAACAACTCACCACTCAACCAGCCAATCACTTACCCTCTTGGCTGTGACGTTACCTTTGATTACTTTTGACTTCTTTCTTACTTTTGACCCCGCACCAGCTGTAGCTCGCTGCTCGCTGCTCCTCCAGCCGCTGCTCCTCCGACTGCCGCCGATCCCCGGACTCCCGCTGGGCCTTTATAGGCCGCTGCTCACACCTCCTCCGGTCACTGCTCCTCCGACTATTGGAAAAAAATAATTCAGTCAGGCAGAGTCTGCATGGATTGATGAAAGGTTAGTCATGTTTGACAAATTTGCTGGAATTCTTTGAGGGTGTAATGAACAGGGTGGATAAAGGGGAACCAGTGGATGTGGTGTCTTTCGACTTCCAGAAGGCATTTTGACAAGATGCCACATAAAAGATTACTGCACAAGATAAAAGTTCCCGGGGTTGGGGGTAATATATTAGCATGGAGAGAAGATTGGCTAACGAACAAAAAACAGAGAGTCGGAATCAATGGTACATTCTCTGGTTGGCAATCAGTAACTAGTGGGCTGCCGCAGGGATCAGTGCTGGGATCCCAATCTTTACAATCTATATTAACGGCTTGGATGAAGGGACCGAATGTAATGTTGCCAAGTTTGCTGATGATACAAAGATGGGAGGAAAAGCAATGTGTGAGGAGGACACAAACAATCTGCAAAAAGACATAGCCAGGTTAAGTGAGTGGGGAAAAATTTGGCAGATGGTGTATAATGTTGGAAAGTGCAAGGTTATGCATTTTGGCAGAAAAAAAATCAAAGAACAAGTTATTAGTTAAAAGGAGAAAAATTGCACAGTGCTGCAGTACAGAGGGACCTGGGGGTACTTGTGCATGAAACACAAAAGGTTAGTTTGCAGGTACAGCAAGTGAACAGGAAGGCCAATGGAATCTTGGCCTTTATTGCAAAAGGGATGGTGTATAAAACAAAGAAGTCTTGCTGCAGTTATACAGGGTATTGGTGAGGCCAGACATGGAACACTGCATGCAGTTTTGGTTTCCATATTTAAGAAAAGATATAGATGCTTTGGAGGCAGTTCAGAGAAGGTTCACTAGGTTGATTCCGGAGATGAGGCGGCTAACTTATGAGAAAAGGTTGAGAAGGTTGTGCCTCTACTCATTGGAATTCAGAAGATTGAGAGGTGATCTTATGGAAACGTGTAAGATTATGAGGGGGCTTGACAAGGTGGATGCAGAGAGGATGTTTCTGCATACTAACCTTTTGTGTTTCATGAACAAGGACCCCCAGGTCCCTCTGCACCGCAGCATTTCGTAATCTCTCCCCATTTAAATAATTATTTGCTTTTTTATTATTGCTACCACAGTGATAACCTCATATTTCCCACATTATACTCCATCTGACAAATTTCTGCCCACCCACAGAGCCTATCAATTTCGCTTTGCAGATTGTTTGCGTCCTCCTCACAACTTGCTTTCCCACCTATCTTTGAATCATCAGCAAACTTGGCGACATTACAAACATGCAGAGCACAGAACAAATTATTGACGTCGTGACTTTCCCTCAGTTAGTATTTCTTTCATCGTGCAAAAGAAAATTATCGAATCATTAATTATGTTATCCCATGAAAGCAAAATAAAAGTTTAACGAAAATAATTGGCACATTTGAAAGGAACATTTCTGTTTTGTGCCGTTTCGGTCAGAGAAATTTTTGTGAAAGGAATTTTTTCATAAAAAGGGATTCAGCATTTCAGCTTGTCGCTGAACACTTCTCTCTGGGCACTGCACTAGGCAGCAGTTTCCGTAGTGTAGCGGTTATCACGTTCGCCTCACACGCGAAAAGTCCCCGGTTCAAGCCTGGGCGGAAACATTATTTTTGAAACAAAAACTGGTTTTAAATGTTCATTGCTCATGTGACAATGGCCTCCTTTTGTGCTGTAAACTTCTCTGATTCCATGAAGAACATTTAAAACCAGTCTCCTAAAATACAGAGTGTGTAAAATCAGAAAGGGAATAAAACTTCCTCAATGATTAAAGTTTCACAAATTATTAAAATGAAGTTGTTGAAGTTTCGACTGACCCTCAGTGATCATGTTAGCATTTCTTTCATTCTGCTCAACAATGCTATCGGTTAATACCAGCAGATCTGAGCCGCATTTCAAACCCGGAAACAACTCATTCATTATTCACCCTTCCCAGTTCCAGTGCACAGAGGGTTATTTATACTCCATCCCAGAAACTCAAGTCCAACTTCTGACATTCCTTATTTCTAATTACTAACTCATTTATTTTGAGACCACTCTGAAGTGCTTTGGGTCATCTGTGTAATTTAGTTAAATTACTTCACTTTAATTAAAAACAGTGGTAGCAAAATGATTTCCTTAACTGGGAATCGAACCAGGGAAGCTGAAGGGATCGACATGGTTTTGTGAAGCATTTAAAAATGCTCTCTAAAAATCTCACACTGCTCAGACGCCACAAAGTTTAATTAAAGACCGAAGTACAAGTCACATTTAATTTCCAAATCCTTTCACCATAAAATTCCTTCACTTTATTTCAAATCTTACTGCGTTGATTCTGAAAATGAGCACCATGTGATTTTACCTTCAATACCGATTCTATTATCTGTGCACGGTAGGAATTACCGCTCCAGTTTTGAGCCCAATTTGACAAAAGTTGCCCCAGATTCCTGGTGTCGTCAGCAATGACTATTTTGAACCAGACTCATAAAATAGTGTTTTTTTATATGAGTTCACAGGATCTGGGTGTCACTGGAAAGGCCAGAATTTATTGCCCAACCTTAATTGCCCTTGAGAAGCTGGTGGTTGTTGTGTATCTGTAAAGCATGCACTCCCATGTTCCGCCACTAGGGAGCTCATCTCTTGAAGTCCCAAGGGATCTCAGCATCCCTTTGGAGCACTGTATATAAGCCGGCCCCCAAGGCCTGTTCCTCACTCTAGAGTGTCTTATTAAAGACTGAGGTCACTGTTACTTTAACCTCCCTGTGTGCAGCCTCATCTGTGTTAGGAACACAATATCGGGCGATGAGAATACGAATCCAACGCAAGGATGCAGCAAACTGTGGGCATCCTGGAGAAGTTCTCGGAGGTAGCAAGCTCGGAGGAAGCTTATGTCGAAAGGCTAGACCAATACATTGTAGCCAACGAGCTGGATGGAGAAGGAAGCGCTGCAAAAAGGAGAGCGCTCCTCCTCACAGTCTGTGGGGCACCGACGTACAGCCTCATGAAGAATTTTCTGGCTCTGGTGAAACCCACAGATAAGCCATATGAGGAGCTGTGTACAGTGGTTCGGGAGCATCTTAACCCGAGGGAGAGCGTGCTGATGGAGAGGTATCGGTTCTACACGTGCCACCGATCTGACGGTGAGGAAGTGGCGAGCTCCGTCGCCGAGCTCATGCAACTTGCAGGACAATGTGAGTTTGATGGCTGCCCGGAGCAAATGCTCAGAGACTTTGTTGTACTGGGCATTGGCCAAGAGACCATCCTGCGAAAAACTTTGAATGTCGAGACACCGACCCTCAATAAGGCCATTGCAACAGTACAGGCGTTTATGTCCACCAGTGAGAACACCCAACAAATCTCTCAGCACACAAGTGCTAGCAATGTTCATAAATTAACTGGAACTGTGTTTGCAAGCAGAAATGTACAGGGCAGAAGCCACGAGTTTGTAACTTCCAGCAGGCCTCAGGTGATCCAGATGATTCAGAGTCCCCAACAAAGAATAAATGCAAGGCAATTCACAGCTTGTGGAGGCTTCCATTCAGCCTATTCATGACGCTTCAAAGGGTATGTTTGCAAGTGCTGTGGAACAATGGAGCACCTCCAATGAGCTTGCAAACGAGCTGCAAGCTCTGCAAAACCTGCTAACCACCACGTGGCGGAGGAAGATCGGTCCATGGTGGATCAAAGCAATTTAGAGCCTTCGAGAGAGGATGCAGATGCTGAAGTACACGGGGTGCACACATTGGAGACGAAATTCCACCTATTATGCTGCACGTAAAATTGAATGGCTTAGCCGTAGCCATGGAACTGGACACTGGCGTCAGCAAAACCATCATGAGTAAAAAGATGTTTGAGAGACTGTGATGCAACAAGCCATTCAGTTCAGCCCTGAGCCCCATCCACACGAAACTGAGAACATACACCAAAGAGCTTATCACTGTCCTGGGCAGCGCCATGGTCAAGGTCACCTACGAGGGCATGGTGCATGAACTGCCACTCTGGATTGTCCCGGGCGATGACCCCACAGTGCTTGGAAGGAGCTGGCTGGGCAAAATCCGCTGGAACTGGGATGACATCCGAGCGCTATCACATGTCGATGAGGCCTCATGTATCCAGCTTCTTAAAAGATTTCCTTCCATTTTTGAGGCAGGATTTGGAAACTTTTCTGGGGCGAAGTTGCGGATCCACTTGGTCCCAGAGGCTCGACCCATTCACCACAAGGCGCGAGCAGTACCTCACATGAGGAGGAAGAGAGTGGAAATGGAGCTGGACAGGCTGCAACTCGAGGGCATCATCTCCCCAGTGGAATTCAGCGAGTGGGCCAGCCCAATTATTCCAGTACTCAAAAGTGATGGCACAGTCAGGATTTGCGGCGATTATAAAGTAACTATTAATCGTTTCTCGCTACAGGACCAATACCCGCTACCTAAGGCAGACGACCTAATTTCGACGCTGGCAGGAGGCAAGACGTTCACCAAGCTCGACCTGACTTCGGTTTACATGTCTCAGGAAGGCCAGGCTCACCCAGCAGCCCTGCAGGGCTAACAACACGCCAGCCCAGCGAGGGCACAGCCAGCACACCAGAACAAAGATTTGTACCGAGGCGGTCCACCAGGGAAAGAAAGGCTCCCGACCGCCTCACCTTTTAAATACTTTTCACTTTGACTTTGCTGGGAGTGATGTTGTGTATCTGTAAAACATGCACTCCCATGTTCCGCCACCAGGGAGCTCATCCCCTGAAGTCCCAAGGGATCCCAGCATCCCTTGGGAGCACTATATATAAGCCGGTCCCTGAGGCCTGTTCCTCACACTGGAATGTTTTATTAAAGACTGAGGTCACTGTTACTTTAATCTCTCTGTGTGCAGCCTCATCTGTGTGAGGAACACAATAGTGGTGAGCACCATCTTGAACCGCTGCAGTCCGTGTGGTGAAGATGCTCCCACAGAGCTGTTAGGGAGCGAGTTCTAGGCTTTTAACCCAGTGACGATGAAGGAACGACCGATATATTTCCAAGTCAGGATGGTGTGTGACTAAATCTAACAATGGCTGGTGTCACAGGCACCAAATATTTTAAAGCAAGGTCTGAAAATGCTGTGTGTAAAATGGGAAGGGATAATAATTCATGACATGCAAAGCCTGTTTAAAATGGAACTGTATAAAATTAATGTGAATATTTTGCTGCCTGACAGGGTTTTGGAAGCAGATTTAATATTAACTTTCCAAAGGGAAATATCGTTGAAAAAGAAACATTTGCAGGGTGCTGGGGAATGGGACTAATTGGAAATTTCTTTCACAGAGCCAGCACAGGTAACAACATAAGAAATCGGAGCAGTAGTAGGCCATACGGTCCCTCAAGCCTGCTCCACCATTCAATAAGATCATAACTGATTGTCGATCTCACCTCCACTTTCCCGCTCGATCTCCCGATCCCTTGATTCCATGAGACTCCCAAAATCTATCTAACGCAGCCTTGAATATATTCAGAGTCTCAGCATCCACAGGCCTGTGGGGCAGAGAATTCCACAGATTCATAACCCTCTGAGTGAAGAAATTCCTTCTCATCTCTGTCTTAAATGGTCGACGCCTTAACCTGAGACTGTGCCACCTGGTTCTAGAGACTCCAGCCCGGGGGAAACAACCTCCCAGCATCTACCCTGTCAATCCCCTTCAGAATATTGTGTGTTTCAATGAGATCACCTCTCATTCTTCTAAACTCCGGAGAGTATCGGCCCATTCTGCACAATCTCTCAACTTGAGACAGTCCTCTCATCCCAGGAATCAATCTAGTGAATCTCTGTTGTACCTCCACCCAGGCAAATATTTCCTTCCTTAAATAAGGAGACCAAAACCGTGCGCAGTACTCCAGGCGTGGTCTCACCAGGGCCCTGTACTATTGTAGCAAGACTTCCTTACTCTTGGACTGTGGGCTATATATTAGGTACTATGGGCCGAGTGCCCTGTTTTTTTGCTGATTCGATGGTTGTATAAAAAGTTATTAAGATTGACAGTTGCTCAGCAAACATATTTGTATTTCCTTCAGTGTACTCCTTACTCTTCAAGGACTAGATTTTCCCCAAGCAGATTTGTCGGCGCACTGATCTCAAGCGCACCGACTTTGCGCGCTGGAAACGGCTCGGGGAAAAACTCGCCGCATCCTGGCCGCTGTGTACAGTCCCCGGAGTCCTGGCGTGGTGTCGATGGTAAAGTGGGGGGCGGAGCCAAATGCCTGCGCCGAAAACACTGCCGGCACCTTCGCGCATGGGCAGTAGGGAGAGAAAACTTGGCACACTGCCATTTTTAAACAGTGTCAAACCCGATGAAAAGCACAGCAGCTTCTCAGCTTCTCCGGTCGCTCGGCGGACTCTCCCCGCGTCCCTCCCCGATAAAACGCACAGCTCCAGCAGCTGCAACTTCTCCGGTCCTCAAGCTCACACTTCTCCGGTGTGACTTCCCTCCGCTTTCCCAGGGACACAGGGACCCAGTGTAATGGAGTCAAGTTTGCTGATGGTACAAAGATGGGTGGGAAAGTAAATTGCGACACAGCAAAGAAAATCTCAATTCCGGAAGAGCAATATGGAATAGTACAGTGACCCCGACGTGATATAAACACGCAGCCTTCTGATCTGGAGTCAGACACACTACCGTTACACCACGAGGTCTACAGTGCAGAGTGCCCATGTTTGTATACATGAAGGTTCCTGAAACACAGTTTCATTTACCCTGCATTGGTGCAATGAAAGGGCTTTAAAATCCCCGGCCACTCCCACCGTTGGTCAGACAGCATCAGAAGCAGTGCCCACCTGTCACTCACCCTCTCACGCCCGCTTTCATCACCTGCTGCCCGCGGACAGCAGCAAATCCAGTTCATCATCATCATAGGCAGTCCCTCGAAGCGAGGATGACTTGCTTCCACGCCAAAAAAGTTGAGTTCACAGGTGTTTCAATGATGTACCTAATATTCCAGGTCCCGAACTGCAAGATGAAGGGTGGAAGATACCCGTGCGTGGATGTTTTAACGTGTGATGGCCGTTGCACCCCAGCCATCACACGGGCTTGACAGCGCGAGGTCTTGGTCCAGTGGCAAGGGTTATCCAAGACGACTGGAGACCAGCTCTGCTGCACGGACCCAGTGCACACACATATCGCAGTGTGGGCTGGCCCGTGCTGCCCCTGGACCACTGGCCCTGAACTCACACCACACCTGAGCCCGAATCACATCCCTCCACAGTCTCTCGCTGCTCCTGCTGTACCAGCCCACGCTCCAATCACCGACCTGGACTTTAATGACGTCACACTTCGCTGCCGTCGCCCTCCTGCACCAGCTCGCGCTGTACGTTGCCGTGGTGCACCACCACGCTGTTCCCAGGCCGCCGCTCACCGCTCCTTTTATGGCCCCGACCTGCCGCTGGTGTTCTCACGCAGGTCTGGGCCTCCACGCTGCTCCCAGCAAATCCAGTTACACCCCGTGTCACCGCACAATTCTCAGCTGTGATTGTAAGCTGACTATATTTAAAGCTATCGCAGAGGCTGCAAGCAGTGTTCTCTGGTAGTCTAGTGGTTAGGATTTGGTGCTCTCACTGCCGTGGTCTGGGTTTGATTCCTGGTAAGGGAAAGTATTTTACAGAGCAAATTGACAAAAATAATTCAAGTCTGCGAAATAATGAATAATTGTTTCAATCATCATTAATCCACCCACATGTGTTGCACACTGAAGGAAATACAAATATGTTTGCTGAGCGACTGTCGAATTTTAATAACTTTTCACACAACCGGAGAATCAGAGGAAAAACAGGATATTCGGCCCATAGTACCAACTATATAGCCCAAAGTACAAGAGTAAGGAAGTCTTGTTACAATTGTACAGGGCCCTGGTGAGACCACACCTGGAGCACTGCGCACAGTTTTGGTCTCCTTATCTGAGGAAGGATACACTTGCCTTGGAGGTGGTACAACAGAGGTTCACCAGATTGATTCCTGGGATGAGAGGACTGTCCTATGGTGAGAGATTGTGTAGAATATGCCGATACTCTCTGGAGTTTCGAAGAATGAGAGGTGATCTCATTGAACCGGACAATATTCTGAAGGGGATTGACAGGGGAAATGTTACGAAGCCTGGCTAGCCCAGTCGGTAGAGCATGAGACTCTTACTTGCAGGGTGGTCGGATCGAGCCCCAACATTGGGCGATTACTTTTCCTGAAACTTTTATGTTGCTTTCAGAGGAAAACATCATTAATGAACCCATGATCTTCTTTTGCACAATGAAAAGAATGCGAACTGAGGGAGAGTTGATAATTTAATCAAATAATGAAAGCAGCGCCTGAGATAACTCGGCCATTCTTACTATTCGATGCTGAAGTTTCAAGTTATTACTCCTGAACGTTTCAGACCGGGTACTTATTCACTGTTGCTGGAAGGCCCAGTGACCGGGTTACTCTCTCCCCCGGGGTTTTCCTGAGCCTGTGCTCGGTGTACGGGGAGCTTTTGCCTGGGTCCGAGGTAGCTTGCACCCCAGGGATGGACAATAACCCTCTGAGCTCTGGAACTGGGGAAAAGCGAATAATTAATGAGTTGTTTGCAGGTTTCAAATACAGCTTAGAGCTGCTGGTATAAACCGATCGTGCTGTTTCACAGAATGAAATAAATGTGAATAGATAGCTGAAACTTCAACAACTGAACTTCAATATTTCATGAAACTTTAATCTTTGAAGAAGTTTTATCCCCGATCTGATTTTATACAATCTGTATTTGAGGAGACTGGTTTTAAATGTTCATTGCTCATGCAACAATGTGTCCAAAACAGCTTTTATTCAATTTTATTGCAGACATGTTTTTGCTTGAGAAATAATGTTTCTGCCCAGGCTTGAACCAGGAACTTTTCACGTGTGAGGGAAATGTGATAACCACTACACGACAGAAACTGCTGCTTAGCTCAGCGCCCAGAGAGAAGTGTTCAGCAACAAGCTGAAATGCTCAAACCCTCTCTCTGCAAAAAGTTCCTTTCACAAACATTTATCTGACCTGAACTGCACCAAACAACAATGTTCTCCTTTCAAATTCATTAAACTCCCCTATTTCCACATCTGCAATTTTAAGGACAAGGACTGAAAGCGCTTTGCGATCAGAAAATTGCCGGAAACCCCTGTGGTTAATGACAGGGCTTTTGATGGTTGAGTTCTGTACACACCTTGTGTTATGTATTTAACCCTTGGCCACCTGTATCACACCACCACCAGAGGGCCTACCTGTTGGAGTCCCAAGGGATCCCATGAGGTACCTGCACTCTGAAGTCTTACTCCAGGAGCTAAGGTCACAATTACTCATTGTTCACAGTACTCAGTTTCATCCTTTATTATGAGTGTATCAATTGGCGACGAGACAATGAACAACCACGTGAAAATGCAAAGACCAGTTGGTATCCTTGAGAAGTTCTCAGAAGTGGACAATTGCGAAGCCTTCGTGGAGAGACTCGACCAATACTTCGTGGCCAACGAGCTGGAAGGGCACGTAAACGCTGCCAAATGAAGGGCGATCCTCCTTACCGTCTGTGGGGCAACAATCTATGGCCTCATGAAGAATCTTCTAGCTCTGGTGAAACCAACAACTAAATCCTATGAAGAATGTGTACGCTGGTCTGCGAGCATCTAAATCCTAAAGAAAGCGTTCTGATGGCGAGGTATCGGTTCTACACGTGCCAACGGTCGGAGGGCCAGGAAGTGGCGCGCTATGTCGTCGAATTAAGGCGCCTTGCAGGACATTGCAAATTTGACGGATTCCAAAACGAATGCTGAGAGACTTTTTGAGCTTGGCATTGGCCATGAGGTAATCCTTCACAAACTGTTGACTGTTGAAACTCAGAATCTGAGCAAAGCCACAACGATAGGTAAGACAATTTCCACCATTTCCTTTAAACCCAATAACATAATTTATTTCTGGTGGACTGGATGGAGGAACATGATCCATGTAAAAAATTGTTATTACATGAAATGAATGTCCTAAAAGTATTAGAGTGGGAACTCACTGGACAACAGCACAGCTGGCAATGTTTGCAGAATATATTCGTGCAGCCAAAACATACAATGTCAACCTGGAATTGTGCGGCACCAAATAACAGTTTAATGCTTCGCTCCTGGATCGGCTCGAACCACCAACTTTTTGGTTAATAGCCAAATGCACTAACCGATTGCGCCACAGAGACTAACTTAAATGTACCTTGCAAGACATCCCAAACCAGGGTGTCAGTCAGTTAAAGCTTCAGATTGCTCCGACCGGTATGGAACTTGTCCACTCTCAGTTGTAGTTTTCCCAAATAAATGGAGGGACATTCATTGTGGATGTGTGGAAGCAGTTTGGTCCCGGACACTGCAGACACTTCCATGTCACCGCCAACCAGCTCTCCCGCAACCGGTGTGAACTACTTTCCAGCCTTCCGGTGCCTTGTCTGTGACGAAGTATTCCGATTGTCCCGAAGCCAGTCTTATGTTTTAATTCATTTTCATCTCCTGACTGCGGATATTCCTGTGATTAAACCCAAACTAAATGCTTACAGGGACAGTTGGATTCACAGTATTTTTGCTTGGTGAAAGTTCAAAGATTGAAAGCGACGCACATCAACCCCAAACCTTGTCACCTCCTCGCTAACCACGACACGCTGCTCCCGTGAGATGGAAGCCCAGTTGCTGTTTCAAGCTTGAATGCAGGTACAAGCAGAACTCATTCAAAGAAAGTCTAAGTCCCTGAGGCATCTGATTATTTGCACTGAATTCCTTCGCAATGAGTTGAGGTTCGTGTGGGGTGATTTGGTCACATCTTTCCCCACACGACAACACTTTAAACATAACTCAACGGCTGTAATGCGATTTGGGGCGACATGAGTTCCTGAAAGGCACTGCAGAAATGTAAGTCCTTCTTTGCAAAAGTTCGATGCAATTTCAAAATTCGCGGCAGAATAATGGGCTCGGCCGGGATCTCTCGCAAATTTCAATTAACAAGCCAGATACGAGAATCATACCCCTTGACCAACGAGCTAACATTTTGACAAACCTGGAGATCAGGTGTAATTTTATAAAAGCATTTTTTGTGTGTAGCTAATCTTGGCAGAAGGAGCACATGGGATCGAATCAGTGACTTTGCTTTTTCGACCTGTCTTCTGAAGCGCCGCACGGTCCCACTCTGGCAGTCAATGAGCTGTTGGGACGTTCGTGTATCCAGGCTGTGGGTGGCCACCCCGAGCGCAGCAGAGGGGTTTCTGCATTAGTTCTGGGTGGGGACAATATTTCCACTTCTCTTTTCCACTTGTCTCTATCCCTCTGCTTTGTTTTCTGTATATATTCCCCGGCCTCATTTTATGTGTTTAAAAGGGAACAAAAGATGAAGTGGGCGACACTCTGGAACAATTTCTCTCACTCAAATATATCTATTTAGTGAAGTGAAATAAAGAGCAATTAAAGAATAAGGGGGAAGCCACTGTCACCCTTTTGACAGGAGAATAAACTCGCCCATGGCT
Organism: Pristiophorus japonicus; assembly: GCF_044704955.1. Lineage (NCBI taxonomy): Eukaryota > Metazoa > Chordata > Chondrichthyes > Pristiophoridae > Pristiophorus > Pristiophorus japonicus. The sequence continues at coordinate 3,796,422 of NW_027254488.1, forward strand.
GTTCATCCACAGCAAGTTTAAACATAATCTTCCTGCACGGGATCCTTCCGCGTGGAAAGCAAACGTGATAACGGCTCCACTGCGGAAACCGCTCTGACCAGAAGTACAGCAGAGGGCAGCTGACCAGTGAATGCCTTCTGTGCTGATCGGGAATGTGTTGGCTCACCTTAAACAACTTCTGTCCCTCACTGACAGCTGTCAATCCTTCTCCTCCGCTGCCATTTACACAAACATGTCACTGATCCCCACCCACCACACCATATCCCCATCGTGTTATCTTCCATGTTAGCACAGTGGGGCCGCGGAGGCACCTACTCTCTCCCCGCGGTTAGTGAACTTATTGTATTGTCCTGGTACATTTTTTGTATAGTTACAATGATGTGCCACTGGGGGCGCTGTGGTGCGAGACCCAAAAATACCTGCAAGACAGAGTATAAAAGGCTGCCCACCACACCTGAGAGGCACTCTGGAGTTACACAATAAACGACTAAGGTCACAGCAGTTACTACAACACCAGACTGTGTAGAGTCAGTGATCTGAGTGCTGCATACACCACAGTAACCTTGTTACATGCTTCTCTAATTTCCTCTTTGATGCCGTCCCCTACATTACCATTACTGTTTGGACGCCAATAGACAACTCCCACCAATGTTTTAGAAAGATAGAAACATAGAAATTTACAGCGCAGAAGGAGGCCATTTTGGCCCATCGTGTCCACGCCGGCCGACAAAGTGCTGCATAGCCCTTGGTCAGCAGCCCTAATGGTTACATATAAACCTATGAATGATGACGGAAAGGCAAAGAGCACCCAGCCCAACCAGTCCACCGCACACAACTGCGACACCCCTTAAAATGAAACATTCTACACTCCACCCCAACCGGAGCCGTGTGATCTCCTGGGATAGGCAAAAACCAGATAAAAACCCAGGCCAATTTATGGAGAATAAATCTGTGAAAATTCCTCTCCGACCCATCCAGGCGATCAAAACTACTCCAGGAGATCACCCTGGCCATATTCTATTCCACGCAGTACTTACCATTATATCTGTGCCGTCCAACAAAACGTCATCCAGTCTAATCCCAATTACTTGCTCTAGGTCCGTAACCCTGCATGTTACGGCACTTTAAGTGCCCATCCAACCATCTCTTAAAAGTGACGAAGGTTTCTGCATCCACTACTCTTCCAGGCAGCAAGTTCCAGATCCACACAACCCTCTGCAGAAAGAAGCCCCTCGCCCACCTCAAATCCCCTCTAAACCTTCCACCAACCACCTTAAAACTATGCCCCTTCGTAATAGACCCTCCACCAATGGAAATAGGCCCTTACTATCCACTGTGTCCAGTCCCCTCAATATTTTGTACACCTCAATGAGGTCTCCTCTCCACCTTCTCTGTTCCAATGAGAAGAAACACAGCCTATCCAATCTGTCCTCATAATTAAGATTCTCCATTCCACGCAGCATCCTTGTAAATCTCCTGCATGCAGTACTCCAGCTTTGGCCGAAACAAAGTATTATAGAATTGAAGCATAAGCTCCCTGCTCTTATATTCTATGACTCGGCAAGTAAAGGCAAACATTTTGTATCAATCTTTACGGCAGAGGACACGAACAATATTCCAACAGTGGAAAGTCAAGGAGCTATAGCGGGGAGGAACACAATCACAATCACTAAGGAGGTGGTACTCAGTAAGATAATGGGACTAAAGGCAGACAAATCCCGTGGACCTGATGAATTGCATCCTAGGGTCTTAAGAGAATTACGACAGGGATTGTGGATGCATTGGTTGCAATTTACCAAAATTCCCTGTATTCTGGGGATGTCCCAACAGATTGGAAAACTGCAAATGTAACGCCCCTACTTAAAAAAGGAGGCAGACAAAAAGCAGGAGAGTATCGATGAGTTAGCCTAACATCTATGGTTGGGAAAATGTTGGAGTCCATTATTAAAGAAGCAATAACAGGACATTTGGAAAAGCAAAATTCGGTCAGGCAGAGTCAGCATGGATTTATGAAGGGCAAGTCATGTTTGACAAATTTGCTGGAGTTCTTTGAGGATGTAATGAACAGGGTGGATAAAGGGGAACCAGTGGATGTTGTATATTTGGACTTCCAGAAAGCATTTGACAAGGTGCCACATAAAAGGTTACTGCACAAGATAAAAGTTCATGGTGTTGGGGGTAATATATTAGCATGGATAGAGGATTGGCTACCAAACAGAAAACAGAGAGTCGGGATAAATGGTTTAATCTCGGGTTGGCAATCAGTAACTGGTGGTGTGCCGCAGGGATCAGTGCTGGGACGCCAACTATTTACAATCTATATTAACGACTTGGAAGAAGGGACCGAGTGTAACATAGCCAAGTTTGCTGATGATACAAAGATGGGAGGAAAAGTAACGTGTGAGGAGGACACAAAAAATCTGCAAAAAGACATAGTGAGTGGGTAAAAATTTGACAGATGGAGTATAATGTTGGAAAGTGTAAGGTCATGCACTTTGGCAGAAAAAAACAAAGAGCAGGTTATTATTGAAATGGAGAAAGAATGCAAAGTGCTGCAGTACAGCGGGGTCTTGGGGTACTTGTGCAAGAAACACAAAAGGTTAATCTGCAGGTAAAGCAAGTGATCAGGAAAGCCAATGGAATCTTGGCCTTTATTGCAAAGGGGATGGTATAAAAAAGCTGGGAAGTCCTGCTGCAGTTATACAGGGTATTGGTGAGGCCACACCTGGAGTACTTAGTACAGTTTTGTTTTCCATATTTAAAAAAGGATAAGAACATAAGAACATAAAAATTAGGAACAGGAGTAGGCCATCTAGCCCCTCGAGCCTGCTCCCCCATTTAAAAAGATCATGGCTGATCTGGCCGTGGACTCAGTTCCACTTACCCGCCCGCTCCCCATAACCCTGAATTCCCTTAATGGTTAAAAATCTATCTATCTGTGATATGAATAATTCAATGAGCTCGCCTCAACTGCTTGTCTGGGTCGAGAATTCCACAGATTCAAAACCCTCTGGGAGAAGAAATTCCTTCTCAACTCGGTTTTAAATTGGCTCCCCCGTATTTTGAAGGTGTGCCCCCGAATTCTAGTCTCCCCGACCAGTGGAAACAACCTCTCTGCCTCTATCTTGTCTATCCCTTTCATTATTGTAAATGTTTCTATAAGATCACCCCTCATCCTTCTGAACTCCAACGAGTAAAGACCCAGTCTGCTCAATCTATCATCATAAGGTAACCCCCTCATCTCCGGAATCAGCCAGGTGAATCGTTTCTGTACCCCCTCCAAGGCTTGTATATCCTTCCTTAAGTAATGTGACCAAAACTGCAAACAGTACTCCAGGTGCGGCCTCAACAATACCCTGTACAGTTACAGCAGGAACTCCTTGCTTTTGTACTCCATCCCTCTTGCAATGAAGGCCAACATTCCATTCGCCTTCCTGATTATCTGCTGTACTTGCAAACTAACATTTTGGGATTCATGCACAAGGACCCCCAGGTCCCTCTGCACCGCAGCATGTTGTAATTTCTCCCCATTCAAATAATATTCCCTTTTGCTATTTTGTTTTCCAAGGTGGATGACCTCACATTTTCCAACATTGTATTCCATCTGCCAAACCTTAGCCCATTCGATTAACCTATCTAAATCTCTTTGCAGCCTCTCTGTATCCTCTGCACAACCCGCTACCCCACTAATCTTTGTGTCATCTGCAAATTTTATTACACTACACTCTGTCCCCTCCTCCAGGTCATTTATGTATATTGTAAACAGTTGTGGGCCCAGCACCGATCCCTGTGACACATCACTAACCACCGATTTCCAACGTGAAAAAGACCCATTTTTCCCGACTCTCTGCTTTCTCTTAGGCATCCAAATCTTTATCCATGCTAATACATTTCCGCTGACTCTGCGTACATTTATCTTCTGCAGTAACCTTTTGTGTGGCACCTTATCGAATGCCTTTTCAAAATCTAAATACACCACATCCATCGGTACACCTCTATCCACCATGCTCGTTATATCCTCAAAGAATTCCAGTAAATTAGTTAAACATGATTTCCCCTTCATGAATCCATGTTGCGTCTGCTTGATTGCACTATTCCTATCTGGACGTCCCGCTATTTCTTCCTTCATGATAGCTTCAAGCATTTTCGCCACTACAGATGTTAAACTAACTGGCCTATAGTTACCTGCCTTTTGTCTGCCTCCTTTTTTAAACAGAGGCGTTACATTAGCTGCTGTCCAATCTGCTGGTACCTCCCCAGAGTCCAGAGAATTTTGGTAGATTATAACGAATGCATCTGCTATAACTTCCGCCATCTCTTTTAATACCCTGGGATGTATTTCATTAGGACCAGGGGTCTTGTATACCTTGAGTCCCATTAGCCTGTCCAGCACTACCTCCCTAGTGATAGTGATTGTCTCAAGGTCCTCCCTTCCAACATTCCCGTGACCAGCAATTTTTGGCATGGTTTTTGTGTCTTCCACTGTGAAGACCGAAGCAAAATAATTGTTTAAGTTCTCAGCCATTTCCACATTTCCCATTCCTAAATCCCCCTTCTCATCTTCTGAAGGACCAACATTTACTTTAGTCACTCGTTCCCTTTTTATATATCGGTAAAAGTTTTTACTATCCGTTTTTATGTTTTGCGCAAGTTTACTTTCGTTATCTATCTTTCCTTTCTTTATTGCTTTCTTAGTCATACTTTGCTGTCGTTTAAAATGTTCCCAATATTCTAGTTTCCCACTAACCTTGGGCACCTTATACGCATTGGTTTTTAATTTGATACTCTCCTTTATTTCCTTGATTATCCAAGGCTGGTTATGCCTTCTCTTACTGCCCTTCTTTTTCACTGGAATATATTTTTGTTGAGCACTATGAAAGAGCTCCTTAATAGTCCTCCACTGTTCCTCAATTGTGCCAACGTTTAGTCTATGTTTCCAGTCTACTTTAGCTAACTCGGCCCTCATCCCACTGTAGTCCCCTTTGTTTAAGCATAGTATGCTTGTTTGAGACACTACTTCCTCACCATCAATCTGTATTACAAATTCAACCCTACTGTGATCACTCATTCCGAGAGCATCTTTTACTTAGAGATCGTTTATTATTCCTGTCTCATTACACAGGTCCAGATGTGAGATAGCTTGCTCCGTTGTAGGTTCGGTAACATACTGTTCCAAGAACCAATCCTGTATGCATTCTATGAATTCCTCCTCCAGGCTACCCCGTGCGATTTGATTTGACCAATCGATATGTCGGTTAAAATCCCCCATCATTACTGCCGTTCCTTTTTCACATTCCTCCATTATTCGTTTGATTATTGTCCGTCCCACCGTGAAGTTATTATTTGGGGGCATATAAACTACGCCCACCAGTGACTTTTTCCCTTTACTATCTCTAATTTCCACCCACAATGATTCAACACTTTGTTCATTCGAGTCAATATCATCTCTCACAACTGCCCTGATATCATCCTTTATTAACAGAGCTACCCCACCTCCTTTCCCTTCTTGTCTATCCTTCTGAATTGTCAGAAACCCCTGTTGCAGGAGAGCTGGGGGGCGGTGACATGGAAGTGTCTGCTGTGTGCGGGACCAGACTGCTTCCACACATCCACAATGAATCTCCCACCCTTTATTTGGAAAAGTACAACTGAGAGTGGACAAGTTCCATCCCGGTCAGAGCAATCCAAAGCTTCAACTCATTGCCACACTGGTTTTGCATGTCTTGCAACGTGTTTTTCCATCAGTCTCTGTGATGCAATGGGTTAGTGCATTCGGTTTTTATCCGAAAGGTTGGTGGTTTGAGCCCACCCAGGGGTGAAGCCTTTAACTGTTTTTTCCCTGAGGATTCGGTGCCGCACAGATCCAGGTTGTCATTGTGCGTTTTGGCTGCACGAATATATTCTGCAAACATTGCCAGCTGTGCTGTTATCCAGTGAGTTCCCACTCCAATACTTTACTGAGCATTCAGCTCAAGTAAAACAATTACATTTTTGGATCATGTTCTGACTTCCAGCCGACTAGAAATAAATTAAGTTATTATGTTTAAAGAAAAGGACAATAATGACACCAAGCATTACGATGCAGCGATGCAGCAATGCAGCGTTCCCTGGTGGTCCAGTGATTAGGATTCGGCGCTCTCACCACCGCGGCCCTGGGTCGATTTCCGGACAGGGAAATTGCACTTCCATCAAAATTAAAACCTTAGAAGAAAGAGTTACATGCATCGCATGTGGAAAAAAAGATTCATTGATTTCAACATCATTCATTAATCCATTGTAGAAATTCAATAAATTATTTTGCCCTGAGTACGTGAGGAACTTTTATCTCGACCTCATTGTATTTGAGGAGCATGGTCCAGCCCCGTTATCTCCACCTGTGAAAGTAGGAAACTGCTGGAAATACACAACAGGACGGGTAGCCTTTGACAAACAATTAATCCCAGGTTACAGACTCTCTTCCTTCCCCTGCCCTTTGCGGGACACTTGTTCACCTTTAATTTTACAGACTGACTGAGTTCACCAACCGCAGAGAGACAGTAGGTGCCTCCGCGGCCCCACTGTGCTAACATGGAACATAACACGATGGGGATGTGGGGTGGTGGGTGGGGATCAGTGACATGTTTGTGTAAAGGGCAGCGGAGGAGAAGGATTGACAGCTGTCAGTGAGGGACAGAAGTTGTTTAAGGTGAGCCAATACATTCACGATCAGCACAGAAGGCATTCACTGGTCAGCTGCCCGCTGCTGTACTTCTGGTCAGAGCGGTTTCCGCAGTCGAGCCGTTATCACGTTTGCTTTCCACGTGAAAGGATCCCGTGCAGGAAGATTATGTTTAAACTTGCTGTGGAAGAACAGCCATGGGCGAGTTTATTCTCCTGTCATAAGGGCAACAGTGGCTTCTCCCTTATTCTTTAATTGCTTTTTATTTCACTTCACGAAATTGTTCCAGAGTGTCGTCACTTAATCTTTTGTTCCGCTTTAAACACATAAAATGAGGCCGGAGGAATAACTACAGAAACCAAAGCAGAGGGATAAAGACAAGAGGAAGACAGAAGGGGAAATATTGTCCCCACCCAGATCTAATATAGAAACCCCTCTGCTGCGCTCGGCGTGTCCACCCACAGCCTGGATACAGTAACGTCCCAACAGCTCATTGACTGTCGGAGTGGGACTGCGTGGCGCTTCAGAAGACGGGTCGAAAAAGCAAAGTCACTGATTCGGTCTCATGTGTTTCTCTGCCTGACACCGGGAAACAGTGAGATGGGTTTTGGAGCATAGATGTGGTTATTGTGAAACAGCAAAGAAAATATTAAGTCCAGAATTAAACTCTATAACGTGTGTCCTGCTCATTTAGTGGTTAGGCGCTCACAGAGGGAGCTCGAGTTCGGAATGTGACTGAAGGACAGTCGAAACTTCAATAACTGAACTTTAATAATTGCAGGATGAAATGTTATTCCCGATCTGAATTTACACACTCTGTATTTTCGGAGATTTAAAATGTTCATTGCTCATAAGACAGGTAACCTGGGGCTACTTCTGTTCAATTTATTTTACAGCAAATGTATTCTAAAATAAAGTACGCGCCGGGGACATTTCATGTGTGAGGCAAACGTGATTACCGCTACACTACAGAAACCTTTGCCTCACCCAGTGCCCTGGTTCATCATTTGTACCAAATTAACCCCAATGAGATAGGGATAAAAATTCCTCACATGCTCAGGGCATAATAAATGGTTGAAGTTTTACAAAAGAATTTCATAGATTCTAATAATTTCATAGAACATAATAATGTTTAAATCTATGATTTGCATAATAGATGAATTCTTGTTTTTGTAAGGTTTTGAATTAAAAGTGCAACTTCCCATGGTGGGAATCAAACCCAGGACAGAGCGGTGAAATCACCAAGCCCTTACCACCAGACCACCAGCAACTTATAAATTGTTTTATTGCTGCATCCTTATAGTTGGTGACATTATTGTCATTTTCAATCCACTTGATTCACACCAAAACAAATTGTAACCGTGATCATAAAATTCACGCCACTTTGAGATCATATTCAAATGATTTGCTGAATCCACCCCTTACACCATTGCAACACAGGTTCGATTCTTGGTCAGGGAGATAATATTTACAACACGATTATCAAATTAAACCGTATATAATTGATGACATGCAGCTAATGTGAAAAATAAGAATTCATTTAATCACCATCAATTGACTGATAACTTTCTTTTGCAGAATGAAAGAAATTATAATGTGGTTACTGAGGGACAGTGGTGGCTTCAATCATTTATTTTCTCTTTCCATGTGATGAACTTTTATCCCTATCTCATTTACACACTGTATTTTAGGAGAATGGTTTAAATTTTAAGTGCTTATGACTCCAGGAATCCGATGCAACTTTTGTTAAAATTAACAGGACCGGCTACTACACAGAAAAAATATTCTCGAACATAATGTTTTTAGATCATGCCCCGGCCGATCATTCTTCGGTGCAAAGTGGATGAACTGACCCTTCCCCACATTGAACCCCAGTAATCACAGTTAAGGGGAGATTTAACAGAGTTTTTCAGAATTATGGGGAAACTGTTTCCACGGGCAGGAGTGTCGGTAACCAGAGGACACAGACATAAGATAATTGGTAAAAGGAAAAATCCAGGGCGGGGGATGTGGGGAGAGGAGATATATTTATACTCAGCGAGATGTTACGATCTGGAATGCACTGTTTGAAACGTTTTGCCCTCAGGTAAGAAGGCAGTGTTCTGGAATAAGGTGAAATGGTGAATCTTCTGCACTGACTCTCTTTAACAAACATTTCACCGTTCCAAATGGCAGAAGTCACACGGAGAAAAATATCCACTACAGAGTCTTTAAACTCCCGCTGGAAGTCCCAAGTTCCCTTCCAGAACTGGTAAATGTTCGAGTTGCAACAAGTTTTAAGCAAGTGCAGAGGCAGGGAAATGGGGGAGGGCAGGGTGGAAGGCAGGAGCGATCAAATGGCAAAACGGTGATGGTGCATTTCTCTTCAACAAATATTCATTATTAGAAGCAGGTAAAATATCATTAAAATTATCCAGCGTGTTCTGAATTGTTTCCCCTAATACCATCTGTACAATAGCCAGAAATTAAATATCGTGTCACATGGTGCGATGGCATGTTCCAGTTCTATATATGTATCCATAGAATCAATTTCCAACAGTATCTTCAAACCCAATGACGACATTTATTTCCAATGTGTTTGCTGCAGGAACATGATCCGTCTACTTTTTAATCGTTTTACTCAAACTGAATGCTCCCAAATGTATTGGAGTGGGAACTCACTGGATAACAGTGCATCTGGCAATGTTTGCGGAATATATTCGCGCAGCCAAAATGCACATTGACAACCTGGAACTGTGGGGCACTGAATCCTCAGAGGGAAAATTAACAGTTAAAGGCTTTTTCCCAGGGTGGGCTCGAACAGTTAACAGCCGAACACACTAACCCATTGTGCCACAGAGACTGATGCAAGCACATGTTACAAGACATCTTTAACCAGGGTGTCAATGACTTAAAGCTTCAGATTGCTCTGACCAGGTTGGAACTTGTCTACTCTCAGCTTTACGTTTCCAAAATAAAGCGTGCTTCATTGTGGATGCCTGGAAGCAGTCTGGTCCGGCAGTTGCCCCAGGCTAAGTGAGTGGGCAAACATTTGACAGATGGAGTATCATGTCGGAAAGTGTGAGGTCATGCACTTTGGCTGAAAAATCAAAGAGAAAGCTATTATTTAAATGGAGAAAGGTTGCAAAATGTTGCAATGCAGCGGTACCTGGGGGTACTTGTGCATGAAACACAAAAGAATAGTATGCAGATACAGAAATGATCAGGAAGACCAATGCAATCTTGGCCATTATTACAAAGGGGATGGAGTATAAAAGCAGGAAAGCCTTGCAACAATTATACAGGGTATTTGTGAGGCCACACCTGGAATACTGCGTGCAGTTTTGGTTTCCATATTTATGAAAGGATATACTTGCTTTGGAGGCAGTTCGGAGAAGGTTCACTAGGTTGATTCCGGAGAGGAGCGGGTTGACAGGACGGGACAGGTTAAATGCAAGAAGAATGTTCCCAATGTTGGGAAAGTCCAGAACCAGGGGACATCGTCTAAGGATAAGGGGTAAGCCATTTAGGACAGAGATGAAGAAAAATGTCCTCACTCAGAGAGTTGTGAACCTGTGGAATTCCCTACTGCAGATAGTTGTTGATGCCAGTTCATTTGATATATTCAAGTGGGAGTTAGATATGGCCCTCATGGCTAAAGGGATCAAGGGGTATGGAGAGAAAGCAGGAAAGGGGTACAGAGGTGAATGATCAGCCATGATCATATTGAATGGTGGTGCAAGCTCGAAGGGTTGAATGACCTACACCTGCATCTATTTTCTATGTTTCTATGTTTCTATGTTGACTTATGAGGAAAGGTTGAGTAGGTTGGGCCTTTACTCATTGGAGTTCAGAAGAATGAGAGGTGATCTTATTGAAACGTATAAGATTTTGAGGGGACTTGACAAGATGGATGCAGAGAGGATGTTTCCACTGATGGGGGAGACTAGAACTAGAGGGCATGATCTTAGAATAAGAGGCCACCCATTTAAAACGCAGATGAGGAAAAATTTCTTCTCTCAGAGGATTGTAAATCTGTGGAATTCACTGCCTCAGAGAGCTGTGGAAGCTGGGTCATTGAATAAATTTAAGACAGAAATCGTTTCTTAAACGATAATGGGATAAGGGCTTATGGGGAGCGGGCGGGGAAGTGGAGCTGAGTCCATGATCGGATCAGCCATGATCTTATTAAATGGCGGAGCAGGCTCGAGGGCCGTATGGCCTACTCCTGCTCCTTTTTCTTATGTTCTTATGTTCTATAATCTGGAAACACTATTCCACTGTTTATACAAACATTAAGAGAGTAAGAGGAGATAATAAATGATGTTTGTACAGGAGGAGTTTTTGGGGAAGGGGAATGCTTGACGACAGGAAGTACTTGAGGCAGACACCACTGCAACTTCTGAGGCAAAAGTGAGCAATATTTGACTCAGATGAAGACACAAGACTGTGGAGGGAGAGAGCAGAGCAGAGGGAGTAGTGTTCGATTACTCTAACAAACCGCTGGCAGATATGTGCTGGACAGAATGGCCTCCTACTGTGTTACAAACACCGATTATTCAATTGTTGATGGCTGTGTATTTCTAGCATTGTCCCCGCTGAGGAAGTGCAGTCTGAAGTGTGAAGAAGAAATAGTGCATTTGGTCAGCACGTTTTTCGGTTTTGGAAACAGCTCTTTGCTTTCAGGAATGTTACGTTTGCTATTACAGAGACTCACGGTGGATATTGACAGGGCAATATGAGCGGAAATATGAGCGGTTTGCAGTCCAGACTGCGAGCTGTGCACTCCATAAGTAATCCCACTGAGGATCTGAAGATATAACCGCTCTCACACACACAATCTTGCGCTACATGCAGTGTGTGACGTTCAGCTGAAATTATCGAGCTCCTGTTGAGTTCTGAGAGCATTTGGTCACATGACCATTTTATGCACTAACCGACGTAGTAAGACCGAGAATGGTGATGGAACAGAGAGAAACCAACAAAGGTTCAAGGAGAGCAAAGGGAAAGGGAAAGGGTGGGATTGAACAGCTGTAAGGGGTTTTCACAGCTTTTTGTTGTACCTTGGGTGTCTCTCTCTGGGCTTCTGCCCTCACAGCTTATGCCTGGCCTGTGAGATACCCTGAGTGCTGCAAGAGCACCCCTGGAGAGACTGTGTCCACAGTTTATGAAGGGGGTTTTGAGACTCGTGCGTACCCACAGCTTATGCCTAGCCTGTGAGGCACCTGTGAGTGTCAAACACTCCTCACCCCTTCTTCCCTAGCCTGTGACACACAGTTGAGCGTTTTCGAGGCGCTTCTAGCTTCCCTTACACGGTTCTGACATAAGACTCATGATCAGGAGATGTAATACAATAGAACTGAGACAAGGTGATTCCAAGAGGAACTTTAGGCTTCCAATTTATTTGACAAGGTGTAACTCAACAAACAGCAACATACACCAACAAAACAATCCCCCTAAATCCCACTAAAACAGACCCAACGAAAATCTTTACACCAGTTTAGTAGTACAATGCCCAACCTCCCACCTTTCCTGGCCTAACTGAGTTGGGAGTTCTGGGGACCAGAGGTTATACTCACTGCTATGCCTTCCGCAGTCTGGTGGTTTGTTTCTTCTATCTTCGGTGTCTTCGGACACTGGTTTTCCTTCAATGTCGAGAGGCTTGTGGTTGTAGTTGTTGAATCACGAGGGCAGGAAAAATCATCACTTCTTTCCTCACTACGTCAGAAACCCCTTTTTTATAGCCAGATTATCCAGTCCGCCTCTCCTGCTGAAGTCGATTCTTCTCATTGGTGGGCTTTAGATTTTGAAAAATGCAGCAGTTTTAGATTGAGGGTTTTTTTTCCCCCACTGATCTTAACCTACTCAAGGTTTGAGTGGGTGTTGATTGCATTGGCCTCCTGTAGCCATTGTGCTAGTCTGGCCTGAGCCAGATATTTCTATGCCTGATGAAAAAGGTGTTGGAATATGTATGTGGCATTGTTTAAATGCTGATGTTTTCAAGGGGCAGGTTTCGAGGGTATACAGTTCCCAGACAATTTGATTAGTTCCAATGTCCAAACTGGCCCTTTTGATATTGACTCCACCCCTTTTCTTGCAGACCCAACATACACCTTTTAAAAAATCCAAAATTCGATTAAAGTTCGTAGTTTCTTCCATGTGCACTTTAGGATTTCAAACTTTCTGGTAGATAGTTCCAAATTAAATTTCCTTTCCTATGAGTCCAAACACTGTGGGGGGGTCTCCATTCATTTGTGTCCCAATGTTTTCCTTCCATCGGTTTCAATTCACAGCACAGACTGATCCCGCAGCCCTTTTCCTTCTGGGTAAAATGAGGGGGTTTTCATCCTCCCCTACATAATCCCCCATCTGACACAGTCAGTCACCACTTGAGTGTGTCAAAGTTCAGGGTGGTGAGAAAACCCTAGGTCTCCCAAATTGCCCAACTTTCCCCAGTTTAACTCTAAACTGATCCCGTCGATATAGATCATAATTCCTTTTAACGCAGTACTAAACACAGAAATCCAACAGGTTACAATACATGACAGCAACATTCATATATGTACTTAAGGTTACAGCAATAATTGTACATTGAGTCTCATTTCAGTCTCAAACGTAAAACAAAGAAACCTGCCCTGCAAACTCCCCAGGAGCCATGTATGAAAAACGCAGTCATCCCTGGAAATAACAAAACCGCCTAAGTGTCGCGGTCAAGCTTTTTTTACACACCTTGAGTGTTTAGCAACGGCTCTCCTGGCTGTGTAGTAGCCTGAGGAACTGCATTCTTTTTCTTTTTCTCCTGAGCTTACAGCTTGTAACTAGCAGATAAGCTACAATCAGGAGTTGGCCAATTACTAAGGCATGCGATCCCACCCAGATCCATGCAGGTATGTCTGCCCGTGTTCCCAAATCCCACCATGCTGGGGGTTTAATCTGGGCAATCTCCCCTGCGAGAATTTCAGTTTTCTGCTCCATGGTGTAAAAATGTTTTTGAGACAAATCCACTGCCTGGAGGAGTGCTGTAAGTTTCTCAGGTAGTGGGGCAATGGGATAGCCAAACTGGGCGACATATTCTTGTAGGTGGCTGAGGTTGTTTTGTACCGTGAGGTGAATCGTGTAAGGTTCAGGGATGGGTGTGATTCTGGTGTGTGCCACTTGAACCTCTGCCCTGGGTTTCAAGCAAAAGCTGCTGTACAGTATTGGACACCACCTTCCCGGTCCGTGTTCATACCGTTGGGCACTTGTGGTGACACAATATGTCCCACCGCCTAAATATGCTACCTGTGGAGCCATGTGGTTAGGGGCCATTACCTACATTGCGCAATTGATAGGCTCAGCTCCAGCAGTGCTGAACCCGCATTGTGGCCTTGCAAAAGCGTTCAAGTGCTGGGGGCACAGGATTACCTGTGCTCCCCTGCTCCGACAACCCGAGAGGTCTGTACATGTCACAGTGTGCTCCCACATTGTGACAGAAGGTGGGACCTCTTGGAATCGAACATGCACCCCTCCACGAATGACTCCCACATTCTCCAATCGGTACAGGGGTGCTGGTCGTGGGGACACCCCCATCACGGGCATCCTGACCACCACACCCATGATGGTATGGTTTGACTTTCCACAGTCCACCGGTACCGGGTCGGCTTCCGACGCTACACGAAGTTGGCAAGGACTCAAAACATTATCATAAGGGTGCAGTGCTGCTAAGTGCTGGTTGCTGATCCAGGAGGGGACCTGTCCCTGTCTCAGATCCTCGAGGTTACTCCGTCCCTCTCCCAGCAACCAGGCCCCATAGAGCACGCACACCTCACTTTGGGCGGCTTGATCGGAGGCGTTTCTATCCTCCCGAATCAAGGCGTTTACAGCCCTGGCCTGTGCCTCCAATTGAGAGATAATCTCCTTTAAGTGAACTGTCATTGCCACCTCTTCGTGGAGCGCGGATCCCACTACGGTATTCTCGTCCCCCAGGACTTTGCGTAGCTGATTCTTTAACCCATTTATCTGGAGGGCCAGCTGCATGTTATCCAAACTGTTTAGGGCGGACGCCCCGGTGTTAAACCCCGTAAGAATGTGATTTAAAGTGCCACGCCTCTGCCTGCCCGGTTCGGCCCTATCCCACTGTTTATACAAGTCTGTCACTTTGACATCCCCGAAGTCCAGTTCATAGAACTTCCGGAACATCTCCCGCAGCAGAGCCTGGTATAACAGCTCGGTTTCCTGGGGACACCACGTAGGTAGGCGGACTTCTATTAGATTTAGCACCACTGATGCCACTGCGTAGTGTACCCCTTGATAAAATAGTTTCTCGGTAGGGACCAACACTAAACCATTCCCCGGCCCCCTGGTGTGGGACGGTGGGCTTGGCCGTGGGTGGGGGTTTTCTTTCCCGAACTACAAGTTCGGTGGAATTTAATGGTACCCGGGGATAGGGGATCACACACGCCTCCCTGCTGCGATCCCATACCACCCCATCCCCGACATCCTGCCACCACCTATAAAAAGCAATGGAGACCCCCTCTGAACACACGCGAGTGGATCCCCACATACACAAATAAATTCCTTGGTCCTACGCCCACCATTTCTCCCAGCACACCGTTACCCCGCCAGATGACCCCATAATGGTTCGGTAGGTATCATTATCCAGATGTTCCCAGTCCGAGTGTCGGTCTCCCATGTCCCACTTGAGCTTTCTGAGCCACCACCACCGTCCCAGAGATATGTCCCCTTGGCAAGTTAGGCATACCTTCCTGCCTTCTGTCACTCTCACTCTGGAAGTGGCCACAGTGATCTCCGGGCAGGGGATGGAGGCCTCTCCGTAGGTAAAGTCCTTATGGTTGGAGTACTTGGTGGAGTTCGATCCCAACCACCCAGGCCATTTCCCCTTGTGGGAGTAGGTGACCCGGTCATCCGCCGCCGGAGTCCCATCTCCTGTGGTCACTGTCGGCGCTCTGCCCCCAGAGCATCCGAAAACTAGGGAGTCCTCGGTGTCCCCTCGGTGCCCGGTGCAGATCCTAAGCGATACCAGCATCACTAACGTCCAGTAGGGAGGTGTTGACATCTGAAAGGCAAGAAGAACATGGCCTTGCCTTGAGAGACCTCTCCAGGCTCAGCCCACTTAACATGTTCCAAACACAAAAATGATGTACCCAACCGTCACTGTCTTACCTAAACACATATACTCACAACACAAAGTAACAAAACAGGAAGGGAAAATATATACAGCGCCACCCGTCCCCGGGTGGCCAGGCTATATCCTGTCACTGTACAGGCGTCGTCGATCACTCGGCTGACCGTACCCTGGGGACCAGGATGCCCTCCGTTGGGCTCAAGTTTCCACATGATTCGCGCCTGATTTTTAGGAGCAACTGGTGGAGAACGGACTATTTTAGAAATCGCAATTCTCCACATTTTTTTTTCTGCAGTTCTAGTCAGGTAGAGCAGTTCTAGTTTAGAACAGAATTTTTTCTTCAAAAGGGGGCGTGTCCGTCCACTGACGCCTGATTTGAAAGTTTCCACAGTGGAAATGTGCTCCAAACTAAAGTAGAATGGAGCCAGTGAAGATTATTGTAGAACTGAAAAAATCTGTTCTACACATTAAACAATCAGGCGCAGGTTACAAATTAGGCGTGCAGAACGAGGGGGGCGGAAGGGAACTCATCAAATTCGACAATAAATCCTTATTTATACTTCTACAAATATTATACAAATAAATCCAACCTGAATAAACATTTATAAACCAAGAAAAGATTAAATAAACCATCTACCTACCAGTGTGAAAGTGCTTCAGCCAGGGAGAATTCTGCAGCCGTTCGTGTCGCTGAGCGGGAGGGGGAGAGAGAGAGAGAGAGAGAGAGAGAGAGAGAGGGAGAGAGAGAGTGCAGGGTGAGGGAGGGAGAGAGAGGAGGGAGAGAGAGAGAGAGAGAGAGAGAGAGGGAGGGAGGGAGAGAGAGAGTGCAGGGGGAGGGAGGGAGAGAGAGAGTGCAGGGGGAGGGAGGAAGAGAGAGAGTGCAGGGGGAGGGAGAGAGAGAGTGCAGGGGGAGGGAGGGAGAGAGAGGAGGGGAGGGAGGGATGGAGAGAGAGAGAGAGGGGAGGGAGGGAGAGAGAGGGGGGAGGGAGGGGGAGAGAGAGAGAGAGAGAGAGAGAGGGGGGGAGGGAGAGAGAGAGAGAAGGGGGGAGGGAGGGAGAGAGAGAGAGAGAGGGGGAGGGAGGGAGAGAGAGAGGAGAGAGGCGGAGGGAGGGAGAGAGAGAGGGGAGAGAGGGAGGGAGGGAGAGAGAGAGGGGAGAGAGAGAGAGAGAGGAGGGAGGAAGGGAGAGAGAGGGGGGGAGGGAGGGAGAGAGAAAGAGAGAGAGGGAGGGAGAGAGGGAGGGAGGGAGGGAGAGGGAGAGAGAGAGACAGGAGGGAGGGAGTGAGGGGAGAGAGAGGGGGGGCGGTGGGGAAGGGAGAGGTCAGGTCGCATCGGATCCAGTCCGGGAGTCGGGAGTCGGGTCCAGTGGGGGTGGGGGGGGGGGAGCGGGTGTCGGGTCGGGTGTGGTCAGCGGGGGTCGGGGGGAGCGGGTGTCGGGTCGGGTCTGGTCAGCGGGGGGCGGGGGGAGCGGGTGTCGGGTCGGGTCTGGTCGGCGGGGGAGCGGGTGTCGGGTCTTGTCGGGGGCGGGGAGCAGGAGCTGGCCGTGGGAGGAGCCTTATTCACGCAGCCCCAGTGAGGCCATTTAGCTAGGGCTAGGGGCTGCGTGCTTCGGGCCCCTCCCACACAGTTCGGTGCCTGGAGCTACAGCACTTGCGTGCCCACTGTAGCGCACATGTGCAGAGGTCCCGGCACTGTTTTCAGCGCCGGGACCTGGCTCCGCCCCCCCCCCCCCCCCACAGCTCGTGCTGGCTGCGCCGAGGGCCAGAGGACCTGTAAGTCGGTGGAGAATCCCGAGGATATTTTTAGGCGCCGTTTTCGGCGCGAAAAGCAGGCGCCCAGCTCGGAGAGGCGCCCGTTTTTTTTCTTGTGGAAACTTAGGCCCAATGAGTCTTGTGCTGCCCTCCAAGGCCCTCCCGAGCCCCGGATAATCGGTGGGAGACCCTTGCTAGCGCAACAGAGCACCCTCCCTATTGTTTTTCGCCTTATCAGTCTGGGGCGGGAGGATAAGTAAACAGGGGACCACGGCGCCCTGGGCTGTGGCACTCTGTCACTCCTCCTTACTGTCGGTGCAGAGTCCCACGTTATGGGCTGCAATGCCATCTCCTCCACCTCTTGGGCTAGCCCCAGCTGATCCACCATGGGAGATTCAGCTTCCCCTTGAACCTTGCTAATGGTAGAGACTTTCTCCCTACTTCTGTTAGTGGGCTGGGACCCTCTACCCAGTGGTGGGATAGCCTTACTGCTTTTGCGGGCGGGACATGGGATCCCCATCTATTCTAACCTCCACTCCTGTGACTCTCCCACAGTCGTGTTTATGGGTGGCAAATGCTGCAAGATTTGCTTGCACATAGGCCCGGTACTCGGCCGCGGTGTTACCGACCAGAACCTCCAGGTCGTAACCCCTTTTGGCTTCATTGTGCACAGAGTCCCTTTTCCCTGTTTCTTATCAATAACCATGACTTCTCCCTCTGCTCCCATGCCCCCTGTGGCACATAGACAGTGATTCCTCAAGTCTACTAGGATCCCGCGAGCGATGATAAAATCAGCCCCCAAGATCCCTTTTCCCACCCGCTCCCAGTTCATCAGGACGCACTTCCATTGTGTTTGGAGTGCTCCGAAACGAACCGCGAGCGGGACTGAGAAAAACCCAGCCTTCTCATTACCTGTGAACCCAACTAGTTGATATGGCACCCCGTTTGATAGAGGTGAGGTTGCGGGGTCCTCCGAATGGACTATCGTGCTGGAAGCACCAGTGTCCAAAAGGTAGGTACACAATACATCCTCAACCTCCATCTTGACCCAGGGTCATCCCCAGGGGTCGTATTCTAGTGGGCACAGGTATGCAGGCTGGATCTCGGCTAGTCACGGCCTCTGTACTGGCTGGGTTGCTGGTGCTTCCCTGCCTGTTGCCGTGGCTACCTTCCCAGTCCCCTCCAGCACTGTCCTCACTGCAGCTACTATCTGGTCAAGGGATGGTGAGGAGCTCGCTCCACTTCCCCCACTCTGGGCGGCTCCTAAAGAACTTCTCCCCCCTATCTCTTTACTGGGCTCCTGCAATCCCTTTTAAAATGCCCAGCTTTCCCGCACCCGTAGCACACTCCCTCCTTATCAGACGAGCGGCCACCTTCCTGGTGCCATTCCCTTTTGGGAATCGGGTTGGGTTTTACTTCATTTACCCGACCGTTGGAGGTTTTCTGCTCCTCCCCTCCTCCATTCCGTTGGACCAGTGCCAGTTGCCTGACCACTGCTTCCTCGGTGAGGTTGGGGTCCCGGGAATCGAACCAAAGTTCTGCCCTGGCCATGAGCTGGGGCAAGCAGTTTGCCACCAGCATCCTCAGCCAGCGGCCAGTCCGTACCGCGGAAAGATTCACCCGGCCGAGGAGCTCCCCACAGGCTGCGTGGTATACCACCC
Source organism: Pristiophorus japonicus (assembly GCF_044704955.1). NCBI lineage: Eukaryota > Metazoa > Chordata > Chondrichthyes > Pristiophoridae > Pristiophorus > Pristiophorus japonicus. The sequence continues at coordinate 3,815,593 of NW_027254488.1, forward strand.
ACAGCCTGTCCGCAAACGCCTGCAGGGTTTCCCCTGCGAGCTGCCTTGTCCTTTCGACCCGTTCGAAAGGACTGCTGTCATCGAAGCCCATAGCCTCAAGGACGGCCCTCTGGACCTCAGTAAATGTACACTGCCCCCTCCGGCATTCTGCCGGTAGGGTCTGGTACAATTTGCTGTCCAGAGAGAAGAGCAGCAGCTTGGCTGTCTCTTCCTCGTCACACCCATTAATTTCCCCTGCCTGCATCACCTCCATGAAGTGGATAGACGGGTCCCCGCTGCGAGTGAGTTTGGCCAAATGGGCCACCATGGCCCTGAGTGATTGAACTCCATGGGGAATAATAAAGTCGCTCTCCAGCGCTCCCCGACCTTGGCCACCTGCCTGTGGAGGACCGTACTTGCGATGCCTGACCGGGCACATCCGCCCTGGTTCAGGATCTTTCTGCGCTGGTCCCTCTACCTCTGGCTGTCCCACCATACCCGGTGCAGCAGACACTGCCTGGTCGCCTGATCCAGCCCTTAACTGACCCTCGGCTGGAGCCTCACATCCCTGCTGCCAAACGGGACACATTGGTCCTGCCCCCAGCCCTGGGTATGCTACTACCTGCACGCCCCGCCCCTCCTGGTACCCCACCGGACAAACCACCGGTGCCTCAGGAGGTGGTCGGGCGCCTCTTGCCTTTGGACTTTCCTCTACCTCCCAATACTCTCCTTTGTCCCCTGTGGACCCTCTGGGTCCTATCAGGGCGACCATCCCCTTTGCCTGGGATAGAGCGTGGGTGAGAGTTTTAATCCTCTCCTGACAGGGACCGTGATCTGCAAACTCACTGCTACTGGCCACTTTATAGGCTGCCTGTACATCTTTTAATTTATTCTCCTGTTCCCAAATTTTCTGGGTGTGCCGAGAATTCTGTTCCCGGAGGGACCCCTCACTACCCTTGGCCTCAGTGACCTGACACTGAAGATAGTCCCGGCTATTTCTGAAGGTCTCCTCCAACTGCCGGATCCTTTGCTGCTCCCCAGCTAATTTGGCCAGCAGGTTGTCCCCAACTACAGCCCGGATAGCAGAGAGCTCCTCTGATTTCTGAAGACTCTGTTCCAAGTCCTTCACCCGCTGGTCGAGCTTTCGGACTTGGCGGGTGAGGCAGATAAGCCAGATGGCCTTTTCCACCCTGTGGTTGTGGTCCTTCCCTGCTGTCCACTGTTCAGCAGCATCCACTGGGCGCTCTGCCCGAGTGAGGGCTTGCACCCAAGGTTTGGTTAGGTTCACCTTGCCAAAAATGTATGAGGAAATTCTCTCCTCCATTTTAGTTTCCTCTCTTATCACCTCATCTGTTATATTAACATATCCTGTTTGCTTATGTCCCTTCGTGGTCGCCATGTTCTGTAAGGGGTTTTCACAGGGTTGTTATTGTTCCATGGGTGTCTCTCTCTGAGCTTCTGCCCTCACAGCTTATGCCTGGCCTGTGAGGTACCCTGAGTGCTGCAAGAGCACCCCTGGAGAGACTGTGTCCACAGCTTATGAAGGGGGTTTTGAGACTCGTGCGTACCCACAGCTTATGCCTAGCCTGTGAGGCACCTGTGAGTGTCACACACTCCTAACCCCTTCTTCCGTAGCCTCTGACACACAGTTGAGCGTTTTCAAGGCGCTCCTAGCTTCCCTTACACAGTTCTGACATAAGACTCAGGATCAGGAGATGTAATACAATAGAACTGAGACAAGGTGATTCCAAGAGGAACTTTAGGCTTCCAATTTATTTGACAAGGTGTAACTCAACAAAAGCAATACACCAACAAAACAATCCCCCTAAATCCCACTAAAACAGACCCAACGAAAATCTTTACACCAGTTTAGTAGTACAATGCCCAACCTCCCACCTTTCCTGGCCTAACTGAGTTGGGAGTTCTGGGGACCAGAGGTTATACTCACTACTGTGCCTTCCGCAGTCTGGTGGTTTGTTTCTTCTATCTTCGGTGTCCTCGGACACTGGTTTTTCTTCAATGTCGAGAGGCTTGTGGTTGTGGTTGTTGAATCACGAGGGCAGGGAAAATCATCACTCCCTGCTACTACGTCAGAAACCCCTTTTTTTATAGCCAGATTATCCAGTCTGCCTCTCCTGCTGAAGTCGATTCTTCTCATTGGTGGACTTTTGATTTTGAAAAATGCAGCAGTTTTAGGTTTTTAGATTTTTTTCCCACTGATCTTAACCGACTCAAGGTTTGAGTGGGTGTTGATTGCATTGGCCTCCTGTAGCCATTATACTAGTCTGGCCTGAGCCAGATATTTCTATGCCTGATGAAAAAGGTGTTGGAATATGTATGTGGCATTGTTTAAATGCTGATGTTTTCAAGGGGCAGGTTTCGAGGGTATACAGTTCCCAGACAATTTGATTAGTTCCAATGTCCAAACTGGCCCTTTTGATATTGACTCCACCCCTTTTCTTGCAGACTCAACATACATCTTTTAAAAAATCCCAAATTCGATTAAAGTTCGTAGTTTCTTCCATGTGCACTTTAGGATTTCAAAATTTCTGGTAGATAGTTCCAAATTAAATTCCCTTTCCTATGAGTCCAAACACTGGGCGAGGGGGTGTCTCAATGAATGAACCTCCTTTTATCCCCTGCAGGCCTTGTCTGCTCTTTTAAAATTCATTTGTGTCGCAAAGTTTTCCTTCCACCGGTTTCAATTCACAGCACAGACTGATCACACAGCCCTTTTCCTTCTGGTAAAATGAGGGGGTTTTCGTCCTCCCCTACACATTGGAGAATTGTATTATTTGTGGGTTACGAACCGGTGTTGAACACCAGACTCCAGTGCCCATGTATTGCTAGGTTTATCTGTCACTGGAGAATTGTTCTGAATGTGAGTCACATATAGAATGACATATTATATACAGCACAGAAATAGCCCATTTGGCGTTTATATTCCACTCGAGCCTCCTCATGTCTTTTCACATCTTACTCTATCAGTGTAACTCTCTATTCCCTTATTCCTCAGTTACTTATCTAGCCTCCCCTTAAATTAATCTATACTTTTCGCCTCAACTACTTCCTCACCAATCTCTGTGTAATGACACTTTTGCTGAATTCCCCACTTGGTTTCTTGGTGACTCTCTTATATTGATAGTTCCAGTGTTGTTCTTCCCTACACATAAACACTCTCTCTCTGTGTCAACTCAATCAAAACCTTTCATCATATTATACACCTCAATTAGGTCACACCTCAGACTTCGCTTTTCAAAAGAAAAGAGATCCAGTCTCTTCATCCCTTTCTGATAGGTATAAAGTCGTATTTCTGGTATCATTCTTGTAAATCGTGTTTGCAACCACTCCAGTGCCTCTATATCCTTTTTATAAGGATTTAAAGGCAAGAAACAAAAAGGGCCACTGAATATAAAAGGGCTGCAGGAGGGGTCCAAACTAAAAATCATGGTTTAAAAACTAGGATGAAAACACTCGACCTAAATGCACGTAGCATTCGAAATAAAGTAAATGAGATGATGGCACAAATCATTACAAATGGGTATGATTTGGTGGCCATTACAGAAACATGGTTGCAGGGTGGCCAAGACTGGGAATTAAACATACAGGGGTATCTGACGATTCAGAAAGATCGACAAGAAGGGAAAGGAGGTGGGGTAGCTCTGTTAATAAAATATGTTATCAGGGCAGTTGTGAGGGATGATATTGGCTCCAATGAACAAAATGTTGAATCATTGTGGGTGCAGATTAGAGATAGTAAGGGGAAAAAGTCACTGGTCGGCGTAGTTTATAGGCCCCCAAATAATAACTTCACGGTGGGGCGGGCAATAATCAAGGGAATAATGGAGGCATGTGAAAAAGGAACGGCAGAAGTCATGGGGGATTTTAACCGACATATCGATTGGTCAAATCAAATCGCACGGGGGAGCCTGGAGGAGGAATTCATAGAATGCAAATGGGATTGTTTCTTAGAACAGTATGTAACAGAACCTACAAGGGAGCAAGCCATCTTAGATCTGGTCCTGTGTAACGCGACAGGAAAAATAAATGATCTCCTAGTAAAAGATCCTCTCGGAATGAGTGATCACAATATGGTTGAATTTGTAATACAGATTGAAGATGAGGAAGTAGTGTCAGAAACGAGCTTACTATGCTTAAACAAAGGGGACTACAGTGGGATGAGGGCAGAGTTGGCTAAAGTAGACTGGAAGCAAGGACTAAACGGTGGCACAATTGAGGACAGTGGAGGACTTTTAAGGAGCTCTTTCATAGTGCGCAACAAAAATATATTCCAGTGAAAAAGAAGGGCGGCAAGAGAAGGGATAACCAGCTGTGGATAACCAAGGAAATAAAGGAAAGTATCAAATCAAAGACCAATGCATATAAGGTGGCCAAGGTTAGTGGGAAACTAGAGGATTGGGAAAATTTTAAGCAACAGCAATACAGAAAGGGAAGATAGATTACGAAGGTAAAATTGCGCAAAACATAAAAACAGATAGTAAAAGCTTTTACAGATATATAAAACGGAAAAGAGTGACTAAACTAAATGTTGGTCCCATAGAAGATGAGAAGGGGGATTTAATAATGGGAAATGTGGAAATGGCTGAGACCTTAAACAATTATTTTGCTTCCGTCTTCACAGTGGAAGGCACAAAAACCATGCCAAAATTTGCAGGCCACAGGAATGTCGGAAGGGAGGACCTTGAGACAATCACTATCACTAGGGGGGTAGTGCTGGACAGGCTAATGGGACTGAAGGTAGACAAGTCCCCTGGTCCTGATGAAATGCATCCCAGGGGATTAAAAGAGATGGCGGAAATATAGCAGATGCATTCGTTATAATCTACCAAAATTCTCTGGACCCTGGGGAGATACTAGCGGATTGGAAAGCAGCTAATGTAACGCCTCTGTTTAAAAAAGGGGGCAGACAAAAGGCAGCTAACTATAGGCTGGTTAGTTTAACATCTGTAGTGGGGAAAATGCTTGAAACTATCATTAAGGAAGAAATAGCGGGACATCTAGATAGCAATAGTACAATCAAGCAGACGCAGCATGGATTCATGAAGGGGAAATCATGTTTAACTAACTTATTGGAATTCTTTGAGGAGATAACGAGCATGGTGGATAGAGTTGTACCGAGTGATGTGGTGTATTTAGATTTCCAAAAGGCATTCGATAAGGTGCCACACAAAAGGTTACTGCAGAAGATAAAGGTATGCGGAGTCAGTGGAAATGTATTAGCATGGATAGAGAATTGGCTGGCTAACAGAAAGCAGAGTGTCGGGATAAATGGGTCCTTTTCCGGTTGGAAATCAGTGGTTAGTGGTGTGCCACAAGGATCAGTGCTGGGACCACAACTGTTTACAATATACATAGATGACCTAGAAGAGGGGACAGAGTGTAGTGCAACAAAATTTGCAGATGAAACTAAGATTAGTGGGAAAGCGGGTTGTGTCGAGGACTCAGAGAGGCTGCAAGGAGATTTGGATAGGTTAAGCGAATGGGCTAAGGTTTGGCAGATGGAATACAATGTCAGAAAGTGTGAGGTCATCCACCTTGGGGAAAAAAAACAGTAAAAGTGAATATTATTTGAATGGGGAGAAATTACAACATGCTGTGGTGCAGAGGGACCTAGAGGTCCTTGTGCATGAAACTCTTTTGAGTTCACCTGTGAAAACATATTACAATAAACGGTGCCACCCGACCTGGGTGACACTCCAGACATTTTCAAGGCCCTTTTTTTCCCCCCTTTTTTTTTTTTGGTTTTTTTTTTGTGTTTTTCTTTTTTTTGGGGGTTTTTTTTTTTGGGCACTAAAATCACAATTTTCCCCAGTGCCCCCTATAAAAGGGAAGGGGGACACTAAAAGCACCGGCAATTAAAACAAATTAAACTTTAAAACGTAAAATCAAATTAAAATTTGGTTGCCGGGCGTGATGATGCACTCCAGTCCCTCCGGTGCCCACCTCTCGCGGAAGGCCGCGAGCGTACCGGTGGACACCGCGTGCTCCATCTCCAAGGACACCCTGGACCGGATGTAAGAGCGGAAGAGAGGCAGGCAGTCAGGTTGAACGACCCCCTCGACCGCCCGCTGCCTGGACCGGCTGATGGCACCCTTGGCCGTGCCCAGGAGCAGTCCTACGAGGAGGCCTTCGGACCTACCCGCTCCCCTCCGCACAGGGTGCCCAAAGATCAGGAGAGTGGGACTGAAGTGCAGCCAGAATTTCAGGAGCAGCCCCTTCAAATAGTGGAACAGGGGCTGCAACCTCGTGCATTCAATAAAAACATGGAACACGGACTCCTCCAGACCGCAGAAATTGCAGGCGGCCTGGGAGTCCGTGAACCGGCTTAAAAATTTATTGCACGGCACTGCTCCGTGCACCACCCTCCAGGCCAAGTCCCCGATGAATAGTGGGAGGACCCCTGCGTAGAGTGCCCTCCATCGGGGACCCCCGCCTCCTCCGGACGGCAAGATGGTACGCCATGGCGTGTCCGGACGGCCGGCGAGGATGGCAAAGTTGAGGGTGTGCAGGAGCAGCCCGTACAGGAAACCCCTCCGCGCGGAACTGAAAGGCACGGAGGGGATTTCCCCGAGGCGGCTCAAGTTGTGAGGCGCCGGCCCCCGAGGGAGGTTCTGGGGTTTGGCGCCGATGAGGAATTCCGTCCGGACGGGGGTCAGTTCGGACGGGATCTCCCCACGTGCTTGAGCTTCCTCGATACACCTAATGGAGTCAGGGCCCAGAGCTGTTTTTAGCGACTCGATGGCATCGGCCGCGCGGCGGACGTTGGCAGAATTTAGGCGCCGCGCCAGCGTGACTGGCGCCATCCAGCCCGCTCCTCCGCCATCGAGCAGGTCCCTGACCCTGGTCACCTCACCAGCCACAGCCCTCTCTTCCGACCGCCACATAAAACCTCGGCCGTGGAGGTACGGATTCCCGAGCAGCGGCTCCTGCAGGACGGCCGCCACTCCAGCCGGTGGAGAGCTGCGCTTGGTGGAGACTTTGTTCCAGACCCTGATGAGTTCCCTGTAAAAGACAGGCAGCTCCCGGAGGGCGGTCCTGGCACCCCCCAAGTTCACAAACAGGAGCTGCGTGTCATAATTGAGGTCGAGCTGCTGGCGGAAGAAATACCTCGCCAGAGCACACCACCTAGGAGGGGGCTCGACGTAAAGGTATCTCTGCAGGGTCTGAAGACGGAAAGTCGCGAGCTGGGCGCTGATGCACACCAACGACTGACCGCCCTCCTCAAGCGGGAGACTCAAGACCGCGGCAGAGACCCAGTGCTTCCTGTTGTTCCAGAAGAAGTCCACCAGCTTCTTCTGTATCTTGGCGACAAACGCAGGGGGAGGGGTCAAAGTGACCAGCCGGTACCACAGCATTGCGGCCACCAGCTGGTTTATGACTAGCGCTCGACCCCTGTAGGACAGCACTCGGAGCAGTCCTGTCCAGCGCCCTAGGCGAGCGGCGACCTTGGCCTCCAGCTCCTGCCAGTTCGCCGGCCAGGCTCCCTCGTCGGGGCTAAGGTAGACTCCCAGATAGAGGAGATGGGTCGTGCTCCAGGCAAAAGGCCTGAGCTCCTCCGGCAGGGAGTCCACCCGCCACTGACCCACCAGGAGTCCGGAACATTTCTCCCAGTTGATCCTGGCGGAGGACGCGGCCGAGTAAATCTCCTGGCACTCACGCATCCTCCGCAGGTCAGCGGGATCCTCTATCGCGAGGAGCACGTCATCGGCGTAAGCCGAGAGGACGACCTCCACGCCCGGCCCTTGCAGAGCCAGTCCCGTCAACCTCGTCCGCAAGAGGCGCAGGAAAGGCTCCACGCAAACGGCGTATAACTGGCCGGACATGGGGCATCCCTGGCGCACCCCTCTCCGAAAGCGAAGGGGCGCCGTCAAGGACCCGTTAACCTTAATCAGACACTCCGCGGCGGCGTACAAAAGTCGGATCCGGGCGACGAAATGCGTCCCGAACCCGAAAGCGCGCAGAGTTCCGAGCAGATAGTCGTGATCCACCCTGTCGAACGCCTTCTCTTGGTCGAGGGATAGGAAGGCGACCGACAGACCAGCCTCCTGGGAACAATGGATGAGGTCCCGGACCAGATGGATGTTATCGTGGATTGTCCGGCCCGGGACCGTGTATGACTGGTCGGGGTGGATCATGTGGTCCAGCACGGCACCAAGGCGAGCAGACATCGCCCTGGCGAAGATTTTGTAGTCCGTGCTGAGGAGGGAGACCGGGCGCCAGTTCTTAAGGAGGCGGAGATCGCCCTTCTTAGGCAGCAGGACGATGACTGCCCTGCGCCAAGAGAGGGGCATCTCCCCGGTCGCCAGACTTTCCCCCAGGACCCGCGCGTAGTCGCTCCCCAGGACGTCCCAGAACGCCCTGTGGAACTCCACGGTCAGCCCGTCCAGCCCCGGGGATTTTCCCCTCGAGAGCCGGGCGAGGGCACCGGTCAGCTCCGCCAGGCTTAGCGGAGCTTCTAGATTTTCGGCGCCCTCCGGGCCGACCTTCGGCAGGTCCTCCCACAAAACTCTACGCGCTTCCTCGCTGGACGGATCCGGAGAGAACAGAGCCCCGTAATATTCACGGACCCTGTTGTTGACGCCCTCCGGATCCGAGACGAGAGAGCCGTCGTCGGCCAGCAGCATCAAGAGCTGCTTACGGACACTCTGCCTTTTTTCCAGCGAGTAGAAGAAGGGGGAGCCGCGGTCCAGATCCCGCAGGAACCGGATCCGCGACCTCACGTACGCGCCTCGGGACCCGACGAGCTGCAGGTCCTTCAGCGCGGCCTTCTTCGCTTCGTACACCGTCCGCAGGGCCGGGTCCTGGACGACTTGACCGAGACGGGCTTCCAGGTCGAGCATCTCTTTTTCTAGGCGCCCGACTCTGGCCGTTCGCCTCTTGGTCGACCCCTCGCGTACTCTTGACAGAAGACGCGGACGTGAGCCTTGCCCACGTCCCACCATAGCCTCAAGGAGGGGAAGCCCCCCTGCTTCCTTCTCCAGTCGGACCAGAATCGACGGAACGAGTCCTGGAACCGCACGTCCTCCAGCAGCCAGTTGTTAAAGTGCCAGTACGCGGACCCCGTCCTCGCGCGGAGCGAAGCGAGCTCCGCCCACACCAGGTGGTGGTCCGAACACGGCACCGGCCGCATGGAGGCCGCCGGGACGCAGGAAACGTACGCCCGAGACACGTAAAGGCGGTCGACTCTAGACCATCCAACTCCAGGCCTCACCCAAGTAAAGGCGCTGGAGTCGGGGTGGAGATTTCGCCAGACGTCCACCAAGTCGAAGGACCCGACCAGGTCCCTCAACTTCTCCATCGCCGTCATGCACTGCGGGGCACCGGAGCGGTCCCTCGCCTCGAGGGTGCAGTTAAAATCCCCCCCGAGGACAATGCAGTCGCCGACGTCGACGGAGCCAAGAAGAGCGGACACCTCTTCAAAGAAGCGCGTTTGCTGCGGGCCGGGATGAGGGGCGTACACGTTCACGAGATGGAGCGGCACGTCCCCCAGGCGAACCGTTACGTGGAGCAAGCGGCCTGGCACGGGCTCCTCGACCCCCAAGATCTCCGGCTGAAAATGCGGGCCCAGCAAGATGGCCACCCCAATAGAAATGGCGGTGAGGTGGCTCATGCGGACCTCTCCTTGCCATTCCAGGAGCCACGTGGCTTCGTCTCCCGGAACGGTGTGGGTTTCTTGCAGGAAGCACACCGCATATTTCCCCTCCCGCAGGAGCGAAAAATTGTCAAATCTACGGCGTGCCCCTCTGCCGCCGTTGATGTTGAGGCTGGCTATGGTTATCTTCATGGCAAAAGCATAGTGCAACCTCTACCTTAACCTATTGTGGGGGAGGGAGCGGAGTCTTTTGTTGAACTCCGCTCCCTCCGCAGCCCAGCGAGGAGTCCCTCGAGCTCGCGCAGCTCAAGGTGCTGCTCCTTTGTCAAGGGCCCGCCCGCGGCCAAGGTTTTAACGGCGGCGCGGACGGACCCCTTGATCAGCTCCGGCTCGGACCATTTTTCCAGGGCCAGTCGGGCTTGGTCGCGGCGACCCCGGCTCTGGGCCAAAAAGTCCCGGAGTTCCTTTGCAGGAATGAGGAGGGCCTCAGCGGCGGCCGCGAGCAGATCCACCGCCTCCCTGGCGGTGGTCTCTAGTTCTTCTCCCGCGTCCCCCACCGAGTCCCCGTCCTCCTCCGGGAGGTGGCCGCCAGCAGCCGGCCCATCGACCGCACAAGGTACGGCAAATGAACCGGCCGCACCAACCGGCCCTGGCTCTGCCCCGATCCCACCCCCAGGATCGTCGGCAGCGGAGTCCCCACTGGGCTCTTTTAAAATTGGTGCTGGGTCGGGAAATGACAGCGGAAGGGGTTCCCCCTCCGCCCCAGGAACCGGGGAACAAGGAGAGACCCGGCCATAGGAAATCCCCAGGCCCTCCAAGTGCACCAGCTCCAAAGTAAGGGGCGAGGGTGGGTGTTCCTCCCCCTCCCCGCTGCCACCCCCCGGCCCAGCATCTACAGTTTCATTAAAATCAATATATTGTGTTTCTGCCGGGTCGAGCAACTCCCGGGGGAAGTTGGGTAATAGCTGGGCGGGCTCAGGTTCGGCCTTTTCGGCCTCGCCCGCCTCAGTCCCCGGGACGCCCGGCCCGGCGGCTACGCATTCCTCCGCGGTCCCCACGCCCCCCACGACAGGCAGATCTTCCACTCCATCCCCGGGAGGCAGAGGCTGGGCAGCCTCAACTGTCTCACCCTCCCCGGGGAAAGACTCCTCGCGCCTGCAGCGCAATTTGGGGGCGCTGGTGGTGGACGCGGGATACGCGGCGGGCACCGACTCATCCGCGGAGGGATGTTGTTCCCCCTCCGCGTCATTGGGGCGGTGCCTCTTTTTGTTCCTGGGGGCGCGCGGAGTCAGGAGACCTCCATGTCTGCCGAGGCCTCCCGCTCAGCCCCCCCCTTTTCCTTTTCTTGCCCGCGCCCGGGCCCCTCTGTGGTGTTGTTCAAGGGCTCGGGCACGGGCTCGGGGCACCCCGCGCTCGCCGGTGACGGGGTTGGGCTGAGCGCGGTGGTCAAATTATCCGGCGCACTGAGGGGACCCGCCTCTTGATGTTTTGTCTTCTTCCGCGCCTTCTTTCCGGTCGGACGCTCTCCCTCCCCCCCGCCGGAGGCCCTGAAAACAAAGGCCTCCGACGATGCCCGCGCACCCATGGCTCCCGGCACGCGGACGCAACTAGGGGGAGGGGTGGCGGCGGCGCCAGCCTTGGCCGCCTTCGATGGTTTGGCGGCCTTGGAGGCGGGGCAGTTCTTGCGAACGTGCCCCACCTCCCTGCAGGCATGGCACCGCACGCCGTCCGACGTCCAGAAGACGCGGTAGGCAGTCCCCTCGTGCACCACATTAAAAGATCCCTCCGTCGTCTCCTCCCGCGCCAGCCGGACAAAGAGCTGGCGGCGGAAGGAGAACACGTGGCGCAGGCTGTTCTCCCTGAGGCCGAGCGGTATGGGGTTGATCCCTGACCTTACCTCCCCCAGTTGTTGTAGGTGAGGGAGGAGGAGCTCAGCGGAAACAAAGGGCGGGACGTTTGAAATGATGACCCTCTGCGCGGTGGCCTCGAGAGGGTCCACCGGCAGGAACGTTCCGCCCACCGTGAGCCCCTTTTCAAGGGCCAGGGACACCGCCCGCTCCGACCCCAGGAAGAACACGGCCTTCCCAGACATCTTGGAGGCTGCGACAATGGCCGAGGGGCCGACTACCCCAGCCATCGCCCGCACGCACTCCTCAATGCTCATTGTGGGGTGAGTGTAGCTCTTGACCCCGTGTTTCCTGGTTATAAGTCTGAACGGTGGCAGGGCAGCGGGTGGCGCAGGAGGTGCCGTGGATGTGGACACCGCCTGCGCATACGTCCTTGCTGGCCCTGCCACCGGCGTGGATGGGGTCGCCATCACGGGGTCCCTTTAAGGGCTACACCCACCCCAAAGTCACAGGCCTTAATGGTCTTTAATGGCCTCGTATGTTAACTGAGCAGAGGAGCCCTTAACGAGGCACCTCTCCCCTCGTTGACAATTGGGGAGAGGCCTTGCTCCCTCTGCTCAGTTGTCTTAATTGGGTTTTCTTTTTAAAATTAGGAAGAAAAGGGGCCTCAGAGAGAGAGGGGAGAAACAGAGTAACAGGAGAAAGAGAGAGGGGGGTGGGAAGGGGGGGGGCTGCGAGGTCAGGTCTCCCCTCGCAGCTGTGGGTGGGTGCACTCCCCAGATGGCAAAACACACAATAAACACAGTCTTTGGGTTGGTCTTCAGGTGGGGGGAGAAGACGTCTTCACCTGGGGTAGCTAGAGCCACCAGGCACACAATCCTAAGGATGTTAATTGGGTTAATGAGAAAAAGATCTTCAGCCTGGTAGCTCCAGCTATCCCAGGCTAGGCAAATGTGGGGGGGTGGGGGGGGTTCCAATTGTGGGGGGGGCCTAGTTGTAAGCAAGGCCCCCACGCACACTGCCACACACACACACACCCCCCGCGATGTTCCGGCCCTCAGTGGTCTTCTTTCCTCCCCCCACCGATACAACAAAGTCTGTTTGGGGAAATGCACCCACACCCACCTGTAGAATGTAGAGTCTCCCTCCTTCCACACTGGATGTTGTTGTGGTTTTTCCCCCTCTCTCCAACTCCTTGCAGAATGGTAAAAGTTGTTAAAGTTTTCTGTTCTCCTCCTCTCCCTCTGGATAAAAGTTGAAGGTGAAGCCCCTTCCTTCCTTCTGTTCCTGGGCTGGTCTCAGGGCTCTCCAGGCAGGAGCTCAAGTTGCTAGCAGCTCCACTCACTGCTCTCAGCTCCAACTGAGCAGGACACGCCTCCACTGCTCTACGATTGGTTCCTTGTGCATGAATCCCAAAAGGTTAGTTTGCAGATGCAGCAGGTAATCAGGAAGGCGAATGGAATGTTGGCCTTCATTGCGAGAGGGATGGAGTACAAAAGCAGGGAATTCCTGCTGCAGCTGTATAAGGTATTGGTAAGGCCGCACCTGGAGTACTGCGTGCAGTTTTGATCACCTTACTTAAGGAAGGATATACTAGCTTTGGAAGGGGTACAGAGACGATTCACTAGGCTGATTCCAGAAATGAGGGGGCTACCTTATGATGATAGATTGAGTAGACTGGGTCTTTACTCATTGGAGTTCAGAAGGATGAGGGGTGATCTTATAGAAAAATTTAAAATCATAACATGGATAGACAAGATAGAGGTTGAGAGGTTGTTTCCACTGGTAGGGGAGACTAGAACTAGGGGGCACAGCCTCAAAATACGGAGGAGCCAATTTAAAACCGAGTTGAGAAAGAATTTCTTCTCCCAGAGAGTTGTGAATCTGTGGAATTCTCTGCCCAATGAAGCAGTTGAGGCTAGCACATTGAATGTTTTCAAGTCAAAGATAGATAGATTTTTAACCAATAAGGGAATTAAGGGTTACGGGGAGAGGGCGGGTAAGTGGAGCTGAATCCAGGACCAGATCAGCCATGATCTTATTGAATGGCGGAGCAGGCTCGAGGGGCTAGATGGCCTATTCCTGTTCCTAATTCTTATGTTCTTATGTTCTTATAACACGGCGATGAGAATTGTACAGTGTACTGCAAGTGTGGTCCAGCGAAGGTTTGATACCAGTTCAGCAGAACTTCACTTCTTTTCAATACTATCCGTCTTGAATTAACCCTTGGTGCTCCATTTTCTTTTTATGGATGTATCCACGACTTGTCCACAAACACCGCAAGCTCTGACCTTATTCATTATTCTCATATGTGGTACCTCATCAAAGACTTTTTGGAGATTAAATATATTATATCGTCCACATTGCCCTGGTCTACTCTCCCTGTTACTTCTTCAATGAAATCAAAGAAGTTGGTCAAGCAAGACTTTTGCTTTTGAATCCACGCTGATTATACATAATTATATTTTTGGTTTATAGATATTCTTCTATTCTCTACTTTAGCAGAGATTCTATTATTTTCCTAGCACCGAAGTTCCACTGACTGGTCTATAGTTCCCCGGACATGTTCTTTCTCTCATCTCAAATATAAGTATTACGTTAGCTATCCGCCATTCATCTGACACTACACATTTTTCAAACTAATCATTAAATATTTGTAATAGTGCTCCTGCTATCTCTTCGCTGAATTATTTTGAAGTGTATGGATGTAATCCATCCAGACCAGGGGTTGAATCCTCCTTTCATTTGGTTCGTTCATTTAATATTTCTCCTCTTTATTTATTGCAGTTATATAATTTCCCATAAATTATTCCACCATCATGTCCACCTGCCCTGTGTCCCTGGTAAATACAGAGGCAAAGTAATTATTTCATATTTTATGTAATTTTTCCTTCGCTCCATGTGATTTAATCTTGTCCATCGATTTGTGGCACTATTCCCATCCGACATTCTTTTTTAAGTGAATGTGCCTGCAGAAAGTTACATGAGCGATTATGTTATCGGCCACCTAATAGTGGGAAGGATAAAGAGGTGTAAATTTAGATAAAATGCAGAAAGATTCAAGATCTGTCGTGATAATGTGGGACTCCAACGTAAACTGGGAAAATAACCATGCAAAGGGAAAATGCAGGGGAGGATTTCCTGAAATCTGTATTAGAACTTTCTCCATCAGTATGTTTCCAGCACGATGGGGAAGAAAGCAGTTCTGGATCTCGGAAATGGATTAAGTAGAGCATGTTTCTGTGGAGGAGCATTGAGGAAACAGTGATCACAATATCATTAGGTTTAGAGTAGTTATGGAAAAGGAGAAGGTATAATCATGTGTGAAAATACCCAACTGTAGGAGGACTAATTTTATGAGCTGTAAGAGATCCGGCCCAGGTAGATTGAAACCAAAGATTTCTCGGTAAAACAGTAAATGCACATTGGGAGACTTTCAAAAAGGAGATAGATCGGGTAACGACTAGACACGTTCTCATGCAGGGTGCAGAAATAGCATGATAGCTAGCTACAGCTCGGTGGATGAATGAAGATCAACTAAAACACAAAAACGGAAGCTTGTGATAAACTTCAGGCTCATATTTCAGTAGAGAACCAAGCAGAATACAGAATGTACAGAGAAGGACTATCAAAGGAGGAGGAAGTAGAATCAGCAGAAAAACAGGATATTCGCCATAGTACTTATCTGAGGAAGGACACACTTGCCTTGTAGGTGGTGCAACAGAGGTTCAACAGATTGATTCCTGGGATGAGAGGGCTGTCCTATGATGAGAGATTGTGCAGAATATGCCAATTCTCTCTGGGGTTTCGAAGAATCGGAGTTGATCTCGTTGAAACGGACAATATTCTGAAGGGGATTGACAAAGTAGATGTTGAGAAGCCCGGCTAGCTCAGTCGGTTAGGCATGAGACTTTTAAACTCAGGGTCGTGGGTTTGAGCCCCATGTTAGTCGATTACAGTTCCCTAAAATTTATATTGCTTTCACAGGAAAACATCATCACTGAACCCATTTTCTTCTTTTGCACAATGAAAGAAATGCGAACTGAAGGAGAGCTGATAATTTAATCATCTTTTCTGTGCTCTGCATAAGAACACAAGAACCAGGAGCAGGAGTCGGCCATTTGACCCTTCGAGCCTGCCTTCTTTTGCACTTAAACAAATTATAACCATGAGTTTAAATTAGCAGTGCAAGATATTTACAGGGCACCTTTCAATGCTTCACAAAACCATTCCTTTCGCTACAGCCACCCGGGATCGTTTCCCGGTTTGGGAAGTAACTTTGATATCACCGCTTGTAATTGAAGTGGAGTAATTTTATTCTGTGAGATGGATGTCCCAAAGCACTTCAGAGTGGTGTCAAAACAAATGAGTTTGCAATTAAAAACACTGAATGTCAGGATTGGGATTTGAACCCACGCCTCCAGAGGAGACTGCGACCTGAACGCAGCACCTTAGACCGCTCGGCCATCCTGACTGTTGGATGCTTCAGTTACAAGTTATTACTCAGGAAAGTTTCAGACCGGGCGCTTGTTCAGTGTTGCTGGAAGGCCCAGTGATCGGGATATCCTCTCCCCCGGGGTTTTCCTGAGCCTGTGATCGGTGCACGGGGAGGTTTGGCCCGGGGCTGAGATAGCTTGCATCCCAGGGATGGACAATAACCCTCTGAGCTGTGGAACTGGGGAAGAGCGAATAATTAATGAGCTGTTTTTGGGTTTCAAATGCAACTTGTGGGTTTCAAATGGCCTTCATAGCAAGGGGATTGGAGTACAGGGGCAGGGAGGTGTTGCTACAGTTGTACAGGGCATTGGTGAGGCCACACCTGGAGTATTGTGTACAATTTTGGTCTCCTAACCTGAGGAAGGACATTCTTGCTATTGAGGGAGTGCAGCGAAGGTTCACCAGACTGATTCCCGGGATGGCGGGACTGACCTATCAAGAAAGACTGGATCAACTGGGCTTGTATTCACTGGAGTTCAGAAGAATGAGAGGGGACCTCATAGAAACATTTAAAATTCTGACGGGGTTAGACAGGTTAGATGCAGGAAGAATGTTCCCAATGTTGGGGAAGTCCAGAACCAGAGGTCACAGTCTAAGGATAAGGGGTAAGCCATTTAGGACCGAGATGCGGAGGAACGTCTTCACCCAGAGAGTGGTGAACCTGTGGAATTCTCTACCACAGAAAGTTGTTGAGGCCAATTCACTAAATATATTCAAAAAGGAGTTAGATGAGGTCCTTACTACTAGGGGGATCAAGGGGTATGGCGAGAAAGCAGAAATGGGGTACTGAAGTTGAATGTTCAGCCATGAACTCATTGAATGGCAGTGCAGGCTAGAAGGGCCGAATGGCCTACTCCTGCACCTATTTTCTATGTTTCTATGTTTCTCTGCAAGATCTGATGGTATAAACCGATAGTGTTGTTTCACAGAATGAAAGAAATGTAAACAGGGACAATCGAAATTTCAACAACTGAACTTTAATAATTCGTGAAACTTTAACCCTTGATGAAGTTTTATCCCCGATCTGATTTTACACACTCTGTATTTGAGTAGATTAGTTTTAAAATGTTCATTGCTCATGCGACAATGTACCCTGGACTGCTTTTGTTCAATTTTATTGCAGACAAGCTTTTGCTTCACAAATAATGTTTCCGCCCAGGCTCGCAACAGAGACCTTTCGCGTGTAAGGCAAACATGATAACCGCTACACTACGGAAACTGCTGCTTAACTCAGTGCCCAGAGAGAAGTGTTCAGCAACAAGCTGAAATGCTCAATCCCTCTCTCTGCATAAAGTTCCATTCACAAACAATTCTCTGACCGGAACTGCACCAAACAACAATGTTCTCCTTTCAAAGTAATTAAACTCCCCAATTTCCACATCTGCAATTTTAAGGACAAGGACTGAAAGCGCTTTGCGATCAGA
This sequence comes from Pristiophorus japonicus, assembly GCF_044704955.1. Taxonomy (NCBI): domain Eukaryota; kingdom Metazoa; phylum Chordata; class Chondrichthyes; family Pristiophoridae; genus Pristiophorus; species Pristiophorus japonicus. The sequence goes on from NW_027254488.1 coordinate 3,832,953, forward strand.
AAATTGCCGGAAACCCCTGTGTTTAATGACAGGGCTTTTGATGGTTGATTTCCGTACACACCTTGTGTTATGTATTTAACCCTTGGCCACCTGTATCACACCACCACCAGAGGGCTGACCTGTTGGAGTCCCAAGGGATTCCAGCATCCATTGGGAGCATGGTATATAAGCACTCTGGAGTCTTATTAAAGGAGCTAATGTCACACTTACTCATTGTTCACAGTACTCAGTTTCATTCTTTATTATGAGCGTATCAATTGGCGACGAGACAATGAACAACCACGCAAAAATGCAAGTAACAGTTGGTATTACTTGATAACAGCACAGCTGGCAATGGTTGCGGAATATATTCGTGCAGCCAAAACGCACAATGACAACCTGGAACGGCACGGCACAGAATCCTCAGGGAAAAACAATTACAGACTTTGTCCCTGAATGGGCTACGATCCAACAACCTTGCAGTTAATAACTGAACGCACTAATCCATTGCACCACAGAGACTGATAGATGCACATATTGCAAGACATCCCTGTGATATCTTCACAGAGCACAGCACACACAGCTTCCTAACATGCAGGCTGCTCTCTCGGAACTCTCCGGAAAGAGCCTGTTCTCTTTCATGATTAACGATACAGTTGCAGTACACAATACGTCCACATCCACAGTGTGGAGCTACAAGCATTACATGCTTCCAGACATTACAATCCCAAACAAGGATGTCAGTCAGTTAAAGCTTCAGATTGATCTGACCGGGATGGAACTTGTTCACTCTCAGTTGTACTTTTCCCAAATAAAGGGTGGGACATTCATTGTGGATGTGTGGAAGCAGTCTGGTCCCGCACACTGCAGACACTTCAATGTCACCACCAACCAGCTCTCCCACAACCGGTGTGATCTACCTTCCAGCCTTCCGGTGCCTTGTCTGTGACGAAGTATTCTGACTGTCCCGAAGCCGGTATCCTTTGTCATCAATCGGTTTTAAGTTGTTTCGGTAATTTTTACCAGCTGGACAGTCGAGGCACAAATTGTAGAGTGGAAAACTTGCGTGGACCCCGGTTTTCTAGTGGTTGATTTTCCTGGTTGAGTCCGTCGGTCGCGGTGGTCCGGTTGATGCCTGTTACCAAGTCAGTTGGTATTGATGTTCCACTGATTGGTTTTTTGAAGTTCTTTTCTCCGATGTCGTGATGTCTCTTCCTGTGTTTTCTCGCCGTGTGCTCTCAATCTTGATCTAGTTGTTCCAAAGTAATGGTCAGAAAAATAGGTTGCTCTTGGTACGATAGGCCCCCAGTTATACTCTGAGAGGCTGCTTAATCTTCGTGCCAAATCTAATGTTTCTTTTGTTTAAGTTTTGCTGCCCATTGATTTTAAGTGGTCTACTTTGTATAAGTTTTGGCGGACTAGCTAACTGAGACTTGATTAAATGTTTTAATCTGGTGTTGATAGATTTTGGGATGGCGATACTCCTTCTTTATGAACTGATGAACTCTCGTCCATTGTAATAGCACTGCTTTGGCTTCGGGAAGTCTGGGCTGAGCCAGATATTTCTATGCATGTTGAAAAGGTGTTGGAATATGTATGTGATATTTGGGTCCTGTGGGTGGGGTGGATAATGTTTCTTCCGTGGTCGATTGTTTAAATGCTAATGTTTTCTGGGAGCCTGACTACGGTTAAACAGCTCCCCCAGACAAACTGATTAGCTACAATATCCAAACTCTAAATCCCACCTCTCTGACACTGCAGCTTTTCCCCACAGGCCCAAACATGCCTTTTAAAATCCCAAACTTGGTTAAGAATTGTAGATTTCCTCCATATGCTTTTTAGAATCCCAAACTTTATGTTTAATAGTCCTAAATCGAATTTCCTTTTCAGTGAGTCCAAACACTGGGGGGTTTCCATGAATTTTGGAATCTACATTGGCAGTCCCTCGGAATCGAGGAAGACTTGCTTCCACTCCTAAAGTGAGTTCTTTGGTGGCTGAACAGTCCAATACTAGAGCCACAGACCCTATCACAGGTGGGACAGATAGTCATTGAGGGAAGGGATGGGTGGGACAGGTTCTGCTGTCTACACTTGATTTCTGCATGCACTCGGTGTTGAGACTCGAGGTGCTCAGCGCCCTCTCGGATGCACTTTCTCCACTTAGGATGGTCTTGGGTCAGGGACTCCTGGGTGTCAGTGGGGATGTTGCACTTTATCAGGGAGGCTTTGAGTGTGTCCTTGTAGATTTTCTGCTGCCCACTTTGGCTCGTTTGCCATGAAGGAGTTCCGAGTATAGTACCTGCTTTGGGAGTCTCGTGTCTGGCATGCGGACTATGTGGCCTGCCCAGCGGTGCTGATCGAGTGTGGTCAGTGCTTCAAAGCTGGGGATGTTAGCCTGAATAAGGCTGTTGAGGTTGGTGCATCTGTCCTCCGAGAGTATTTGTAGGATCTTGCGGAGACATAGTTGGTGATATTTCTTCAGCAACTTGAGGTGTCGACTGTACAAGGTCCATGTCTCTGAGCCTTACAGGAGGGCAGGTATTACTACAGCCCTGTAGACCATGAGCCTGGTGGCAGTTTTGAGGGCCTGGTCTTCAAAAACTCTTTTCCTCAGGCGGCCGAAGGCTGCACTGGCGCATGGAGGCCGTGTTGAATCTCGTCGCCGATGCCTGCTCTTGTTGATAGGAGGCTCCCGAGATATGGGAAGTGGTCCATGGTGTCCAGGGCCAGGCCGTGGATCTTGATGACTGGGGGGTAGTGCTGTGCGGTGAGGACAGGCTGGTGGAGGACCTTTGTCTTACGGATGTTTAGCGTAAGGCCCATGCTTTCATACGCCTCAGTAAATACGTCGACTATGTCCTGGAATTCAGCCTCTGTATGTGCGCGGACGCAGGCCTTGGTGAGGCCTCACCTGGAATATTGTGTACAGTTTTGGTCTCCTAATCTGAGGAAGGACATTATTGCTATTGAGGGAGTGCAGCGAAGGTTCACCAGACTGATTGCCGGGAGGGCAGGACTGACATGTAAAGAAAGACTGGATCAACTAGACTTTTCTTCACTGGAATTTAGAAGAATGAGAAGGGATCGCAGAGAAACATATACAGGTCTGATGGGATTGGACAGGTTAGAGGCAGGAAGTATGTTCCCGATGTTGGGGAAGTCCAGAACCAGGGGTCACAGACTAAGGACAATGGGTAAGCCATTTAGGACCGAGATGAGGAGAAACTTCTTCACTCAGAGAATTCTGAACCTGTGGAATTTTCTACCACAGAAAGTTGTTGAGGCCAATTCGTTAGATATATTCAAAAGGGAGTTAAATGTGACCATTACGGCTAAAGGTATCAAGGGTATGGAGAGAAAGCAGGAAAGGGGTACTGAGGTGAATGATCAGTCATGATCATATTGAATGGTGGTGCAGGCTCGAAGGCCGAATGGCCTACTCCTGCACCTGTTTTCTTTGTTTTTATATTTCTATGTTTCTATGCAAAGCACAGAAAAAAATGGTTGAAGTATCGACTCTGCCTCAGTTAGCATTTCTTTCATTGTGCAAAAGAAGGTGACGGGTTAATTAATGATGCAATCCCGTGAAAGCAACACAAAAGTTTAACAAAAAACATACGGTGACTGGCAGTGAGCGCTGCTTCTGACACCCGGTGGGAATGGGCGGGGATTTTAAAGCCCCTTGTATTGTCAAACCTTCATATAGTCAAACATTTCCGATGTGCTGTATCGACCTCGTGGCGCAACGGTAGCGCGTCTGACCCCAGATCACGTCGAGGTCACTGTTCTTCAGGGTAATTCGGGAATTAATATTTTCTTTGCTTTTTGGCAACAACCAGACCCTTGCTCCAAGGTCTGTCTCACTGTTTCCCAGGTGTCAGGCAGAGATACGCCTGCTGCCCTCATTTATTTCATGTGACAGGACACAAAAGTTCAAAATAAACCTGCAGTTGGCCACATATTGCCCTAAATAGTCAGGATGGCCGAGCGGTCCAAGGTTCAATGTTTTAGGTCGCAGTCTCTTCTGGAGCTGTGGGTTCACATCACACTTCTGACACTTCCTGTTTTTAATCATTAAGTGAAACTCATTGTTTGACACCACGACCAACGCCTAAAAAGTGGGATTTTGCAGTCCACCTGCTCGCTTAACACTTCCGTCTGACCTGGTGCTGAAAGTGGAGATGTTTCCGCAGTGTAGCGGTTAACACGTTCGCCTCACATGTGAAAGCTCACCAGGCGGGATTATTTTCTGGAGCTTTCTCCTCATGCATGCTCAGGGGCGTGTTTGTTCTCCTGTGAAATGTCATAAGATCATACGCATGTGAGGATTAGGGGCCGGAGTAGGCCATTCGGCCCCTCGACCCTGGTCCACCATTCAAGAAGATCCTGGCAGTTCCTCGACAGCAAGTTTAAACATCTGGGGCGGAGCTGTAATCAACGACAAAAAGGTGCATTTTGCAGAAGCCCAGCTAACTCAGTCAGTAGATCATGAGATTCTAAATCTCAGGGTCAGAGGTGCGAGCCCACGTTTGGTGATTATTTTTCATCGAATTATATAATCAGAAGTTTACAGCATGGAAGGAGGCCATTTCGGCCCATTGTGACCGTGCCAGCCAATAACAGGCTCTCCAGGCTAATCCCACTTTCCAGTTCTAGGTCCATAACCCTGCAGGTTACGGCACTTCAGGTGCACATCCAAGCACTTTTTAAATGTGGTGAGAGTTTCTGCCTCTCCCACCCTTTCAGGCAGTGAGTTCCAGACCCCCACATCCCTCTGCATGAAGAAATTTCCCCTCAAATCCCCCCTACACTTTCTACCAATGACTTAAAATTTATGCCCCATGGTTGTTGACCCCTCTGCTAAGGGAAATGGGCCCATTCTGTCCACTATATCAAGGACCCTCATAATTGTATACACTTCAATGATGCCTCCCCTCAGCCCACTTTGTTCCAAGAAAAACAACCCCAGCCTATCCAATCTGTCCTCATAGCTAAGATTCTCCACTCCCGATAACATCCTCGAAATCTCCTCTGTAAGTCTCCAGTGCAATCACAGTCTTCTTCCTGGAAAGTGGTGACGAGAACTGCACGCAGTACTCCAGCTGTGGCCTAACCAGTGTTTTATATTCAAGCATAATCCACCTGCTCTCTTATTCTAGGCCTTGGCTAAAAAAGGCCAGCATTCTTTTTGTCTTCTTAACCAGCTAATCCACCTTGCCTGCTACCTTAAGGGATCTGTGGACATGCACTCCCAGGTCGCTTTGTTCCTCTACAATTCTCAATGTCCTACCATTTAATGTTTAATCTCTTTCTATTGTGTCTGTAAGCACTCAAGTAATGACTCCATGAGGCAAGGTATTGTACTTGAACTGTGGTGACCTTAGTCCATTTATTGCAGTTCCTGAGTGAGGGTACAGCATGGTGAGCTCCGTTTTATACCTGGTTACCTGTCGTGTACCGGTGATCCCGAGGTCTCCACCAGTTGCACCCTCTGGTGGTACAGGCATCGTATATACAGTGTGAAGGTACATCCAGTAGTATTATGTAACTGTACATTGAGTGTACAGGGAGTATACTTATACTAAACAGACACAACATCACTCTCCCCTAAGTCTTGTGCCACTTGCCTTTGCATTGTGTGCTCTGGCCCGAGACTTGAGTGCCCAAAGCCCTTGCACCTTGTCTATGCTTTGGCTTGGTTCTCTCCTTGTGGACCCCCAAGTCCTTATTGCCACGACATTGGGAAATGTTCAGCAGTGGATGGTTGGAGGTTGGAGTGGAGATTGAGTGGGTTCTGGGTGTGATCCATGTGTGTCCATGGCTAAAAACATCCATTCCCCCCCCGGCACCCTCCCCCCCCCATACATAGACGATGTGTGTGGCTCAACACCTGCATGTGCAGACCTGTACAGACAGAAAGGGACAGTTCCACTCTTTATACTGCGATGATGGTGATACAAATGTAAAAGATGTAACTGATAATTTCAAGTTTGTAAATGTAACTAATCATGATAAGTCAGGCAATTGCGGTCAGAACCAATGTATTGTGAGAGTAAACGAAGTGATGACGTGCGATGCTGGGATTTACAAGCATCCCTGTTACATCCCTGTTTGGGTTCTGCAGTAGTGGAACAAGTACATTTTACAGGTAAGGTACATACTTGGTATCACAGTCTTGCCCCTGGGTTGTGTAGGTGCAGATGGGTGAGGTCACTAGTTCCAGAGCAACCAGACTGTGTCCAGGTTGTCTGATGGTGGCGCTGTGTCCCCTGCCAGCTGGGTGGGCTCAGATCGCTCACCTGGCTGAGTCTCAGAGCCTTTGCCGTTGCCCAGTGATGGGCAGAGACACAGGAGTGTGTGGCCTCCTTGTCCTCCTTTGAGGGCTCCGGTGTCTCCCTGCTGCTCTTCAGCGATAGTGGGAGCCTGGTCATCCCAGGTCCCGTTGGGAGGGCAGGAGGGTGATATCCGCTCGCTCCCAGTACTGGCCCTGGTGGCCAGAGAGGTAGAGCCGATCGGGGGCAGGGTACCGGTCGTGGTGCCTTTGCCGTCCGCTGATCACTGGCCCTGCAGCTGGTATGCTCCCTATGTGTGTGGCCACACTCCCTGGGGTATCACATTGGTCTCGGAGGGGCAGGCTACATGATCGCTGGACCTGCAGCTCCCTGGGGTATCACATTGGTCCCGGAGGGGCAGGCTACATGGTCGCGGGACCTGGGTGCTGACGGGAGGTTGCCCTTGGTTTTGTCGGCATGCTTGTAAATCCCAGCATCGCACGTCATCACTTCGTTTACTCTCACAATACATTGGTTCTGACCGCAATTGCCTGACTTATCATGATTAGTTACATTTACAAACTTGAAATTATCAGTCACATCTTTTACATTTGTATCACCATCATCGCTGTATAAAGAGTGGAACTGTCCCTTTAATTGTGATGGGTTGCCGGTCTCCTTTAAGAGGGTCTTTCAATCTTTACCCCAATCCGGTTCGCCGCTCGGCATCACGTGTTGCTCCCTTGTGGTGTGGCTGCCGCCATCTTGACTTCAGGCCCTTCACCTTGTGGTTGAGACGCCATCTTCTTTCTCTCCATGAGGTAGGCTGCGGTGATCCTTTTCTCCCCAGGCTCTGCCACGGATGACAGGAAGTTATCTTCTGCGTGAATTTTCTTCTCTGGAGTCCTGCCACTGGAGCCTGGAAGGTGAGGTCTGGTTGTTTGGGCTGGATCATCTCGCCGTTGGGTTGAGCGGTCTGTGTCGTCGCCTCACAGTCGAGTTGGGTGTTTGGTTTTTCAGGTGTTGTGCTGGATCCAACTTCGGGGTCATTGGGAATGTCGATCGCTGGAGGTTGGAGCTATTCCCAGCTCCAAGTGACCTTTTTCATCCACCTTCTTTCTAATAGCTTTGGACCATCCCCAGCAACGATCCACAAAGGTAACCTGTACATCTCGCCGCCATGGGACACCTGGACATCCATGCTGCCAACGACTGGGATGTATCGTTTGTGTAGGTCAGCAGTTTCACTTCGATCGGGATCATTTTAGGTCGTTCGATTGGATTGTCCCAGAGTTTCTCAAAGGCCGCCTGATTCATCAGTGACTGGCTCGTCCCTGTGTCCACCTCCATCGTGACTGGAACATAGTTGATTTCAACTTCCATTTTCACCGGGGAACTCTCGGTGGTGCAGGTAAACACTCCGTACACCTCATCGTCGCTGGACTCCGGATGATCAGCCAACTCTTCATCGACTCGGTGAGTATGATTTCTCTTGCATATTCGCTGGAGGTGGCCCTTCATGTTACAGCCTTTGCAAGTATAGTCTTTATAGCGGCACTGGTGGGCCCTGTGATTTCCTCCACAGCGCCAGCATGGGGTTGGCCGGTTGGCCACATGTGGCGGACTCAGGATTGTGGGACTCGGGGTTCTGTTCTCTCTTCCCTGAGAGAGACTGCGAGCAGCAGCCCTGCCTCAAAAAGGCACCTTTCGATTCACAGTACTTGCCGGGTTAGAGTCCTGGGGGTGAGACATCCACTTGGAATCGCAGGCCGAGATCATGAACGCCTGGCTCACGTTAATTGCCTTCTGCAGGGTGACCGTGGTGTCCGCAGAGAGCAGCCTGTGGAGCAGGCCCTTGTGACCGATTCCAATAACAAAGATGTCCCTTCGTGCTTCGGTGAGGTGATCGCTAAAATCACATGGTGCAGCCAATCGTCTCAGGTCTGCAGCATATTTTGTGATTTCTTGGCCTTCGGATCCACCGGTGGGGAGAGAACCGGTGTCTGGCTGTGAGGATGCTCTCTATAGGTTTGAGCTGTTCTTGTACCAGCGTTATGAGCTCCACATATGTTATTGTCTTCTCTGGGACGAGCAGGTCCCTGACAAGGCCATATACGGTGGGCCCACAACTGCTGAGCAGGATAGCTCTGCACTTATCAGCCAGCGAGGTCGGGTCGTCTCCCCCCATGTCATTTGCAATAAAGAAGTTTTCGAGCCTTTCCACAAAGGCCTTCCAATCTTCCCCATCGGCGAATTGTTCAAACGTGCCAAGGTTAGCCATTGTCACATGGAAATTCGTATTCTCGTCACCAGTTATTGTGTCTGTAAGCACTCTCGTAATGACTCCACGAGGTAAGGTATTGTACTTGAACTGTGGTGACCTTAGTCCACTTATTGCAGCTCCTGAGTGAGGGTACAGGACTGTGAGCTCCCTTTTATACCTGGTTACCTGTCGTGTACAGGTGACCCCGAGGTCTCCACCAGTTGCACCCTCTGGTGGTACAAGCATAGTGCATACAGTGTGAAGATACATTAAGTGGTCTTATGTAACTGTACATTGAGTGTACAGGGTGTATACTTATTTTATACATACACAACAAAAATAATCGGTTAATTAATGGTGTTTTCCCGTGAAAGCAGGATAAAATTTAACAATGATTTAATTTCTGCACTTAGAAAGACATGGGTTAATCACGGATAGTCAGCATGGATTTGTTCAGGGAAGGTTTTGTCTGACTCACTTGATTGAATTTTTTGAGGAGCTAACCAAGTGGATTGATGAGGGCAGTGCGTATGATGTAGTGTATAAGGATTTTAGCAAAGCTTTCACCAAGTTCCCACATGGAAGACTGGTCACGAAAGTAAAAGCCCATGGGACCAGGGCAATGTGGCAAGTTGGATCCAAAATTGGCTCAGAGGCAGGAAGCAAAGGGTAATGTTTAATGAGTGTTTGGGACTGGAAGGATGGTTCCAGTGGGGTTCCACAGGGCTCAGTGCTAGGTCCCTGGCTTTTAGTGGCAACATCAATGATCTAAACTTAAATATAGGAGGTATGATTAAAACGTTTTCAGGTGATACTAATTTAATCCAGAGAAGTGTGAGGCTGTGCATTTGGGGAGCGCAAACAAGGAAAGAAACACACATTAAATGGTCCAACATTGAGAAGTGTGGAAGAACAAAGGGACCTTGGAGTGCATGTCCACAGATCCCTGAAGGTTGCAGGCCAGTTGGATAAGGTGGTTAAGAAGGCGCACGGAATGCTTGCCTTTATTGGCTGAAGCATGGGATAGAAGAGCAGGTTGGTTATGCCTGAAATGTATAAAACACTGGTTAGGCCACCGCTGGAGTACTGTGTGTCGTTCTGGTCACCGTATTGCAGGAATTATGTGATGGTACGAGAGGGTACAGAGGAGATGAACGAGGATGTTGCCAGGCGTGGAGAATCTTCGCTATGAGGACAGATTGGATCGGCTGGGTTTGTTTTCATTGGAATAGAGGAGGCTGAGGGGAGACAACATTGAGATGTATAAAATTATGAGGGGCCGAGATATAGTGGATAGCAGAGGGGTCAACAATCAGGGGGCATATATTTAAAGCAATTGGTAGAAGGTTTAAAGAGGATTTGAAGGTAAAATTCTTCATGCAGAGGTTTGTGGGGGTCAGGAACTCGCTGCCTGAAAGAATGGCGGAGGTAGATACCACAAGTAAAAAGTATTTGGATGTGCACCTGAAGTGCCGTAACCTGCAGGGTTATGGACGCAGAGCTGGAAAGTGGGATGAAGCTGGATCGCCTCTTGTTGGCCGGGGTGGAAGTGATGGGCCGAAATGGCCTCCTATTGTGCTGCAGACTTCGATCATTCTATCATTCTGTGAAAAATGTAAATGTCCAATGTGGGTGTCGAAACCACGACCCTGAGATTAAAAGTCTTATGTTTCACTGACTGAGCTCGCCAGGCTTCTGCCAAACATACCGTTCTCTCACTGATTGCAGACAGGCGCCTGTTGGCTCCACCCCAGATGTCGAGGAACTGCCAGGATCTTCTTGAATGGTGGACCAGACTCGAGGGGCCGAATGGCCTATTCCGGCCCCTAATTTTTACATGCTTATCATCTTATGAACTTTTCACAGGAGAACAAACTCGCCTCTGAGCATGCATGAGGAGAAAGCTACAGAAAATATTCCCGTCTGGTGAGCTTTCGCGTGTGAGGCGAACGTGTTAACCGCGACACTGCGGAAACATCTCCACTTTCAGCACCAGGTCAGACGGAGATGTTAAGCGAGCAGGTGAGCTGCTGAATCCCAGTTTTAAGGAGTTGGTCGTGGTGTCAAACAATGAGTTTCGCTTTATGATTAAAAATAATAAATGTCAGAAGTTGGATTCAAACCCACACCTCCAGAGAAAACTGCGATCTAATCACAGCACCTTAGACCGCTCGGCCGTGTGTGTGGCCACCTGCAAGTTGATTTGGAACTTGTGTGTCCTGGCACATGAATTCAATGAGGGCAGCAGGCCTATCTCTGCCTGACACCGGGGAAACAACGAGACAGACCTTGGAGCAAGGGTCTGGGTATTGTGAAACAGCAAAGAAAATAGTAATTTTGAAAGAACAGTGACCCCGACATGATCTGAACACGCAACCTTCTGATCTGGAGTCAGACACGCTACCGTTGCACCACGAGGTCAACACAATGTGTTTGAGATGTTCCTCTATATGAAGCTTTCACAATATAAGGGGCTTGAAATTCCCCGCCCATTTCCACCAGGTGTCAGAAGCAACGCTCACCTGCCAGTCACCGTATTTTTTTTTCTTCAACTTTTGTGTTGCGTTCATGGAAAAGCATCATTAATTAACCCGTCACCTTCTTTTGCACAATGAAAGAAATGCTAACTGAGGGACAGTCGATACTTCAATCATTTGTCCTGTGCTTTGCGGAGCGGGCAGGGAAGTGGACCTGAGTCCATGATCGCATCGGCCATGATCGTATTAACTGGCAGAGCAGGCTCGAGGGGCGTATGACCGACTCCTCCTCCTATTTGTTTTGTTCTTCTGTTCTTCAGCATGTTAACCCATTTTACACACTGTATTGCCGATGTCACCACGAATCTGGGGCAAATTTTGTCAAATTTAACAGCACCGGTTTTTCCTTCCGTGCATAGAAATTAGAATCAGCAGCGAAGATAAAATCCCATGGTGATCGTTTTCAGATTCAACGCAGTAGGATTTCAAATAAAGTGAAAGAATTTTACAGTGAAAAGATTTGGAAGTGTTACTTGTATTTTTATCTTTAATTAAACTTTGTGGCGTCTGACTCCCGTTCATGCCTCTGCTGAATAAGAAAGGAGGGTAAGACGTTGACCAGACTGCACTGCCCCTGATATTTGTGAGCTCATCCTTTATATTCAGTGGTTTCTCGCCCTTTGATGGGCTGCAGTGTAGCGGATATCACGTTGGCCTCACACGCGAAAGGTCCCCGGTGGATCCGTTTTCTCTCACTGAAAGTTATCTATTTATTGGTTAAATAAAGAGCAATTCAGGAATAAGGGAGCCTTTCTACCAGGAGAATAAATAGCAAATAAAAACAGCAAATGCTGGAAATCTCAGCAGGTCAGGCAGCATTTTCCAGGAGACTAAACTCTCCTCCGATTGTTCCCTTATAGCAAATTTAAACATCATGTTTCTACCCAGAATCAAACCAGGTACTTTGCACGTATAAAGCAAATGTGATAATCACTGCACTACAGAAACCTCTGGCACAACAGCCCCAACAGAGGGGAGCTGACCAGTGAGCTCCCTCTGTGCTGATCGGGAATGTGTTGGCTCACCTAAAACAACTTCTGTCCCACACTGAAAGTTCTCAATCATTCTCCTCCGCTGCCCTTTACAGAAATGTCACGGATCACCCAGCCACCGTGTTCACTTCCACATCCTCACAGTGGGGCCACAGAGGCTCCTATCGTCTCAACGCGATCAGCGAACTCGCCCTGTTTACTAAATTAAACCCCAAACACGTGCCCGGCAAAGGGCAGGAGAAGCCAGATAGTCTGTAAGCTCGGTCTATCGCAGAAAATATTGGTATTCATGGTGATTACAGCAATTATTAATTGTCTCACAGACCTCAATTATTTTTATGCGATGAATTGATCGAGAATTGAAACCGGGTTAGTGCGCCGGATCTTAACCACTCGACAATCAGGGAACGGTTATGATCCATATAGATATATTTATATATATTTATATATGAACCGGAATATCAACGGCTAGCTACCTAGACATCATGGCGCAACGCTAATGCGTCTATCTTTGAGTGATACCCATTTCATCTTTTGTTCCCTTTAAAACGCTAGAAACTGAGACAGGGGGAATAAATAGAGAAATAAAAGCACAGGGATATAGACAAGAGGAAGAGAGAAGGGGAAATATACTGTTCCCACCCAGAACTAATGCAGAAACCCCTCTGCTGGGCTCGGGATGGCCACCCGCAGCCTGGATACACTAACGGGAGAACACCAGCGGCAGGTCGGGGCCATAAAAGTAACGGCGAGCGGCCCTGGGAGCAGCTTGGAGGTCCCGGGAGACGACTCCAGGGAACAGCGCGAGCTGGTGCAGGAGGGCGGCGGCAGCGAAGAGTGACGTCATGAAGGTCCAGGTCAGTGATTGGAGCGTGGGCATATACAGCAGGAGCGGCGAGATCGGGCCAAAGGAGCGGCGAGAGACTGTGGAGTGACGTGATCGGGGCCCAGCGGAGGCATGAGTTTGGGGCCAGGGGCCCAGGGTTAGCACGGGCCAGCCCACACTGCGATATGTGTGTGCATTCGTTCCGTGCAGCAGAGCTGGTCGCCTGTCGTCTTGCTTAACCCTTGTCACTGGACCAAGACCTCGCTCTGTCAAGCCCGTGTGATGGCTGGGGTGCAACGGCCACCACACGTTAAAAAAATCCACGCACAGGCATCTTCCACCCTTTGGGATGTCGTTTGGGTCATTCATTGAAACGCCTGTGAACTCATCCCTTTTCGGCGTGGAAGCAAGTCATCCTCGTTTCGAGGGACCGCCTATGATGATGATGATGATGGATACATTAACGTCCCAACAGCTCATTGACTGCAGGAGTGGGACCGTGCGGTGCTTCAGAAGACATGTCGAAAAGGCAAAGTCACTGATTCCGTCTCATGTGCTCCTCTGATCAAGAATAGCAACACACACTAAAAATGCTTCAATAATGGTTACATCTTATCTCCACATTTGCTTAGCAGGTAGTTTGTTGGTCTCGGGGTATGATCCTTGCTTCGTGGTTGTTATTTGATATTTGCAGAAAAATTCTGGCTTCAAATCCCAGACCAGCCTTGCGATTGCATTGAAATTTTGCAAAGAAGGACTTGGATTTCTGCAGCGTCTGTCAGTAACTCATGACGCATCAAAGCGCTGTACAGCCGTTAAGTACCTTTGAAATGTTGTCATGTGAGGAAAGATGTGCCCAAATCACCTCACACGCACCTCAACTCGTTGCAAATGAGTTCAGAGAATCAAAGAAGTTTACAGCAGGGAAGGAGGCCATTTCGGTCCATCGTGTCCGCGCTGGCCAACTAGAGGCTCTCCAGCCTCATCCCACTTTCCAGCTCGAGGTCCATAACCCTGCAGGTTACGGCACTTCAGGTGCACATCGAAGCACTTTTTAAATGTGTTGAGGGTTTCTGCCTCTACCACCCTTTCAGGCAGTGAGTTCCAGAACCCCACAACCCTCTGCGTGAAGAAATATCCCCTCTAAACTTTCGACCAATTACTTTATATTAATGCCTCCTTGTTGTTGACCCCTCTGCTAAGGGAAATAGGTCCTTTCTATCCACTATATCTCGGACCCTCATCATTTTATACACCTCAATGAGGTCTCCCCTCAGTCTCTGTTCCATGGAAAACAAATCCAGCCTTTCTAATCTGTCCTTATGGCGAAGATTCTCCACCCCGGCAACATCCTCGTAAATCTCCTCTGCACCATCTTCAGTGCAATCATGTCCTTCCTGTAATATGGCGACCAGAACTGCACGCAGTACTCCAGCTGTGACCTAACCTGCCCCACCGACCCCATCTCTTGTATTCTATGCTTCGGTTAATAAAGGCAAGCATCCCATATTCATTCTTAACCACCTTAGCTACCTGGCCTGCTACTTTCAGGGATCTGTGGACATGCACTCGCTGGAGTCTAGGGAGGACCCAGCAGATTGGAAAACTGCAAATGTAATGCCCCTATTTAAAAAAGGAGGCAGACAAAAAGCAGGAAACTATAGACCAGTTAGCCGAACATCTGTGGTTGGGCAAATGTTGGAATCCATTATTAAAGAAGCAGTAGCAGGATAGAGAAACATCGAAATATAAAAATAGATGCAGGAGTAGGCCATTCGGCCCTTCGAGCCTGCACCACCATTCAATAAGATCATGGATGATCATTCATCTCAGTACCCCTTTCCTGCTTTCTCTCCATACCCCTTGATCCCTTTAGCTATAAGGGCCACATCTAACTCCCTCTTGAATATATCTAACAAACTGGCATCAACAACTCTGCGACAGAGAATTCCACAGGTTAACAACTCTCTGAGCGAAGACGTTTGTCCTCATCTCAACAGGGCCCTGTACAATTGTAGCAAGACTTCCTTACTCTTGTACTGTGGGCTATATATTAGGTACTATGGGGCGAGTGCCCTGTTTTTTGCTGAATCGATGGTTGTATAAAAAGTTATTAAAAATTGACAGTTGCTTGGCGAACATATTTGTATTTCCTTCAGTGTACTCCTTACTCTTTAAGAGCTAGATTTTCCCCAAGCAGTTTTGTCGGCGCACTGACCTCAAGCGCACCGACTTTGCGCGCTGGAAATGGCGCTGGGAAAAACTCGCCCCATCCTGGCCGCTGTGTACAGTCCCCGGAGTCCTGGCGTGGTGTCCATGGTGAAGTGGGGGGTGGAGCCAAATGCCTGCGCCGAAAACACTGCCGGCACCTTCGCGCATGGGCAGTAGGGAGAGAAAACTTGGCACTCTGCCATTTTTAAACAGTGTCAAACCCGATAAAAAGCACAGCAGCTTCTCAGCTTCTCCGGTCGCTCGGCGGGCTCTCCCCCCGTCCCTCCCCGATAAAACGCACAGCTCCAGCAACTGCAACTTCTCCGGTCCACAAGCTCACACTTCTCCGGTGTGTCGTCCCTCCCCGATCCCAGGGATACAGGGACCCAGTGTAATGGAGCCAAGTTTACTGATGGTACAAAGATGGTTGGGAAAGTAAATTCTGATGCAGCAAAGAAAATCTCAATTCCGGAAGAACAATATGGAAAAGTACAGTGACCCCGACGTGATATAAACACGCAGCCTTCTGATCTGGAGTCAGAGACACGACCGTTGCACCACAAGGTCCACAGTGCAGAGTGCCCATGTTTGTATACATGAAGGTTCCTGAAACACAGTTTCATTTACCCTGCATTGGTGCAATGAAAGGGCTTTAAAATCCCCGGCCACTCCCACCGTGGGTCAGACAGCTTCAGAAGCAGTGCCCACCTATCACTCACCCTCTTACGCCCGCTTTCATCACCTGCTGCCCGCGGACTGCAGCAAATCCAGTTCATCATCATCAGAGGCAGTCCCTCGAAGCGAGGATGACTTGCTTCCACGCCAAAAAAGGATGAGTTCACAGGTGTTTCAATGATGGACCTAATATTCCAGGTCCCGAACTGCATGTTGAAGGGTGGAAGATACCTGTGCGTGGATTTTTTTAACGTGTGGTGGCCGTTGCACCCCAGCCATCACACGGGCTTGACAGAGCGAGGTCTTGGTCCAGTGGCAAGGGTTATCCAAGACGACTGGAGACCAGCTCTGCTGCACGGACCCAGTGCGCACACATATCGCAATGTGTGCTGGCCCGTGCTGCCCCTGGGCCCCTAGCCCTGAACTCACACCGACCCTGGGCCCCGATCACATCCCTCCACAGTCTCTCGCTGCTCCTGCTGTACCTGCCCACGCTCCAATCACCGACCTGGACTTTGATGACATCACACTTCGCTGCCGTCGCCCTCCTGCACCAGCTCGCGCTGTACCTTGCCCTGGTACACCACCACGCTGCTCCCAGGCCGCCGCTCACCGCTCCTTTTATGGCCCCGACCTGCCGCTGGTGTTCTCACGCAGGTCGGGGCCTCCACGCTGCTCCCAGCAAATCCAGTTACACGCCGTGTCACCGCACAATTCTCAGCTGTGATTGTAAGCTGAATATATTTAAAGCTACCACAGAGGCTGCAAGCAGTGTTCCCTGGTAGTCTAGTGGTTAGGGTCTGGTGCTCTCACTGCCATGGTCTGGGATTGATTCCTGGTCAGGGAAAGCATTTTTACAGAGCAAGCTGACAAATATAATTCAAGTCTGTGAAATACTGAATAATTGTTTTAATCATCATTAATCCACCCACATGTGTTGTGCACTGAAGGAAATACAAATATGTTTGCCGAGTGACTGTCGAATTTTAATAACTTTTTAGACAACCGGAGAATCAGAGGAAAAACAGGATATTCGGCCCATAGTACCAAATATATAGCCCATAGTACAAGAGTAAGGAAGTCTTGCTACAATTGTACAGGGCCCTGGTGAGACCCCACCTGGAGTATTGCGCACAGTTTTGGTCTACTTATCTGGAGTTCAGAAGAATGAGAGGTGATCTCATTTAAACAGTCAATATTCTGGAGGGGATTGACAGAGTAAATATTGAGAAGCCTGGCTAGCTCAGTCGGTAGAGCATGAGACTCTTAATCTCAGGGTTGTGGGTTCGAGCCCCACGTTGGGCGATTACTTTTCATTAAACTTTTATGTTGCTTTCGCGGGTCAATATCATTAATGAACCCATGATCTTCTTTTGCACAATGATAAAAATGCGAACTGAGGGAGAATTGATAATTTAATCAAATAATGAAAGCAGCGCCTCAGACCGCTCGGCCGTCCTTACTGTTAGATGTTCCAGATACAAGTTATTACTCTGGAAAGTTTCAGACCGGGCGGTTGTTCAGGGCTGCTGGAAGGCCCAGTGACCGGGATAACCACTCCCCCGGAGTTTTCCTGAGCCTGTGCTCGGTGTACGGGGAGCTTTGGTCCGGGTCCGAGGTAGCTTGTATCCCAGGGATGGACAATAATTCTCTGAGCTCTGGAACTGGGGAAGAGCGAATAATTAATGAGTTGTTTGTGAGTTTCAAATGCAGCTTAGATCCGCTGGTGTAAACCGATCGTGTTGTTTCACAGAATGAAAGAAATACTGACAGGGACAGTCAAAACTTCAAAAAGTGAACTTTAATAACTCATGAAACTTTAATCCTTGATGAAGTTTTATCCCCGATCTGATTTTACACACTCTGTATTGGAGGAGATTGGTTTTAAATGTGCATTGCTCATTCAACAATGCATCCAAAGCAGTTTTTATTGCAGACACGTTTTTGTTTGAGAAATAATGTTTCTGCGCAGGCTTGAACCGGGAACTTTTCACGTGTGAAGGAAATGTGATAACCTCCACACGACAGAAATTGCTGCTTAGCTCAGTGCCCAGAGAGAAGTGTTCAGCAACAAGCTTAAATGCTCAATCCCTCTCTCTGCAAAAAGTTCCTTTCACAAACATTTCTCTGACCAGAACGGCACCAAACAACAATGTCCTTCTTTCAAAGTCATTAAACTCCCCAATTTCCACGTCTGCAATTTTAAGGACAAGGACTGAAAGCGCTTTGCGATCATAAAATTGCAGGAAACCCTTTGCGGTTAATGACAGGGCTTTTGATGGTTGATTTCTGTTCACATCTTGTGTTATGTATTTAACCCTTGACAACCTGTGCACACCATCATCAGAGGGCCTACCTGTCGGAGTGCCAAGGGATCCCAGTATCCCTTGGGAGCATGGTATGTAAGCAGGCCTCCCATGAGGTACCTGCACTCTGGAGTCTTATTAAAGGAGCTAAGGTCACACTTACTCAGTGTTCACAATACTAAGTTTCATCCTTTATTATGAGCGTATCAATTGGCGACGAGACAATGAACAACCACGCAAAAATGCAAGGAACAGTTGGTATCCTGGAGAAGTTCTCAGAAGTGGACGATTGCGAAGCCTTTGTGGAGATATTCGACCAATACTTCGTGGCCAACGAGCTGGAAGGGGACGAGAACGCTGCCAAATGAAGGGCGATCCTCCTTACCATCTGTGGGGCAGCAACCTATGGCCTCATGAAGAATCTTCTAGCTCTGGTGACACCAACAACTAAATCCTATGAAGAATTGTGTACGCTGGTCTGCGAGCATCTAAATCCTAAAGAAAGCGATCTGATGGCGAGGTATCGGTTCTACACGTGCCAACGGTCGGAGGGCCAGGAAGTGGCGAGCTATGTCGCCGAATTAAGGTGCTCGCAGGACATTGCGAATTTGAGGGATTCCTAGAACAAATGCTGAGAGACATTTTCATGCTAGGCATTGGCCATGAGATATTTCTTCGCAAACTGTTGACTCTCAGAATCTGAGCAAAGCCATAACGATCGGTCAGACAATTTCGACCAGTTCCTTTAAACACAATAATGTAATTTATTTCTCGTGGACTGGATGGAGGACCATGGTCCATGTAAAAAATTGTTATCGTTTTCCATGAACTAAATGTTCATAAAAGTATTGGAGTGGGAACTCACTGGATAACAGCACAGCTGGCAATGTTTGCGGAATATATTCGTGCAGCCAAAACGCACAATGACAACCTGGAACTGTGCAGCACCGAATTCTCGAGGAAAACAGTTAAAGGCTTTGTCCCTGGGTGGGCTCAAACCACCAACCTTTCGGTTAATAGCTGAATGCGCTACCACATTGCGCCACAGAGACTAACTTAAATGTAAACTGCAAGACATCCCAAACCAGGGTGTCAGTCAGTTAAAGCTTCAGATTGCTCCGGCCGGGATGGAACTTGTCCACTCTCAGTTGTACTTTTCCCAAATAAAGGGAGGGACATTCATTTTGGATGCATGGAAGCAGTCTGGTCTGGCACACTGCAGACACTTCCATGTCACCGCCAACCAGCTCTCCCACAACCGGTGTGATCTACCTTCCAGCCTTCCGGTACCTTGTCTGTGACAAATATACTGATTGTCCCAAAGCCAGTCGTCAGTTTTAATTACTTTTCATGTCCTGACTGCAGATATTCCTGTGATTAAACCTGAACAAAAGGATTACAGGGACAGTTGGATTCATCATTTCTTTGCTTGGTGATATTTCAAAGATTGAAAGTGACGTACATCAACCCCAAACCTCGTCACCTACTCGCGAACCGCTGCACGCTGCTCCCGTGAGATGGAAGCCTAGTTGCTGTTTCAAGCTTGAATACAGGTACAAGCAGAACTCATTCAAAGAAAGTCCAAGTCCCTGATAATTTGCACCGAACTCCTTCGCAAAGAGTTGAGGTTCGTGTGGGGTGATTTGGGCACATCTTTCCCCACACTACAACACTTCAAACATAACTCAACGACTGTAAAGCGCTTTAAGGCATCATGAGTTCCTGAAAGGTGTTCCAGAAATGCAAGTCCTTCTTTGCAAAAGTTCGATGTAATTTCAAAATTTGCGGCAGAATAATCGGCTCGGCCGGGATCTCTCGCAAATTTCAATTAACAAGCCAGAAACGAGAATCATACCCCTTGACCAACAAGCTAACTTTTTGACAAACTTGGAGATAAGGTGTAACTTTTATAAAAGCATTTTTTGTGTGTAGCTATTCTTGGCAGAAGGAGCACATGAGATCGATTCAGTGACTTTGCTTTTTCGACCTGTCTTCTGAAGCGCCGCACGGTCCCACTCCGACAGTCAATGAGCTGTTGGGACGTTAGTGTATCCAGGCTGTGGGTGGCCACCCTGAGCGCAGCAGAGGGGTTTCTGCATTAGTTCTGGGTGGGGACAGTATTTCCCCTTCTCTCTTCCTCTTGTCTGTATCCCTGTGCTTTTATTTATCTATTTATTCCCCTGTCTCAGTTTCTAGTTTTTAAAAGGGAACAAAAGATGAAATGGGTGTCACTGTGGAAAAATTTCTCTCGCTCAAAGTTAGATGCACTACCGTCGCGCCATGAGGTCTCGGCAGCTAGCCGTTGATATTCAGGTCCATAAATAAATATATATTTTTATATTTATACAAGTTATCGAAGCTGTTCTATGGTCGAGTGGTTAAGATCTCGAGCATTAAACTTCTTTCCATTCTCAATCAGTTCATCGCAGAAAAATAATTGAGTTGTGTGAGAGGATTAATGATTGCTGTAATCGTCGTTAATAACCCCACTACTATCTGTTACAGAATGAGCTTACACACTCTCCCGCTTCTCCTGCCCTTTGCCGGACAGGTGTTCGGGGTTTAATTTTACAAACTGGGTGTGTTCGCTGATCGCGGGGAGACGGTAGGAGCCTCTGTGTCCCCACTGTGAGGGTGTGGAAGTGAACACGGTGGCTGGGTGATCCGTGACATTTCTGTAAAGGCAGCGGAGGAGAAGGATTGAGAGATTTGAGTGTGGGACAGAAGTTGTTCAAGGTGAGCCAGCACATTCCCGATCAGCACAGAGGGAACTCACTAGTCAGCTCCCCTCTGTTGGGGCTGCTTTGCCAGAGGTTTCCGTAGTGTAGTAGTTATCACGTTTGCTTAAAACGTGTAAGATCACTGGTTCGATCCCAAGTGTGAGCATTATGTTTAAACTTGCTGTGGATGAACAATCAGAGCTGAGTTTCGTCTCCGAGCAAATGCTGCCTGACCTGCTGAGATTTCCAGCATTCGCTGTATTTATTGATTAAAGTATCGACTCTCCCTCAGTTTGCATTTCTTTCATTGTGCAAAAGAAGGTGATGTGTTAATTAATGATGCTTTCCCGTGAAAGCAACACAAAAGTTTAACAAATAAACATATGGTGACTGGCAGGTGAGCGCTGCTTCTGACACCCGGTGGGAATGGGCGGCGATTTTAAAGCCCCTTTTATTGCAGAACCTTCAGATAGACGAACATCTCAGACTCAGTGTTTAGGCCTCGTGGTGCAGCAGTGGTGTGTCTGCCTCTTGATCAGAAAGTTGCGTGTTTAAATCATGTTGAGGTCCCTGTTCCTTTGGGTAATTCCAGAATTAATATTTTCTTTGCTGTTTCACAATAACCAGACCCTTGCTCCAAGGTCTGTCTCACTGTTTACCCGGTGTCAGGCAGAGATACGCCTGCTGTCCTCATTTACTTCATTTGACAGGACACAAAAGTTCAAAATCAAACTGCAGGTGGCCACACATAATATTGAGCAGTCAGGATGGCCGAGCGGTCTAAGTTGCTGCATTCAGGTTGCAGTCTGCTTTGAAAGCGTGGGTTCCGTAGTGTAGTGGTCATCACATTCGCTTAACACGCAAAAGGTTCCGGTTTCAAAACCAGCTGAAAACGTGCTCAATTAAATATGAGAAGCATTTAATAATGTGCATTTCTGGTTCAGTATTAACAAAGCACAATGTCTCCCAGTCCTGCTATATTTGCTGAATACTCTGAACAGTTCGGTACACATTCAAACTCAACAGTTTCCAGCCCTGACAGTGCAGAAAGCCCCTATCAAAACTGCACATTCCAGCTGCTTTCAGTTGAGTTGTGAGAGATTATTGACGGATCCTGCAGCTGTGAAAAGGAAAGATGTGTGAGAGGGGTCATCAAACGAGGCCATGTGGGTTGAATTAAAGAACAAAAAAGGGGCGATCACACTACTGGGAGTGCACTATAGACCCCCGGGCAGTTAGAAGGAGATAGAAGAACAAGTATATGGGCAGAATGTTGAGAAGTGCAAAACCTATAGAGCTGTAATAGTGGAGGATTTTAACTACCCGAATATTAACTGGGAAAAAGATAGTGTGAATGATACAGATGGTGGAGAATTCCTAAAATGCATTCAGGAGAAATTCTTTATCCAGTCTGTAACAAGCCCATCAAGGGAGGGGCGGTTCTGGACTGGGTCTTGTGATCGAAGAGGGGCAGGTATGAGGGGTATCAGTGAGAGAGCCTTTTGATGCGAGTGATCAGACTCAGTAAGGTTTAGGGTAGTGATAGAAAAGGACAAAGGGGACCAGGAATAAAAGTTCTCAATTGGGGTAAAGCCAATTTTGCTGAGCTGAGATGGAATTTGGCCAAAGTGGACTGAGAACGGCTACTTGCTGGTAAATCAGTGTCAGAGCAGTGGGAGGCATTCAAGCAGGAGATCCTGAGGGGACACAGCAAGTATGTTCCCTTAAAACAAAGATGGGACTAACAAATCTAGAGCTCCCGGGATGTCAGGGGACATACAGGGAAAGCTAACGAAAAAAAGGGAAGCTTATGACAGATACCGATAACTCAATACTGCAGAAATTCTCGAGGTGCAGAGGTGCAATTAAAAAATATATCAGGAAAGCAAAGAGAGAGCATGAGAGAATGTTGGCAATTAAATCTGGCAAAACCCAAAGATGTTTTATAAATACATTAAGAGCACGATGATAAGTAGAGAAAGAGTGGGGCCGATTAGAGCCCATAAAGGGAATCTGTACGCGGAGGCAGAAGCCTTGGGTAGGATTCTTAATGAATACTTTGCATCTGATTTCACAAAAGAGAGGGGCGATGTGGACTTTGCAATGAGGGTGGAGAAGTGTGAAATATTAGATGACATAAACATAGTGAGAGAGGAAGTATTGGTGGTTCAGCAGCTTCGAAAGTGGATAATTCCCCAGGCCCGGATGAAATGTATCTCAGGCTGATAAGAGCAGCAAAAGACGAAATAGCAGAGGCTCTGACCACCATTGTCCAATCCTCACTGGCTACAGGTGCGAGGCCAGAGGATTGGAGCACTGCTAACGTTATACCTTTGTTTTAAAAGGGAGAAAGGGATTGAGTAAATACAGGCTGGTCAGCTGAACCTTTTACAATTATTTGTAAAAATCCTGAGGGACAGGATAAATCTTCATTTGGAAAGAAATGTATTAATCAAGGATAGTCAACATGAATTTGTCAAGGGAAGGTCATGTCTGACTAAGTTGATTGCATTTTTCGAGGAGGTAACCAGGAGGGTTGTTGAGGGCAGTGGTATGATGTAATGTATATGCACTTTAGCAAAGCTTTTGATAAGGTCGCACTTGGCAGACTAGTTAGGAATGTAAGAGCCCATGGGATTCAACGGCAAAGTGGTAAGTTGGGTCCAAAATCTGTTCAGAGGCAGGAATCAAAGCGTAATGGTTGATGGGTGATCTTGTGATCCAGTGGGGTTCTGCATGGCTCAGTGCTGGGTCCCTTGCTTTTTGTTGTATACATCAATGATTTGGACTGAAATGTTGAGGGTATGACTAAGAAGTTTGCAGATGACACTAAAATAGGCTGAGTGGTTGATAATGAAGAAGAAAGTGGCGGACTACAGGAAGATATCAATGGATGTCTCAAGGCGCTTTGCAGCCAATGAACTACTTTTTGAAGTGCGGTCACTCTTGTAGTGTGGGAGACACAGCCGCCAATTTGCACATGGCAGGCTCCTATAGGCAGCAGTGTGATGATGACCAGATCATCTGTCTCTGTGATGTTGATTGAGGGATAAATATTGACCAGGACACGAATCCTGGCCACATTGATCCTCCCACCACTTCACACTGTTCTCCGAGGGACCAGCGCGATGATACTAAAACAACAAGCGAAGTTGGTAAGCTATCCATGCAGTCCATCGGAATCCAGCCACACCACCTTATACCACGGGTAACATCTCTCCGTGGATTCTGGAATCTGGATCAACAAACCATAATCCCATCTTAGAAGGAATTCCGGGAGGTGCTTCAAGCTTTATTACAGATATGTAAACATTTTTAAGGTATTTAAACAAATACCGACGTTTTTGAGATGGGCGTCTGAGTGACGTCATCAAAACCCTGGTCGTCATTTTGGAGCGTGAGCAGGAACATCGGCAGGGCCCAGGTGCAGAGGAGTGGGAAGGTCGGGGCGGATGAGCGGTGAGTGTTTGTGGCGCGATGCGGTGAATGTTTATGGTGGAGGAGCGGCGACAGATCGTGGAGGAGGTGTGACAGATGAGGGGACGGGGCCCAAAAGAGCCGAGGGCCCAGGGGCAGCACGGGCCCAGCCCACACTGTGATATGTTTGCGCGCTAGATCCGTGCAGCAGAGCTGGTCTCCTGTCGTCTTGGTTAACCCTTGCCACTGGACCAAGACCTAGCTCTGTCAAGCCCGTGTGGTGGCTGATGTGCAACGGTCACCCCACGTTAAATAAATCCACACAAAGGCATCTTCCACTCCCTCAATTGGATTCAGGACTGGAACATCGGGTCCTTCATCGCAACATCTGTGAACTCATGGAAGCAAATCGTCCTCGATCGAGGGACCGCCTATGATGATGATGATCAATGTACTGGTCAGGTGGGCAGAACTGTGGCAAATGGAATGCATTTGGGGAGGTTTAACAAGGCAAGGGAATACACATTAAATGGTACGAAACTGAAAAGTGTAGAGGAATAAAGGGACCTTGGAGTGCAGGTCCGCAGATCCCTGAAGGTAGCAGGCCAGGTAGTTAATGTGGTTAAGAAGGCATATGGAATACTTGCCTATATTAGTCAAGGCATGGAGTACAAGAGCAAGGAGGTTATGCTTGAACTGTACAAAACACTGGCTACACCACAGCTGGAGTACTGCGTGCAGTTCTGGTCACCACATTACAGGAAATATGTGATTTCACTGGAAAGGGTGCAGAGGAGATTTACTAGAATGTTGCCTGGTCTGGAGAATTTTGTCGATGAGGATAGTTTGGAGATGCTGAATCTGTTTTCTTTGCAATAGTGGCGTCTGAGCGGAGACCTGATTGAGGTGTATAAAATTGAGGGGCCTGGATAGAATGGATAGGAAGGTCCTGTTTCCCTTGACAGAGGGGTCAACAACCAGGGGGCGTAGAATTAAAGTAATTGGGGGAGGTTTAGAGGAGATATGAGGGGACATTTCATCACCCAGAGGGTGGTGGGGGTCTGGAACTCAATGCCTGAAAGGGTGGTAGAGGGAGGGACCCTCACCACATTTAAAAGATACGTGGATGTGCACTTAAAGTGCCGCAACCTACAGAGCTCTGGACCGAGAGCTGGAAAGTGGGATCAGGCTGGACAACTCTTGGTCGGCCGGCGCGGACACGATGGGCTGAAATGGCCTCACTCTGTGCTGAAACTTTCTGATTCTATGATTCTATTAATATAGATATATATATATATAATATATACCATTATCATAATTTTTCCTTGGTGGTCGGGTGGTTAAGATCTCGAGCACAAACCCTATTCTATTCTCAATCAGTTTATCACATGAAAATAATTGTGGTCTGTGAGAGGATGAATAATTGCATACCTCGGGAGCCTATTATCAGCGAGGGCAGGCATCGACGACGAGGTTCAACACTGCCTCCAGTGCGCCAGTGCAGCCTTCGGCCGCCTGAGGAAGAGAGTGTTCGAAGATCAGGCCCTCAAATCTGCCACTAAGCTCATGGTCTACAGGGCTGCAGTGATACCCGTCCTCCTGTATGGCTCAGAGACATGGACCTTATACAGTGGACACCTCAAGTCACTGGAGAAATACCACCAAAGATGTTTCTGCAAAATCCAACAAATCCCCTCGGAGGACAGATGCACCAACATTTGCGTCCTCATTCAGGACAACATCCCCAGCATCGAAGCACTGACCACACTTGACCAGCTCCGTTGGACGTGCCACATTGTTCGCATGCCTGACACAAGACTCCAAAAGAAAGCGCTCTACTCGGAACTCCTGCACGGCAAGCGAGCCCCAGTTGAGCAGAGGAAACGTTTGAAGGACCCTCAAAGCCACTTCATAAAATGCAACATCCCCAACAACAGCTGGGAGTCCCTGGATAAAGACCACCCTAAGTGGAGGAAGAGCATCTGGAGGGTGCTGAGCACCTCGAGTCTCATCACCGAGAGCATGCAGAACACATGCACAGGCAGCGGAAGAAGCGTGTGGCAAACCAGTCCCACCCACCCTTTCCTTCAACCACTGTCTGTCCCACCTGTGACAGAGACTGTAATTCCTGTATTGGACGGTTTAGTCACCTGAGAACTCACTTTTAGAGTGGAAGCAAGTCTTCCATGATTTCGAAGGACTGCAGATGATGATGATGAATTGCTGTAATCACCGTTAATAACCCCGTTATTTCCTGTTACACACTGAGTTTACAGACTCTCTGGCTTCTCCTGCCCTTTGCGGGACACTTGTTCCGGGTGTAACTTTACAAACTGGGTGAGTTCGCTCATCGCGGGGAGACGGCAGGAGTCTCTGTGGCCCACTGTGAGGATGTGGAAGTGAACATGGTGGGTGGTAATTACGTGACATTTCTGTAAAGGGCAGTGGAGGAGAAGGATTGAGAGCTTTCAGCGTGGGACAGAAGTTGTTTAAGGTGAGCCAACACATTCCTGATCCTCATCTCTTCTTGTGAGGCAGTCCCCCGGAGTCGAGGATGACTTGCTTCCACATCAGCATCAGTCCCGATCAGCACCGAGGGAGCTCACTGTTCAGCTCCCCTCTGTTGTGCTTCTTGTAACTGAGGTTTCTGTAGTGTAGCGGTTATCACGTTTGCTTTACATGTGAAAAGTTCCTTGTTCTATCCTGGGCGGGAACATTATGTTTAAACTTGCTGTGGATGAACAATCGGAGGCGAGTTTCGTCTCCTGGCAAAAAAGCAGATGCTGCCTGTGCGGTACCAGAATTGAACACAGTCCCCCAAGTGAGGTCTAACCAAGGCTTTGTATATCTGCACACAACATCTGTCCCCTTGTGTTCCAGTTATACGAACATAAGAAATAGGAGCAGGAGTTGGCCACACCGTCCCTCGAGCCTGCTCACCATTTAATAAGATCATGGCTAATCTGATCATTGACTCAGCTCCACATCCCCGCCCGCTCCCCATAACCCCTTATCCCCTCATCATTTAAGAAATTATCAATTTCTGACTTAAATATATTCAATGTCCCAGCTTCCACAGCTCTCTGTGGCAGCGAATTCCACAGATTTACAACCCTCTGAGGGAAGAAATTTCTCCCCATCTCAGTTTTAAATGGGTGGCCCCTTATTCTAAGATCTGGTTCTAGTCTCCCCCACTAGTGGAAACATTCACTCTGCATCCACCTTGTCGAGCCCCCTCATAATCTTATACATTTGGATAAGATTACGACCCATTCTTCTGAATTCCAATGAGTAGAGGCCCAATCTAAACAAGCTTTCCTCAGAAGTCAACCCCCTCAACTCCGGAATCGACCAGTGAACCTTCTCTGAACTGCCTCCAGAGCAAGTATATCCTTTCGTAAATATGGAAAACAAAACTGCATGCAGTATTCGAGGTGTTGCCTCACCAATACCCTGTATAACTGGAGCAAGATTTCCCTGCTTTTATACTCCATCCTCTTTGCAAGAAAGGCCACGATTACATTGGCCTTCCTGATCACTTGCTGGTGATCGAGTTCGCAAGATATGAAGGCCAGCTTAATATTAGTCTTATTTGATTATTTTCTGTACCTGCCCATGACATTGACATAAAACCATGTTGACTCTGTCGAATCATGTTATAATTTTCGAAGTGCCCTGACACCACTTCCTTAACAATGGATTACAGCATTTTCCCGATGACTGATGTCAGACTAACTGTCCTGTCGTTCCCGGTTTTCTCTCTCCCTCCATTCTTGAATAGCGA
Source organism: Pristiophorus japonicus (assembly GCF_044704955.1). Lineage (NCBI taxonomy): Eukaryota > Metazoa > Chordata > Chondrichthyes > Pristiophoridae > Pristiophorus > Pristiophorus japonicus. The sequence goes on from NW_027254488.1 coordinate 3,860,935, forward strand.
TGTTACATTTTCTACCTTCCGATCCGCTGGGACTGTTGTAGAATCTGGACATCCTGGTGCAAAGGTGACGGGTCAAACTCCCGATCAGGAGGCTGTGTGTTCAAATCAGTTAATTTAGCTGTTGTTCTTCCGGAATTGATGTTGTGTTTGCTGTTTCACAATAACCAGACCCTTGCTCTAAAACCTGTCTCACTGTTTCCCCAGGGGCACGTTCATGTTACAATGAACATTCTGAATCAGATGCCTGAAGTACAGTGTGTAAAATGGGATATGGTTTAACAGTTAACATGCAAAGCACAGAACCAATTATTCAATTATCGAGTCTCTCTCAGTGAACATTACTTTCACTGTGCAAAAGAAGCTGATCGGTTAATTAATGAAGTTTGCCCGAGAAAGCAACATAAAATTTAACGATAATGATTTGCCCAACATGGGGCTCAAACCCAAAATAGTGAGATTAAGAGCCTCATGCTGTATCTACTGAGCTAGCCAGGATTATGTAAATCACATGCCCCTGTCGGTGATTGCAGCCTGGCGCGTGTTGGTTTCGTCCCATTTCCGGGTGTTTCCCGATCCTGTCTGTCTCTCTGGCTCTGTTCAATCTGTGTGTGGCCACCTCCAGTTTGGTTTTGAACAAATACCTGTGTTTGTGTATTCAGTAAAAACAGAAAATGCTGGAAACACTCAGCAGGTCGGCCAATATCTGTGGAGATGGGGAAGTAGGAATAATCTGTGGGTTTGTTTGCGGCTTTGATCTGTTGCTGGGAAGCGAGGCAGCGCTGCAGGATGCTTTTTTTCGAGGTGTAAGCAGAGGTTTCCGTCGAGTAACGGTTATCACCTTCGCTGCACATGTGAAATATCCCCGGTTTGAGCACGGACAGAAACATTATTTTGGAGAATATTTTTCTGTGGAATACATTTTAAAAAGTAGCCCCAGGTTCCTTGTATCATGAGCGATGGGCATTTTAACTCACTCTCCTAAAATACAGTGTGTGTAAAATCAGATAAGGGATAAAACTTCATCAATGATTAAAGTTCCTTAACTCAGCAAAGTTCAGTTATTGAAATTTTCATCAATTCATTGCATAAATATCATTGAGGTGTGTGAGAGGATGAATAATGGGCTTTAATCGTTAATGACCCCATTACTTTATGTTATAGACCCAGGTTACACACTCTCTTGCTTCTGAAAGAGTTGAGATGTGTGTGGGATGATTGGGGCCCATCTTTCCCCACATTACAAGGCTCCATCGGTACTTCATTGACTTTAAATCACTTGGGGATATCCTGAGTTGTTGAAAGGCCACGTAAAAATGGAAGTCATTCTTTGCAAAAGTTCGAACCGCAAGTTCAAACTTCGCCGGCAAATGGAGGCTCACCCAGAATTTGTTCTGACACCACGACAAAGTCCTTAAAAGTGGGATTCAGCAGTTCAGCTGCTCGCTTAACATTTCCGTCTGACCTGGTGCAGCAAGTGGAGATGTGTCCGCAGTGTAGCGTTTAACACGTTCGCCTCACACGGGTAAGCTCCCCAGGTGGGAATATTTTGTTGGACCTTTCTCCTCATGCATGTTCAGGGTAGAGATTGTTCTCCAGTGAAAGGACATAAGATCATAAGAACGTAAGAATTAGGAACGGGAGTCGGCCTTTCGGTCCAATTTAAATTTTTCAAAATGATTCCTCCCGGGGACCTTTGGTGTGTTTGGGGAACATGATAACCACTACACTACAGACACACAGTGGTAGATGTTTCGAAGGAACATAACCAGAGCTCCAAACAACACAGCTGGCCGATACTTCAGGAGCTGGTTTTATGAGAATAGAATGATGGTGCTATATTTAGGAAGGCTGTGCGAGTGGCAGGAATTGATCGTGTGTTTCCCAGACTTTATACACAGGAACATAGGAACAGGAGGAGGCCATTTGGCAGCGAGTGGTTCGGATCCGGAATGCGCTGCCTGAAAGGGTGGCAGAGGCAGAATTAACCTTATCTTTCAAAATGGATTTGGATAAGTGTCTGAAGGAAAAATACCTCAGGGCTACGGGTAAAGGCCGGAGGAGTGGGACTAGCTGAGAGTCGGCACGGGCTGGACAGGCCGAACGGACTACTTCCGTGCTGTAACCGTTCCATGATTCTATATTATGTTTAAACTTGCTGTGGATGAACATTCGGAGGCGAGCTTAGTCTCCTGGTAAAAACGCTGATGCTGTCTGACCAGCTGAGATTTCCAGCAATTCTGTTTTTATTTGTTATTTATGGATTGAGTCGGTACAACTAGAGCTTTCTGATTCACAAGATTCGGGGGGCACGGAAAGTTGGGAGTTTAACGACTTTGAAAGGAACATTTTTGACTTGTGCAGCTTCTGTCAAAGAAATGTTTGTGTAATGATTTTTTCACAGAAAGGGATTCAGAATGACCCTTCTGGCTTAACACTTCTCTCTGGGCAGGCAGCTAAACAGGGTTTTCTGTAGTGTAGCAGTTATCATCTTAGTTTCTCACACTCAAAAGGTCCCAATTCAAGCCCAGGCAAAAACATAATTTTAGAATATATTTGTTGTGAAATAAATTGAACACAAGTACCCGAGGTTCCTTGTCTTTTGAGCAATGAACATTTTAAACCAATCTCATAAAATACAGAGTGTGTTAAGTCAGATAGGGTGTAAAATGTCATCTATGATTAAAGTTCCTGAAATTATTACAGTTCAGTTATTGAAATATCAACTGTCCTTCAGCAACCATTCAGCAAAACAATCCGGGCGGGAACATTATGTTTGAACTTGCTGTAGAGGAACAATCGGAGGCGAGTTTTGTCTCCTGGCAAATGCTGCCTGACCTGCTGAGATTTCCAGCATTTGCTGTTTTTATTTGCTATTTATTCTCCTGGCAAAGGGCTCCCTTATTCCTTAATTGTTCTTTATTTCACTTCAAGGTCTGTCTCACTATTTCTCCGGTGTCAGGCAGAGATATACCTGCTGCCCTCATTTATTTCATGTGACAGGACACAAAAGTTTAAAATCAACCTGCAGATGGCCACATACAGAATTAAATAGTCAGGATGGCCGAGCGGTCTCAGGTGCTGTGTTCAGTTTGCAGTTTTTTCTGGAAGTATGGGTTCAAATCCCACTTCTTCATGATCGTCATTGAGCAAAACTCATTTGCTTGGCACCACGACCAATTCCTCAAAAGTGGGATTCAGCAGTTCACCTGCTCGCTCAACATTTCCGTCTGACCTGGTGCTGAAAGTGAAGATGTTTCCGCAGTTTAGCGGTTAACACGTTCGTCTCACACGCGAAAGCTCACCGGGTGGGAATATTGAATATTTTCTGGAGCTTTCTCCTCACACATGCTCAGGGACGAGTTTGTTCTCCTGTGGAAGGTCATAAGGTCATAAACATGTAAGGATCAGGAGCAGGTAAAAATACATCTCCTCACCCCACATCCCCTGCCCCGGATTATTCCTTTTACCAATTATCTTATGTCTGCATCCTCTGGTTACCGACACTCCTGCCCGTGGAAACAGTTTCCCCATAATTCTTAAAATCTCTATTAAATCTCCCCTTGACTGTGATTGCTGGGGTTCAATGTGGGGAAGGGTCAGTTCATCCACTTTGCACCGAAGAAAGATCGACCAGTACATGATCTAAAAACATTATGTTCGAGAAGATTTTTTCTGTGAAATAGTCGGTCCTGTTAATTTTCACAAAAGTTGCACCGGATTCCTGGAGTCATAAGTGATATGTCCTTACATTACAGTATAAATGCACACGAGGCCCATGCTTGAGAGAAGGTCAGTCTGTGAACTGTCCTTTATTCCTTAGCACACAAGTGATGGAAGTGGGTGGAGCTTCCCCTTTTATACCTGAAGGTCCAGGTTAGGCGTGTCTCCCACAAGTTCACCACCTAGTGGTCATTGTTCTCACAGTGTACAACTTGTCAGTTTATACATGGGTTGCAATGCTGGTTGAATACATGACATCACCTTCTACCCCAAAGTCTCATTGGGAACACAGGTTGAGTCTTTCTGGTGGTTTACGCTCTCTTGTCGAGCGTCTGAGTTGGGGCTCCGGTTGTTCGGCGCTGGCCTGTGTGTCTGCTGTTTGCGGTGCCTCAGGCCGATCCGGACTGCCCACAGTGACCGGGCTCTCTTCCCTTTGGTTCCGGCGTTCGGTCAACTGTGCTGGAGTGAACTCTATATCGTGTTCTTCCTCTGCTTCTTCTATGGGGTTACTGAACCTCCTTTTTGTTTGATCCACGTGTTTGCGGCAGATTTTTCCATTGGTAAGTTTAACTGCCAGAATCCCATGGCCCTCTTTGGCAATCACAGTGCCTGCGAGCCATTTAGGCCCTGCAGTGTAGTTATGGACAACAACAGGGTCGTTTACACCAATATATCGAGCCCTCGCATTCCTGCCATGGTAGTTATATTGTGATTGGCGCCTGCTCTCAACAATTTCTTTCATGGTGGGGTGTATAAGGAATAACGGGTTTTGAGCGTCCTTATCATTAGCAGCCCTGCGGGTGGAACCCCTGTGAGCGAGTGTGGTCGGGATCTATTGGCCAACAGGAGGCGTGATAAGTGGCTTTGTAGGGAACCCCCTTGGATTCTGAGCATCCTTTGTTTGATTATCTCCACTTTTTGCTCTGCCTGGCCGTTTGAGGCTGGCTTGAGCGGTGCCTTTCTGACATGGTTAATTCTATGGCCTGCCATGAAGTCCTGGAACTCAGTGCTTGTGAAGCACAGGCCATTGTCGCTGACCAAGATGTCCGGTCGACCGTGGGCGGCGAACATTGCCCGTAGACTTTCTACCATGGCAGAGGATGTGCTTGAATTTAAAATGTCACACTCGATCCATTTGGAATGGGTGTCTACTGCAAACAAAAACATTTTTCCGATGAAAGGACCTGCGTAGTCATCATGGATGCGTGACCAAGGCTTGATGGGCCATGGCCAGGGGCTAAGGGGGGCTTCCCTGGGCGCATTGCCCAGCTGGGCACACGTGTTGCACCTGCGAACACAAACTTCCACATCTGCATCTATCCCTCGCCACCAAACGTGTGACCTGGCAATTGCCTTCATCATGACAATGCCCGGATGCTCATTGTGGAGTTCTCTGATGAACACCTCTCTGCCCATCTGGGGCAAGACTACGCGGTTTCCCCATAGTAGGCAATCGGCCTGAATCGAGAGTTCATCCCTGCCCCTGTGAAATGGTTTAAATTCCTCAGGGCATGCCCTGTACGTGGCTGCCCAGTCCCCATTCAGGACACATTTCTTGACTAGGGTCTCTATTTGTCCAGACTTTAATCTGACGGGCTGCCACAGGTGAGCCTTCGCTTGTGAAAGCTTAAACAGCCATGACCCTCTCAGCAGCATGCTCGGTAGCCCCCTCAGTGGTGGCTGGTGGGAGCCTGCTGAGTGCATCGGCGCAGTTTTCAGTGCCCGGTCTGTGCCGAATTGTGTAGTCATAGGTGGCTGACGTGAGTGTCCACCTCTGTATGCGGACCGATGCGTTTGCATTTATGTCCTTGTTGTCGGCCAAAAGTGACTTTAGGGGTTTGTCATCTGCCTCCAGCTCAAATTTCCTGCCAAACAGGTACTGGTGCATTATCTTTACCGAATATACACATGCGAGCGCCTCCTTTTCTATCATCCCGTAGCCCCTTTCTGCCTGGGACAGACTTCTGGAGGCATAAGCTACCGGCTGTAACTGACCCTTGGCATTGACATGCTGCAAACACACACCCGACACCATAGGACGACGCATCGCACGTTAACACAAGTTTCTTACATGGGTCATATCGCGTTAGCAGATTGTTGGAACATAACAAATTGTGTGCTCTATTAAATGCCCTTTCCTGGCTGTCCCCCCAGACCTATTCGCGACCTTTGCTTAGGAGCATGTGTAGCGGCTCGAGCAGCGTGCTTAATTTGGGAAGAAAGTTACCAAATAGTTGGGGAGCCCCAGGAACAAACGCAGCTCCGTCGTGTTACGGGGTCTGGGTGCTCTCTGGATCGCTTCCGTCTTGGACGCAGTAGGGCTCATCCCGTCTACTCCTACCCTCATCCCCAGGAATTCTACCTCTGGAGCTAGGAAGATGCACTTCGCCTTTTTCAGTCGCAGCCCTACCCGGTCCAGTCTGCGTAGCACCTCCTCCAGGTTGTGGAGGTGTTCTTCAGTATCGTAACCCGTGATGAGGATGTCGTCCTGAAAAACCACCGTCCCTGGAATCGACTTGAGGAGGCTTTCCATATTTCATTGGAAGATCGCGGCGCCCGAGCGAATCCCGAACGGACATCTGTTGTCCGCAAACAACCCCTTGTGTGTCATGATGGTGGTCAGCTTCTTCAACTCACTCGCCAGCTCCTGGGTCATGTAAGCTGAGGTAAATTTTGAAAAAACTTTGCCACCTGATAGTGTCGCAAAGAGGTCCTCCGCTTTCGATAACGGGTACTGGTCTTGGAGTGACACCCGATTGATGGTGGCCTTGTAATCACCATATATCCTGACCGACCCATCCGCCTTGAGCAACGGAACAATAGGGCTCGCACAGTCACTGAATTCGACTGGCAAGATGATGCCTTCCCTCAGCAGGCGGTCCAATTCGCCTTCTATTTTTTCCCACATCACGTACGGCACCGCTCTGGCCTTCTGGTGCACTGGCCTGGCATACCCCAGGTTACTTGTCTTCTGAGCAATGAACATTTTAAACCAATTTCAAAAATTCAGAGTGTGTTAAGTCTGATAGCGTGTAAAATATCATCTATGATGAAAGCTCCTGAAATTATTACAGTTCAGTTATTGAAGTATTGACTGTAAGGCTGCAAAACAATCCGGGTGGGAATATTGGCCCAAAAATTGCGGTTGGAGGCTTCCCGCGGACAATTCCTTTCCGATCGGTGATGTTTTAATCACCCCACCTCCCACAGAGTTTAATTAATTGCATGTAATTATTTGAAAAAAGTTTGAATTAAAAAGTTACTTTCCGAACTCGGGCTCCCTCTGTGAATGCCTAACCACTAAACGAGCAGGATACACATTAAATAATTGAATTCCAGACTGAATATTTTCTTTGCTGTTTCACAATAACCGGACCTATGCTCCAAAATCTGTCTCACCGTTTCCCCGGTGTCAGTCAGAGAAGCACATGGGACTGAATCAGTGACTTTGGTTTTTCGTCCTGTCTTCTGAAGCGCCGCACGGTCCCACTCCGACAGTCAATGAGCTGTTGGGACGTTAGTGTATCCAGGCTGTGGGTGGCCACCCCGAGCGCAGCAGAGGAGTTTCTGCATTAGTTCTGGGTAGGGTCAGTATTTCCCCTTCTCTCTTCCTCTTGTCTGTATCCCTCTGCTTTGTTTTCTGTATTTATTCCCCCGGCCTCATTTTATGTGTTTAAAAGGGAACAAAAGATGGAGTGAGCGACACTCTGGAACAATTTCTCTCACTCAAATATATCTATTTAGTGAAGTGAAATAAAGTGCAATTAAAGAATAAGGGAGAAGCCACTGTCGCCCTTTTGACAGGAGAATAAACTCGCCCATGACTGATCATCCACAGCAAGTTTAAACATAATCTTCCTGCACGGGATGCTTTCACGTGGAAAGCAAATTTGATAAGGGCTCCACTGGGGAAACCGCTCTGACCAGAAGTACAGCAGAGGGCAGCTGACCAGTGAATGCCTTCTGTGCTGATCGGGAATGTGTTCGCTCACCTTAAACAACTTCTGTCCCTCACTGACAGCTGTCAATCCTTCTCCTCCGCTGCCCTTTACACAAACATGTCACTGATCCCCACCCACCACCCCACATCCCCATCGTGTTATCTTCCATGTTAGCACAGTGGGGCCGCGGAGACACCTACTCTCTCCCCGCGGTTAGTGAACTCAGTCAGTCTGTAAAATTAAAGGGGAACAAGTGTCCCGCAAAGGGCAGGTGAAGGGAGAGAGTCTGTAACCTGGGTTTAATTGTTTGTCAAAGGCTACCCGTCCTGTTGTGTATTTCCAGCAGTTTCCTGCTTTCACAGGTGGAGATACCGGGGCTGGACCATGCTCCTAAAATACAATGAGATCGGGATAAAAGTTCCTCACATACTCAGGGCAAAATAAATGATTGAAGTTCCACAATGGATTAATCAATGATGTTTAAATCAATGAATCTTTTTTTCACATGAGATGCATGTAACTCTTTCTTATAAGGTTTTAATTTTGATGGAAGTGCAATTTCCCTGGCCGGAAATCGATCCAGGGCCGCGGTGGTGAGAGTGCCGAATCCTAATCACTGGACCACCAGGGAACGCTGCATTGCTGCATCGTAATGCTTGGTTTCATTATTGTCCTTTTCAATCCACTTGTTTCACACCGAAACACATCGTAACCTTGATCTGAATTTAACTTCACGTGATTCTTTGAAGTCACCTTTAAATGATTGGGTAAAACCACTCCTTATACCACCGAAAAACAGCTTCGATTCCAGGTCAGGGCGGTAACTTCTGGAACAGCTTTTTTTCAATTCAAAACCTTATAAAATTGACGACATGCAGCTAATATGAAAAAATAAGAATTAATTTAATCACCGTTAAATAACCGATAACCTTTTTCAGGATGAAATAAATAATAATATAGTTACTGAGGGACAGTAGTATCTTTAATCATTCATTTTCTCTTTACATGTGATGAATTTTTATCCCTATCTCATTTACATGCTGTATGAGAAATTGTAAGTGTTTATGACTCAGTTGTAAAACCATTGATTGTGTGTGTGTCTATTTTTGATAGGAGGAGCACTTGAGACCGAAGTTCCAGTTCTATATATGTATCAATAGAATCAATTTTCACCAGTTCCTTTAAACCCAATAACATAATTTATTTTGAGTGGGCTGGATGGAGGAACATGATCCATGTAAAAAATTGTTATCGTTTTACTTGTGCTGAATGCTCATAAAAGTATTAGAGTGGGAACTCACTGGATAACAGCACAGCTTGCAATGTTTGCGGAATATATTCGTGCAGCCAAAATGCACAATGACAACCCGGAACTGTGCGGCACCGAATCCTCGGGGAAAAACATTAAAAGGCTTCGCCCGGAGATGGGTTTGGATTACCCACCTTTCAGTTACCAGCCGAATGCGCTAAACCATTGCGCCACAGATGCACACTGCAAGACATGCAAAACCAGGGTGTCAGTCAGTTAAAGCTTCAGGTTGCTCCGACCGGGATGGAACTTATCCACTCTCAGTTGTACTTTTCCCAAGTAAAGGGTGGGACATTCATTGTGGATGTGTGGAAGCAGTCTGGTCCCGCACACTGCAGACACTTCCATGTCACCACCAACCAGCTCTCCCACAACCGGTGTGATCTACTTTCCAGCCGTCCAGTGCCTTGTCTGTGACGAAGTATGTTTCAAAAGTTTTGCCATAGCTGGTTCCATGGTGTAATGGTGAGCCCTCTTGATTTTAAATCGAGCGATCTGAGTTTAAATCTCGGTGAAACCTAAATTCTTGTTGTCCCAGCTGCTGAAAATTTGGGACAAACAAGTGAAAGACACCTGGTGCTGGTGGGCAGTTTTGTTGCCTTTGTCATTGATGCTTGATCTACAAGTCTAGTTGTCAAATTGTTTGCTCAACCGCCAGTTATCTGCTACAAATCAGCGGAGGACAAATCACTTTGTTGTCTAATGCTGCCTTTGCCTGCACAATGTGTGCTGAGATTATCTGTGCAATATGCATTCCGCAGGATGAATAAAAGCAATGTTTTTTGAAATGCAGGCACTGCATGTTTTGCACTCGACAAAACGTTGCATTTTCTTTTCATTCATTTTACATTAATGCATTGCAATGCCAACGCACTTTTTACGTGGCAAGATCGATAATTAGCAGAGCAGAATGAAAAGATCGCAAAGTTTCTGTTTAATGAATGGACTCAGTCGAGAATATTTTGTGGATTTTATTTTTCTGAGGCTATTTTCCCTGTGCTGGGGACACCCTGCGCAGATATGTGAAAAAGCTGGTTTTGTTAAAACTCCAGAGAACGCATGGAAGTTAGCTGGGACAAAAGACCTGTCAGTAATCCATTGACAAAAGAGCTCTCGGCCAGGAAGGGGGGCCACTGACAAAGCCACTCTAATTTGTAAAAGCACTTCTCACTTCCATCTCAGAAGGAGACACAGAATAATGATCCCACCAGCCTGGCCAGCCAAGGAGGAGCTGGGTCTTTCCCAACACAAAGGCTCAGAGTGATGCCCAGACTAAGGGCCATCAGCCCAATGCATGGGTGGGATGGCCCAGCACTGACTAAGTACCCGTGCTTAGAAACAAAGGGGTTTTAAAGATTGGCGGGAAAGATAGGGGTAGCAAGACTCCCAGAAAGACAGGGTCCTTTCCACTTTATTTTTAGCTTGGAGCTTGGTGTGAAGCTTGGAGCTTGCAGCTTGCAGCTTGTGTCTAGAGAGAGCCCCCTCTCCCTCTCGCTCTCGCTCTACCGATCGATGTACCAGAGGAAGGGGCCACAGTACTGCAGAAGAAGCCACCGAGACTGAAGACCAGGCAGTGACTTCCCACAGCTGAGCTGAGCTGAGCAAGGAAACTGGCTGCGTGTGGTGGTGAACATGGTCGCGAGTGTCCCAAGCCAGTAACCAGATATCACAGGCCAGCTGGGTAAGGGCTCAGGGTTTTCTCAGAAGTGAAGCTTTTCAGGGCTATTCTGGGGAGGGTAATTCATTGGTAGGGGTGGGGTTAGAATCCACCAGGGAATTACTGCGTGTTACTAGGTCTCATTTCTGTACTGTATGTATATTGTTTGTAACCTGGATTTAATTCTCCACAGACACAGTGATTTCGTTTAGCAGTGCATGTTTTAGCCATTGTATGTTAGACCAAATAAATATACTACGATTTATCACCGAAGCATCCCTTTCCGTGACTCATTTAATTTACACTCTGAATAATAATTCCCGGATCTAGAACTTTCGTAAGGTGGGGGCGATTCACACGGTCCGTCTGGCAATTGAGCGAGGATCACAAACACTTACAATATTTACGAAAGGATATACTTGCTTTGGAGGCAGTTCAGAGAAGGTTCACTGGGTTGACTCCGGAGATGAGGGGTTGACTTATGAGAAAAGGTTGAGTAGGTTGGGCCTCTACTCATTGGAATGAAGAAGAATGAGAGGTGATCTTATCGAAACGTATAAGGTAATGAGGGAGCTTGATAAGGTGGATGCAGAGAGGATGGTTCCACTGATAGGGGAGACTAGAACTTGGGGACATAATCTCAGAATAAGGGGCCTCCCATTTAAATCTGTGATGAAAGGAATTTCTTCTCTCAGAGGGTTGTTAATCTGTCGAACTCACTGCCTCAGAGAGCTGAGAAAGCCACGACATTTGATAAATTTAAGACAGAGATAGCTTCTTAACTGATAAGGGAATAAGGCTTATGGGGAACGGGCAGGGATGTGGACTTGATTCCATGATCGGATCAGCCATGACCATATTAAATGGCGGAGCAGGCTCGAGGGGCCATATGGCCTACTCCTGCTCCTAGTTCTTAAGTTCTTACGTTCTGAATAGCGACACACAAAAAAATGCTTTGATCATGGTTACACCTTATCTTCACGTTTGTCAAACAGTTGGCTCATTGGTCTCGGGCTGTGATTTCCCTTCGGATTTGTTCATTGAAATTTACGAGGGGTCCCAGAGGAGCCCTGATATTGCTCGCATATTTTGAAATTGCATCGAACTTTTGCAAAGAAGTACTTGCATATCTGCAGCGCCTTTCAGGAACTCATGATGCCCCATAGCGCTTTACAGCCATTGAGTTATGTTTGAAGTGTTGTAGTTTGGGGAAAGATGTGCCCAGATCACCAAATATGAACCTCAACTCTTTGCAAAGATTTTGGTGCAAACAATCAGGCGTCTCAGGGACTTGGACTTTCTTTGAATAAGTTCTGCTTGTACCTCCATTCAAGCTTGAAACAGCAACTGGGCTTCCATCTCACGGGACGTTTGGGGTTGATGTGCGTCGCTTTCAATCTTTGAAATTTCACCAAGCAAGAAACGGTGAATCCAACTGTCCCTCTCAGCATTTAGTTCCCGGTTAATCACAGGAATATCCGCAGTCAGGAGCTGAAAAGGAATTAAAACTTAATACCGGCTTCGGGACAATCAGAATACTTTGTCACAGACAAGGCACTGGAAGGCTGGAAGGTAGATCACACCAGTTGTGGGAGAGCTGGTTGGTGGTAATATGGAAGTATCTGCAGTGTGCGGAACCAGACTGCTTCCACGCATCCACAATGAATGTCCCTTCATTTATTTGGGAAAAGTACAACTGAGAGTGGACAAGTTCCATACCGGTCAGAGCAATCTGAAGCTTTAACTGACTGACACCCTGGGTGTGGATGTGTTGCACCTTATACTTCCATCAGTCTCTGTGGCGCAATGGGTTAGAGCGTTTGGCTGTTAACCAAAAGGTTGGTGGTTCGAGCCCACCCAGGTACAAAGTGTTTAACTGTTTTTCCCCGAGTATTCGGTGCCGCACAGTCCCAGGTTGTCATTGTGCGTTTTGGCTGCACGACTCTATTCCGCAAATGTTGCCAGCAGTGCTATTATCCAGTTTGTTCCCACTCCAATATTTTATGAGCATTCAGTTCAAGTAAAACGATAACAATTTTTTACATGGATCATGTTCCTCCATCCAGCCCACTAGAAATAAATTATGTGATTGGGTTTAAAGAAACTGGTGGAAATTGATTCTATTGATACATATATGGGGCCCAAGTTTCCACATGATTTGCGCCTGATTTTTAGGAGCAACTGGTGGAGAACAGAATATCTTAGAAATCGCAATTCTCCACATTATATTTTCTGCAGTTCTAGTCAGGTAGAACAGTTCCACTTTGGAACAGAATTTTTTCTTCAAAAGGGGGCATGTCCGGCCACTGACGCCTGATTTCAAAGTTTTCACTGTGAAAACGTCCTCCAAACGAAGTTAGAATGTAGCAAGTGAAGATTTTTGTAGAACTGAAAAAACCTGTTCTCCACATTAAAAAATCAGGCGCAGATTACAAATTAGGCGAACATGCGCAAGAACATAAGAAGATAAGGAATAGGAGCAGGAGTCGGCCATACGCCCCTCGAGCCTGTTCCATCATTTAATACGATCATGGCCGATCCGATCATGGACTCAGGTCAACTTCCCTGCCCGCTCCTCAAAGCACAGGACAAATGATTGAAGTATCGACTGTCCCTCAGTTAGCATTTCTTTTATTGTGCAAAAGAAGGTGAGGGGTGAATTTCCCGTGAAAGCAACACAAAAGCAATTTACACAGATGCCGTCGAGGCTATGGTTTCTCAAGTGCCAGTTTTTGTTTCACATTGTTCATCACAGCTTGTAGTTCAGTCTTGCCAGGTAAAAAGTGCATTGGCATTGCAATGCATTAATGTAAATACTTGGCATGAAAAGAAAATGCGAATTTTTTCGAGTCCAAAACATGCAGTGCCTGCATTTCAAAAAGCGTTGCTTTTATTCATCCTGCTGAAAGCATATTGCACATATAATCTCAGCACACATTGTGCAGGTAAAGGCAGCATTAGATAAAAACACTGGTTTATCCTCCGCTGATTTGTAACAGGTAACTGATGGTTGAACACACGATTTGACAACGAGACTCGCAGATCAAGCATCACTGACAAAGTCAACACAACTGCCCCCCAACACCAGGTGTCTTTCACTTGTTTGTCCCAAATTTTGAGCCACAGGGACAACAAGAATTGAAGATCCACTGAGATTTGAACTCAGATCACTGGATTCAAAGTCCAGAGTGCTCACCATTACACCATGGAACCAACCACACAAAAAACTTTGAAACAGTTCTCAAAAACAAAAAAATCATCTCCAACATTACACTTTGGCTCGGCCTTTTCTCATGTTTCATGTCAGTTTCCCTTCTTTACGCTCTGCTAATTATCGACGCAGAGCAATTCACACAGATGCCGTCGAGTAGCTGTTTCTGTTTCTCACTGTTCATCACAGCTTGTACTTCAGTCTTGCCAGGTAAAAAGTGCATTGGCATTGCAATGCATTCATGTAAAATGCTTGGCATGAAAAGAAAATGCAACGTTTTGTCGAGTGCGAAGGTTCACCAGACTGATTCTCGTGATGACAGGACCGACATATGAGGAGAGACTGGATCGACTGTGCCTTTATTCACTGGAGTTTAGAAGAATGAGAGGGGATCTCATAGAAACATATAAAATTTTGATGGGACTGGACAGGTTAGATGCAGGAAGAATGTTCCCAATATTGGGGAAGTCCAGAACCATGGAACACAGTCTCGGAATAATGGGTAAGCCATTTAGGACCGAGATGAGGAGAACCTTCTTCACTCAGAAAGTTGTTAACCTGTGCAATTCACTGCTGCAGAGAGTTTTTGATAACAGTTCATTGGATATATTCAAGAGGGAGTTAGATGTGGCCCTGACGGCTAAAGGGATCAAGAGGTATGGAGACAAAGCAGGAATTGGGTACTGAGGTGAATGATCAGCCATGATCTTATTGTGTGATGGTGCAGGCTCGAAGGGCTGAATGGCCAACTCCTGCAAGTATTTTCTATGTTTCGATGTTTCTCTGAAGTGCCTGCATTTCAAAAAGCGTTGCTTTTATTCATCCTGCGGAATGCATATTGCACAGATAATCTCAGCACACATTGTGCAGGCAAAGGCAGCATTCGACGACAAAGTGATTTCTCCTCCGCTGATTTGTAAAAGGTAACTGATTGTTGAGCAGACGATTTGACTCCAGACTTGTGGATCAAGCATCAATGACAAAGGCAACAAAACTTCCCTCCAGCACCAGGTATCTTTCACTTGTTTGTCCCTAAATTTCAGCAGTTGGGACAACAAGCATTCAGGTTCTACTGAGATTTGAACTCAGATAATTGGATTTAAAGTCCAGAGTGCTCACCATTACACCATGGAACCAACTACACCAAAATCTTTGAAACATTTCTCAAAAACAGCAAAATCATCTCCAACATTACACTTTGGTTCGGCCTTTTTTTATCTCTCGTGGCAGTGCCTGTATTTCAAAAAGCGTTATTTTTGTTCATCTTGCTGAATGCATATTGCACAGATAATCTCAGCACACATTGTGCAGGTAAAGGCAGTATTTTAGACAATAAACTGATTTCTCCTCCGCTGATTTGTAACAGGTAACTGATGGTTAGCAACATAGAAACATAGAAAAAAACAGATGCAGGAGTAGGCCATTCGGCCCTTCGAGCCTTCCCCGCCATTCTATAAGATCATGGCTAACCATTCCTTCAGTACCCCTATCCTGCTTTCTCTCCATACCCCTTGATCCCCTTAACCGTAAGAGCCATATCTAACTCCCTCTTGAATATATCCAATGAACTGGCATCAACAACTCTCTGCGGCAGGAAATTCCACAGGTTAAGAACTCTCTGAGTGAAGAAGTTTCTCCTCATCTTGGTCCTAAATGGCCTACCCCTTATCCTAAGACTAGAACCCCTGATTCTGGACTTCCCAAACATCGGGAACATTCTTCCTATATCTAACCTGTCCAGTCCCGTCAGAATCTTATACGTTTCGATGAGATCCCCTCTCATCCTTCTGAACTCCAGTGAATTAACACACGATTTGCCAACGAGACTTGTCAATCAAGCATCAATGACAAAGGCAACAAAACTGCCCACCAGGTGTCTTTCATCTGTTTGTCCCAAATTTTCAGCAGCTGGGACAACAAGCATTCAGGTTCGCCCAAGATTTGAACTCAGATCGCTGAATTCAGAGTCCTCACCATTACACCATGGAACCAACAATGCAAAAATTATTTGAAACATTTCTGAAAAACAATAAAATCATCTCCAACATTACACTTTGGCTCAGCCTTTTCTCTTCCATAGTGTTCCCCTCTTTACGTTCTGCTAATTATCGATGCAGACCAATTCACACAGATGCCGTCGAGGCTTTGGGTTCTCAAGTGCCTGTTTTTGTTTCACACTGTTCATCACAGCTTGTACTTCAGTCTTGCCAGGTAAAAAGTGCATTGGCATTGCAATGCATTAATGTAAATGCTTGGAATGAAAAGAAAATGCAAATTTTTTCGAGTACAAAACATGCAGTGCCTGCATTTCAAAAAGCGTTGCTTTTATTCATCCTGCTGAAAGCATATTGCACAGATAATCTCAGCACACATTGTGCAGGTAAAGGCAGCATAAGATAAAAAACTGGTTTATCCTCCGCTGATTTGTAACAGGTAACTGATGGTTGAACACACGATTTGACAACTGGACTTGCAGATCAAGTATCACTGACAAAGGCAACAAAACTGCCCACCAACACCAGGTGTCTTTCACTTGTTTGTCCCAAATGTTCAGCAGCTGGGACAGCAAGAATTGAGGTTCCACCACAATGTGAACTCAGATCACTGGTTTACTGAGTCCAGAATGCTCACCATTACACCATGGAACCAATCATGCCAACGTTTTTGAAACATAGAAACATCGAAACATAGAAACATAGAAAATAGGTGCAGGAGTAGGATTGCAAAAATTCGTTGGACAACCCCCCAGTGTGTGGAATCATTGGAAAGGAAATTTAATTTGGAACAATCAACCAGAAAGTTTGGGATCTTAAAGTGCACATGGAAGAAACTACGAGTTTTAATCAAATTTGGGATTTTACAAGGCAGATTGGGTCCGTGTGGAAAGGGCTGAGAACTAAAGGATCGTTCAAAGAAAGCAGTTTGGGTATTGAAGCTGTCTGGGATATTGAAGCTGAACAAATTGTCTGGGGAATTGTGTAAACTCGAAAACCCATCTCCCTGGGGGACATTAACATAGCAACAATCAACCCAGAGATAGCCAGCCATCACTCTGAGCAGGAAACCCATCCAGCGTATACATAATGACAATGGCCCATCCAGCCCGCATGGAAACCCCAGGCCTAGGCAGACATTGCAAATACCAAAAATCTAATTTTCCCGATCAATTAACAAATTCAAAAGATCGACACATCCGAGACAGGTTACCATTAATGGGCCCGCCAAAATATAACAAAGAGATATCAAGCACGCCAAAATTAAAACAAAGAATCGGGGCTCATTTGTCACGCAGATTAGAACGGCTCCCAAAGTATAACTGGGTCCCTGTTTTTTAACAAAAGAAGGAGAACGGAAAGGAGGGAAAAAGGAGAGAGATCGCTGCAGCAGTTTGTAACAAGCCTTCCAGAGAGCTTGCTGCACAGCCTCCTCTCCAGCTCTTCTGAGCTCCGACAATTTCAGCCTCGACGACACTCCTGGACCACACTGCCCTGCTACCGAAGGAGAAGGAAGAACATCATCACAGCAGAGAAAGCAGTTCCCAGTAACTTCGGACATCATCATCGTGGCAGCAACTGACCACAGCCAATGTGGTAACATCGAAAACACCGCGATCGACAAATTCTAAGAACAAAAGTCCTCAAGAAGAAACCGAAGCTTCGAAAGTTTCCCCTCTACAATCTGTTCCTCGATACCAACAGGTGAAACATTACAGAAAAGAACTTTAAAACCTACTGCTGACGGAAGAAAGTGGGTACTCACCCCATAAATCCAATACGCACCCTACCGCATCAGCGGACACCACCCAACTGAAGACTTCGCAGTAAGAAGTCTTCCACGACGCAACGGGGTACGGCAAGCAGAACTTACAGAGTCCAGCGAACCTCGAAACTGCAAACCATCGCCAACTGACAATAAGAGGATTGGTGAGCATAATCCCTGTTTGCCCTCGAGTTTCACCGAGTCAGAGTTAGGCATTGGGAGGCGGGAGGTGTATTATTTTTCTGTAACCCCTTTAAAGTGTGATAAATGTTTTTTTATTCTAGTAATTACAAGCTCGACATTTTACGTTCTTGCTCTGAATAAAATTGAGGTTCTTTGCACCAAAACCAGTTGTTTCTTGCACTTTGTCACATTCCCAAATAAATCCAAAGTCTAGAACCCAGATAGTGCGAGCGATTCAAACCGCTCAGAAGGTCAGAGGTGAACCTCACCCCACACACCACGCCCGACAGAATGGCAACCACGGCAGGACTTTGGTGTAAAGGATGTGATGCAGAGATTGCTGTTTTGGAGGAAAGAACAAAGATGGAAGAGAGGATTTCCTCCTATGTGTACAAATAAGTGAATGTCACTAAGGAATGGGTGCTTGGTCTGTTGCGCGCTGAGCGTTCAGGAGACGCTGCGGCCCAGTGGACAGCCAGCAAGTACCAAAAGGAATCAGTAGAAAAGGCAATTTGGTTGTCCTGACGACAGCAACAGGTCCAACCCCTTGATAAGAACATCGAGTCACTGCAGGCAGAACGATGTGAATGTGCAGAAACATCACATGACAGGGCTATGGCAGAAGAAAGCTGTGGGAGAACTCCGTAAACTAAAACATGGAAAGACACAGCGAATGGAAAGGTTCAAAAACAGCAAGGAATGTTTTCAGTGTCAGGTTACCGAGGCGAAGAATAATGAAAAGATACTGTGGGAGGAAAACACTCGCCTCACCCTTCAAGTAAAAGAGCTGGAGGATAAGTTAAGAGATGTACAGCAGTTTATAAAGTAGCCAGCACTAATGGGTTTGAGTCAGGAGACCACGGTCCCTGCCAGCAACAAACAAAACTTTCACCCTTGCTCTGTGCAAGGCAAAAGGCAAGGTATTCCTAATAAACCCAGGTATGGCCCGGGTAAACCTGGAAGAGAAGGAGGAAACTATTCAACCACCACCTGTGGTGCCGGTGACTATACCGGTTTGGCAGCAGGAGGGTGAACGAGTTGTGGGGCGGACAGGGATAGCGGACCACCACCACCTGTGGCACCGAGTTTCAGCTTGGCTTGGAAGCAGGGAGGAGGGGTAGGCGAGCCAGAACAGGAAGGGCCAGAACCAGGGCCAATGTGCCCGGTCCGGCAACAAATGTTTGGCCCGCCCACCGGTGCTGGGGGTCTGGGGCCCCTGGAAAGTCAGTTTGAGGTTCCCCACACGACCCAACAGCTCAGGGCTATGATAAGTCACCTGGGAAAGCTCACCCCAAAGGGGGACACCTCGGTCCACTTTATGGAAGTGGAACAGGCAGGGGATATTAACGGGTGTGATGATGCTGAGATAGCAAATATGCACCTCCTCTCACTGGACGGCAAGCTGTACCAGTCCCTCTCTGCCGAGAGCAAAAGGGGGCAAAGGACATGTGCCGCTGTCCAGGAAGATATTCTAGAAGCCATGGACTGTAATGAAGTGAATCCCAACAGTGCAGCTCGCAGGGAAAACCCGACAGGTTTTCGCAGACAGGCTGTGGCCTGTGTACCAGAGCGTCTGTGGAGGGGACCTCGACCGGAATCACCTAAGCCGGGATGAGAGAGCCCACTGGCTCCGAAGCCTGATGGCAAACAATTTACCACGTATAAGGACAAAGGCTGAGGCCTGGTTTGACCCGAGAAATCCCCAGGCCACCGAACAGGGAGTGGTCAGGGAACTGACCCGAGCCTACTGGAATGGCAGGGGGATGGAAGAGCACCCACCCAAGGGAAGGGTACTCGAAATCAGACCTAGTCAGGACAAGAGGGAATGGTGCCACGACGGGGGCAACCCCTCCGGTACAAAACGTACCTGTTTTGGGTGCGGAAAGTGTGGGCACTGGAGAAAGGATTGTAGAAACCCATGGAAGAGTAGCACAGGGAAGAGTTCTCCTGCCCCTGCCCAAAAGACCGAGACCGAAAAGCCAGCCCCTCCCCACACGTTTGATACCTTTCTGACTGCGCTGCGAACAATGCTGGATGGCTCTGGGAGGGTAGCCACCGCCACCGGTACCGAAATCCCATCTGCCCCATCCCAGCCAAAACAGTGACTAGAACAGACACAGCCTGTTTCCCTGTGTTCCCTCGAGTACGAGTGGGGAAGACCGACCGTTCAGATGGAAGTGGATAAGATGAAAGGGACTGACCTGCTGGATACCGGTGCATCAAGCACCCTTGTCTATGTACATAACCCCGACGCCTCACCTCTGTCTAACGGGGTCCCCTAGAGCTTGGTGGGTTTCACAGGCACTGAGCAGGTTGGCTCATTCTCCGTTCCGCTCTCTGTTCATTTAGGAACACTCCACACCAAGTGGACTTGTGTCCTGATGAAGTGGGAACAGGAAGGGAGAGGGATCCTGAGGGCTGACTTTATTCTAGGCCACGGGATCCTAGTGGATTTAAGAAATGACTGTCTTTGGGGGTCAGTCTGTACGGGACAGGAGAGTGAGGTAATGGTTATATCAGAAAAACGGGGAAAGGGGACAGTGTGCACCATGAAGCCAAAGGAGTGTTACGACCGTGAATCCCTGGTCAGTAACACTCCGATGGAGTACCAAGAGTATCTAAGGGCAAACCTTGCAGCTTTTGCCACTCACAAACACGACTGTGGGAGGATAAACGTGGTCGAGGTTAGCATAGATGGGGACCCTATGACCCGACCGTAGAAACAGTATAACTTCCCCAGGGAGGCGGAGGCAGACATGGAAACAGCCTTGGGTTCTTTAGTGAAACAGGGGTATTGAGACCAATAGCTACCCATGTGAACTCTCCGTTGTGGCCGGTTAAGAAACGGGACAACTCCTGGAGAGCCACGGTGGACTATCGAGTACTCAACCGTAACATCCCCGCCTGTGCACCCACGGTTGCTGCTGTCTTCGACCTCATTGGACGTATCCCAGCCTCCGCGACCACCTTCACAGTGCTGGACATTTCCAACGGGTTTGGTCCATACCTTTAAGAAGGAACGATCAGTACAAGTTTGCTTTTACCTTTAAAGGACAGCAATACACTTGGAAGTGTCTCCCTCAGGGCTTCCACAACAGCCCCAGTATTTTCCATCAATGTATGGCCAACTGTTTAAAGAGCTTCAGCAGACCCCAGCAGCTGGTATAGTATGTGGACGACCTGCTCCTGTTCACCGATGAGTGGGAGGAGCATGGCCCACTGCTGGCTGAACTGCTGGAGCTGCTGAAAGAAGAAGGGTTTAAAGTGAATCCCACAAAGGCACAGATCGGTCTGAAGGACATAAAATTCCTGGGACTGGCTGTGCGCGCTGGGGAAAGGGCCATTGACAAAGCTACAAGGGAAGCAGTGCAGAAGTTACCAGCTCCCGACACAGTAACAGAAGCAAGATCTTTTCTCGGGCTAACCAGGTACTGCAGAGATCTCATTGAGGATTATGCAGCCACAGCAGCCCCTCTGCTCCGACTCCGACACAAGGGAGTGGAGTGGGAATGGGACGAAGGCTGAGAGGCAGCATTTATCCAACTCAAGAAAGACCTGCAGATCGCACCAGCTCTGGGTGCTATTGATGGGAGAAAAGAGTTTTTCCTGGAGGTAGCAGCCAGTGAAGGGACAACCTGAGTGCAGTACTGCTCCAAGAGTGGCATGGCCGGCTGAGACCAGTGGTCTACTCCTCCAGGATACTCACGGATGTGGAAAAGGGACACTCCAACTGTGAGCGGCATCTCCTAGCCACTCACTGGGCTGTGAAAAGTTCACTGATCTTCACAGGGGGGTCCCCTATCACACTCCTTACCCACCATACGCCCACCCAAATGCTCCTGGACGGTCGGATCAAGGACGGGACAGAGAGCAGTGCCTGCATTGCTCGCTGGACCCTACTCCTCTCCCAGATGGACCTGAGGGTAAAGGGTCTCTGCGAGCCAAGACTCGCAGCCAACATGATCTATCCAGGGACCGCCCACCGGTGTACGGTGGGAAATTAACATAGGTTTTCGGGCTGGGTTACACCGCAGAGGCCGAGAGATCTTTGTGGACGGTTCAAGCACGGATCTGCGGGTGAACGATTCACAGGCTGCGGAGTTTATGACCCAGAGGCAGGCATTGCCCTGGCAATTAAACTCCCCAGTACGATGAGTGCCCAGCACGCTGAACTGTCTGCGGTGGTATATGTAGTCACACACCCCGAAGAATTCCCCAGCCCACACACGATTTTCTCGGACAGTATGTTCACATGCAATTCGTGTCTGGAGTACTTGGCTATCTGGTCCCGTCGCGGATACACATCTGCAGACGGGAGACCCCTGGCAATTAAGCCCCGACTGGAAAAGATCATGACAGCCGTGGGGGAGGAAGGGAAGATCTATATACAGAAAGTGAAGGCACATTCCACCACTGAACCCCGTAGCGAGGGAAACCAGCAGGCTTACATGTTGGCCAAGAAAGGTGCGCGCACGGGCAAGCTCTGGGATCTGTACAACCCAGGCCCCATCGCAGCAGTCAGGGGCAGGATTGGGATGACAGGGAGGGCAGGGGTAGCATTGTCCCCGGACCTAAAAACGGTTCAGATCCAAGACCCCGTCCCCAAAACTGTCCTGAACACGCTAGAAAAAGGGGATAGGGGAGACGGCCCGTACAGAAGGAATGCTGTTCAGGGGGGAGCAATGGGTAGTACCCCAACAACAGCGGAGAGAATTCCTCCAGCTGGCCCACGAGGGTCCAGGAGCAGGACACCCTGGACCTGAGACCACTTGGCAACGGGTGGAACAGGCAGGGTGGTGGCCGGGACTCAGGGAAGACGTCCGCGAGTTCTGTGCCAGCTGTCTGGTGTGCGCTGCCAACAACCCCGACGCCCAGAAAAGGAAGGTGTCTATGGGACATATCAGGAGGGTAGAGGAATCCTGGCAGTCGATCCAGGTCGATTACATTGGGCCCCTACCCACTGCCCAGGGAGGTTACAAGTACTGTCTCGTGTTGGTGGATGTATTCACCAAATGGGTGGAAGCCTTCCCATGCCGAACAGCCACTGCCCTGGGAACAGCCAGGATCCTGGTCAGGGAGGTGTTCTCACGATGGGGACTACCCCAGTACGTGGATTCCGACCAGGGGAGCAACTTCACCAGGCAGGTGATGCAGGAGACCATTAAGGTGCTCAGCATCAAAGGGAAATGGCATCTCGCCCACAAAACGCAGTCATCCGGGCCTGTGGAGTGTTTAAACCGCAACATCAAAGAAAGGCTGCGAAAAGAGACAGGGGACTCACCCAAGAGGTGGTTAGAGGTCCGACCACTGGTCCTCATAGGGATCCGGGCCAGCCAGTCAAAGATCACGGGGTACTCCCCGTATGAGCTCATGACCGGCAGAGCCAGGCGAACCCCCACCCATGTATTAGCCCCGGTACTCACGGAAGGTCAGCTCCGGGAAGCGAGCTGGGACAGCTTTGTCAGGAACCTGTTTGAACACATTAAACAGATTCACTGGAAGGCTGCTGACAATATGGGAAAAAAGCATCGGAGCAACTGACTGCTGTTAGAGCCCCTCAAACACCACGAATGGGAGATAGGGGACCAGGTTATGGTATGGAACTACGCTCGAGTAGGGGTTTATGAGGCACTGTACATGGGGCCGTACCACATTGTCGACAAGACAAGCCCCATGGTCTGTGCCGTGAAAATGCCTCGCCGTACAAAGTGGTCCCACATAAACCAGTGCAAACTTTTCAACCCCGGGACAGCAGCTAAACGTAAGGGACAGCCAGGAACAGGGAACCGTGTTAAAGGCAGGGACCCTCAGCCAGCAGCCTCCGACTGTGGAAATACCACAGGGGACGTGGCAGACCCACAGACTGTACCCAGAGGGGCGAGGGACTGAGTTACTGGAGGAGCTATCCCCCCAATCATTTGGGACTTGGACGCACCCCCAGGGGTCAAAACCCTGAGAAGGACTCTCCGCACGCCACGGCCTAAGGCACCATGGTCACCAGCGCCCCAATTTAAGTGGTTCAGCCCCGGGAGAGGGACCTGCCGTGAAAGGGTGCCTAAGATCAGGGACCAGCCTGCGAGCAGGGACACCCAGCCGGTAGCCTCGGGCGACGAGGGAGCCCCAGAAGAGATAGTGGTGGACCAGCCACTAATTGGGGGTCCCCAGCCCACGGCCCTCAACCAGGCAGAACCCCCAGGGGACAAAATGAACCAGGCAGCCACCCCCACAGGAGCGGTGTGCTGTATCACCGGAGGGGACATTCCCCCAACAGTGTGGGACTCAGACCCACCTCCGGTCAGGACACTCCAGGTCCTGCGGTACTGTCCGACCTACTACCGGCCCCGCTGGAAACACAGAGGCCAGGGAAGAAAAGAGAAGGACAGGAATTAACCTGTCCACCCGGAGATGGGTGGCAGATGTACATAAATAATACGATATGTGTTAAGGTATGTTTAGTAAGAATCTAGCTTAGTGTAGATTATGCGTGTAATGATTCCAGGGCACCACAACCGAAAAGAAACCACACATATGGAAGGTGTGAAACGAGTAGAATAGGATCAGGATGTTTATATGAATATGGAAGTTAAGAGTTTCAGCCGACAGCCGGTGACTAAATAGTGACATATGTATTGGGGAAAGGAAAAGACCCCACCTTGTCGGCAGTAAAAGAGGCACTACAAGATCGATAACAACATGAACAGGGTCCTGTTCCTGCTCACCCTGATAAGGATGAGCAGTGACAGCTGAGGAGATGTGGAAGAATCCCCCATTTATGGTCTCAGGAGAGAGAGCACCGATCGTGACTGCAGGGGGTGGCACCCCGGGTGTGGAAGAGCTCGCCGTGTACGCCCACGAGGGAAGGTGGCCAGGGTGGATGGGATCTCATTCCACCCACTACTCCAGCCAGGAAGGGTTTACCTCTGGGGAGGCCTCCGTTCCATGCCCCAGGATACGGGTCGTTGCTGCGTGGGTCAGTGTCACGGAGGGAAAACGTGTGTTTGACTTGTAAAGGAAAGATTCCCCTGGGTAGATGGTGCTGGCTCAGGAAGCTGTGCAAGGATGTGGGGGATCAGCACTCTGACTGGGAAAGACTCGGGAATGACACGTACCGTACCATCACGGGGACACGGGGAGGAGTGAAGGTGTGTTAGA